>NC_142566.1:10615000-11240000 GCF_041283825.1 Pyrus communis
TGTGTCCAACATGGGCCAACGCCTGCTTGCCCGCTCCCGTCAGGTGGAATCATTGATGGCAGAGGTGGAAAGTCTCAAGCAGGAGATCCAGCAGCTTAAGTATGAGAATAGAAGTTTGCATGTGCTTGCAAATAACTATTCGTCGGGCATGAAGAGGAAGCTTGATGAGCTGCAAGAATCTGAGGGTCGAATTCACAATGACCGTCAAAGGCTTGCGTCTTATCTCCAGAGGCACCTTTTTCCTGGGTCATCCAGCGCTTGGCCAAGTATTGAGGCCTGGAATGCTCTAGCTCCGATGCCTCCCGCTCCGATGGCTTCCGCTCCGATGCCTCCCGCTTCTATGCCTCCCGCTTCTGCGTCTTCCGCTTCTGCGCCTCGTAGTGGGGCTTCACGTAAACAACCTTTGTGAAGCTCCACCTTTCTCCATGTTTAGTATCTTTTTTTTTTTTTTTTTTTTTACATAAATAAAATCAAACGGCATGGAATTTATCTTTGAATGGGCGGTGATACTTGAAATGATCCGGTAATAGTTTAAATTCCAGATTGGGTGCCTGAATCATTAACCACATGTTAGTATAAAAGAAAATTGAAATTCGGGGAGGCGGCTTACCTGTGTGCTCCAAAATGAACTCCAGAATAAACACCCCTTCGAAAGTTATGACTTGTCCCGTGTCATAAAATCCAACTTCCTTGGGAATTGTGGTTTCAAATATGTCCTCTTTGATGCCTTCTACATCTTCTCCAGCCACTACCTTCTCTTGAATCATTCTTCTTGGTGTACAAAGTCCTTTGAAGAATTCAACACCATCTAAAACTTGCTGTGTTGCACCAAGAATTTGAATAGCATTTTGCTCCTTTGGGAAGGCTTCCACGATGTCCTTTTTACTCTCTTCTTGGTTGGGAATCAAAAACCTGCTAGGAAAAGGGACATTGGGTGGAATAACATCAGAATAACATGGAATTGGGACGTCCTTACTGGTGGTGGGTGGTTTAGAGGGCTTAGGGGGTTGCGGCAAGGGTTGTTCTACCCTTGCCGTGTGCATGTCTTCTTCCTCCTCCTCAATTAGCAGCTCTTCATCCACTTCTAGGCTATGTTTGGACATTTTTAGGTCAGCTCCAACCTCCATAGCACTTCCCAAAGTGATAGCATTATGGATTTCAAAATCTTCCTTCGAGTTTTCAATAGTTGAGTTGGAAAGTTCACTTTGCTCTTGAATTTGTTTCATGAACTCCATAATCTGCCCAAATTGCTCGTCCAATTTACCCAACTTCTTGTCTTGATTTTGTTCGTCCTGCGTCAAAGAGGTTAGTAATTGAAAATTTTTATCATTATCCATGGACATACTTGAACTTGATTGGAATTGTTGTGGGGGAGGTTGTGGTGGCTGCATAGGTGTTGTATTGAACTCCTCATATGGTTGCCAATATGCTTCTTGTTGAGCCTCCTTGGCTTGATTTTGTGACCCCTGCGCCAAAGAATTTATTTCATTAAGAATTTGAATATAATCTATTGGCGAACTTGAATTTAATTGAGCATATTGCATATGAAGTTGTGGTGGCTGCATAGGTCTTGAATAGAACTCCTCATATGGTTGCTAATATGCTTCACGTTGAACTTGTTGATCTTCCCACCATATAGAGTTTGAATGATCCCTCCAATCTCTTTGTGGACATTGGTTGGCTTGAAATCCTTGCCTATATGAAGCACCAAATGTAGGGACACTCTGCATTGTGGTCCTTTCGGCATACGGCAACAATTTAGAAGTAAGATTTGCCAATTGAGCTTGAATGCTAGCAAAATCCATATCTTACTTCTCTAGTACCTAAAATCAAAGAAAGAGAACTAAATCAAATATCAAAAGTAACAACAAACAAAGAAAACAACACTAAGTTAGAAACTAAAACGAAAACAACTAAACCAAAAAAAAGAAAAGAACCAAGGGATTAGCAAAGTTGCTAATCCCCGGCAACGGCGCCAAAATTTGATGCGGGAATTTATACGCACACAAATTAAACCCTCTTTTTGTCGATTTGTAGTATAAGTATAAGTAGGGATCGTTCTGGACTGGGGATTAGGAGGGATTGCAAATCTCTTGGAAACTGACTCAAAAACGTAAAATAAAGTTTAAAACACTAAACTAGACTCAAAGAATGCAAAATTAAAGTTTAAAACACTAAGACAAACCAAAAAACAAAAAAATACTTTAAAACATAAACTAAACAGATTCTAAGCACTAAAGAACAGGAAAGTAAAGGGGGGGTTTGATTTGACGAAATTAGCTAAATTGCACAAATTGTAATTAAAGGCAAAACGTAAATATAAATGTGATGAAAATATGGATGATGGAATAGCCAAGGGGTTCTTCTCCACACATGTTACACTTGCATACAAGATTGATTCTTAGTTGGTCTTTCGATAAATTATGAAACTCAACACTCCGGGTTAATTAGGTCCGCTTAAATTAACCGTCAAGTTTTCCTTAAGTTAATGAATTGGATGGGTTAGCGCAACGCAATTCACAACATTCTCCAAAAGTCCTTTACGTGAACAGCACAATAAAGATACAATCAAAGATCATTAAGTAACATGAAAACTATAAGTGTTGACGAGGCATTCGTTACTATGGAATACGCATGAAACTTATGCCAAGAATTCGTTTAACGCGATTGTTTATAAGCAACCTCCACTACTTGTGAATATAAGTTCATAACGATTAGGTGAAATTCACTTATATTCTAGCGTCATATTCATGCATGAAAATTAAGCGCGCATTCTTAATAAACATACATAAATAAGTTATCAATCAAAGAACGATCCCTACTTATACTTATACTACAAATCGACAAAAAGAGGGTTTAATTTGTGTGCGTATAAATTCCCGCATCAAATTTTGGCGCCGTTGCCGGGGATTAGGAGGGATTGCAAATCTCTTGGAAACTGACTCAAAAACGTAAAATAAAGTTTAAAACACTAAACTAGACTCAAAGAATGCAAAATTAAAGTTTAAAACACTAAGACAAACCAAAAAACAAAAAAATACTTTAAAACATAAACTAAACAGATTCTAAGCACTAAAGAACAGGAAAGTAAAGGGGGGGGTTTGATTTGACGAAATTAGCTAAATTGCACAAATTGTAATTAAAGGCAAAACGTAAATATAAATGTGATGAAAATATGGATGATGGAATAGCCAAGGGGTTCTTCTCCACACATGTTACACTTGCATACAAGATTGATTCTCAGTTGGTCTTTCAATAAATTATGAAACTCAACACTCCGGGTTAATTAGGTCCGCTTAAATTAACCGTCAAGTTTTCCTTAAGTTAATGAATTGGATGGGTTAGCGCAACGCAATTCACAACATTCTCCAAAAGTCCTTTACGTGAACAGCACAATAAAGATACAATCAAAGATCATTAAGTAACATGAAAACTATAAGTGTTGACGAGGCATTCATTACTATGGAATACGCATGAAACTTATGCCAAGAATTCGTTTAACGCGATTGTTTATAAGCAACCTCCACTACTTGTGAATATAAGTTCATAACGATTAGGTGAAATTCACTTATATTCTAGCGTCATATTCATGCATGAAAATTAAGCGCGCATTCTTAATAAACATACATAAATAAGTTATCAATCAAACGGTTAAACAAATTGAATCAACAACTTATGAAATTCCAACGAAAGTTAATCAATTCATATTGCAAATATAAACATAGTTTCGAATCACCCCCTAGCTAAAGGGGGTTTTATTTCCTCATATCTTTGAAATCAAAGAAACACCTAAACATTCCAACAACTCAAACTTGAATTGTATGAACGTTTAGGCACTCTTCTCTTCCATTCCTCATACGTACAAAACAAAGAGAATTGAATTTAAACTTTGAAATCAAAGAAACACCTAAACATTCCAACAACTCAAACTTGAATTGTATGAACGTTTAGGCCTTCTTCTCTTCCTCTTCGTTGTAGCACAAGGTCTAAGGTGAGGTTTGGGGGATTATGGAAATGGATGAGGAGTGGTGTAGAAGTGGAAGGGGAATGGAAAAATGGTGTTTGGATTATAAGGGGAGAGATGGGAAGCTCACGGCTAGGGAAGGGAGAATGTGTTTGTAATGTGTTGTGTATGAAATGAGATGTGAATTGAATGAATGAATGCAAGGGTATTTATAGGAGTAGTGGAGGGAACATATGGCTATGTCATTTGTAGGTGAAGTAGGTGGATGTAGGTGGATGTTGTAGGTGAAGTAGGTGGATGTTATAGGTGAAGTAGGTGGATGTTGTAGGTGAAGTAGTTGGATTTTGTAGGTGAAGTAGGTGGATGTTGTAGGTGAAGTAGGTGGATGTTATAGGTGAAGTAGGTGGATGTTGTAGGTGAAGTAGGTGGATGTTGTAGGTGATTATGAGTGATAAGTGATAAGTGTATGATATGTTAAGTGATAAGTGAATGATTATGATAAGTGATAAATGAATGTATGATATGATAAGTGGTGAATGATATGTGGTGAATGATAAGTGGTAGTGTTTAAGTATTTAAAATAGGGAACAAAGCCCTTCCTTGCATGGCAAGGAAGGGAGACACAAGGAAACACACGACAATGTCCTAAGGTTGCTAGGAATGTTGTTTTTGTGTTCTAAAATGCGTAGGAGTTTTCAATGATGCTCAAACATGAGGTCTTTTTAGGATTTAACTTTCCTACTTCAAGTCTTCAATTTCGTCCATCCTTTTGGCTCCAAGCATATGATATCCATTCCAATCTCTAATTTGCTCCAAAAGGCTCCAAAAGGCATCCTTTTGCATACTTTGCCCTTAGAACCTGAAAACACACAAAAGAAGCATAAAGAACTAAAATAACTAAAGAAACATAACGTAAATGTACGAGAACAAGCCATTTAGGTCGCATAAATATGCTCCTATCAATGAACAAGCTATCATGTCTTGCCTAGACATTAAATACAGCGCTTACTAGGAGGCAACCTAGTGTGGTTTGTGTTTTTCTTTATGTTGTGTTTATTTTGATACCATTCCATATTCTTTACCTACTTGCATTGCATACAATTTTAAACATCGAGGACAATGTTTAGATTAGGTTTGGGGGTGTGGTTTGGAAGGTTTGTCTTGTGTTTGTGTTTGTTTGAGGTGTTAGTTTTGTGTTTGTGTTTGTTTGAGGTGCTGGTTTTGGTTAAGAGTGTTTTTTTGCATGCTAATATGAATGTATATGAGGACTATGTTGAAAACAAATGATTGGGTTGCTATGGAAAAGAGTTGCATCTTGTTGTCATTTATAAGGCTATAACTCTTGAAATTATGATGATAGAGGTACCATACTCAAATTCTGGAAGAAGAATAGTGGAGACTACCTTAATAAGTTATTTTGAGCCTAATTGCTTCTTTGAGAGGGTTTAAAGTGTTTCTACTCCTATCTTTTTCTTTCATTTTCACTTTAAATGATCTCATTACTTCTATTTCGTTTGGATGCTAAGAATCATTCTCCTTTGCAGATACCATGTGTTTAGTATCATTCGTGAATGAACTCAATGAGATGATGTTAGGCTATGCATGTTTAACTACTAAAAGGCTTAAATCCTACCCATTTGTGTGCTCCATTCACCCTTGTTGTAGCCAAACACTTTAGCCTAATTCTTTCATCACCTACACCATAATCTACCCATTCTAGCCCATTACAAGCCATACCTTATAGTTTGGGGAATACCAATGTGATGAAAACTAAGGGCAGATTGAGTTATAAAGCAAGATTGTGGCGTGTACCGAGGGCACCTATGTTGAAAATGTTTCCAAAAAAAAAAAAAAAAAAAAAAAAAAAAAAAAGAGGATCAAAGTGGATACAAATTCCAAATCGCCTAATTATAAAGCATAGGGCCTGGACGCCAAAAACAAAAGAAGACAAATGCCAGTGAAGAGCCTCAAAGACACTTTGGTATGCCCCAAACTCTAGCATTTCATATCAAGTCTTTCATAACCTATACCCTAAGCCTTGCATTACAACCTTGAGAAAGACCTAGCTGATCATTGAGGATGTATTCATGGGTGATGGTAAGTGTGTGAGTTATCTATATTCTTAGTATTTGATTCATTTCATGAGATCTACTCAGAAACTGTGCTTCCATTTCAGATTTCATATGTGAGAATTTTGATTTCCTTTACATAATTCCACTCATATATGTTGTTGAGAGAATAAACCTTAAGATCTGAGTGAAGACTTGAGTGGAAGCTGTGAGGAGTAGAGTTGAGGCGAATTCTATCTTAAGCATTTGGGTATGGTGACCTTGAAGTTGTAAGACATTGAGAAATATCTTTATACGTTACAATTGATACGATTCTTTGAAGTGGCAAACTTTTGAGTTTAAAGAATGACAAAATCTTCATTGGTTCTTATTAGTTTGTTTAAAGCATGTTTTAACCAAGTTGTTTGCAGATTTTGTAAATGTTTGTGGGTGTCATCACTGTAAACCCTCAGGAGACACAACTCCTCCAACTAGAGACACCTAGGGGCTCAAAGGCTTGTTGCACATGCTCAGTGCAATCGTTTGGCCAGCGAAAGTGGTTTGGTTAGATGTTTGTGTTTTGTGTGTTTTAGTTTTAAGTTTGCTCGAGGACTAGCAAAAACCAGGTTTGGGGGTATTTGATAAGTCACATTTTGCATGCATTTATATCTTCCTTATTTGGTGTCTTTGTGATTGTTTTGGATTAAACTAGTCGCGTTTTACATTGTTTTGTGTTAGTGTGCAGCCAAGGTGTAATAAGATCAATTGGAAGGCAAATGAAGGAATGTGGTGCAATTCGACCACAATGGGTGGTTCTAAACAAGGCAAAAACATGCAGATTTCTTATTATTCCACATGGCTTGTGCCGTGTACCTCCTTGCCTAAAACATTCAGCCATATTTCCACCAACAAACACAATCATGTCATGCAAATCTCATGTGGTTCCAAGTCTGATTATGCACTTCTAAAACATCAAAACATGCATTCACATGCATGTCCACAACCTGACCCGTGCATTCCATTTCCCTTCTTCACTTCTCTTTGCAGAAATCCACTTGCACCTCAATTAAACATTCCATGCCATTTCAGCTCCATTTATGCCCATGCCGTGAGCTTTCTACCATTCCCAGAGTTTTATAACCAATTTCAGATTATCCACTTCATGCTTGTAGACATTCCACATGTGTTTTGGATTAAATAAACCACACACTTGCAGATCATGTCCATGCTTTGCAGGTATCATGCCAGAAATCCACTCATCCAACCATTTCATGCGATTCCATCTCCTTAATGTCCATACCGTGCACATTCATTCTCTTTTCAGAATTCCTTTCACATGGACCATGTCAGTTTTCCACATGCATTTCCGATTGTTCTCCATCACCATCTCAGAAACACAATCATTTCCATCACTTAAGCTCTGCCATCTGAGTTAAACAAAGCCAAGATCCAATCTGATTGTCTCTCCATCATTAGACTCATTCAGAAATTCACCAAGGGGGATAGATTGCTCTTTCGGATTGATTGGATCAGAGACACACCATTCTTACTCTAATTTCTGTCCACCATTCACTCTCATTCTCCCTCTCCATTCCATTTCATTCGACACTCTCTCCCTTTCACAAAAACTGTCCATTTCTCTCCATTTATGCACCACTCACAGAAACCATTCGACATTAGTTTCTCCACCCTCATTTACAATCACATTTGGGAGCTCCAACACCGAAGGCACTCTTCAAGGAATTCAACATCAGTTTTGCTTCAAGGGTTCCTTCTACTTCATTCTATGTTCATTCATGTTGTGTATGTTTATGTTAAATCTTTTGTAAACATGAATTGTAACTAATCCTCCTCTAGGGATTCGATGTAACCTTGCAAAGTTTGCCATGTAATTAAGTTAGAATGCTCATTTTGTCCATCTATTTCTTGTTTCATTTTCTGTTTTAATGGTGACTTAGTATGTTGATTTTAATGTTTGATCATCATTTGAATTAATCACTAAGTTGTGTAGCCAAGATTAAAGCACACATCATGCATAATCTTGGTAGATATGTGAATGAATGAAGGGAGTGTTTAGCACACATCCTGCCGAATTACTCCCTTTGGTTTTATGAAAGTTTCTTGTACATTACATAATCTTGATTATGAACCAAAGTTGCACATCACAATTAGGTTCATGATTAAAGACATTTGATCAAATCCACACATCATATGGTTGATCATATCCAAGTGAAACAAACTCAAGAAATAGGTAGATGAATGAGTACAAATTAACTTGACAAACATGGACTTAGTTGAGCAATGGTGAAATCGAATCCCTAGTTTCATTTCCATTGATACTATCCCATTACATTAGTTGTTGATTCATTGATTTGTGTTTATTTCATATTCTCATGCTTTCAAGTTACAAAAAAACAAATCTGTTTATTTAGACTAGTTTGATTCATTTCCAAATCTGCCTAGTTTGTTTAGTTTGATTCATTTCTTAGAGTTCTTGCAAAACAAGTAATTACATAGGTCCAATTAGTCCCTGTGGATTCGACACCCTTACTTATGCCATTATACTAAATATATTCTAGCATTAAGAAGGAAATATACATCAACAAGCCGTCTCTTCATTCACACTTTTCATTCATTCAAAAAACCATATCAGCCGCACCCTTTAGACACCATAGGGCATCACTCTTTCATTCATTCTTTCATTCAGCCACCATAAACCTAATTCACTCCCTTTGCCGCAGCCACCATCCCCATTCTCCTTCAATCCGCAGCCTTCCCAACCTTCCAGCCACCATCACCCAAAAACCCTTCAATCCGCAACAACCATCCATTGCAGCCACCTTCCACTCTCTGCCGCAACACCACCATCCATTCCCCACTCCATTCCACACCTCCATACACCATCCACACCCCTTGCCGCAACCCTTTACCACCCTAAACCCATCTATAACCCAGAAAATCATCCAAGAACACCCCAAACCCTTTTTGCCGCAGCAAGGAGAAGAAGAAAGAGGAGCTTAAACGCGCAGAAATTCAAGTGGATTCGTTAGGCGTTCTAGGTGTAATCAATCTTTTGTTCTTTATGTTTAATTTCAATTTTATTTCTCTTTCTGTGAACATGAGAGGCTAAATCCCTAGTTAGCTAAGGGGTGATTCGAAACCATGTTTATGCTTGCAATATGAATTGATTACCTTTGGTTTGAATTTCATGAGTTGTGGATTCAATTCGTTTAACTGTTTGATTGATAACTTATTTGTGTATGTTTATTAAGAGTGCACGCTTAGTTTTCATGCATGAATATGACGCTAGAATATAAGTGAGTTTCACCTAATAGTTACAAACTTATATTCACAAGTAGTGGAGGTTGCTTATAAACAATCGCGTTAAATGAATTCTTGGCACTAGTTTCATGCTCATCATAGTAACGAATGCCTCGTCAACACTTATAGTTTTCATGTTGCTTAATGATCTTTGATTGTATCTTTATTGTGCTTTTCAAGTAAAGGACTTTTGGAGAATGTTTTGAATTGTGTATGCGCTGTCCCATCCAATTCATTAACTTAAGGAGAACTTGAAGGTTAATTTAAGCGGACCAAATTAACCCGAGGTGTTGAGTTTCATAATTCATCGAAAGACCAACTGAAAATCATCTTGTATGCAAGTGTGACATGTGTGGAGAAGAACCTTCTAGCTAGCATTCCATCCATATTTTCATCAAATTCATCTTTACAATCTGTTTTAATTACATTCTGTGCACTTTGTTTAATTTCGTCAAAAACTAAATCCCCCTTTACTTTAGTGTCCAATTTAGTTAGAAAGTGTCTTAGTTTGTGTTTCTAAGTGTTTTGATTCAAGTTATTACCCAAATTCGTCCAAATTAGTGTAAGTGCTCAAAACTGCCCAGATTGTGTTTTTAAGGCAGTTTTGAGTGTTTTGGGGCTGTTTTGAGTCTTTTGGTTTGTTTTACATTTTTGAGTCAGTTTCCAAGTGATTTAGCAATCCCTCCTAATCCCCGGTTTAGAACGATCCCTACTTATACATATACTACAATTGTCAAAAGAGGGTTTTAATTTGTGTGCTTATATATTACGCATCAAATTTTTGGCGCCGTTGCCGGGGATTAGCAACTTTGCTAATCCCTTGGATTGTTATTTTCTGTTTATTTTTAGTTTGATAAAGATTCTGACCTTGTTTTGTTTTTCTTGTTTTAGGTACTAGTGTATGACTCGGAGTTCTCAATCGATTCGTGAGCATATCTTGCACTTTGACAGCGATTTTGAGAGGACTTTGCTGAAGTGTAAAGTAAGCTAAATGTTGTGGGAATGATGTTCTATATTGTGTCATGTTCGTTTGAAATCCCTGAGATACATGTTGGAAGGTTTAGAATGTGTTTTGGTTTGTTTTTAGTTTCTTTCGTTTTGTTTTGCTCGAGGACTAGCAAAAGCTAAGTGTGGGGGAATTTGATAGGAGCATATTTAGGCGACTTACTTAGCTTGTTTTCGTGCATTTATATTGTTAATTCGTAGTTGTTTTAGTAGTTTAAGCCATTTTCGTGTGTTTTTAGGTTCATATGGCTAAGGAAGCAAAAAGATGCATTTTGGAGCATTTTGGAGCAAAATTGGACTTGGAATGGATAGCTTATGTTTGGAGCAAAAGGAATGGACGAAATTGAAGGATTCCTAATCCATATCAGCCACATGCACATTCAATCATTCACACCAAAACCTTGCACATGCTTTCCCATTTCATTATTCATTCTCTTTGCACCACCAATTCAGCCACATGCACCCTTTAATCATTCAACCATGCAGCCACACATTCACCCACATGCATTCCCCTTACAATTTCAGCCATCCCACTTCATCATTGCACATGCATTCACCCTTTAATCCATTGCAGCCACATGCACTCCCATTTTCTCCCAAAACATTGCACATGCATTTTCAGCTTTCCACCAAGTTCCTAGCTGTCATATTCCCTCTTTTTCACCTATAAATAAGCACCCATTGCAGCCACAAATCACTCACTCTTCCATATTCAGAAAACCATCTCATATTCACATTCATTCACGCCAGAAATTCATTCCCTCTCTCTAACACAGCCATACTCCACCATTCTTCATATTTTCTGCCCAAAAACACTCCTTGCCTTCCCCTACATCCATCCCTACCCTAAACACATCATTCTACATCATCCATAACCCCCAAAACTCACCAAAACCCCTTGTGCCGCAGCAACTAGAGGAGAAGAGGCCTAAACGTTCATACAATTCAAGATTGAGTTGTTGGAATTTTTAGGTGTACTTCGATTCTTGTTTTCAATGTTTACTTTGTTATTACTCTCTAAGTTTGTTGTAATCATGAGTGGCTAAACCCCTAATTAGTTAGGGGAAAGTTTGAAGCCATGAACATGTTTGAAATATGAATTGATTTCTTCCAATTGTGATTTGTTAAGTTGTGATTGTAATTCAATTATCATGTTTATTAAAAACTTGTTTTTGTATGTTGATTAGGGATGCATACTTAGTCTTCATGCATAAACTCGATGCTAGTTTATAAACGAGTTTCACCTAATCGTCACAAGTTTATAAACATGAGTAGTGAAGGTTGCTAGTCACAACCGCGTTAATTGAATTCTCGGCAAAAGTATCATGCATTCATAGTTACAATTGCCTCGTCAACACTTATATTTCTCATAGAGCATAATGATCTCTCATTGTATCTCTTCTATGCATTCATGTTGAGAACCATTGGAGAATGATTTGAATTGTCGCATGCATCATCCAATTCAATAACATAAGGAAAATTTGAGAGTTAATTAGTGCATCACGGTTAACTTGGGGTGTTGAGCATCATAGATAATGAAAAGCAATTGGAGAATCGATTCATATATAAATGTGTCATGTGTGGAGAATGGACCTCTAACTAATCCATCCATCATCTTGTTTCTCAAATCCGTTTATACAATCTGCCTAGTTTATTAACTTGTTTTATTTAATTTAATTTCGTCAAAACCTTAATCCCCCTTTACTTTAGTGTCCAACTTAGTTAGAAAGTGTCTTAGTTTGTGTTTTTAAGTGTTTTGATTCAATTTGTTACACAAATTCGTCCAAATTCACCAAAGTGTCCAAAACTGCCCAGAAAGTGTTTTTAAGGCAGTTTTGAGTGTTTTGGGTGATGTTTGAGTCTTTTGGTTTGTTTTAGTGTTTTAAAGTTTAGTTTTGCATTCTTTGAGTCTAGTAAGTGTTTTATATTGTGTTCTTACGTTTTTGAGTCAATTTCACATTGATTAGCATCCCTAGTTAATCCCCGGTCTAGAACGATCCCTATTTGCTCATTTACTACAATTGTCATCCATAGGGTTTAATTTGTGTGTTTAACTATTTTCGCATCATGGGTGCATACGGCCTTTGGTAGAATCCCGGAGGTTGCTGCCTAAATGCGCTTTGTTGTTGGGGTTGTTGGGGCTCCCTCCACTTGAAATTTGGATAATCTCTCCAACCGGGATTGTAGGTATTAGAGAATGGATCATTCCCTGGTTGATTTGGACTTTGGTACCCCAAAGCATGGGCACTCTCCCATCCTCCATTCTCTATCAATTAAGGACATTGATCATTGAGATGTCCTTGCATAGAGCACACTCCACATATGGCCGCACCTTGCATTTTGGATCCTTCAACAACCTGAGACACAAGCATAGTGAGATTAGCTAATTGATATTGAATTTCAGAAATTGCACTTACCTCATTCACTTGTTGCCATGGGGTATCTCTTTGTCCAAGGCCTTCATATTGTTGTGCATTCAATGCTCGGTTTGCAATTAAGACCTTGGCAGCCAGCAGTGTTTTGTCAACCAAAGCACCTCCCGCTGAAGCATCTAGCATTTGTCTCTCAATTGGAAGGAGTCCCTAGTAGAAATATTGAATTAAGAGCTCTTCCTTCATTTGATGTTGAGGACATGATGCAACTAGAGTCTTGAAACGCTCATAATACGCTGGAAAAGACTCCCCTTGATTTTGTTGAATTCCACTAATCTTCTTCCTCAAAAGAATCACTCTTGAAGTTGGGAAGAATTTCTCCAAGAATGCTCTCTTCATGCTTTCCCAAGAAGTAACGGTCCCGGGTGCCAATTCATAGAGCCAATCCTTAGCCTTTTCTAAAAGAGAGAATGGAAAGGCTTTCATCTTCAAAATATTCCCATCGACAGTGATGAGTGTCATGCTCGAACATACCACTTCAAACTCCTTAAGGTGCTTGTTTGGATCTTCCATGGACAGCCCATGGTATTTGGGAATGTGATGCAACAAGCTTGACTTCAATTCAAACTCATCGGTGTTGCCTTGAGCCGCCCTAGGGTATTGAATGCATAATGGCACGGCATTATCCAACCCCGAGGCAGAAAGCTCCTTGATTGTTCGATTATCTGCTGCCATGACTTGTTCTTCTTCTTCCACTTCTTCTTCTTCAGATTCGGCCTCTGAACTTGAACTAGGGGGATTAAGTTCTGGTTGCTTCCTCTTTCTTCTCAAAGTTCGCTCAAAATCGTCGTCAAACTCTAATATATTCTCACGAACTGGATGAGAACTACGAGTCATCACTTGTACCTAGAACAAGGAAACAAAACAAATCAGCAACCCTCTTAGAGGGCACAACAAACCCACAAAAACTATGAAATAAGGCACGGTAAACACTAAAATAAAGAAGAAATAAACACAGGACACTCTTGACCTTAAGACACACTTTGACACGACACAAACACAAGGGATTAGCAAGTTTGCTAATCCCCGGCAACAGCGCCAAAATTTGATGCGAAAATTAACTTAACACACAAATTAACCCTTTTTTAACAATTGTAGCATATAAATAAGTAGGGATTGCTAAACACTTTAAACTGACTCAAATACATAAAACTAACCTTTAAAACACTTAACTCAACTTAAAAAGACTCAAAACAAGTTCACAAGACTCAAAATAAGCTAAAAACACTCAAAACTGCCTAAAAACACAAACTGGGCAGTTTTGAGTCTAAACACAAACTTGGACGAAATTTGGTTCTAACTTGACTCAAAACTCTTTAAAACACAATCTAAAACAAATGGGGATTTGATTTTGGACGAAAATCAAACAAACAAGACAAGAAATTAAACTAGGCAGATTTGGACGAATTTGATGGAATTAAGTGGATGATGGGATAGCTAGGAGGTTTTTCTCCACACATGGCATACTTGCATACAACACAATCTTCAGTTGCTTATTCAACGAATTATGAACCTCAACACCCCAAGTTAATTAGGTACGCTTAAATTAACTCTCAGATTTCCCTTAGGTCATTGAATTGAATGGAATTAGCGTATTGCAATCAAATTATTCCTTAAAAGTTCTCTATATGAAAGCGCATAATAGAAAAACAATCAAAGATCATTAGGTTCTATGGAAATCATAGGTGTTGACGAGGCATTCGTAACTATGAAAGCGCATGATACTTATGCCAAGAATTTACTTAACATGATTGTGACCAACAATCTTAACTACTCATGAATATAAGTTCCCAACGATTAGGTGAAGTTTCCTTATACCCTAGCATCAAATTTATGCATGCAAATTAAGTGTGCACTCTCAATTCATATACGTAAACAAGTTTTAATTAAAACAGATAAGTAAATTGAATTCACCATTCATGAAATCACAACTGAAAGTAATCAAATCATCATGCAAATATAGCCATAGTTTCAAAATTCCCCCTAGCCAAGAAGGGGATTAGTTCCTCATACTCACAAAGCAAATATTCTTGAAATTAAACATTGAAAACACAAGAAAGATTACACCTAAACGTTTCAGCAATTCCAGGTTGAATGGCATGCACGGCTAAGCTTCCCTTCCTCTTCCTTGCTGCGGCACAAGTTGTGGGTGGTGGATTTGGGGGTTTTGAATGGTGTATTCTTGTTTAGAAGGATGAATAATGGCTGATTATGGTAGTAGGGTGCGGCAGGTTGTGTATGGAGGTGTATGGAGTGGATGGAGGATGAAGAATGGAGGCTAGGGTGTTGCGGCAAGGTGTTTTCTGTATAGCATAAGGGGTCGTACGAATTTGAGGCTGAAAATATGTATATATAGCATAAGGGGTCGTACGATTTATACGCACACAAATTAAACCCTCTTTTGACAATTGTAGTAGAATGGATAAGTGAGGGATCATTCTAGACCGGGGATTAGGAGGGCTTGCTAAAACCTTCTAAATTGACTTAAAAACATAAAAACACAATATAAAACTGATGCGAGATTTATACGCACACAAATTAAACCCTCTTTTTGACAATTGTAGTATAAGTATAAGTAGGGATCGTTCTGGACCGGGGATTAGGAGGGATTGTTAATCACTTGGATTTGACTTAAAAACGTAAAAACATAATATAAAACACTAAACTAGACTCAAAGAATGTAAAACTAAACTTTAAAACACTAAAACAAATCAAAAGACTCAAAATGCTTTTAAAAACACAAACTAAAATGCTATACTAAACTCGAAGAATTCAAAATTAAAAATAAGAAAGATTAAGACTAAGACTTTAAACGAAATATGGGGGGATTGATTTTGGACGAATTTAAACTAAAATGGATAGATTGTAAAGAAAACAAATTGTAAATATGAAATTGACGGAAATGAATGGATGGTATGGCTAGCTAAGGGGTTCTTCTCCACACATGTTACACTTGCATAATAAAATGGTTTCCAATTTCATTTCAATAAACCATGAATTCTCAACACCCCGGGTTAATTAGGTCCGCTTAAATTAACCGTCAAGTTTTCCTTAAGTTAATGAATTGGATGATTGCATACGACAACCCAAAGCATTCCCCACAAGTTCCCTACATGAATTGCATAATAGAGATACAAGCAAGAATCATTAAGTTTTTTTGAAAACTATAAGTGTTGACGAGGCATTCGTTACTATGGAATACGCATGAAACTTATGCCAAGAATTCGTTTAACGCGATTGTTTATAAGCAACCTCCACTACTTGTGAATATAAGTTCATAACGATTAGGTGAAACTCACTTATATTCTAGCGTCATATTCATGAATGAAAATTAAGCGTGCACTCTCAATAAACATACATAAATAGGTTATCAATCAAATAGTTAAACAAATTGAATTCACAACTTATGAAACGCAATTAGAAGTAATCAAATCAAAATGCAAGCATAAACATTTATTTCGAATTACCCCCTAGCTAAAGGGGGATTAGTTCTTCATAACATTGAAATCAAAGAAACACCTAAACATTCCAACAACTCAAACTTGAATTGTATGAACGTTTAGGCACTCTTCTCTTCCATTCCTTATACGTACAAAACAAAGAGAATTAAAATGAAACATTGAAATCAAAGAATCACCTAAACATTCCAACAACTCAAACTTGAATTGTATGAACGTTTAGGTCTTCTTCTCTTCCTCGTTGTTGTAGCATAAGGTCTAAGGATAGTTGGTTTGGGGGAATGGAAGTGTGGAATGGAGTGAGGAGTGATGGAAATGGAAAGATGGTTGGTGTTTGGATTAGTAGGGAAAGGGGACTCACGGCTAAGGAAAGAATGGGAGTGTTTGAGGGGTGTTGTGTTGTGAATGAGATGTTTTGAATGATGGGAATGCAAGGGTATTTATAGGAGGAGTGGAGATGTATATGGCTATTTGTTTAAGGTGTTTGTGTGGAGGAATGATGGAGAATTGCATGTGGAATGGCTGCAATGATGAAGAATGAAAGCTGGAAAATAAAAGGGAAAGCTGGAAATCTGAAAATGCAAATGGGAATCCTGAAATGCAAAGGTGGCCACGGTTTTGATTGTGTTTTGTGTTGGAAATGCATGTGAATGCATGTGAATGTTGTTTGTGTGAAGTGTGTGTGGGTTAAAGAGTGAATGGTGGTGTAATGATGAAGTGTGATGGCTGAAAATGTCAAGGGAAATGCATGTGATTGCATGGCAAAGAATTTCAGGATGCATGTGTGTTGGTGTGTTGTGTGATTGTTTTGTGGTTTAAGTGGCTTTAATTAAAGAATGGGAGTGCATGTGGCTTAGGTGGTGTAATGATGAAGTGGGAAAGCTTGGAAAGCATGTGGCAAGGTTGGTTGCATGATGATGATGCATGTGAGTTGAAATGCATATGTTTAAATGGTTGAAATGTGTAGATGATTATGAGTATGATAAGTGATAAGTGAATGATGTATTAAGTGATAAATGAATGATATGTTAAGTGATAAATGAATGATATGTGGTGAGTGATAAGTGAATGGAAGTGATAAGTGATAAGTGAATGGAAGTGATAAGTGATAAGTGAATGGAAGTGATAAGTGAATGGTTTGATAAGTGAATGATATGATAAGTGAATGCTTATAATAAGTGAATGATATGATAAGTGAATGATTTAAGTGTTTAAAATAGGGAACAAAGCCTTTCCTTGCATGGCAAGGAAGGGAGACACAAGGAAACACACGACAATGTCCTAAGGCTGCAAGGAATGTTGTTTTTGTGTTCTAAAATGCGTAGGAGTCTTCAATGATGCTTAAACATGAGGTCTTTTAGGATTTAACTTTCCTACTTCAAGTCTTTAATTTCGTCCATCCTCTTGGCTCCAAGCATATGATATCCATTCCAATCTCTAATTTGCTCCAAAAGGCTCCAAAAGGCATCCTTTTGCATACCTTGCCCTTAGAACCTGAAAACACACAAAAGAAGCATAAAGGACTAAAATAACTAGAGAAACATAACGTAAATGCACGAGAACAAGCCATTTAAGTCGCATGAATATGCTCCTATCAAATACCCCCACACTTATCTTTTGCTAGTCCTCGAGCAAAACAGAAAGAAAAACAAAACAAAACCAAACGAAACAAAACAAGTAAAACACAACCTAAACCTTCCAACAACCGTCTTAGGGATTTCCAATGCACATGACACGTTAAAAATCATCATTCCCACAGATTTTAGTCATCTTCACACTTAAGTACATTCTTAATCATAGTCACCACATACTAGTTCACAATTAAGCATTTAAAACCATGTTTTGAATGTAGTAACATGCCTTAGAGAAATTGCTCAAATCCTTACAAGATATGCACTCGTTTTTCACACAGATTTTCTGACTACACACCCTACACTAGTTATATGTGAGAAGATTGATGTAAACATGTAGACGAACACTCACATATGTTATAACAAGGAAAGCATTTTCTGGATTTACGATAATGACATGAATATGATCTCATGAATGGAATGCTACTACTTAGAATGAGAACCAGTGATTCCATAAGCTCATATCAATTTCAAACTCCACATTATTGAACACATAACGATCAAGATAGAAGTCAAAGGGTTGTAACGGGGCTAAAGGTGTTTGGCTAACAAAGAAGGTATATGGAAAACAAAGGTTCTTAAAGAAATAGCGAGCAAAGCATTTGAATTAACGTAGAATTCACTTTTGAATGAAAACTCAACTTTTGAACAACAAGGGGGAACAAGCTCTTTTTTTTTTTTTTTTTTTTTTCTTTCTTTCTTTTCTCTTCTTTTCTGTTTTTCTTTTTCATATGTTTTTCACAATTTTTTTTTTTCTTCTTTTCTTTTGACTCTCAAAACATACAAACTTAAGAACAAACTTTTACTCCCCCACACTCATTTTCTTGCAAAATGTACTCAAAAGGAATTCATTTAAGTCATGCTCACTATCTTTTAAGAACAAGGGTACGGATGGTCCTAATGTAGGCTAGGTAAGGGGTGATATGGTTAGCAAAGAAAATAGGTTAAACGAGGCTCAACGGTGTTAAGACTTACAATATATACGAAATATGGGAAGTAAGGCTATTTGGCTATGGTGGCAACTACACAACTTCATCTTGATATATGTTATGCAACTCAATATCATGCTTTGAATGAAACGGATATAAGTTCTAGCATTTAGTTCTATCATGATACAATTGCATTCTAAGTAGCAACCAAGCAAGGAATAATGAGATCATTCAACAACTTTAGAAAACAAAGAATCACAGAAAATAACTCTCCAAAGAAGGTAATGGCTCGAGTCTCACAGGGTTGTAGCGTTTGTTTGAGTTCCTTCCTTCAAGCATGTTACAAAAACGAATTTTTCTTTTATGATTGCATGTGAAGTCATACATTATAACCATAACTAAGCATAAACCAAGAGTAAATCAAACTTTTCTCTATGTTTATAACTCTTTTTAACAGTCATGCAATTACAAACCAAATCCTTATCATTGTGTTGGAAGGTACCCTAAGACACAAACTCACAAAAACGACTCAAAACACTCTTTTTAGGCTTTTCAAAACAATTTTTCAAATTTTTATGTGCTTTTCGGAGTTATAAAAACAAAACATACTAAAACACTCTAAAACAACTTAAAAACACCTTAAAACAGCAAGGAACAACATTTGAAGTTATGGGTGATAAAATCCCACGAATTTGCATTAACAACATTAGTTACCCCCCCACATTTAAATCAAACATTGTCCTCAATGTTTTAAGCATAGATTCACACAAAACATAAGTAATCACACAAACAACAACTAAACATACTAAACATGGCAGAATGTAATTAACAAAGAGAAGAGTTTAGGGACGCAAATCTGGTTATGGAGTGTAAATTCCCTCTTCTCTTTGTTGATTGCATTGAGGCTTGATCTTGATGATTCCACAGGCTTACTCTCGAACTGGTTTCCGCCCATCATTGATTTTCCTTTGTGCTACTTCTTGAACTGGGCAGCAGGATGGTTCTTTTGGTCTCCCCCGAAGGTCTGAGCATACCCTTTTGGTCTGTTTCTTTGTTCAATCTTTCCAATTCGTATTGAAAAGGGTTGGAGGATAACTCAGCCTATGTTTGTCTCCACATGCTTCAATGTATCATTTTCACTTGCCTTACTCGCTCCCCTTTGCAGAAGTGGTCCCTTCTCCGGAAGTGTATCAACCGTTGAAGATGACTACTCGAGAGCAACGCTAGGTAAGCAATCAGGAATAGATTCCAGGCAGTTGGCTCCAGATCGGAAGATTGACTCCAAGTGCCGGCTGATTGCTTCTTTTACTTTGCCATGCGAGTAAGAACAAGGACAAAGAAAAAGACAGGGAAAGAGCATGATATGAGATACTTTTGCTTTTGACCTTGATGATATGAGATACCTTTGCTTTGAAGAAGCGGTGGATGAATCAGCACATGCTTCAATCCGCCGTTTCCTCCTGGGTCATATGTACTCCAGGCATCTGGTATCATCTTTGGGGAAGAAGAAAGAATTGAGTATTTTGAAAGGCCTTGCTGGGAGTGCGCCCTCAGAGGTGAGGGAGAGTTGGGCATTTTCTTCAGGTTTGCCCTGCCATAAAAGACGAAGGTCGACATATATAGAGATAATATCAAGTGGTGGTACTTTTTACCCTTGTCGACAAACGTTTTGATCCCGCAATTCCGGCTTTTTGAAATAGTGGCGCCTCTTCGATCTTTGAATACGCCTCTTCGATTTCTGAGCAGGCGCCCCTTCGATTTCTGAACGACGCCCCTTCGCTTTCTGAACGACACGTGGTAGTGCAGATGCGACTCCTTTTGACAAAGCTGCACGCGTCTTCTGAAAAGCAGAGAAAGCGTCGCCGAACTTTGCGCTTGTCGGCTAAAGATATGTAGTTGCGGTGATGGCCTCCACGTGTTGTCTGAAAAGAAGAAATCTTTTGACAAAGCTGCACGCGTCTTCTGAAAAGCAGAGAAAGCGTCGCCAAAATTACGCCGGAAATTCCGGCTTTTTGAATCGGTGGACGCGTCGCCTTGGCTTTTTTATTGAGCTATCGATCACCACAACAAACACACTCTGAAGATTTCCCATTCCTGAAACTCGACTCCGGCCCTTTGTGAAATTTTTAACTCCATCCACCCCTTCTCTTTGAACACTTTTGAAAAAAATGGCAAACTCATCGAACCTTAGCTTAGATTTGAGTCTCAGCAGCGATCCGGTTGCGCCCCGTCAAGGTAATGTATGGCGCCCTTCTTTTTTATCTTCTAACGGTCCTCTTTCAGGTGAAGACTCTGTGATGCAGGACGCCACAACAGCTACAATAGTAGCTAAAAACCTCCTCACTCCAAAAGATAGTAGGCTGCTGTCAGGACGGTCCGATGAGTTGGCCGTTCAAGAGTCCCTCGCACTTAGTGTTCAGTGTGCGAGCTCTGTGTCCAACATGGGCCTACGCCTGCTTGCCCGCTCCCGTCAGGTGGAATCGTTGATGGCAGAGGTGGAAAGACTTAAGCAAGAGATCCAGCAGCTTAAGTACGAGAACAGAAGTTTGCATGTGCTTGCAAATAACTATTCGTCGGGGATGAAGAGGAAGCTTGATGAGCTGCAAGAATCTGAGGGTCGAATTCACAGTGACGGTCAAAGGCTTGCGTCTTATCTCCAGAGGCACCTTTTTCCTGGGTCATCCAGCGCTTGGCCAAGTATTGAGGCTTGGAATGCTCTAGCTCCGATGCCTTCCGCTTCGATGCCTCCCGCTTCTGCGCCTTCCGCTTCTGCGCCTCGTAGTGGGACTTCACGCAAACAACCTTTGTGAAGCTCCACCTTTCTCCATGTTTAGTATCTTTCTTTTCTTTCTTTTTCTTTTTTTTTTTTTTTTTTTTTTTTTTTTTTTTTTTTTTTTAACATAAATAAAATCAAACGGCATGGAATTGGTCCTTGAATGGAAGGTGATAATTGAAGTGAACCGGCATTGGTTTGAATTCTAGTGTAGGTGCCTGATTCAAAAAAAATAGCAAGTTAGTATAAAATCTAATGGAATTTGGAAAAAAATACTTACTTGTTTTGTCCGACAAGAACTCAATGACAAATACCACTCCTTTGAAAGTTTCAGGGATATTGGACTTGGCTAGATTGCAAGTGATGGTTATTACTTGTCCAATGTCATCAAATTTAACTTCTTTGGATTTTGTGGTTTCAAGAACGTCCTCTTTGATGGATTCATGACATTCCCTACTTGTCACCTTTGGAAGGGCTTCCAAGATGTCTTTTTCACCTTCTTCTTCCTTGGAAGTCATGAATCTGCAAGGAATAGGGTTAAAAATAATGAAATTTGGAACAACCATACCTGTATTAGATGGCATAGGAGCAATAGGAGCCTCCGGTAAAGGTGTTTCCACCCTTTCCGTGGGTTGGGTGTATTCCTCTTCCTTGTGATTTGATTTTGATGGTTGAGGGTCCGTTCCAACCTCCTTGTCACTTCTCAACATGATTTCCTTGGCAGTTTCAAATTCTCCCTTCTGATTTGCAATGGTTGAACTAGGGAGTTCGCCTTGGTCGCAAGATTGTCCTTCGAACTCCGCTATCTGCCCAATTTGCTTTTCCAGAGTAGTAAGTAATTGAAAAATCGTATCATTATCATTTGAATTACCTACATTACTTTGGGCAGGTTGTGGTGGCTGCATAGGTGTTGAATAGAACTCCTCATACGGCTGCCAATATCCTTCTTGTTGAGCCTCATTGTCTTGATTTTGTAAGCCCTGCACCAAACAAATTAATTCATCAAGCTTTTGGTTATAATTTATTGACGAACTTAAATTTGGTTGGGCATATTGAATATGAGGTTGTGGTGGCTGCCAATATCCTCCTTGTTGAGCATTTTGAGGTTCCCACCACATAGAGTTTGAATGATCACTCCAATCCGAATTGTAAGTATTGGAAAACACGTTATTCCTTGATTGAAGATTAAATATATCAACTCTTTGCATTTGGGACCTTTCCATGAGTTGTGACAAAAGAGAAGCATTATCAAGTGCCATCTTGTTCTTAACAAACAAAACACAAATAAAAAAAAAAAAAAAAAAAACTAAATCTAAAAGACAATACAGAAACAAACAATCCAAGGGATTAGCATCTAAAAGACAATACAGAAACAAACAATCCAAGGGATTAGCAAATTTTCTAATCCCCGGCAACGGCGCCAAAATTTGATGCGAGATTTATACGCACACAAATTAAACCCTCTTTTTGACAATTGTAGTATAAGTATAAGTAGGGATCGTTCTGGACCGGG
Source organism: Pyrus communis (assembly GCF_041283825.1). Lineage (NCBI taxonomy): Eukaryota > Viridiplantae > Streptophyta > Magnoliopsida > Rosales > Rosaceae > Pyrus > Pyrus communis. The sequence continues at coordinate 10,638,075 of NC_142566.1, forward strand.
GATTAGGAGGGATTGTTAATCACTTGGATTTGACTTAAAAACGTAAAAACATAATATAAAACACTAAACTAGACTCAAAGAATGTAAAACTAAACTTTAAAACACTAAAACAAATCAAAAGACTCAAAATGCTTTTAAAAACACAAACTAAAATGCTATACTAAACTCGAAGAATTCAAAATTAAAAATAAGAAAGATTAAGACTAAGACTTTAAACGAAATATGGGGGGATTGATTTTGGACGAATTTAAACTAAAATGGATAGATTGTAAAGAAAACAAATTGTAAATATGAAATTGACGGAAATGAATGGATGGTATGGCTAGCTAAGGGGTTCTTCTCCACACATGTTACACTTGCATAATAAAATGGTTTCCAATTTCATTTCAATAAACCATGAATTCTCAACACCCCGGGTTAATTAGGTCCGCTTAAATTAACCGTCAAGTTTTCCTTAAGTTAATGAATTGGATGATTGCATACGACAACCCAAAGCATTCCCCACAAGTTCCCTACATGAATTGCATAATAGAGATACAAGCAAGAATCATTAAGTTTTTTTGAAAACTATAAGTGTTGACGAGGCATTCGTTACTATGGAATACGCATGAAACTTATGCCAAGAATTCGTTTAACGCGATTGTTTATAAGCAACCTCCACTACTTGTGAATATAAGTTCATAACGATTAGGTGAAACTCACTTATATTCTAGCGTCATATTCATGAATGAAAATTAAGCGTGCACTCTCAATAAACATACATAAATAGGTTATCAATCAAATAGTTAAACAAATTGAATTCACAACTTATGAAACGCAATTAGAAGTAATCAAATCAAAATGCAAGCATAAACATTTATTTCGAATTACCCCCTAGCTAAAGGGGGATTAGTTCTTCATAACATTGAAATCAAAGAAACACCTAAACATTCCAACAACTCAAACTTGAATTGTATGAACGTTTAGGCACTCTTCTCTTCCATTCCTTATACGTACAAAACAAAGAGAATTAAAATGAAACATTGAAATCAAAGAATCACCTAAACATTCCAACAACTCAAACTTGAATTGTATGAACGTTTAGGTCTTCTTCTCTTCCTCGTTGTTGTAGCATAAGGTCTAAGGATAGTTGGTTTGGGGGAATGGAAGTGTGGAATGGAGTGAGGAGTGATGGAAATGGAAAGATGGTTGGTGTTTGGATTAGTAGGGAAAGGGGACTCACGGCTAAGGAAAGAATGGGAGTGTTTGAGGGGTGTTGTGTTGTGAATGAGATGTTTTGAATGATGGGAATGCAAGGGTATTTATAGGAGGAGTGGAGATGTATATGGCTATTTGTTTAAGGTGTTTGTGTGGAGGAATGATGGAGAATTGCATGTGGAATGGCTGCAATGATGAAGAATGAAAGCTGGAAAATAAAAGGGAAAGCTGGAAATCTGAAAATGCAAATGGGAATCCTGAAATGCAAAGGTGGCCACGGTTTTGATTGTGTTTTGTGTTGGAAATGCATGTGAATGCATGTGAATGTTGTTTGTGTGAAGTGTGTGTGGGTTAAAGAGTGAATGGTGGTGTAATGATGAAGTGTGATGGCTGAAAATGTCAAGGGAAATGCATGTGATTGCATGGCAAAGAATTTCAGGATGCATGTGTGTTGGTGTGTTGTGTGATTGTTTTGTGGTTTAAGTGGCTTTAATTAAAGAATGGGAGTGCATGTGGCTTAGGTGGTGTAATGATGAAGTGGGAAAGCTTGGAAAGCATGTGGCAAGGTTGGTTGCATGATGATGATGCATGTGAGTTGAAATGCATATGTTTAAATGGTTGAAATGTGTAGATGATTATGAGTATGATAAGTGATAAGTGAATGATGTATTAAGTGATAAATGAATGATATGTTAAGTGATAAATGAATGATATGTGGTGAGTGATAAGTGAATGGAAGTGATAAGTGATAAGTGAATGGAAGTGATAAGTGATAAGTGAATGGAAGTGATAAGTGAATGGTTTGATAAGTGAATGATATGATAAGTGAATGCTTATAATAAGTGAATGATATGATAAGTGAATGATTTAAGTGTTTAAAATAGGGAACAAAGCCTTTCCTTGCATGGCAAGGAAGGGAGACACAAGGAAACACACGACAATGTCCTAAGGCTGCAAGGAATGTTGTTTTTGTGTTCTAAAATGCGTAGGAGTCTTCAATGATGCTTAAACATGAGGTCTTTTAGGATTTAACTTTCCTACTTCAAGTCTTTAATTTCGTCCATCCTCTTGGCTCCAAGCATATGATATCCATTCCAATCTCTAATTTGCTCCAAAAGGCTCCAAAAGGCATCCTTTTGCATACCTTGCCCTTAGAACCTGAAAACACACAAAAGAAGCATAAAGGACTAAAATAACTAGAGAAACATAACGTAAATGCACGAGAACAAGCCATTTAAGTCGCATGAATATGCTCCTATCAAATACCCCCACACTTATCTTTTGCTAGTCCTCGAGCAAAACAGAAAGAAAAACAAAACAAAACCAAACGAAACAAAACAAGTAAAACACAACCTAAACCTTCCAACAACCGTCTTAGGGATTTCCAATGCACATGACACGTTAAAAATCATCATTCCCACAGATTTTAGTCATCTTCACACTTAAGTACATTCTTAATCATAGTCACCACATACTAGTTCACAATTAAGCATTTAAAACCATGTTTTGAATGTAGTAACATGCCTTAGTGAATTCCCTCAATTCCTTACTAGATGTACTCTGTTTTCACTTAGATTTTCTGACTACATACCCTAAACTAGTTATATGTGAGAAGATTGATGTAAACATAAAAACGAACACTCACATATATGTATTTCAAAGGAAGCAATTTCTGGAGTTAATAAGCATGTTTAGATATGATCTCATGAATGGAATGCTACTACTTAGATGCGAAAACCAGTGACACCATACGCTCATACCAAGTTCAAACTCCACAATTGAAATATATAACACTCAAGATTGAAGTCACGGGTTATACTGGGGCTTGGGATGTTTGGATAACAAAGAAAGGATATGGAAAACAAAGGTTCTTTAAGCAATAGTGAGCAAAGTAATGATTTAGACATTTAGAATTCCCTTTAGAACGCAAAAATCAACTTTGATCACCCAAGGGGGAATTACACAAAACTTAGGGCCATATTCAACTTTTTTGGACCCTTTCTTCAACCATCAACGCTCGTGAGTTCATTCTTACTCATTTTTTTTTTCTTTTCTTCTTCTTTTTCTTTTGAATCTCAAAACATACATATAAACGTAAGAACAAACTTTCACTCCCCCACACTCATTTTCTTGCATAATGTAACTCAAAAGGAATTCATTTAAGTCATGCTCACTATACTTTAGGAACAAGGGTATAGGAAAGTCCTACTCTAAGCTAGGTAAGGGGTGATGTGGGTAAACAAGGAATAAAGGCAAAACGAGGCTCAACGGGTTTAACACTTACAACAAGTACGAAAAATGGGAAGTAAGGCTATTTGGCTATGGTGGCAACTACACAACTTCATCTTGATATATGTTATTCAATTCAATGTCATGCTTTGAATGAAACGGATATAAGTTCTAGCATTTAGTTCTATCATGATACAATTGCATTCTAAGTAGCAACCAAGCAAGGATAATGAGATCATGCAACAACTTTAGAAAACAAAGAATCACAGAAAATAACTCTCCAAAGAACGTAATGGCTCGAGTCTCACAGGGTTGTAGCATTTGTTCGAGTTCCTTCCCTCAAGCATGTTACAAAAACGAATTTTTCTTTTATGATTGCATGTGAAGTTATACATTATAACCATAACCAAGCATATACCAAGAGTAAATCAAACTTTTCTCTATGTTTATAACTCTTTTTAACCGTCATGCAATTACAAACCAAATCCTTATCATTGTGTTGGAAGGTACCCTAAGACACAAACACACAAAAACGACTCAAAACACTCTTTTTAGGCTTTTCAAAACATTTTTTTTTCAAATTTTTATGTGATTTTCGGAGTTATAAAACAAAACACACTAAAACACTCTAAAATAATTTAAAAACACCTTAAAACAGCAAGGAACAACATTTGAAGTTATGGGTGATAAAATCCCACGAATTTGCATTAACAACATTAGTTACCCCCCCCCACACTTAAATCAAACATTGTCCTCAATGTTTTAAGCATAGATTCACACAAAACATAAGTAAACACACAAAAAGCACTTAAACATACTAAACATGGCATAATGTAATTAACAAAGAGAAGAGTTTAGAGACGCAAATCTGGTTATAGAGTGTAAATTCCATCTTCTCCTTGGTAATTGCATTGAGGCTTTGATCTTTGTGATTCCACAGGCTTACTCTTGAACTGGTTTCCGCCCATCGTTGATTTTCCTTTGTGCTACTCTTGAACTGGGCAGCAGGAATCTTTTGGTCTCCTCCACTTGTTGATTTTCCTTTGTGCTACTGGGCTGGAGGATTCTTTTGGTCTTCCCCGAAGGTCTGAGCTTACCCCTTTGGTCTGTTTCTTTGTTCAATCTTTCCAATTCGTATTGAAAAGGGTTGGAGGATAACTCAGCCTATGTTTGTCTCCACATGCTTCAATGTATCATTTTCACTTGCCTTACTCGCTCCCCTTTGCAGAAGTGGTCCCTTCTCCGGAAGTGTATCAACCGTTGAAGATGACTACTCGAGAGCAACGCTAGGTAAGCAATCAGGAATAGATTCCAGGCAGTTGGCTCCAGATCGGAAGACTGACTCCAAGTGCCGGCTGATTGCTTCTTTTACTTTGCCATGCGAGTAAGAACAAGGACAAAGAAAAAGACAGGGAAAGAGCATGATATGAGATACTTTTGCTTTTGACCTTGATGATATGAGATACCTTTGCTTTTGAAAAAGCGGTGAATGAATCAGCACATGTATTTGTTGTGCTGTTTCCTCCTGGGTCATCTGTACTCCAGGCATCTGGTATCATCTTTGGGGAAGAAGAAAGAATTGAGCATTTCGAAAGGCTTTGCTGGGAGTGCGCCCTCAGAGGTGAGGGAGAGTTGGGCATTTTCTTCAGGTTTGCCCTGCCATAAAAGACGAAGGTCGACATATATAGAGATAATATCAAGTGGTGGTACTTTTTACCTTTGTCGATAAACGTTTTGATCCCGCAAATCCGGATTTTTGAAATAGTGGCGCCTCTTCGATCTCTGAACACGCCTCTTCGATTTCTGAACGACGCCCCTTCGCTTTCTGAACGACACGTGGTAGTGCAGATGCGGCTCCTTTTGACAAAGCTGCACGCGTCTTCTGAAAAGCAGAGAAAGCGTCGCCGAACTTTGCGCTTGTCGGCTAAAAATGTGTAGTTGCGATGATGGCGTCCACGTGTTTTCAGCTTTGTCAGAAATCTTTTGACAAAGTAGAACGCGTTTTCTGAAAAGCCGAGGGAGCGTCGCCTAACTTACGCCGGAAAATCCGGCTCTTTGAATCGGTGGACGCGTCGCCTTGGCTTCTTATTGAGGTATCGATCACCGCCACAAACACACTCTGAAGATTTCCCATTCTTGAAAATCGTCTCCGGCCCTTCGAAATTTAACTCCATCCACCCATTCTCTTTGAACACTTTTGAAAAAAAATGGCAAACTCATCGAACCTTAGCTTAGATTTGAGTCTCAGCAGCGATCCGGTTGCGCCCCGTCAAGGTAATGTATGGCGTCCTTCTTTTTTATCTTCTAACGGTCCTCTTTCAGGTGAAGACTCTGTGATGCAGGACGCCACAACAGCTACAATAGTAGCTAGGAACCTCCTCACTCCAAAAGATAGTAGGCTGCTGTCAGGACGGTCCGATGAGTTGGCCGTTCAAGAGTCCCTCGCACTTAGTGTTCAGTGTGCGAGCTCTGTGTCCAACATGGGCCTACGCCTGCTTGCTCGGTCCCGCCAAGTGGAATCGTTGATGGCAGAGGTGGAAAGTCTTAAGCAGGAAATCAAACAGCTTAAGTACGAGAATAGAAGTTTGCATGTGCTTGCAAATAACTATTCGGCGGGCATGAAGAGGAAGCTTGATGAGCTGCAAGAATGTGAGGGTCGAATTCATAATGACCGTCAAAGGCTTGCGTCTTATCTCCAGAGGCACCTTTTTCCTGGGTCATCCAGCGCTTGGCCAAGTATTGAGGCCTGGAATGCTCTAGCTCCGATGCCTCCCGCTCCGATGGCTTCCGCTCCGATGCCTCCCGCTTCTATGCCTCCCGCTTCTATGCCTTCCGCTTCTATGCCTTCCGCTTCTGCGCCTCGTAGTGGGGCTTCACGCAAACAACCTTTGTGAAGCTCCACCTTTCTCCATGTTTAGTATCTTTCTTTTTTTTTTTTTTTTTTTTTTTTTTACATAAATAAAATCAAACGGCATGGAATTTATCTTTGAATGGGCGGTGATACTTGAAATGATCCGGTAATAGTTTAAATTCCAGATTGGGTGCCTGAATCATTAACCACATGTTAGTATAAAAGAAAATTGAAATTCGGGGAGGCGGCTTACCTGTGTGCTCCAAAATGAACTCCAGAATAAATACCCCTTCGAAAGTTATGACTTGTCCCGTGTCATAAAATCCAACTTCCTTGGGAATTGTGGTAAATATGTCCTCTTTGATGCTTTCTACATCTTCTCCAGCCACTAACTTCTCTTGAATCATTCTTCTTGGTGCACAAAGTCCTTTGAAGAATTCAACACCATCTAAAACTTGCTGTGTTGCACCAAGAATTTGAATAGCATTTTGCACCTTTGGGAAGGCTTCCACGATGTCCTTTTTACTCTCTTCTTGGTTGGGAATCAAAAACCTGCTAGGAAAAGGGACATTGGGTGGAATAACATCAGAATAACATGGAATTGGGACGTCCTTACTGGTGGTGGGTGGTTTAGAGGGCTTAGGGGGCTGTGGCAAGGGTTGTTCTACCCTTGCCGTGTGCATGTCTTCTTCCTCCTCCTCAATTAGCAGCTCTTCATCCACTTCTAGGCTATGTTTGGACATTTTTAGGTCAGCTCCAACCTCCATAGCACTTCCCAAAGTGATAGCATTATGGATTTCAAAATCTTCCTTCGAGTTTTCAATAGTTGAGTTGGAAAGTTCACTTTGCTCTTGAATTTGTTTCATGAACTCCATAATCTGCCCAAATTGCTCGTCCAATTTACCCAACTTCTTGTCTTGATTTTGTTCGTCCTGCGTCAAAGAGGTTAGTAATTGAAAATTTTTATCATTATCCATGGACATACTTGAACTTGATTGGAATTGTTGTGGGGGAGGTTGTGGTGGCTGCATAGGTGTTGTATTGAACTCCTCATATGGTTACCCCTGCGCCAAAGAATTTATTTCATTAAGAATTTGAATATAATCTATTGGCGAACTTGAATTTAATTGAGCATATTGCATATGAAGTTGTGGTGGCTGCATAGGTCTTGAATAGAACTCCTCATATGGTTGCCAATATGCTTCACGTTGAACTTGTTGATCTTGCCACCATATAGAGTTTGAATGATCCCTCCAATCTCTTTGTGGACATTGATTGGCTTGAAATCCTTGCCTATATGAAGCACCAAATGTAGGGACACTCTGCATTGTGGTCCTTTCGGCATACGGCGACAATTTAGAAGTAAGATTTGCCAATTGAGCTTGAATGCTAGAAAATCCATATCTTACTTCTCTAGTACCTAAAATCAAAGAAAGAGAACTAAATCAAATATCAAAAGTAACAACAAACAAAGAAAACAACCCTAAGTTAGAAACTAAAATGAAAACAACTAAACCAAAAAAAAAAAGAAAAGAACCAAGGGATTAGCAAAGTTGCTAATCCCCGGCAACGGCGCCAAAATTTGATGTGTGATTTATACGCACACAAATTAAACCCTCTTTTGACAATTGTAGTAGAATGGATAAGTGAGGGATCGTTCTAGACCGGGGATTAGGAGGGCTTGCTAAAACCTTCTAAATTGACTTAAAAACATAAAAACACAATATAAAACACTATTTAATGCTCGAAGAAAGCAAAACTAAAAATAAGAAAGATTAAGACTAAGATTTCAACGAAATAGGGGGGAATTGGATTTGGACGAATTTAAACTAAAATGAATACTTGGAAACAAAACAAATTGTAAATATGGATTTGACGGAAATGAATGGATGGGAAGCTAGCTAAGGGTTCTTTCTCTACACATGATATTTATGCATATGAATCAATTTCCAGTTATTCCTTCATTGAATTATGAACGACAATGCCCCAAATTAACCGTGACATCACTAGTTAACCCTCAGATTTTCCTTATATTATTGGATTGGATGGCATCATTCGACAACCCAAAACATTCTCAAAAGTTCCCTACATGTCATCATAATAGAGATACAATCGAAGATCATTAAGAATAATGAAAACCATAAGCATTGACAAAGCATTTGCAACTATGACATCATGTTACTCATGCTAAGAATTAAACTTAACGCGATCGTGACAAGCGACCTTCACTACTTTCAAGTATAAGTTAGTAACGATTATGTGAAACCTTCTTAAACTTTAGCCACATATTCATGCATGCTAATTAAGTATCGACCCTCAATCAACAAACACAAATAAGTTAATCATCAAATAGTTAAGCCAATTGCATTCACGAATCAAGAGTTCATAACCGGAATTCATCAATTCATATCACATAAATAATCATGGTATTGAAATCACCCCTAGCCAAAAAGGGTTTAGTTCCTCATAACTTTGAAATCAAAGAAACACCTAAACATTCCAACAACTCAAACTTGAATTGTATGAACGTTTAGGCACTCTTCTCTTCCATTCCTCATATTACAAAACAAAGAGAATTGAATTTAAACATTGAAATCAAAGAAACGCGTAAACATTCCAACAACTCAAACGTGAATTGTATGAACGTTTAGGCCTTCTTCTCTTCGTCTTCGTTGTAGCACAAGGACTAAAGGATGTTGTTGGTGTGTTGAATGGATTGGGGGATTATGGAAATGGAAGAAATGGGGGAGAAAGGGAAGGGAATGGTGCAGAAAATGGAGAGACTCACGGCTAGGGAGAAGATGGAAGTGTTTGTGGTGTGTTGTGTATGAAAAATGAGATGGTCTTTGAATGAATGAATGCAAGGGTATTTATAGGAGTAATGGAGGTGTAAATGGCTGTTTGTTTAAGGTGTTTGTGTGGAGGAAATGATGGAAAAACATGGTGGAAAGCTGGAATGTGGAATGGTGCCCACGGCAAAGTGTTTTGGGGATGGTTCTTTGTGGTTGTGATGCATGTGATTGCATGTGTTGATTGCTAAGGTGTGTGATGATGAGTGTAAGTGGAATAAAGAATGAGTGGTGTGTAATGATGAAGTGAATGCATGTGGAAATGTAAGGTGGAAAGCTGGAAATGTGAGTGAAGGCCACGGCAAGGGTGAATGGTGCTGTTTTGTGTGTGAATGATTGTTGTTTTGCATGTGACATTGTTTGTGGAATGTAAGATGGATAGGGTGAATGATTATGTGTGAATGCATGTGACTTGTGGCTGCAAAGAGAAGGAGAAAAGCTGGAATGTGTTGATGTGTATTGCACGGCAAAGGGGGGTGAGAAATGATGGCATGAAAGTGAAGGGATTAGTGGTGCATGTGCATGTGTTTTAGGTTGTTGTTGTGATAAGTGATAAATGAATGATATGTTTAGTGATAAATGAATGATATGTGGTGAGTGATAAGTGAATGGAAGTGATAAGTGAATGGTTTGATAATTGATAAATGAATGATATGCTAAGTGATAAATGAATGATATGTAGTGAGTGATAAGTGAATGGAAGTGATAAGTGATTGGTTTGATAAGTGAATGATATGATAAGTGAATGCTTTAAGTGTTTAAAATAGGGAACAAAGCCCTTCCTTGCATGGCAAGGAAGGAAGACATAAGGAAACACACGACAATGTCCTAAGGTTGCAAGGAATGTTGTTTTTGTGTTCTAAAATGCGTAGGAGTCTTCAATGATGCTTAAACATGAGGTCTTTTAGGATTTAACTTTCCTACTTCAAGTCTTTAATTTCGTCCATCCACTTGGCTCCAAGCATATGATATCCATTCCAATCTCTAATTTGCTCCAAAAGGCTCCAAAAGGCATCCTTTTATATACCTTGCCCTTAGAACCTGAAAACACACAAAAGAAGCATAAAGGACTAAAATAACTAGAGAAACATAACGTAAATGCACGAGAACAAGCCATTTAAGTCGCATGAATATGCTCCTATCATAAGGCCTAACAAATCAGAATGCAAAAGGAAAAAGGTTTAGGAAATTCGTCCAAAATTGGGCCTTCTAGAAACTAGGTGTTTTGTGGCTGATTTTGGGTTTTCTAGAAGAGATAAAAGGGGGATGGGTGTGGCACCCTTTTAGGGTTAGATAAGGCTTCTAGAAATCATGTTTTTAGGTCCACTTGCAGCTAGGATTTAGACATGATAAGTGATAGGAGCATATTTAGGTGACTTACTTAGCTTGTTTTCGTGCATTTTTATTGTTAATTCATAGTTGTTTTAGTAGTTTAAGTCATTTTCGTGTGTTTTTAGGTTCATATGGCTAAGGAAGCAAAAAGATGCATTTTGGAGCATTTTGGAGCAAAATTGGGCTTGGAATGGATAGCTTATATTTGGAGCAAAAGGAATGGACGAAATTGAAGACCTAATGAAGTTAGGATTCCTAATCACAAGAGGATTCCTAATCACAAGAGGATTCCTAATCAAATGAGGAATCCTAGTCAAAGAAGGTTTCCTACTTGAAGTAGGAAAGTTAAGCCAAGGTTTCCTATTTTGGTTTAATCTTTCCTAATCCTTAAAGACTCCATATTTCAGCAAGATCAAAGGCTCCTACCTATTCTAGGTCACAAAAACAACATCCCTTGCAACCTTAGGACAATGTCGTGTGTTTCCTTGTGTTTCCCTTCCTTGCCGTGCAAGGAAGGGCCTTGTTCCCTATTTTAAATACTTAAACACCTTCCTTTTTCATACCAATCTCAGCCATAACTCACATACCCTTTTATACTCCTAAATCCTTGCCTAAATTCAGAAATAAAAGACATTCCCTTTCTCTCTAACCTTTGCCGCAAGTCACATTCCTATTCCTTTCAATTTCTGATTTTGTGTTTCCTATTCTTCAAAGATTTAGAATTAATTCCTTTCCTAAACCAAGTAATAAAGCCTTTAGGTCTTTTCTTCCTTATAAATACCCTTGTGCCGCACCCTTAGAAAGCTAATCCCCCCTTTTACACAACCTACTTTCATTCACAAACATATCCAACCTTGCCCTAGCTTTCCATCCAAATTCCCACCATCCCTTGACTTCCAAACCTTCGTCCAAACCACCCTACACCACCACAAAGCCTTGCCGCACCACCATACCTCCATAAACCCAACTTAAACCCAGAAACTCATCCAAAAACCCACCTTAGCACTTGTGCCGTGACCTAGCAAAGAAGAGGAGAAAGAAGACGAAGCCTTGGACGTTTATGCATTTGAGTTGGAGTGTTGGAACGCTTCTAGGTGTAATCTATCTTTTGTTTTCAATGTTTAATTCTAATTCTAATCTATCTTTTGATGTGAAATAAGATAGCACTCAAATTAAACCCTCTTTTTGACAATTGTAGTATAGATATAAGTAGGGATCGTTCTAGGCCGGGGATTAGGAGGGATTGCTAATCTAATGAAAATTGACTCAAAGATGTGAAAATATGTTTTAAAACACTTTAAATGACCTCACAAGACTCTTACTAACTTATATGACCAAAAACAAACTTTAAAGACTTAAAACAACTTAAAACAACCAAAAAGACTCAATTTAGACTCTAGGACTTAATTTGGACGAAAATACACTTGGTTTTGACTCTAAAGACTCAAAAAGACTCTTTTGGACAGATTTGGAACAAATAAGAAAGAGGGTTTTGATTTTGGACGAATTTAAAAGAAAACAAGTAACTTAAAACTTAAAAACAGATTTTGGACGAATTTTAGAAAAACTAATGGATGATGGGATAGCCAAGGGATACTTCTCCACACATGATACTTTCTAACATAAATTGATTTCCAGTTGCTTTTCCGATAAACCATGAACCTCAACACCCCAGATTAACCGTGACATCACTAATTAACCCTCAGATTTCCCTTAAGTTAGTGGATTGGATGACATCATACGACAACCCAAAGCATTCTTCAAAACGTCCCCTACATGACATCATAATAGAGATACGGTCAAAGATCATTACGTTCAATGGAAATCATAAGTATTGACAAAGCACTTGTAACTATGACATCATGATACACATGCTAGGAATTTACTTAACATGATTGTGAAAACAACCTTAACTACTTGTGAATATAAGTTTGTGACGATTATGTGAAACACCCTTATATTCTAGCCCCAAATTCAAGCATGCAAATTAAGTAGGCCTCCCTAATAAACATACCAGAATAAGTTATCCATCAAACGGTTAAGCAAATTGCGTTCATGACTTATGAAATCACAACTGGACTTAATCAACTCATATTATAAATGTAATCATGGTTTCAAAGCATCCCTAGGCTAAAACGAGTTTAGCCTCTCATGTTCATGACAAAACAAAGCAGTATAGATTTAAACATTGAAAATAAAAGATAGATTACACCTAAAAACATCCAACACTCCAACTTGAATGCACAAACGCCCAAGGCTTGGTCTTCCTTCTCCTCCTCCTTGCTATGTCACGGCACAAGGTCTATGGTGGGTTTGTGGATGATTTTCTGGGTTTTGGATGGATTTAGGTATGTATGGTGGTGCGGCAAAGGTTGATGGTGGTGTATGGAGGTTGGGATGGTGGTGTGGAAGTAGGGGAATGATGGATGGGTGGTTGCAAGGTCACGGCAAAGGGTTGATTTCTGGAGGAGTGTATGAATGTTGTGTGAAGGGGTGGTGAACTAAATGGTGCGGCAAGGCTGTTTATATAGGCTAGTTTGGCACACTTAGTGTAGGAAAAGGATTGCCTAATCCCATTGGAAAAAGGTTAACTCAAGGCAGAAATCAAGTGGGATTTGGAATAGGGAATTCGGCTAGGATTTAGGGATTCTAGAAGGTTTTGGTGCGGCACATGCATAGGGCTGAGATAAGGTTTCTAGAAGGGAAGGTTTAGGGCAGATTCCTAAACCTAAAGGGCCAAGGATACATGATATTTGTGTTGGAAAAGGATTGCAATTCCTAAACCTACAAGGAATGGAGTTCTTGCGGCAATTGAATGGATAAGGCTTCTAGAAACTAAATTATGTGCTTAAATGTGTAGTTAATTCCCTATTATTAGCTAGGAATAAGTCCTAACCTGATTTGGATAGGAGAGAAAAGGATAATGTTAGAGATAGGATAGGATAAGGTTTCTAGGATAGGATAAGATAAGGTTTGGATAAAGTTGGATAAGGTTCCTTGTTTCTTGCTTCTTCCTTATCTTCATTGGAGTAGAACTTCTTCCACCAAATTTGTAGCCTTTCCTAGCTCTTCTTGTCTTCAATTTCGTCCATCCTCTTCGCTCCTATGTTAAGCTATCCAATCCATGCCCAAAAATGCTCCAAATAGCCTCAAAATGCACTTTATTGCTCCCTTTGCCATTAGAACCTAAAAACAAACGAAAATGGCTTAAAATACTAAAACAACTATGAATTAACAACATAAATGCATGAAAACAAGCTAAGTAAGTCGCCTAAATATGCTCCTATCAAATTCCCCCACACTTAGCTTTTGCTAGTCCTCAAGCAAAACGAAATAAACCAAAACAAACAAAACATGTTCTAAACCTTCCAACATGTACCTCAGGGATTTCCAACGAACATGACACGTTAATGAACATCATTCGCACGGTTTTTAGCTTTCTTTACACTTCAACAAGCACTTAATCATAGTTACTACTTATTAGTTCACATATAATCACTTAAAACGATGTTTTGAATGTAGTAACATGCCTTAGAGAATTCCCTCAATTCCTCACTAGAATGCACTCTATTTTCACACAGATTTTCTAACTTCACACCCTACACTAGGTATATGTGAGAAGATTGATGTAGATATGAAGACTAACACTCACATATGTTATATCAAAGAAAGCATTTTTTTGGATTTACGAAAATGACATGAATATGATCTCATGAATGGAATGCTACTACTTAGAACGAGAACCAGTGATTCCATATGCTCATACCAAATTCAAACTCCACATATTGAACACATAACATCAAGATAGAAGTTGAGGGTTGTAACGAGGCTAAGGTATTGGCTAACAAAGAAAGGTAAGGATAAACAAACGTTCTTAAAGCAATAGTAAGCAAAGTAATGAATTTGACACTTAAACTCACTTCTAATGGCAAAAACCAACTTTTTAAACACAAGGGAAGATTCATGCAACATTTGGGGTCAAATTCACTCTTTTGGACCCTTCCTTCAACAGCCAACACTTGTGAGTTCATTCTCACTTATTTTTCAACTCCTTTTCTTTCTTTTGAACACTTTTCTATTTTCTTTTGATTTTTCTACGAATTTCTCTTCTTTTCTTCTTTTTTTTTTTTTTCTCTTTTTCGTGCCCTATCATCTTCCCCCACACTCGTTTTCCGCCATATATTGACCAAAGGAGTTCACTCTAAGTCGTACTTCACTATCCTTTAAGAACCAAGGTATGGAAAGTCCTATTCTAGGCTAGGTGAGGATAATGTGGCTAAAAACGAAAATAGGCTTTGAAAATGAGTTCTAGTATTTGGAACTATAATGAAATGCATTCTAAATAGCAACCAAGCAAAGAATGATGAGATCATGCAACGACTTTAGAAAACAAGAAATCACAGATTATACTCTCCAAAGAACGTTATAGGCTCAAGTCTCTCAGGGTTGTAGCGTTAGTTTGAGTTTCTTCCTTCAAGCATGTTACAAAAACTGATTTTTTTCTTTGTAATTACATGTGAATTCATAAGCTATAACCATAACCAAGCATAAACCAAGGCATAAATCAACTTCCAGCCATGGTTACAACATTCTTTAATAGTCATGCAATTAAAAACCAAATCCTCATCATTGTGTTGGAAGGTGACCTAAGACGCAAACAAACACACAAAAACAACTTAAAAACAACTCTTTTTGGGTTTTTCAAAACTATTTTGTAATTTTTTTGTAAATTTTCGGATATCAAAAGACATAAAAACACTTCAAAACACTCTAAAAACACTTAAAAACAGTGTGAAACAACTTTAGAAATGATGGGTGATAAAATCCCACGAATTTGCATGAAAAACACTTTGTTTACCCCCCCCCCCCACACTTAAATTAAACATTGTCCTCAATGTTTCACACAAAGACTCACAACCAAACAAACAATATAAACGAACTAACATGACAAAATAAAAAATAATAAAGAGATAGAGATTGAGGAACGCAAATCTGATTTTGTAGCTTGAATTGGTGAATTGCCCACATCCTCTCTCGTTGAATGCATGGGTTGCCTCCCAAGAAGCGCTTTCTTTAACGTCGTACAGCCGGACGAGCAATCTTCTTATCCTCATTTGGAGCCCACGACATGGAGTGTGATATCCTCCACAACTTGCCCTTCAACATTTGCATAATAGGGCTTCAAACGATGCCCGTTCACCTTGAATTCTTGGCCATTCCTCAAGCTTTGGATTTGAACTGCACCATGTGAAAAAACATTAGTAACAACAAAAGGTCCAATCCACTTAGAACGTAACTTACCAGGGAATAAACGAAGGCGGGAATTAAAAAGTAAAACTTTTTGCCCTATGGAGAATGTTTTGCTTCGGATCATCTTGTCATGAAAAGCTTTGGTCTTTTCCTTGTAAATGCAAGCATTCTCATATGCTTCACGCCTAAGTTCCTCAAGTTCATTCAATTGCAACTTCCGATGCATTCCAGCCGCATATATGTCCATGTTGAATGTCTTGATCGCCCAATGAGCCTTGTGCTCCAACTCCACGGGGAGATGACATGGCTTGCCATACACTAGCCGAAAAGGGGACATGCCTATTGGTGTCTTGTATGTCGTCCTATAGGCCCATAGTGCATCCTCCAAACGCACACTCCAATCTTTTCTTGTCGGTCCAACGGTCTTCTCCAAGATTTGCTTGATTTCTCTATTGGACACCTCGGCTTGGCCATTGGTTTGGGGATGGTAAGGTGTTGAAACCTTATGTGTGACTTGATACTTCTTGAGTAGTGCTTCAATGGTACGATTACAAAAGTGAGAGCCTCCATCACTAATAAGCACTCGAGGCATCCCAAATCTAGCAAAAATGTTAGTCTTTATAAAATCTGCAACAACTCTAGAATCATTAGTACGGGTGGCTTTGGCTTCCACCCATTTTGAGACATAATCCACCGCAAGCAAAATATAAGTAAAGCCAAACGAAGATGGGAAAGGACCCATGAAATCAATGCCCCAAACATCAAAAATTTCAACGTTAAAGATAGGTGTTTGCGGCATTTGGTCCCTTGCACCTATATTTCCCATTCGTTGGCAACGATCACAAGTTAAACAAAATGTTCTAGCATCTTTAAAGATTGTTGGCCAATAAAAACCACATTCTAACACTTTAAGGGCAGTGCGTTGTGTGCCAAAGTGTCCACCACAAGCATAAGTATGACAAAATGTTAGAATCGAATTAAACTCACAATCATGCACACAACGACGCACAATCTGATCTGCACAAAACTTCCACAAATAGGGGTCATCCCATACATAAAACCGTGCCTCTTTCTTTAACTTATCGCGTTGGTGCCTAGCTAAGGTACTTGGAACACGTTTTGACACCAAAAAATTGACTAAATCGGCATACCAAGGTTCACATACCTTAATGGACAGCAATTGTTCATCGGGGAAAGTCTCTTGGATGGGTAAGGAGTCCTCATTGCACACCAAACGACTTAAATGGCCAGCAACTACGTTCTCACTCCCTTTCTTGTCTCGAATTTCAATATCAAACTCTTGGAGAAGAAGCATCCATCTAATGAGCCGTGGTTTAGCCTCCTTTTTAGTGAATAAGTACCTAAGAGCTGCATGGTCAGAAAATACAATCACTTTAGTGCCAAGTAAATATGAACGAAACTTATCTAAAGCAAACACAACGGCAAGAAGTTCTTTTTCTGTGGTAGAGTAGTTTAATTGAGCATCATTCAAGGTCCTAGAAGCATAGTAGATGGCGTGGGAATGCTTGTTCTTCCTTTGACCCAAAACAGCCCCTATTGCATAATCGGATGCATCACACATGAGCTCAAAAGGCAACGTCCAATCAGGTGGAAGGATGATAGGTGCCGTGGTAAGCTTGTCCTTGAGAAGCTTGAATGCCTTCTCACACTCCTCGTTGAACTCAAACGCCACTTCTTTTTGTAGGAGACGGCATAGGGGTTGCGCAATCTTGGAGAAATCCTTGATAAATCGCCTATAGAATCCTGCATGGCTAAGAAAAGAACGAACCTCTCTAACCGAGGTAGGAGAGGGTAAGTAGCGTACAAGATCTATTTTAGACTTATCAACTTCAATTCCTTTTTCAGAGATGATATGACCCAAAACTATGCCTTGTTTAACCATAAAATGACATTTTTCCCAATTCAAAACCAGGTTAGTTTCCATGCATCTTTTCAAGATTAAAGTAAGATTATGCAAGCAATCATCAAATGAGTCCCCAAAGACACTAAAATCGTCCATAAATACTTCAATTATCTTTTCAACATAATCAGAGAATATACTTACCATGCATCGTTGGAAAGTGGCCGGTGCATTGCATAAACCAAATGGCATACGACGATATGCAAAAGTACCAAATGGACAAGTAAAGGTGGTCTTTTCTTGATCATCCGGCGCTATGACAATTTGATTATATCCCGAATAACCATCAAGAAAGCAATAAAAAGAATGACCGGCTAACCTTTCAAGCATTTGATCGATGAATGGCAAAGGGAAGTGATCTTTCCTTGTTGCGGCATTTAGCTTCCTATAGTCAATGCACACCCTCCAACCGGTTTGAATGCGTGTAGGCACAAGTTCATCTTCTTCATTCCTCACCACCGTGACTCCGGACTTCTTGGGAACCACTTGGACCGGTGAAACCCAACAACTATCCGAGATGGGATAGATGACGCCACAATCAAGCAATTTGATGATTTCCTTCTTCACTACTTCCATCATTGGTGGGTTGAGTCGACGTTGGGCTTCCCTTGATGGTTTGGCGCCTTCTTCCATGAGAATTCGATGCATGCACGTGGTAGGACTAATACCCTTGATATCGGCCAAAGTCCACCCAATGGCCGTCTTGTGCTCTTTGAGAACCCTCACCAATTTCTCCTCCTCTTGTGCCGTGAGTGATGAAGCTATAATGACGGGCAATGTGTCTTGCTCGCCCAAAAACACATACTTCAAGTGATTTGGCAACGGTTTAAGCTCAAGTGTAGGTGGTTGTTCTATAGAAGGAAGCAACTTATTAGTCGAAATTGGAATTGAAATTGGACTAGGGGGCTTACCTTGGAGCCGTGGCAATGACTCTAGGGCTGCCACGGTCTCAATTACATCTTCATCAAAGGCCACGACATGGGTGTTCAATTGTGTGTCGTGGGTTGCTATGGTGGCAGCCATGTGATCCTTCAATTCTATGCCATTTGTAATGACCGTTTCAAGTGCATCGCCATGTAATTGATCAAGGTGTGCCTGCGCCAAAGAATCAAGAATATCAATAGAGAAACATGAGTGATCATCATTAGGAAATCTCATAGTTTCAGAAATATTAAAATCAATCACCTCCCCATCGAATTCCATTGTTAAAGTGCCTTTAAACACGTCTATCTTAGTTCGTGCCGTCTTCATGAATGGCATCCCAAGAAGAATCGGCAAGGATGGAGCATGGGTGGTTTCCTCCATTTCAAGGACATAGAAATCCGCCGGGAAGATCAAATTATTCACCTGCACTAAGACATCTTCCAATACGCCCTTGGGATAGGCATTAGATCTATCGGCTAATTGAATAATCACACCATCATGTTTCAATTCACCAAGGTTCATTGAAGCATAAATAGAGTATGACATGACGTTAATTGAAGCTCCTAAGTCTAACATAGCATGTTCGAATTTAGTTTGACCAATAATACAAGGGATTGTAAAGCTACCTGGATCTTTGCACTTTGGTGGTAACTTTCTTTGTAAAATAGCGGAAACATTCTCACTTACCCTTACTACCTCTTTATGTGACGCCCTTTTCCTTGTAGTGCACAATTCCTTCAAGAACTTAGCGTATTTGGGCACTTGCTTTATGGCATCTAGGAGCGGGATATTGACTTGAACTTTCCTAAACGTCTCAAGAATGTCCTTCTCATGCTCCTCTTTCTTTGTTTGCAAAAATTTGTGAGGAAAAGGAACATTGGGTGGAACGGGGTTAGAATTAATCAAATTTGAACCCAACTTACCTTTGGTGGCCGAATGGGATGGCATGGATGAGTTTTTGTATTTTTGGGCTTGCGGCAATGGATGTTGTGTCCTTGCCGTGGACTACCCTTCATCCTCCTCTTCATGTTGCAATGTTTCTTCTTCGTTAGGACTTGTTTTGGGTGGTGTGGATGTGGTGCCAACTTCTTTTCCACTCCTCAAAGTGATTGCTTTGGCAGATTTGAACCTTCCCTTTGGATTGACAATGGTTGAACTTGGAAGCTTGCCTTGGTCTCGGAATTGTCCCACAAACTCCGCAATCTGCCCTATTTGCTTTTCTAATTGGTCCACCCTTTTGTCTTGGTTTTGCATTGCCTTGTTTTGATTTTCTTGCCCCTGAGACAAACTAGTAAGTAACTTAAGAATTGTAGCATTATCTAAAGATGTACCTTGATGGTTTTGGGCGGATTGGGGTTGGTTTTGGTCTTGGCCGTGGGTTTTGGTGTAAAACCCCGGGGGTTGCTGCCTAAAGCCTCCTTGTTGGTAAGGTTGTTAAGGCTCCCTCCACTTGAAATTTAGATGGTCTCTCCAACCCGGATTGTATGTATTGGAATATGGATCATTCCTTGGCTGATTTTGGCTTGGAAATCCAATGGCGTTTGCACTCTCCCATCCCCCATTCTCAATCAATTGAGGGCACTTTTCCGAAGGATGACCTTGAATAGAACATACGCCACATACAATTGGACTTTGGATCTTCATTCCTTCGGCCATCTGAGACACAAGAGAAGTAAGATTAGCTAATTGAGTTTGAATGTCGGATTGAGAACTTACCTCATTCACTTGTTGCGGTGGGGGGTCCCTTTGCCCAATTCCTTCGTATTGTTGTGCATTGAGAGCCCGGTTCGCAATAAGGTTCTTGGCTGCCATAGGGGTTTTATCCACCAACGCTCCTCCCGCCGAAGCATCAAGCATTTGCCTTTCAATGGGAAGAAAACCTTCATAGAAGTATTGAAGGAGAAGCTCATCCTTCATTTGATGTTGAGGACATGATGCAACAAGGGTTTTAAAACGCTCGTAGTATGTTGGAAAAGACTCCCCTTGACTTTGTTGAATTCCACTAATCTTCTTTCTCAAGAGAATGACTCTTGAAGTAGGAAAAAACTTTTCAAGAAACGCCCTCTTCATGCTCTCCCAAGAAGTGACCGTTCCGGGTGCTAACTCATATAACCAATCTTTGGCCTTCTCTAATAGTTGATTGGAGTCATGCTCGAACATACCACCTCGAACTCTTTCAAATGCTTGTTGGGATCCTCCATGGACAGTCCATGGAACTTCGGAATGTGGTGCAACAAACTTGACTTCAATTCAAATTCATCGGTCTTGTCTTGAGCTGCCCTTGGGTATTGGATGCATAAGGGTGCGGCATTGTCCATTCCTGAGGTGGAAAGCTCCTTGATTGTACGATTGTCCGCTGCCATGGTGCGGACCTCTTCTTCCCCCCTTGCCGTGGGTTCTCTTTCCTCCTCAAGATTGGACGCCGAACTAGAACTTGTTGGGTGAAATTCGGGGTTCTTCTTCTTCTTCCTCAAAGTGCGCTCAAAATCGTCGTCAAAATCCAAGAAGTTTGCACTTATAGGTTGAGAACTACGAGTCATAAACTAGTACCTACAAACAAGAAAAGAAACTAGGTCAGTAGCTAAAACAAAAAGAAAACAAAAAGAAACAAAAAGAAACAACGGGGGATTAGCAAACTTGCTAATCCCCGGCAACGGCGCCAAAAATTTGATGTGAAATAAGATAGCACTCAAATTAAACCCTCTTTTTGACAATTGTAGTATAGATATAAGTAGGGATCGTTCTAGGCCGGGGATTAGGAGGGATTGCTAATCTAATGAAAATTGACTCAAAGATGTGTATGTTTTAAAACACTTTAAATGACCTCAAAAGACTCTTACTAACTTATATGACCAAAAACAAACTTTAAAGACTTAAAACAACTTAAAACAACCAAAAAGACTCAATTTAGACTCTAGGACTTAATTTGGACGAAAATACACTTGGTTTTGACTCTAAAGACTCAAAAAGACTCTTTTGGACAGATTTGGAACAAATAAGAAAGGGGGTTTTGATTTTGGACGAATTTGAAAGAAAACAAGTAACATAAAACTTAAAAACAGATTTTGGACGAATTTTAGAAAAACTAATGGATGATGGGATAGCCAAGGGATACTTCTCCACACATGATACTTTCTAACATAAATTGATTTCCAGTTGCTTTTCCGATAAACCATGAACCTCAACACCCCAGATTAACCGTGACATCACTAATTAACCCTCAGATTTCCCTTAAGTTAGTGGATTGGATGACATCATACGACAACCCAAAGCATTCTTCAAAACGTCCCCTACATGACATCATAATAGAGATACGGTCAAAGATCATTACGTTCAATGGAAATCATAAGTATTGACAAAGCACTTGTAACTATGACATCATGATACGCATGCTAGGAATTTACTTAACATGATTGTGAAAGCAACCTTAACTACTTGTGAATATAAGTTTGTGACGATTATGTGAAACACCCTTATATTCTAGCCCCAAATTCAAGCATCAAATTAAGTAGGCCTCCCTAATAAACATACCAGAATAAGTTATCCATCAAACGGTTAAGCAAATTGCGTTCATGACTTATGAAATCACAACTGGACTTAATCAACTCATATTATAAATGTAATCATGGTTTCAAAGCATCCCTAGGCTAAAACGAGTTTAGCCTCTCATGTTCATGACAAAACAAAGCACTATAGATTTAAACATTGAAAATAAAAGATAGATTACACCTAAAAACGTCCAACACTCCAACTTGAATGCACAAACGCCCAAGGCTTGGTCTTCCTTCTCTTCCTCCTTGCTAAGTCACGGCACAAGGTCTATGCTGGGTTTGTGGATGATTTTCTGGGTTTTGGATGGATTTAGGTATGTATGGTGGTGCGGAAAAGGTTGATGGTGGTGTATGGAGGTTGGGATGGTGGTGTGGAAGTAGGGGAATGATGGATGGGTGGTTGCAAGGTCACGGCAAAGGGTTGATTTCTGGAGGAGTGTATGAATGTTGTGTGAAGGGGTGGTGAACTAAATGGTACGGCAAGGCTGTTTATATAGGCTAGTTTGGCACACTTAGTGTAGGAAAAGGATTGCCTAATCCCATTGGAAAAAGGTTAACTCAAGGCAGAAATCAAGTGGGATTTGGAATAGGGAATTCGGCTAGGATTTAGGGATTCTAGAAGGCTTTGGTGCGGCACATGCATAGGGCTGAGATAAGGTTTCTAGAAGGGAAGATTTAGGGCAGATTCCTAAACCTAAAGGGCCAAGGATACATGATATTTGTGTAGGAAAAGGATTGCAATTCCTAAACCTACAAGGAATGGAGTTCTTGCGGCAATTGAATGGATAAGGCTTCTAGAAACTAAATTATGTGCTTAAATGTGTAGTTAATTCCCTATTATTAGCTAGGAATAAGTCCTAACCTGATTTGGATAGGAGAGAAAAGGATAATGTTAGAGATAGGATAGGATAAGGTTTCTAGGATAGGATAAGATAAGGTTTGGATAAGGTTGGATAAGGTTCCTTGTTTCTTGCTTCTTCCTTATCTTCATTGGAGTAGAACTTCTTCCACCAGATTTGTAGCCTTTCCTAGCTCTTCTTGTCTTCAATTTCGTCCATCTTCTTCGCTCCTATGTTAAGCTATCCATTCCATGCCCAAAAATGCTCCAAATAGCCTCAAAATGCACTTTATTGCTCCCTTTGCCATTAGAACCTAAAAACAAACGAAAATGACTTAAAATACTAAAACAACTATGAATTAACAACATAAATGCATGAAAACAAGCTAAGTAAGTCGCCTAAATATGCTCCTATCATGTCATAGTTACAAGTGCTTTGTCAATACTTATGATTTCCATTGAACGTAATGATCTTTGATTGTATCTCTATTATGATGTCATGTAGGGTACTTTTGAAGAATGCTTTGGGTTGTCGTATGATGTCATCCAATCCAATAACTTAAGGGAAATCTGAGGGTTAATTAGTGGTGTCACGGTTAATCTGGGGTATTGAGGTTCATGGTTTATCGGAAAAGCAACTGGAAATCAACTTATGTTTGAATGTATCATGTGTGGAGAAGTATCCCTTGGCTAGTTCATCATCCATTGGTTTTACTTAAATTTGTCCAAAAATCTGTTTTAAATTTTAAGTTACTTGTTTTCTTTTAAATTCGTCCAAAAACAAATCCCCCTTTCTTACTTATTCCAAATCTTTCCAAAAGTGTGTTTTAGAGTCTTTTGAGTCAAAACTAATTGTATTTTCGTCCAAATTGGTGTTAAGTGTTCAAAACTGCTCAGATTGTGTTTTTAAGGCAGTTTTGAGTGTTTTGTTGCTGTTTTGAGTCTTTTGGTTTGTTTTAGTGTTCTAGTGTTTAGTTTTACATTCTTTGAGTCTAGTAGTGTTTTAACCTTTGTTTTACGTTATTGAGTCAGTTTTCAAGTGTTTTAGCAACCCCTCCTAATCCCCGGTTTAGAACGATCCTTACTTATACATATACTACAATTGTCAAAAGAGGGTTTTAATTTGTGTGCTTATATAATTCGCATCAAATTTTTGGCGCCGTTGCCGGGGATTAGCAAGTTTGCTAATCCCCCGTTGTTTCTTTTTGTTTTCTTTTTGTTTTAGCTACTGACCTTATTTCTTTTCTTGTTTGTAGGTACTAGTTTATGACTCGTAGCTCTTAACCTATTAGTGCAAACATCTTGGATTTTGACGACGATTTTGAGCGCACTTTGAGGAAGAAGAAGAAGAACCCAGAACTTCAACCAACAAGTTCTAGTTCGGCTTCCAATTTTGAGGAGGAAGAAAGACCCACGGCAAGGGAGAAAGAAGAGGTCCACACCATGGCAGCGGACAACCGTACAATCAAGGAGCTTTGCGCTTCGGGAATGGACAATGCCGCACCCTTGTGCATCCAATACGCAAGGGCGGCTCAAGACAAGACCGACGAATTTGAATTGAAGTCAAGTTTGTTGCACCAGATTCCAAAGTTCCATGGACTGTCCATGGAGGATCCCAACAAGCATTTGAAGGAGTTTGAGGTGGTGTGTTCGAGCATGACTCCAATTAACGTTGATAGTAGTATTTTGAAGATGAAGGCTTTCCCGTTCTCACTTTTGGAGAAGGCCAAGGATTGGTTATACGAGTTAGCACCCGGAACGGTCACTTCTTGGGAGAGCATGAAGAGGGCGTTTCTTGAAAAGTTCTTTCCTACTTCAAGAGTCATTCTCTTGAGAAAGAAGATTAGCGGAATCCAACAAAGTTAAGGGGAGTCTTTTCCAACATACTACGAGCGTTTTAAAGCCCTTGTTGCATCATGTCCTCAACATCAAATGAAGGAGGAGCTTCTACTTCAATACTTCTATGAAGGTCTTCTTCCTATTGAAAGGCAAATGCTTGATGCTTCGGCGGGAGGTGCGTTGGTGGATAAAACTCCCAGGGAAGCCAAGAATCTCATTGCAAACCGGGCTCTCAATGCACAACAATACGAAGGAATTGGGCAAAAGGACCCCCCACGGCAACAAGTGATAGGAGCATATTCATGCGACTTAATTAGCTTGTTCTCGTGCATTTATGTTGTGTTTCCTAAGCTATTTTAGTGTTTAAAGTCACTTTTGTGCATTTTCAGATTATAAAGCCAAAGTGTGCAAGAAGATGCAAATTGGAGTCTTTTGGAGCGAAAGAGGAATGAATGAGTTGAAGACTTGAAGAAACGATGAATTCCTACTCCCACGATGAATTTCTACTCCAACGATGAATTCCTACTCAAACGAGGATTCCTACTCAAACAAGGTTTCCTACTTGAAGTAGGAAAGTTAACCGTAGGTTTCCCGTTTTGGTAACCTTTCCTAATCTTAAACGTCCGTATTTTCTAGCCACTTTGAAGGCCTTGTAGGCACTTTAGGACACAAAACAAAGACCCTAGCCCCCTTAAACCTCTTTGCCGTGCCTTTCCCCTAATAACCTTCCCTTGCCGTGCAAGGGGGGTAGTTTTGTCCCATTTTATGCACCTAAACCCTAACCCTAAACCCTAGTCGCACCTATTAATCAATTCCCTTTTAATTTCTGATTTTATTTCCTAATTCTAGCAGCCTTTGAATTAATTTTAGTTAATAAAAATTAGCTAGGGTTTTATTTTCGGAAACCATACATATTTCAAACCCTAGCCGTGATAAGTCACATTTTGCATGCATTTATATCTTCCTTATTTGGTGTCTTTGTGATTGTTTTGGATTAAACTAGTCGCGTTTTACATTGTTTTGTGTTAGTGTGCAGCCAAGGTGTAATAAGATCAATTGGAAGGCAAATGAAGGAATGTGGTGCAATTCGACCACAATGGGTGGTTCTAAACAAGGCAAAAACATGCAGATTTCTTATTATTCCACATGGCTTGTGCCGTGTACCTCCTTGCCTAAAACATTCAGCCATATTTCCACCAACAAACACAATCATTTCATGCAAATCTCATGTGGTTCCAAGTCAGATTATGCACTTCTAAAACATCAAAACATGCATTCACATGCATGTCCACAACCTGACCCGTGCATTCCATTTCCCTTCTTCACTTCTCTTTGCAGAAATCCACATGCACCTCAATTAAACATTCCATGCCATTTCAGCTCCACTTATGCCCATGCCGTGAGCTTTCTGCCATTCCCAGAGTTTTATAACCAATTTCAGGTTATCCACTTCATGCTTGCAGACATTCCACATGTGTTTTGGATTAAATAAACCACACACTTGCAGATCATGTCCATGCTTTGCAGGTATCATGCCAGAAATCCACTCATCCAACCATTTCATGCGATTCCATCTCCTTAATGCCCATACCGTGCACATTCATTCTCTTTTCAGAATTCCTTTCACATGGACCATGTCAGTTTTCCACATGCATTTCCGATTGTTCTCCATCACCATCTCAGAAACACAATCATTTCCATCACTTAAGCTCTGCCATCTGAGTTAAACAAAGCCAAGATCCAATCTGATTGTCTCTCCATCATTAGACTCATTCAGAAATTCACCAAGGGGGATAGATTGCTCTTTTGGATTGATTGGATCAGAGACACACCATTCTTACTCTAATTTCTGTCCACCATTCACTCTCATTCTCCCTCTCCATTCCATTTCATTCGACACTCTCTCCCTTTCACAAAAACTGTCCATTTCTCTCCATTTATGCACCACTCACAGAAACCATTCGACATTAGTTTCTCCACCCTCATTTACAATCACATTTGGGAGCTCCAACACCGAAGGCACTCTTCAAGGAATTCAACATCAGTTTTGCTTCAAGGGTTCCTTCTACTTCATTCTATGTTCATTCATGTTGTGTATGTTTATGTTAAATCTTTTGTAAACATGAATTGTAACTAATCCTCCTCTAGGGATTCGATGTAACCTTGCAAAGTTTGCCATGTAATTAAGTTAGAATGCTCATTTTGTCCATCTATTTCTTGTTTCATTTTCTGTTTTAATGGTGACTTAGTATGTTGATTTTAATGTTTGATCATCATTTGAATTAATCACTAAGTTGTGTAGCCAAGATTAAAGCACACATCATGCATAATCTTGGTAGATATGTGAATGAATGAAGGGAGTGTTTAGCACACATCCTGCCGAATTACTCCCTTTGGTTTTATGAAAGTTTCTTGTACATTACATAATCTTGATTATGAACCAAAGTTGCACATCACAATTAGGTTCATGATTAGAGACATTTGATCAAATCCACACATCATATGGTTGATCATATCCAAGTGAAACAAACTCAAGAAATAGGTAGATGAATGAGTACAAATTAACTTGACAAACATGGACTTAGTTGAGCAATGGTGAAATCGAATCCCTAGTTTCATTTCCATTGATACTATCCCATTACATTAGTTGTTGATTGATTTGTGTTTATTTCATATTCTCATGCTTTCAAGTTACAAAAAAACAAATCTGTTTATTTAGACTAGTTTGATTCATTTCCAAATCTGCCTAGTTTGTTTAGTTTGATTCATTTCTTAGAGTTCTTGCAAAACAAGTAATTACATAGGTCCAATTAGTCCCTGTGGATTCGACACCCTTACTTATGCCATTATACTAAATATATTCTAGCATTAAGAAGGAAATATACATCAACAAAAATGGCGCCGTTGCCGGGGACTGATTTCAGTCCCTTGTAATTGCTTGTTTGCTTGTTTGCTATTTTGATTAGTGTCAAGGTTCATAACTTGTCAAATTGATAATTGGAAGTTGATTTAAGTTGCATACATTTCATGTATGGAAAAGAATCCCTTAGCCATTCCATTATCCATTGGTTTACATCAACTTGCTTTACAATCTGCTTTTGTTATAATCTGTCCATTTAATTGCATTTCGTCCAAATACAATTTCTCCCCATAGTTTGTTAAGTCTTAAGCTTAGAATCTGTCTTATCTTGTGTTTTGAAGCATTTTGAGTCAAACTCAAACCTAATTTTCGTCCAAAATTGAGTTTAGTGTCAAAACTGCCCAATTTGTGTTTTTAGGCAGTTTTGAGAGTTTTTAGCTTGTTTTGAGTCTTGTGAATCTGTTTTGAGTCCTTTGAGTCTTTGTTTTGTCCAAATTAGTTAGAAAGTGTTTTGATTTGTGTTTATAAGTGTTTTGATTCAAGTTTCCATCCAATTTCGTCCAAATTAGTGTAGGTGCTCAAAACTGCCCAGAAAGTGTTTTTTAGGCAATTTTGAGTCTTCTAGTTGCTGTTTTGGGTTTTAGGATTCTTTAAGTGTTCTAAGCGTTTAGTTCCACATCCTTTGAGTCTTTTCAAACGTTTTTAAGTTTATTTTTGTTCTTTTCATTGTTGTTTGCTTCTTGATTTTCATTCACACTTGTGTTACTTTGTTTCAGGTAGTATATGTCAAATAAACTTGTTGAGTTAGGCCAAAGAATTGAAAGATTAAAGGGCCACACTTTGGACAACTTTGTGCCATCAAGTTCATCCCTAATCCGTGAGGAAGAGGAAAGGACTTCACCTAGTTCAACAAGTAAAGGATCTGAGCAATTTGATTGGGAAAGAGAGGAAGAGATGGCGGGCAACCAAGATGAACTTCGAGCTTTGGAGGACTTTGCTCAACCAATCATACCAAATTCACCTTCATGCATCTTGCTGCCCACAGAAGCTAGAAACTATGATCTCAAATCTTCACATTTCCATATGTTTCCTTCATTTTATGGCTTACCTAATGAAGACCCTTTAGCTCATATTAAAGAGTTTTACAATGTTGTGAGTGGTTTACCTTTGCAGGGAGTAAGTGAAGCAAATTTGAGGATGAGAGTGTTTCCTTACACCTTGAAAGATAGGGCCAAGAGTTGGTTGATGACCCTAACACCAGGTTCCCTCACCACATGGGATGCCGTGGCTAAGAAGTTCTTGGAGAAGTTCTTTTCCACTCAAAAGACAGCCACATTAAGGGGACAAATCTTCAACTTCAAACAAGATGATGGTGAACCTTTCAATGAGTGTTGGGAGCGTTTTAAAGGCCTCTTGATACAATGTCCACACCATGGGTTACCTTTTCACTTACAAATGCAAATTTTCTATGATGGACTAACCCAAAATTGTCAATCAACTATGGATAATGCAGCAGGTGGAGCATTGAAGAAAAAGAATGCTCAAGAGTCATATAACATTTATGAGATGTTGGGGTCTAATGCTCAACACAAAGATTTAAGGGGTAAGAAAGTTGGAGTTTATGAAACAAGTTCTAATCATGAGCTTTTGTTGCAGGTAGCTAACCTAGAAAGGAAGCTTGAATCCGTGCTCAACATGGTGCCAAAAGCTAATGAAGTGTGTGCCATTTGCAACATATCAAGCCATCCTACTCACCAATGTCCATCTAGGGAGGCTTATCCCGAGTATGTTCAAGAACAAGTGAACCTCATGAATTCTTACAACCAAAGACCAAGGAATGATATGTATTCCAATACATATAACCCGAGTTGGAGAGATCACCCCAACTTTTCATGGAAGAACAACAATCCAATCCAAAATTTCCAACCAAAACCTGCCCCTAGTCTAGAGGATACGGTTAAATTGTTAGCCCAAAACACCTTGCAATTCCAACAGTCCACAAATAGCACTCTCCAACAACATTCAGCAGCCCTAACCAAAATGGAGACACAATTGGTGCAGATTGCAGATGCCTTGAACCAAAGAGAGGTTGGGAAGTTTCCAAGCCAACCTGTGATACTCCAAAGGAACCAAGAGCAAGCCAAAGCAATCACTACACTTAGAAGTGGTAAGGTTATTGATAATAGAGTTGGCAATGAAGTTACTAATGAATATGATCATGTGAATGCAGGTGTCACTCAAGGAGACAATGAGAAATCAATTGAGGAACCAAGCCATGCCACTTCCTCACTAGAAGCACCAAATCTTCACAAGGCCAAGAAACCATACACTCCACCAATACCATTCCCTGGAAGACTTGCCAAGAGCAAGCAGGATAAGTCATTCAAAGAAATTTTTGATATACTAAGCAAAGTGAATGTTAACTTACCTTTGCTTGATGTCATTAGGAACATGTCGGCATATGGGAAGTTCTTCAAGGAGTTAAACAGCTATAAAAGGAAGTATGGACCACATGAGAAGGTTGTGGTGTTTGAGAATGTGAGTGCAGTTTTGCAAAGAAAACTTCCACCAAAGCTCAAGGATCCAGGCAGTTTCTCTATCAACATCACCATAGGGGACAAGAAAGTAGAGAAGGCAATGCTTGACTTGGGTGCTAGCATCAACTTAATGCCTTATTCAGTGTACCTTCAACTAGGTTTGGGAGATTTGAAAGCCACCACCATTTCATTACAACTTGCAGACAGATCCGTGAAATATCCAAGAGGTATAGTAGAAGATATTCTAGTTCAAGTTGATAAACTAATCTTGCCTGCAGATTTTGTAGTGTTGGACATGGAAGAAGCTCCTATACATGATCGTGAGTTGCCAATATTGCTTGGGAGACCCTTCATGGCCACGGCCAAGACCATCATTGATGTGCAAAATGGACTCCTCAATATGACAGTGTTAGGAGAGACAGTTCAATTCAAAGTGTTTGAATCTCTTTCTCATCCTTCGTCATCTCTTGATTGTTATGCCATTGATGTGCTTGATTCACTGGTATTCTCTAAGTTCTTGCAGGCACAATCGAATGAACCATTGCAAACTGTTTTGAGTCAATCTCAAGATGAGTTTGATGAGGAAGATGCACTCATGGAAGAAGTAGCTGCTTTGGAAGCATTAGCATTGTATCCTTTCAATGTTTCACCTCGTTTTGAGCCTTTAGAATCATCAATGTCACATCTAACTCCTTCCACTGTTAAGGCACCAAAACTTGAACTTAAACCACTTCCACCACATCTAAAATATGCATATCTAGCTGAATTTGAAACTCTTCCAATTATCATAGCTTCTGATCTCACCCCAAATGAAGAAGATAAACTAATTAGGGTGTTAAAAGAGTTCAAATCTGTTTTTGGTTGGTCAATTGCAGATATCAAGGGAATAAGCCCTACCATGTGCATGCATAGGATCCTTTTGGAGGAAGGAGCAAAAACAAGCCGTGAGCCACAAAGAAGGCTCAATCCACACATGAAGGAAGTTGTTAGGAATGAGGTATTGAAATTGTTAGATGTGGGGATCATATATCCCATCTCTGATAGCAAATGGGTGAGTGCCATTCAAGTGGTGCCTAAGAAGGTAGGAATCACTGTGATGAGGAATGACAACAATGAGCTTGTGCCCACAAAGCCCACGACCAGTTGGCGTGTTTGCACCGATTACAGGAAGTTGAATTCTAGCACTAGAAAAGATTACTTTCCTATGCCTTTCATAGATCAAATGCTTGAGAGGTTGGCAGGTTACTCACATTATTGTTTTCTGGATGGTTACTCAGGTTACAATCAAATTGCAATCGCTCCGGAGGATCAAGAGAAAACAACCTGTACTTGCCCCTTTGGCACATTTGCATACAGAAGAATGCCTTTTGGACTTTGCAATGCTCCAGCAACATTCCAAAGATGCATGTTGGCCATCTTCTCTGACATGGTAGAAAGGTTCATTGAGGTATTTATGGATGACTTCTCAGTGTTTGGTTCCTCTTTTGATGAATGTCTTAACCATCTCTCTTTAGTACTTCAAAGATGTCAGGACACAAATTTAGTTCTCAATTGGGAAAAGTGCCAATTCATGGTGAAGCAAGGAATTGTGTTGGGGCATGTAATCTCTAGCAAAGGAATGGAGGTAGACAAAGCTAAAATTGACGTCATCACCAATATGGTAGCCCCCACCACTGTGAAGGGAGTAAGAAATTTTTTGGGCCATGCGGGTTTTTATCGTCGTTTCATTAAGAACTTTTCAATGATTACTCGTCCATTATGCAATCTGTTAGCTAAAGATGTTGCATTTCATTTTGATAAGGCTTGT
The DNA here is from genome assembly GCF_041283825.1 of Pyrus communis. NCBI lineage: Eukaryota > Viridiplantae > Streptophyta > Magnoliopsida > Rosales > Rosaceae > Pyrus > Pyrus communis. Next base: position 10,670,060 of record NC_142566.1, read on the forward strand.
ATGGATGCATTCAATACCTTGAAATATGAACTAACCTCGGCCCCTATTATTATGGCACCGGATTGGTCATTACCTTTTGAATTAATGTGTGATGCCTCTGACTATGCTATTGGTGCAGTTTTAGGGCAAAGGGTGAACAAGCTTCCACATGTGATCTACTATGCAAGCAGGACTCTGCATGATGCCCAACTTAACTATTCCACAACTGAAAAGGAGTTGCTTGCTGTTGTTTTTGCCTTAGAAAAGTTTAGGTCATATCTTGTAGGATCTAAAGTTATTGTGTTTTCTGATCATGCAGCCCTTAGGTACTTGATGACAAAGAAGGATGCTAAACCACGCTTGATTAGATGGATACTCTTACTACAAGAGTTTGACTTGGAAATTCGAGATAAGAAGGGCAGTGATAATGTTGTGGCTGACCATTTGTCCAGGCTTAATGAAAACCATGGAGTTGGACAACCTTTGCCCCTAAATGAATCATTTCCAGATGAACAACTCCTTGTTGTTCAAGAAAAAGAACCATGGTATGCAGATTTTGTTAATTATCTTGCTTGTGGTATAATGAGAAATGACTTTTTTTTTCAGGAAAGAAAGAAGTTCCTTGCCATGGTAAAGCACTATGTTTGGGACGAACCATATTTGTTTAAATATTGCCCTGATCAAATCATTAGGAGATGTGTCCCAGAGAGTGAGCAACAAAGCATTCTAACATTTAGCCACACATTGGCATGTGGAGGCCATTTTGGTGCCAAAAAGACATCTCTAAAGGTTTTACAATCTGGTTTCTTTTGGCCTACTTTATTCAAAGATGCTTTTGATTTTTGCTCTAAGTGTGATAGGTGCCAGAAAATGGGGAACATTAGCCGAAGGAATGAGATGCCATTGAACAACATTTTGGTGGTGGAACTCTTTGATGTTTGGGGAATCGATTTCATGGGACCATTTCCATCCTCTTTTGGCTACTTATACATATTAGTGGCAGTGGATTACGTATCCAAATGGGTTGAAGCCATTGCTACAAGAACTAATGATCATAAGGTTGTGTTGAGTTTTATTAAAGATGTGATTTTTTGTAGGTTTGGAACCCCAAGAGCTATTATTAGTGATGGTGGCAGCCATTTCTGCAACAAACCTTTTGAATCCTTGATGAAGAAGTACAACATCAATCACAAAGTGGCAACCCCGTACCATCCTCAAACCTCAGGGCAAGTGGAGATTAGCAATAGGGAGATCAAGAACATTTTGATGAAGACTGTGAGCCCTACAAGGAAGGATTGGTCATTGAGGTTAAATGATGCACTATGGGCATATAGAACAGCATACAAGACCCCCATTGGCATGAGTCCTTATCGCCTTGTGTTTGGGAAAGCTTGTCATTTGCCAATGGAGCTTGAACACCGTGCATATTGGGCCATCAAGAAGTTCAACTTTGATTACAAGGATGCTGGAGTAGCAAGGAAGCTCCAACTTAATGAGTTGGAAGAACTTAGAAATGAGGCATATGAGAATGCCAAAATCTACAAGGAACGGACTAAGCTCTATCATGACAAGGCCATCCTGAGGAAGGAGTTTCACCAAGGTATGAAAGTACTTTTGTTTGACTCACGTTTGAGACTTTTTCCAGGAAAATTGAAGTCTAGGTGGGTGGGACCATTCAAAGTGCTGCAAACATTTCCCCATGGAGCTGTGGAGATAGAGAACATGAAGAATGGCACCTCCTTTAAAGTCAACGGGCAGCGATTGAAGCCATACTTGGATAAAGTGGAGGAGGAGCAAGTGTATCAAGTCGTGGATGTTCTTGAATTTACAACACCATGAATGATGCGGGAATTTATACGCACACAAATTAAACCCTCTTTTTGTCGATTTGTAGTATAAGTATAAGTAGGGATCGTTCTGGACCGGGGATTAGGAGGGATTGCAAATCTCTTGGAAACTGACTCAAAAACGTAAAATAAAGTTTAAAACACTAAACTAGACTCAAAGAATGCAAAATTAAAGTTTAAAACACTAAGACAAACCAAAAAACAAAAAAATACTTTAAAACATAAACTAAACAGATTCTAAGCACTAAAGAACAGGAAAGTAAAGGGGGGGTTTGATTTGACGAAATTAGCTAAATTGCACAAATTGTAATTAAAGGCAAAACGTAAATATAAATGTGATGAAAATATGGATGATGGAATAGCCAAGGGGTTCTTCTCCACACATGTTACACTTGCATACAAGATTGATTCTCAGTTGGTCTTTCGATAAATTATGAAACTCAACACTCCGGGTTAATTAGGTCCGCTTAAATTAACCGTCAAGTTTTCCTTAAGTTAATGAATTGGATGGGTTAGCGCAACGCAATTCACAACATTCTCCAAAAGTCCTTTACGTGAACAGCACAATAAAGATACAATCAAAGATCATTAAGTAACATGAAAACTATAAGTGTTGACGAGGCATTCGTTACTATGGAATACGCATGAAACTTATGCCAAGAATTCGTTTAACGCGATTGTTTATAAGCAACCTCCACTACTTGTGAATATAAGTTCATAACGATTAGGTGAAATTCACTTATATTCTAGCGTCATATTCATGCATGAAAATTAAGCGCGCATTCTTAATAAACATACATAAATAAGTTATCAATCAAACGGTTAAATAAATTGAATCAACAACTTATGAAATTCCAACGAAAGTTAATCAATTCATATTGCAAATATAAACATAGTTTCGAATCACCCCCTAGCTAAAGGGGGTTTTATTTCCTCATATCTTTGAAATCAAAGAAACACCTAAACATTCCAACAACTCAAACTTGAATTGTATGAACGTTTAGGCACTCTTCTCTTCCATTCCTCATACGTACAAAACAAAGAGAATTGAATTTAAACTTTGAAATCAAAGAAACACCTAAACATTCCAACAACTCAAACTTGAATTGTATGAATGTTTAGGCCCTCTTCTCTTCCTCTTCGTTGTAGCACAAGGTCTAAGGTGAGGTTTGGGGGATTATGGAAATGGATGATGAGTGGTGTAGAAGTGGAAGGGGAATGGAAAAATGGTGTTTGGATTATAAGGGGAGAGATGGGAAGCTCACGGCTAGGGAAGGGAGAATGTGTTTGTAATGTGTTGTGTATGAAATGAGATGTGAATTGAATGAATGAATGCAAGGGTATTTATAGGAGTAGTGGAGGGAACATATGGCTATGTCATTTGTAGGTGAAGTAGGTGGATGTTGTAGGTGAAGTAGGTGGATGTAGGTGGATGTTGTAGGTGAAGTAGGTGGATGTTATAGGTGAAGTAGGTGGATGTTGTAGGTGAAGTAGTTGGATTTTGTAGGTGAAGTAGGTGGATGTTGTAGGTGAAGTAGGTGGATGTTATAGGTGAAGTAGGTGGATGTTGTAGGTGAAGTAGGTGGATGTTGTAGGTGATTATGAGTGATAAGTGATAAGTGTATGATATGTTAAGTGATAAGTGAATGATTATGATAAGTGATAAATGAATGTATGATATGATAAGTGGTGAATGATATGTGGTGAATGATAAGTGGTAGTGTTTAAGTATTTAAAATAGGGAACAAAGCCCTTCCTTGCATGGCAAGGAAGGGAGACACAAGGAAACACACGACAATGTCCTAAGGTTGCTAGGAATGTTGTTTTTGTGTTCTAAAATGCGTAGGAGTTTTCAATGATGCTCAAACATGAGGTCTTTTTAGGATTTAACTTTCCTACTTCAAGTCTTCAATTTCGTCCATCCTTTTGGCTCCAAGCATATGATATCCATTCCAATCTCTAATTTGCTCCAAAAGGCTCCAAAAGGCATCCTTTTGCATACTTTGCCCTTAGAACCTGAAAACACACAAAAGAAGCATAAAGAACTAAAATAACTAAAGAAACATAACGTAAATGTACGAGAACAAGCCATTTAAGTCGCATAAATATGCTCCTATCAAATACCCCCACACTTAGCTTTTGCTAGTCCTCGAGCAAAACAGAAAAACAAAACAAAAAGAACAAAACACAACCTACACCTTCCAACAATCGTATCAGGGACTTCCAATGCACATGACAAATTAAAAATCATTATTCTCACAGATTTGAGCCATCTTTACACTTAAGTACATTCTTACTCATAGTCACCACATACTAGTTCACAATTAAGCATTTAAAACCATGTTTTGAATGTAGTAACATGCCTTAGAGAATTCCCTCAATTTCTTACTAGATGTACTCTCGTTTTTCACACAGATTTTCTGACTACACACCCTACACTAGGTATATGTGAGAAGATTGATGTAAACATGTAGACGAACACTCACATATGTTATAATAAGGAAAGCATTTTCTGGAGTTAATAAGCATGTTTAGATATGATCTCATGAATGGAATGCTACTACTTAGACGCGAGAACCAGTGACACCATAAGCCCATACCAAGTTCAAACTCCACAAATTGAAATACACAACACTCAAGATAGAAGTCAAGGGTTGTAACGGGGCTTGGGGTATGTGGATAACAAAGAAGGGATATGGAAAACAAAGGTTTTTAAAGAAATAGTGAGCAAAGCATTTGAATCAACTTAGAATTCACTTTTGAATGAAAACTCAACTTTTGAACAAAAAGGGAGAGTTTAGACAATTTACACCCATAATTGGTGTTTTGGAACCTTTCTTCAATCACTTATTCTTTCATTTTTTTCTTTTCTCTTTTTTTTTTTTTTTTTTTTTTTTCTTTTGAATCTCAAAACATCAACACTTAAACATTCTCTCCCCCACACTTATTTTCTTTCATAATGTAACTCAAAAGGAATTCAATTAAGTCATGCTCACTATCTTTTAAGAACAAGGGTGGGGATTGTCCTAAACTAGGCTAGGTGAGGAAAATGTGGGTAAACAAAGAATAAAGGCTAAACAAGGCTCAACGGGGTTAAAACTTACAACATATACGAAGTATGGGAAGTAAGGCTATTTGGCTATGGTGGTGGTCACTACACAACTTCTTCTTGAATGCAAATCAATAACATGCTTTGAATGAAATGGGCATGAGTTCTAGCATTTGGAACTATATGATGAAACGCCTTCTAAGTAGTAACCAAGCAAAGAATAATGAGATCATGCAACGACTTTAGAAAACAAGAAATCACAGATTAAACTCTCCAAAGAACGTTATAGGCTCAAGTCTCTCAGGGTTGTAGCGTTTGTTTGAGTTCCTTCCTTCAAGCATGTTACAAAAACGAATTTTTTCTTCTTTTATGATTGCATGTGAAGTCATACATTATAACCATAACCAAGCATATACCAAGAGTAAATCAAACTTTTCTCTATGTTTATAACTCTTTCTAACCGTCATGCAATTATAAACCAAATCCTTATCATTGTGTTGGAAGGTACCCTAAGACACAAACACACAAAAACGAATTTTAAAACAACTCTTTTTGGGTTTTTCAAAACAATTTTTCAAATTTTTATGGGATTTTCGAATTATAAAACAAAACACACTAAAACACTCTAAAACAACTTAAAAACACCTTAAAACAGCAAGGAACAACATTAGAAGTTATGGTGGATAAAACCCTACGAATTTGCATCAAAACACTTTAGTTACCCCCCCACACTTAAATCAAACATTGTCCTCAATGTTTTAAGCATAGATTCACACAAAACATAAGTAAACACACAAAAAGCAACTAAACATATTAAACATGGCATAATGTAATTAACAAAGAGAAGAGTTTAGGGACGCAAATCTGGTTATGGAGTGTAAATTCCCTCCTCTCCTTGGTGATTGCATTGAGGCTTTGATCTTTGTGATTCCACAGGCTTACTCTTGAACTGGTTTCTGCCCATCGTTGATTTTCCTTTGTGCTACTTCTTGAACTGGGCAGTAGGATGGTTCTTTTGGTTTCCCCCGAAGGTCTGAGTTTCCTCCTGTTATCTGTTTCTTTGTTCAATCTTTGTAGGAGTGGTCCCTTCTCTGGAAGTGTAACAACCGTTGAAGATGACTACTCGAGAGCAACGCTAGGTAAGCAATCAGGAATAGATTCCAGGCAGTTGGCTCCAGATCGGAAGACTGACTCCAAGTGCCGGCTGATTGCTTCTTTTACTTTGCCATGCAAGTAAGAACAAGGACAAAGAAAAAGACAGGGAAAGAGCATGATATGAGATACTTTTGCTTTTGACCTTGATGATATGAGATACCTTTGCTTTGAAGAAGCGGTGAATGAATCAGCACATGCTTCAATCCGCCGTTTCCTCCTGGGTCATATGTACTCCAGGCATCTGGTATCGTCTTTGGGGAAGAAGAAAGAATTGAGTATTTTGAAAGGCTTTGCTGGGAGTGCGCCCTCAGAGGTGAGGGAGAGTTGGGCATTTTTTGTTCAGGTTTGCCCTGCCATAAAAGACGAAGGTCGACATATATAGAGATAATATCAAGTGGTGGTACTTTTTACCCTTGTCGACAAACGTTTTGATCCCGCAAATCCGGCTCTTTGAAATAGTGGCGCCTCTTCGATCTTTGAATACGCCTCTTCGATTTCTGAGCAGGCGCCCCTTCGATTTCTGAACGACGCCCCTTCGCTTTTTGAACGACACGTGGTAGTGCAGATGCGGCTCCTTTTGACAAAGCTGCATGCATCTTCTGAAAAGCAGAGAAAGCGTCGCCGAACTTTGCGCTTGTCGGCTAAAGATGTGTAGATGCGATGATGGCCTCCACGTGTTTTCAGCTTTGTCAGAAATCTTTTGACAAAGTTGAACGCGTTTTCTGAAAAGCCGAGGGAGCGTCGCCTAAATTACGCCGGAAAATCCGGCTCTTTGAATCGGTGGACGCGTCGTCTTGGCTTTTTATAGAGCTATCAATCACCCCAACACACACACTCTGAAGATTTCCCATTCCTGAAACTCGACTCCGGCCCTTTGTGAAATTTTAACTCCATCCACCCCTTCTCTTTGAACACTTTTGAAAAAAAATGGCAAACTCATCGAACCTTAGCTTAGATTTGAGCCTTAGCAGTGATAGGGGCGCGCCGCGTCAAGGTAACGTATGGCGCCCTTCTTTCTTTTCTTCTAACGGTCCTCTCACAGGTGAAGACTCCGTGATGCAGGACGCCACAACAGCTACAATAGTAGCTAGGAACCTCCTCACTCCAAAAGATAGTAGGCTGCTGTCAGGACGGTCCGATGAGTTGGCCGTTCAAGAGTCCCTCGCACTTAGTGTTCAGTGTGCGAATTCTGTGTCCAACATGGGCCAACGCCTGCTTGCCCGCTCCCGTCAGGTGGAATCATTGATGGCAGAGGTGGAAAGTCTCAAGCAGGAGATCCAGCAGCTTAAGTATGAGAATAGAAGTTTGCATGTGCTTGCAAATAACTATTCGTCGGGCATGAAGAGGAAGCTTGATGAGCTGCAAGAATCTGAGGGTCGAATTCACAATGACCGTCAAAGGCTTGCGTCTTATCTCCAGAGGCACCTTTTTCCTGGGTCATCCAGCGCTTGGCCAAGTATTGAGGCCTGGAATGCTCTAGCTCCGATGCCTCCCGCTCCGATGGCTTCCGCTCCGATGCCTCCCGCTTCTATGCCTCCCGCTTCTGCGTCTTCCGCTTCTGCGCCTCGTAGTGGGGCTTCACGTAAACAACCTTTGTGAAGCTCCACCTTTCTCCATGTTTAGTATCTTTTTTTTTTTTTTTTTTTTTTTTTACATAAATAAAATCAAACGGCATGGAATTTATCTTTGAATGGGCGGTGATACTTGAAATGATCCGGTAATAGTTTAAATTCCAGATTGGGTGCCTGAATCATTAACCACATGTTAGTATAAAAGAAAATTGAAATTCGGGGAGGCGGCTTACCTGTGTGCTCCAAAATGAACTCCAGAATAAACACCCCTTCGAAAGTTATGACTTGTCCCGTGTCATAAAATCCAACTTCCTTGGGAATTGTGGTTTCAAATATGTCCTCTTTGATGCCTTCTACATCTTCTCCAGCCACTACCTTCTCTTGAATCATTCTTCTTGGTGTACAAAGTCCTTTGAAGAATTCAACACCATCTAAAACTTGATGTGTTGCACCAAGAATTTGAATAGCATTTTGCTCCTTTGGGAAGGCTTCCACGATGTCCTTTTTACTCTCTTCTTGGTTGGGAATCAAAAACCTGCTAGGAAAAGGGACATTGGGTGGAATAACATCAGAATAACATGGAATTGGGACGTCCTTACTGGTGGTGGGTGGTTTAGAGGGCTTAGGGGGTTGCGGCAAGGGTTGTTCTACCCTTGCCGTGTGCATGTCTTCTTCCTCCTCCTCAATTAGCAGCTCTTCATCCACTTCTAGGCTATGTTTGGACATTTTTAGGTCAGCTCCAACCTCCATAGCACTTCCCAAAGTGATAGCATTATGGATTTCAAAATCTTCCTTCGAGTTTTCAATAGTTGAGTTGGAAAGTTCACTTTGCTCTTGAATTTGTTTCATGAACTCCATAATCTGCCCAAATTGCTCGTCCAATTTACCCAACTTCTTGTCTTGATTTTGTTCGTCCTGCGTCAAAGAGGTTAGTAATTGAAAATTTTTATCATTATCCATGGACATACTTGAACTTGATTGGAATTGTTGTGGGGGAGGTTGTGGTGGCTGCATAGGTGTTGTATTGAACTCCTCATATGGTTGCCAATATGCTTCTTGTTGAGCCTCCTTGGCTTGATTTTGTGACCCCTGCGCCAAAGAATTTATTTCATTAAGAATTTGAATATAATCTATTGGCGAACTTGAATTTAATTGAGCATATTGCATATGAAGTTGTGGTGGCTGCATAGGTCTTGAATAGAACTCCTCATATGGTTGCTAATATGCTTCACGTTGAACTTGTTGATCTTCCCACCATATAGAGTTTGAATGATCCCTCCAATCTCTTTGTGGACATTGGTTGGCTTGAAATCCTTGCCTATATGAAGCACCAAATGTAGGGACACTCTGCATTGTGGTCCTTTCGGCATACGGCAACAATTTAGAAGTAAGATTTGCCAATTGAGCTTGAATGCTAGCAAAATCCATATCTTACTTCTCTAGTACCTAAAATCAAAGAAAGAGAACTAAATCAAATATCAAAAGTAACAACAAACAAAGAAAACAACACTAAGTTAGAAACTAAAACGAAAACAACTAAACCAAAAAAAAGAAAAGAACCAAGGGATTAGCAAAGTTGCTAATCCCCGGCAACGGCGCCAAAATTTGATGCGGGAATTTATACGCACACAAATTAAACCCTCTTTTTGTCGATTTGTAGTATAAGTATAAGTAGGGATCGTTCTGGACTGGGGATTAGGAGGGATTGCAAATCTCTTGGAAACTGACTCAAAAACGTAAAATAAAGTTTAAAACACTAAACTAGACTCAAAGAATGCAAAATTAAAGTTTAAAACACTAAGACAAACCAAAAAACAAAAAAATACTTTAAAACATAAACTAAACAGATTCTAAGCACTAAAGAACAGGAAAGTAAAGGGGGGGTTTGATTTGACGAAATTAGCTAAATTGCACAAATTGTAATTAAAGGCAAAACGTAAATATAAATGTGATGAAAATATGGATGATGGAATAGCCAAGGGGTTCTTCTCCACACATGTTACACTTGCATACAAGATTGATTCTCAGTTGGTCTTTCGATAAATTATGAAACTCAACACTCCGGGTTAATTAGGTCCGCTTAAATTAACCGTCAAGTTTTCCTTAAGTTAATGAATTGGATGGGTTAGCGCAACGCAATTCACAACATTCTCCAAAAGTCCTTTACGTGAACAGCACAATAAAGATACAATCAAAGATCATTAAGTAACATGAAAACTATAAGTGTTGACGAGGCATTCGTTACTATGGAATACGCATGAAACTTATGCCAAGAATTCGTTTAACGCGATTGTTTATAAGCAACCTCCACTACTTGTGAATATAAGTTCATAACGATTAGGTGAAATTCACTTATATTCTAGCGTCATATTCATGCATGAAAATTAAGCGCGCATTCTTAATAAACATACATAAATAAGTTATCAATCAAAGAACGATCCCTACTTATACTTATACTACAAATCGACAAAAAGAGGGTTTAATTTGTGTGCGTATAAATTCCCGCATCAAATTTTGGCGCCGTTGCCGGGGATTAGGAGGGATTGCAAATCTCTTGGAAACTGACTCAAAAACGTAAAATAAAGTTTAAAACACTAAACTAGACTCAAAGAATGCAAAATTAAAGTTTAAAACACTAAGACAAACCAAAAAACAAAAAAATACTTTAAAACATAAACTAAACAGATTCTAAGCACTAAAGAACAGGAAAGTAAAGGGGGGGTTTGATTTGACGAAATTAGCTAAATTGCACAAATTGTAATTAAAGGCAAAACGTAAATATAAATGTGATGAAAATATGGATGATGGAATAGCCAAGGGGTTCTTCTCCACACATGTTACACTTGCATACAAGATTGATTCTCAGTTGGTCTTTCAATAAATTATGAAACTCAACACTCCGGGTTAATTAGGTCCGCTTAAATTAACCGTCAAGTTTTCCTTAAGTTAATGAATTGGATGGGTTAGCGCAACGCAATTCACAACATTCTCCAAAAGTCCTTTACGTGAACAGCACAATAAAGATACAATCAAAGATCATTAAGTAACATGAAAACTATAAGTGTTGACGAGGCATTCATTACTATGGAATACGCATGAAACTTATGCCAAGAATTCGTTTAACGCGATTGTTTATAAGCAACCTCCACTACTTGTGAATATAAGTTCATAACGATTAGGTGAAATTCACTTATATTCTAGCGTCATATTCATGCATGAAAATTAAGCGCGCATTCTTAATAAACATACATAAATAAGTTATCAATCAAACGGTTAAACAAATTGAATCAACAACTTATGAAATTCCAACGAAAGTTAATCAATTCATATTGCAAATATAAACATAGTTTCGAATCACCCCCTAGCTAAAGGGGGTTTTATTTCCTCATATCTTTGAAATCAAAGAAACACCTAAACATTCCAACAACTCAAACTTGAATTGTATGAACGTTTAGGCACTCTTCTCTTCCATTCCTCATACGTACAAAACAAAGAGAATTGAATTTAAACTTTGAAATCAAAGAAACACCTAAACATTCCAACAACTCAAACTTGAATTGTATGAACGTTTAGGCCTTCTTCTCTTCCTCTTCGTTGTAGCACAAGGTCTAAGGTGAGGTTTGGGGGATTATGGAAATGGATGAGGAGTGGTGTAGAAGTGGAAGGGGAATGGAAAAATGGTGTTTGGATTATAAGGGGAGAGATGGGAAGCTCACGGCTAGGGAAGGGAGAATGTGTTTGTAATGTGTTGTGTATGAAATGAGATGTGAATTGAATGAATGAATGCAAGGGTATTTATAGGAGTAGTGGAGGGAACATATGGCTATGTCATTTGTAGGTGAAGTAGGTGGATGTAGGTGGATGTTGTAGGTGAAGTAGGTGGATGTTATAGGTGAAGTAGGTGGATGTTGTAGGTGAAGTAGTTGGATTTTGTAGGTGAAGTAGGTGGATGTTGTAGGTGAAGTAGGTGGATGTTATAGGTGAAGTAGGTGGATGTTGTAGGTGAAGTAGGTGGATGTTGTAGGTGATTATGAGTGATAAGTGATAAGTGTATGATATGTTAAGTGATAAGTGAATGATTATGATAAGTGATAAATGAATGTATGATATGATAAGTGGTGAATGATATGTGGTGAATGATAAGTGGTAGTGTTTAAGTATTTAAAATAGGGAACAAAGCCCTTCCTTGCATGGCAAGGAAGGGAGACACAAGGAAACACACGACAATGTCCTAAGGTTGCTAGGAATGTTGTTTTTGTGTTCTAAAATGCGTAGGAGTTTTCAATGATGCTCAAACATGAGGTCTTTTTAGGATTTAACTTTCCTACTTCAAGTCTTCAATTTCGTCCATCCTTTTGGCTCCAAGCATATGATATCCATTCCAATCTCTAATTTGCTCCAAAAGGCTCCAAAAGGCATCCTTTTGCATACTTTGCCCTTAGAACCTGAAAACACACAAAAGAAGCATAAAGAACTAAAATAACTAAAGAAACATAACGTAAATGTACGAGAACAAGCCATTTAGGTCGCATAAATATGCTCCTATCAATGAACAAGCTATCATGTCTTGCCTAGACATTAAATACAGCGCTTACTAGGAGGCAACCTAGTGTGGTTTGTGTTTTTCTTTATGTTGTGTTTATTTTGATACCATTCCATATTCTTTACCTACTTGCATTGCATACAATTTTAAACATCGAGGACAATGTTTAGATTAGGTTTGGGGGTGTGGTTTGGAAGGTTTGTCTTGTGTTTGTGTTTGTTTGAGGTGTTAGTTTTGTGTTTGTGTTTGTTTGAGGTGCTGGTTTTGGTTAAGAGTGTTTTTTTGCATGCTAATATGAATGTATATGAGGACTATGTTGAAAACAAATGATTGGGTTGCTATGGAAAAGAGTTGCATCTTGTTGTCATTTATAAGGCTATAACTCTTGAAATTATGATGATAGAGGTACCATACTCAAATTCTGGAAGAAGAATAGTGGAGACTACCTTAATAAGTTATTTTGAGCCTAATTGCTTCTTTGAGAGGGTTTAAAGTGTTTCTACTCCTATCTTTTTCTTTCATTTTCACTTTAAATGATCTCATTACTTCTATTTCGTTTGGATGCTAAGAATCATTCTCCTTTGCAGATACCATGTGTTTAGTATCATTCGTGAATGAACTCAATGAGATGATGTTAGGCTATGCATGTTTAACTACTAAAAGGCTTAAATCCTACCCATTTGTGTGCTCCATTCACCCTTGTTGTAGCCAAACACTTTAGCCTAATTCTTTCATCACCTACACCATAATCTACCCATTCTAGCCCATTACAAGCCATACCTTATAGTTTGGGGAATACCAATGTGATGAAAACTAAGGGCAGATTGAGTTATAAAGCAAGATTGTGGCGTGTACCGAGGGCACCTATGTTGAAAATGTTTCCAAAAAAAAAAAAAAAAAAAAAAAAAAAAAAAAAAAAAAGAGGATCAAAGTGGATACAAATTCCAAATCGCCTAATTATAAAGCATAGGGCCTGGACGCCAAAAACAAAAGAAGACAAATGCCAGTGAAGAGCCTCAAAGACACTTTGGTATGCCCCAAACTCTAGCATTTCATATCAAGTCTTTCATAACCTATACCCTAAGCCTTGCATTACAACCTTGAGAAAGACCTAGCTGATCATTGAGGATGTATTCATGGGTGATGGTAAGTGTGTGAGTTATCTATATTCTTAGTATTTGATTCATTTCATGAGATCTACTCAGAAACTGTGCTTCCATTTCAGATTTCATATGTGAGAATTTTGATTTCCTTTACATAATTCCACTCATATATGTTGTTGAGAGAATAAACCTTAAGATCTGAGTGAAGACTTGAGTGGAAGCTGTGAGGAGTAGAGTTGAGGCGAATTCTATCTTAAGCATTTGGGTATGGTGACCTTGAAGTTGTAAGACATTGAGAAATATCTTTATACGTTACAATTGATACGATTCTTTGAAGTGGCAAACTTTTGAGTTTAAAGAATGACAAAATCTTCATTGGTTCTTATTAGTTTGTTTAAAGCATGTTTTAACCAAGTTGTTTGCAGATTTTGTAAATGTTTGTGGGTGTCATCACTGTAAACCCTCAGGAGACACAACTCCTCCAACTAGAGACACCTAGGGGCTCAAAGGCTTGTTGCACATGCTCAGTGCAATCGTTTGGCCAGCGAAAGTGGTTTGGTTAGATGTTTGTGTTTTGTGTGTTTTAGTTTTAAGTTTGCTCGAGGACTAGCAAAAACCAGGTTTGGGGGTATTTGATAAGTCACATTTTGCATGCATTTATATCTTCCTTATTTGGTGTCTTTGTGATTGTTTTGGATTAAACTAGTCGCGTTTTACATTGTTTTGTGTTAGTGTGCAGCCAAGGTGTAATAAGATCAATTGGAAGGCAAATGAAGGAATGTGGTGCAATTCGACCACAATGGGTGGTTCTAAACAAGGCAAAAACATGCAGATTTCTTATTATTCCACATGGCTTGTGCCGTGTACCTCCTTGCCTAAAACATTCAGCCATATTTCCACCAACAAACACAATCATGTCATGCAAATCTCATGTGGTTCCAAGTCTGATTATGCACTTCTAAAACATCAAAACATGCATTCACATGCATGTCCACAACCTGACCCGTGCATTCCATTTCCCTTCTTCACTTCTCTTTGCAGAAATCCACTTGCACCTCAATTAAACATTCCATGCCATTTCAGCTCCATTTATGCCCATGCCGTGAGCTTTCTACCATTCCCAGAGTTTTATAACCAATTTCAGGTTATCCACTTCATGCTTGTAGACATTCCACATGTGTTTTGGATTAAATAAACCACACACTTGCAGATCATGTCCATGCTTTGCAGGTATCATGCCAGAAATCCACTCATCCAACCATTTCATGCGATTCCATCTCCTTAATGTCCATACCGTGCACATTCATTCTCTTTTCAGAATTCCTTTCACATGGACCATGTCAGTTTTCCACATGCATTTCCGATTGTTCTCCATCACCATCTCAGAAACACAATCATTTCCATCACTTAAGCTCTGCCATCTGAGTTAAACAAAGCCAAGATCCAATCTGATTGTCTCTCCATCATTAGACTCATTCAGAAATTCACCAAGGGGGATAGATTGCTCTTTCGGATTGATTGGATCAGAGACACACCATTCTTACTCTAATTTCTGTCCACCATTCACTCTCATTCTCCCTCTCAATTCCATTTCATTCGACACTCTCTCCCTTTCACAAAAACTGTCCATTTCTCTCCATTTATGCACCACTCACAGAAACCATTCGACATTAGTTTCTCCACCCTCATTTACAATCACATTTGGGAGCTCCAACACCGAAGGCACTCTTCAAGGAATTCAACATCAGTTTTGCTTCAAGGGTTCCTTCTACTTCATTCTATGTTCATTCATGTTGTGTATGTTTATGTTAAATCTTTTGTAAACATGAATTGTAACTAATCCTCCTCTAGGGATTCGATGTAACCTTGCAAAGTTTGCCATGTAATTAAGTTAGAATGCTCATTTTGTCCATCTATTTCTTGTTTCATTTTCTGTTTTAATGGTGACTTAGTATGTTGATTTTAATGTTTGATCATCATTTGAATTAATCACTAAGTTGTGTAGCCAAGATTAAAGCACACATCATGCATAATCTTGGTAGATATGTGAATGAATGAAGGGAGTGTTTAGCACACATCCTGCCGAATTACTCCCTTTGGTTTTATGAAAGTTTCTTGTACATTACATAATCTTGATTATGAACCAAAGTTGCACATCACAATTAGGTTCATGATTAAAGACATTTGATCAAATCCACACATCATATGGTTGATCATATCCAAGTGAAACAAACTCAAGAAATAGGTAGATGAATGAGTACAAATTAACTTGACAAACATGGACTTAGTTGAGCAATGGTGAAATCGAATCCCTAGTTTCATTTCCATTGATACTATCCCATTACATTAGTTGTTGATTCATTGATTTGTGTTTATTTCATATTCTCATGCTTTCAAGTTACAAAAAAACAAATCTGTTTATTTAGACTAGTTTGATTCATTTCCAAATCTGCCTAGTTTGTTTAGTTTGATTCATTTCTTAGAGTTCTTGCAAAACAAGTAATTACATAGGTCCAATTAGTCCCTGTGGAT
Source organism: Pyrus communis (assembly GCF_041283825.1). Lineage (NCBI taxonomy): Eukaryota > Viridiplantae > Streptophyta > Magnoliopsida > Rosales > Rosaceae > Pyrus > Pyrus communis. The sequence continues at coordinate 10,685,839 of NC_142566.1, forward strand.
TCGACACCCTTACTTATGCCATTATACTAAATATATTCTAGCATTAAGAAGGAAATATACATCAACAAGCCGTCTCTTCATTCACACTTTTCATTCATTCAAAAAACCATATCAGCCGCACCCTTTAGACACCATAGGGCATCACTCTTTCATTCATTCTTTCATTCAGCCACCATAAACCTAATTCACTCCCTTTGCCGCAGCCACCATCCCCATTCTCCTTCAATCCGCAGCCTTCCCAACCTTCCAGCCACCATCACCCAAAAACCCTTCAATCCGCAACAACCATCCATTGCAGCCACCTTCCACTCTCTGCCGCAACACCACCATCCATTCCCCACTCCATTCCACACCTCCATACACCATCCACACCCCTTGCCGCAACCCTTTACCACCCTAAACCCATCTATAACCCAGAAAATCATCTAAGAACACCCCAAACCCTTTTTGCCGCAGCAAGGAGAAGAAGAAAGAGGAGCTTAAACGCGCAGAAATTCAAGTGGATTCGTTAGGCGTTCTAGGTGTAATCAATCTTTTGTTCTTTATGTTTAATTTCAATTTTATTTCTCTTTCTGTGAACATGAGAGGCTAAATCCCTAGTTAGCTAAGGGGTGATTCGAAACCATGTTTATGCTTGCAATATGAATTGATTACCTTTGGTTTGAATTTCATGAGTTGTGGATTCAATTCGTTTAACTGTTTGATTGATAACTTATTTGTGTATGTTTATTAAGAGTGCACGCTTAGTTTTCATGCATGAATATGACGCTAGAATATAAGTGAGTTTCACCTAATAGTTACAAACTTATATTCACAAGTAGTGGAGGTTGCTTATAAACAATCGCGTTAAATGAATTCTTGGCACTAGTTTCATGCTCATCATAGTAACGAATGCCTCGTCAACACTTATAGTTTTCATGTTGCTTAATGATCTTTGATTGTATCTTTATTGTGCTTTTCAAGTAAAGGACTTTTGGAGAATGTTTTGAATTGTGTATGCGCTGTCCCATCCAATTCATTAACTTAAGGAGAACTTGAAGGTTAATTTAAGCGGACCAAATTAACCCGAGGTGTTGAGTTTCATAATTCATCGAAAGACCAACTGAAAATCATCTTGTATGCAAGTGTGACATGTGTGGAGAAGAACCTTCTAGCTAGCATTCCATCCATATTTTCATCAAATTCATCTTTACAATCTGTTTTAATTACATTCTGTGCACTTTGTTTAATTTCGTCAAAAACTAAATCCCCCTTTACTTTAGTGTCCAATTTAGTTAGAAAGTGTCTTAGTTTGTGTTTCTAAGTGTTTTGATTCAAGTTATTACCCAAATTCGTCCAAATTAGTGTAAGTGCTCAAAACTGCCCAGATTGTGTTTTTAAGGCAGTTTTGAGTGTTTTGGGGCTGTTTTGAGTCTTTTGGTTTGTTTTACATTTTTGAGTCAGTTTCCAAGTGATTTAGCAATCCCTCCTAATCCCCGGTTTAGAACGATCCCTACTTATACATATACTACAATTGTCAAAAGAGGGTTTTAATTTGTGTGCTTATATATTACGCATCAAATTTTTGGCGCCGTTGCCGGGGATTAGCAACTTTGCTAATCCCTTGGATTGTTATTTTCTGTTTATTTTTAGTTTGATAAAGATTCTGACCTTGTTTTGTTTTTCTTGTTTTAGGTACTAGTGTATGACTCGGAGTTCTCAATCGATTCGTGAGCATATCTTGCACTTTGACAGCGATTTTGAGAGGACTTTGAGACGAAAGAGAAAGCAACACGAATCAAATCCACAAAGCCCGGAACCTAACCTTGAAGAACAAGTTCTAGAAGAGGAAGGAGAACCCACGGCAAGGATTTTTGAAGAACCACAAGGCATGGCCATGGACAACAGGGCACTCAAGGAGCTTTCGGCTTCGGGATTGGATAATGCCGCACCTTTGTGTATCCAATATCCCCCACCTGCCCAAGGGAAGACCGAAGAGCTCGAGTTGAAGTCAAGTTTGCTCCACCATATTCCGAAATACCATGGGTTGTCCATGGAGGATCCGAACAAGCATCTGAAAGAATTCGAGGTGGTGTGTTCAAGCATGACTCCCGTCAACGTCGATGGAACTATTTTGAAGATGAAGGCTTTTCCATTCTCTTTAATGGACAAAGCCAAAAATTGGTTGTACGAATTAGCTCCCGGAACCGTCACATCATGGGAGAGTATAAAGAGGGCATTTCTGGAGAAGTTTTTCCCAACTTCTCGAATCATCCTTTTACGTAAAAGGATAAGTGGAATTCAGCAAGAAGAAGGTGAGTCTTTTCCTACGTATTATGAACGTTTTAAATCCCTTGTTGCTTCTTGTCCACAGCATCAGATGAAGGAGGAGTTACTTCTACAATACTTCTACGAAGGGCTCCTACCAATTGAACGTCAAATGCTCGATGCTTCGGCGGGTGGAGCATTGGTGGACAAGACACCCATGGCTGCCAAGGTCTTGATTGCTAACCGAGCGTTGAACGCTCAACAATACGAAGGAGTAGGCCAAAGAGGACCCCCACGGCAGCAAGTTAATGAGGTAAGTTCCACACCTGACATTCATTCACAATTAGCTAATCTTACTTCCATTGTGTCTCAGATGGCCGAAGGAATGAGGATGCAAGGACCAATAGTATGCGGAGGGTGTTTGATAGAAGCATATTTAGGCGACTTACTTAGCTTGTTTTCGTGCATTTATATTATTAATTCATAGTTGTTTTAGTCGTTTAAGCCATTTTCGTGTGTTTTTAGGTTCATATGGCTAAGGAAGCAAAAAGATGCATTTTGGAGCATTTTGGAGCAAAATTGGACTTGGAATGGATAGCTTATGTTTGGAGCAAAAGGAATGGACGAAATTGAAGGATTCCTAATCCATTGCAGCCACATGCACCCATAATCATTCACACCTTGCAGCCACATGCATTCACATGCATAAATCAGCCACATGCATCTCCCATCACCATATCAGATTTCCATCATATTCACATGCATTCCATCATTTAAAACATTGCACATGCACTCCCTTTAATTAATTAAGCCACATGCATTCCCATCCATTTCATCATTGCAGCCAACACATGCTTTCACATGCATTTTCAGATTGTCCCCTTGCACATGCAGCCACATATTCATTGCACATGCAATTCCAACCCACATGCATCCTTTAATCATTCAAACATGCAGCCACATTCCCTCCTAGCTGTCATGTTCCCCCCATTTCACCTATAAATAAGCATCCATTGCATTCATTCTCATTCACTCTTCCATATTCCAGAAATTCGTCAAAACCTTTCCACACCCTTGCAACAGCCACCAAAACACTTTTCTCCTCCATTGCAGCCACTCCAACCACTCCCCAAACCATTCACACCACCAAAACTATCCTTAGACATTATGCTACAACGAAGAGGAAGATAAGAGGGCCTAAACGTTCATACAATTCAAGTTTGAGTTGTTGGAATGTTTAGGTGTTTCTTTGATTTCAAATGTTTAATTTCAATACTCTTTGTTTTGTACGAATGAGGAATGGAAGAGAAGAGGGCCTGAACGTTCATACAATTCAAGTTTGAGTTGTTGGAATGTTTAGGTGTTTCTTTGATTCCAATGTTTAAATTCAACTAAACCCCCCTTTAGCTAGGGGGTGATTCGAAATATATGTTTATGCTTGCATTTTGATTTGATTACTTCTAATTGCGTTTCATAAGTTGTGGATTCAATTTGTTTAACCGTTTGATTGATAACTTATTTATGTATGTTTATTGAGAATGCGAGCTTAATTTTCATGCATGAATATGACGCTAGAATATAAGTGAGTTTCACCTAATAGTTACGAACTTATATTCGCAAGTAGTGGAGGTTGCTTATAAACAATCGCGTTAAACGAATTCTTGGCATAAGTTTCATGCGTATTCCATAGTAACGAATGCCTCGTCAACACTTATAATTTTCATAGAGTGTAATGATTCTTGCTTGTATCTCTATTATGCAATCATGTAGGGGACTTGTGGGGAATGTTTTGGGTCGTCGTATGCAATCATCCAATCCAATAACGTTAGGAAGATTTGAAAGTTAATTTAAGCGGACCTAATTAACTTGGAGTGTTGAGAATTAATGATTTATTGAAATGCAATTGGAAATCGTTTTATTATGCAAGTATAACATGTATGGAGATGAACCCCTTAGCTAGCCTTCATTCCATTCAATTCTATCACACATTCACATTTACATTTTGCTTTTACTTACAATCTGTTCTTTTAGTTTAAATTCGTCAAAACCTAAATCCCCCTTTACTTTCTTGTCAAATTAGTTAGAAATCAATTTAGTTTGTGTTTATAAGTGTTGTGATTCAATTTGTTACATAAATTCGTCCAAAGTACTCAAAGTGCTCAAAACTGCCCAGAAAGTGATTTTAAGGAAGTTTTGAGTGTTTTGGGTAATGTTTGAGTCTTTTGGTTTGTTTTAGTGTTTTAAAGTTAGTTTTGCATTCCTTGAGTCTAGTATAGTGTTTCATATTGTTATTTTACGTTTTTGAGTCAAATCCAAGTGGTTAACAATCCCTCCTAATCCCCGGTCCAGAACGATCCCTACTTATACTTATACTACAATTGCCAAAAAGAGGGTTTAATTTGTGTGCGTTTAATTCTCGCATCAAATTTTGGCGCCGTTGCCGGGGATTAGCAAATTTACTAATCTCTTGGATTGTTCGTTTCTATTATGTATTTTAGTTTTAGTTTTTGAATTGTGTTTTGTTTGTTGAATTCAAGTACTAGAGAAGAACAACATGGCACTTGATAATGCTTCTCTTTTGTCACAGCTCATGGAAAGGTCCCAAATGCAACGCATTGATATATTTGATCTTCAATCAAGGAATAACGTGTTTTCCAATACTTACAATTCGGATTGGAGTGATCATTCAAACTCTATGTGGTGGGAACCTCAACATGTTCAACAAGAAGGATATTGGCAGCCACCACAACCTCATATTCAATATGCCCAACCAAACTCAAGTTCGTCAATAGATTATAATCAAAAGCTTAATGAATTAATTTGTTTGGTGCAGGGCTCGCAAAATCAAGACAATGAGGCTCAACAAGAAGGATATTGGCAGCCATATGAGGAGTTCTATTCAACGCCTATGCAGCCACCACAAAGGTTGGACCACTTGGAAAAGCAAATTGGGCAGATCGCGGAGTTCGTAGGACAGTTTCGAGACCAAGGCGAACTCCCTAGTTCAACCATTGCAAATCCGAAGGGAGAATTTGAAACTGCCAAGGAAATCATGTTGAGAAGTGACAAGGAGGTGGGAACGGACCCTCAACCATCAAAATCAAATCAAAAGGAAGAGGAATACACCCAACCCATGGCAAGGGTGGAAACATCTATGCCGGAGGCACCTATTGCTTCTACGCCATCTAATTCAAGTAAGGTTGTTCCAATTTTAATTAGTTCTAACCCCATTCCACCTAATATCCCTATTCCTTGCAGGTTCATGAATTCCAAGGAAGAAGAAAGTGAAAAAGGCATCTTGGAAGCACTTCCAAAGGTGCAAAGTATGGAATTTCATGAATTCATCAAAGAAGATATACTTGAGACAACAATTCCCAAAGAAGTTGGATTTTATGACACGGGACAAGTCATAACCTTCGAAGGGGTGTTTATTCTTGAGTTCATGTCGGAGCACATAAGTAAGCCACCTCCTCCAATTTCAATTTTCTTTTATACTAACATGTTGTTAATGATTCAGGCATCCAATCTTGAATTTAAACCATTACCGGATCATTTCAAGTATCACCGCCCATTCAAAGATAAATTCCATGCCGATTGATTCATAAAAAATAAAAAAAATAAAAAAATAAAAAAAAAAATAAAGCAGATGTAGCCTTCACAGAGGTTGTTTGCTTGAAGCCCCACTACGTGGCAATACTCTTGAAGCGGAAGGCGTAGGAGCAGAAGACATCGGAACGGAAGGCATCGGAGTAGAAGACATAGGAGCGGAAGGCATCGGAGCTAGAGCATTCCAGGCCTCAATACTTGGCCAAACGCTGGATGACCTAGGAAAAAGGTGCCTTTGGAGATAAGCCGCAAGCCTTTGACGGTCACCTTGAATCCGACCTTCAGACTCTTGCAGCTCATCAAGCTTCCTCTTCATGCCCGACGAATAGTTATTTGCAAGCACATGCAAACTTCTATTCTCGTACTTAAGCTGCTGGATCTCTTGCTTAAGACTTTCCACCTCTGCCATCAATGATTCCACCTGACGGGAGCGGGCAAGCAGGCGTTGGCCCATGTTGGACACAGAACTCGCACACTGAACACTTAGTGCGAGGGACTCTTGAACGGCCAACTCATCGGACCGTCCTGACAGCAGCCTACTATCTTTTGGAGTGAGGAGGTTTCTAGCTACTATTGTAGCTATTTTGGCGTCCTGCATCACGGAGTCTTCACCTGTAAGAGGACCGTTAGAAGATAAGAAAGAAGGGCGCCATACGATACCTTGACGTGGCGCGCCCGTATCACTGCTGAGACTCAATTCTAAGCTAAGGTTCGATGGGTTTGCCATTTTTCAAAAGTGTTCAAAGAGAAGGGGTGGATGGAGTTAAAATTTCAAAGGGCCGGAGACGATGTTCAAGAATGGGAAATCTTCAGAGTGTGTTTGTTGTGGTGATCGATAGCTCTATAAAAAGCCAAGACGACGCGTCCACCGATTCAAAAAGCCGGAATTTCAGAAGACGCGTTCAACTTTGTCAAAAGATTTCTTCTTTTCAGACAACACGTGGAGGCCATCATCGCAACTACACATCTTTAGCCGACAAGCGCAAAGTTCGGCGACGCTTTCTCTGCTTTTCAGAAAACGCGTGCAGCTTTGTCAAAAGAGCCGCATCCGCACTACTACGTGTCGTTCAGAAAGCGAAGGGGCGTCGTTCAGAGATCGAAGAGGCGTCTGCTCAGAAATCGAAGAGGCGTTTTCAAAGATCGAAGAGGCGCCACTATTTCAAAAAGCCGGATTTGCGGGATCAAAACGTTTGTCGACAAGGGTAAAAGAACAATACCACCACTTGATATTATCTCTATATATGTCGACCTTCGTCTTTTATGGCAAGGCAAACCTGAAGAAAAATGCCCAACTCTCCCTCACCTCTGAGGGCGCACTCCCAGCAAAGTCTTTCGAAATACTCAATTCTTTCTTCTTCCCCAAAGATGATACCAGATGCCTGGAGTACATATGACCCAGGAGGAAACGGCGGATTGAAGCATGTGCTGATTCATTCACCGCTTCTTCAAAAGCAAAGGTATCTCATATCATCAAGGTCAAAAGCAAAAGTATCTCATATCATGCTCTTTCCCTGTCCTTTTCTTTGTCCTTGTTCTTACTCGCATGGCAAAGTGAAAGAAGCAATCAGCCGGCACTTGGAGTCAGTCTTCCGATCTGGTTTCGACTGCCTGGAATCTATTCCTGGTTGCTTACCTAGCGTTGCTCTCGAGTAGTCATCTTCAACGGTTGATACACTTCCAGAGAAGGGACCACTCTGATAGGAGCATATTCATGCGACTTAAATGGCTTGTTCTCGTGCATTTACGTTATGTTTCTTTAGTTATTTTAGTACTTTAAGCTATTTTCGTGTGTTTGTAGGTCCAAAGGGCTAAAGGGGCAAAAAGATGCATTTTGGAGACTTTTGGAGCACTTTTGGGCTAAGGATGGATAGCTTATGCTTGGAGCCAAAGTGTTGGACGAAATTGAAGACCTAATTGAAGACCAAAGTGTTGGAACCTTGTTCCCTTTAGTTTTAGGACATTTAAACCTTTCCAATTTCCTTAGCCGTGCATAACATTCTGATGCGAGATTTATACGCACACAAATTAAACCCTCTTTTTGACAATTGTAGTATAAGTATAAGTAGGGATCGTTCTGGACCGGGGATTAGGAGGGATTGTTAATCACTTGGATTTGACTCAAAAACATAAAAACAAAGTTAAAAACGTTCACAAAGACTCAAAGGACTCAAAACAAGTTCAAAAGACTCAAAACTGCCTAAAAACACTAACTAGGCAGTTTCTGACCTTAAACCCAATGTTGGACGAATTTAAGATTATGGCTTGATTCAAACGTAAAATAAGAATATAAAACACTATACTAGACTCAAAGAATGCAAAACTAAACTTTAAAACACTAAAACAAACCAAAAGACTCAAAACAACACAAACACACTCTAATCTGCCTAAAAACCACTTTCTGGGCAGATTTGAGCACAAACACAAATTTGGACGAATTTGTGTAACAAAATGACTCAAAACTCTTATAAACACAAACTAAGACACTTTCTAACTAAATTGGACATTAAAGTAAAGGGGGATTGAGGTTTATACGAAATTAAATTAAATGAACAAATTAAACTTAAAACAGAATGTAACTATGAAATTGATGAAATGGAATGAATGGATGATAGAATAGCTAAGGGGTTCATCTCCACATATGTTATACTTGCATAATAAAATGATTTCCAATTGCATTTCAATAAATCATTAATTCTCAACACCCCAAGTTAACCGTGATGCACTAATTAACCTTCAAATCTTCCTAACGTTATTGAATTGGATGATTGCATACGACAACCCAAAACATTCCCCACAAGTCCCCTACATGATTGCATAATAGAGATACAAGCAAGAATCATTACGCTCTATGAAAATTATAAGTGTTGACGGGGCATTCGTTACTATGATTGCATGAAACTTATGCCAAGAATTCGTTTAACGCGATTGTTTATAAGCAACCTCCACTACTTGTGAATATAAGTTTGTAACTATTAGGTGAAACTCACTTATATTCTAGCGTCAAATTCATGCATGAAAATTAAGTGTGCACTCTCAATAAACATACATAAATAAGTTATCAATCAAATAGTTAAACAAATTGAATCCACAACTTATGAAACGCAATTAGAAGTAATCAAATCAAAATGCAAGCATAAACATTTATTTCGAATCCCCCCCTAGCCAAGGGGGGTTTAGTTCCTCATAACTTTGAAATCAAAGAAACACCTAAACATTCCAACAACTCAAACTTGAATTGTATGAACGTTTAGGCACTCTTCTCTTCCATTCCTCATACGTACAAAACAAAGAGAATTGAATTTAAACATTGAAATCAAAGAAACACCTAAACATTCCAACAACTCAAACTTGAATTGTATGAACGTTTAGGCACTCTTCTCTTCCTCGTTGTTGTATCACAAGGTCTAAGGTGAGTTTTGGGATAGTGTGAAGTGTTTTGGAGGGATGGGGAGTGGTTGGAGTGGTGTTTGGATTAGTAGGGAAACTCACGGATGATTTCTGGTGGTGTTTTGGATGATTTTCTGAATATGGACGAATTGAATGAGAATGAATGCAATGGATGCTTATTTATAGGTGAAATGGGGGGAACATGACAGCTAGGAGGGAATGTGGCTGCATGTTTGAATGATTAAAGGATGCATGTGGGTTGGAATTGCATGTGCAATGAATATGTGGCTGCATGTGCAAGGGGACAATCTGAAAATGCATGTGAAAGCATGTGTTGGCTGCAATGATGAAATGGATGGGAGTGCATGTGGCTTAATTAATTAAAGGGAGTGCATGTGCAATGTTTTAAAGGATGGAATGCATGTGAATATGATGGAAATCTGATATGGTGATGGGAGATGCATGTGGCTGATTTATGCATGTGATTAAAGGGAGTGCATGTTTGGTTGTTGTTGGTGCAATGATGGAGGAACAAGTGCATGTGGCTGAAATGTGGAAGGTGTGTGGCTACTTCAAGTAGGAATCCTTGTGACATCAACTCTTCAATTTCGTCCATTCCTTTTGCTCCAAGTATAAGTTATCCCTTCCAAGTCCAATTTTGCTCCAAAATGCTCCAAAATGCATCTTTTTGCTTCCTTAGCCACATGAACCTAAAAACACACGAAAATGGCTTAAACGCCAAAAACAACTATGAATTAACAATATAAATGCACGAAAACAAGCTAAGTAAGTCGCCTAAATATGCTCCTATCAAATTCCCCCACACTTAGCTTTTGCTAGTCCTCGAGCAAAACAAAACAAAAGAAACCAAAAACAAAACAAAACGAACAAAACACAACCTACACCTTCCAACAATCGTCTCAGGGATTTCCAATGCACATGACATGTTAAAAATCATTATTCCCACAGATTTTGGTTATCTTTACACTTAAGTACATACTTAATCATAGTCACCACATACTAATTCACAGTTAAGCATTTAAAACTATATTTTGAATGTAGTAACATGCCTTAGAGAATTTGCTCAATTCCTTACAATATATGCACTCAATTTTCACTCAGATTTTTTTGACTACACACCTTAAACTAGTTATATGTGAGAAGATTGATGTAAACATAAAAACGAACACTCACATATATGTATTTCAAAGGAAGCAATTTCTGGAGTTAATAAGCATGTTTAGATATGATCTCATGAATGGAATGCCACTACTTAGAACGAGAACCAGTGATTCCATAAGCTCATATCAATTCCAAACTCCACATTATTGAACACATAACGATCAAGATAGAAGTCAAAGGGGTGTAACGGGGCTAGGGTATTGGCTAACAATGAAAGGTGAAGGATAAACAAACATTCTTAAAGCAATAGTGAGCAAAGCATTTGAATTAACGTAGAATTCACTTTTGAATGAAAACTCAATCTTTTGAACAACAAGGGGGAACAAGCACTTTTTCCTTTCTTTCTTTTCTTTTCTGTTTTTCTTTTTCATATGTTTTTCACAATTTTTTTTTTTCCTTTTCTTTTGACTCTCAAAACATACATAAACACTTAAGAACAAAACATTCTCTCCCCCACACTCATTTTCTTTCATAATGTACTCAAAAGGAATTCATTTAAGTCATGCTCACTATCTTTTAAGAACAAGGGTGTGGACTGTCCTATACTAGGCTAGGTAAGGGGTGATGTGGTTAGCAAAGAAAATAGGCTAAACGAGGCTCAACAGGGTTAAAACTAATATATACGAAATATGGGAAGTAAGGCTATTTGGCTATGGTGGCAACTACACAACTTCATCTTGATATATGTTATGCAATTCAATGTCATGCTTTGAATGAAACGGATATAAGTTCTAGTATTTAGTTCTATCATGATACAATTGCATTCTAAGTAGCAACCAAGCAAGGAATAATGAGATCATGCAACAACTTTAGAAAACAAAGAATCACAGAAAATAACTCTCCAAAGAAGGTAATGGCTCGAGTTTCACAGGGTTGTAGTGTTTGTTTGAGTTCCTTCCTTCAAGCATGTTACAAAAACGAATTTTTCTTTTATGATTGCATGTGAAGTCATACATTATAACCATAACCAAGCATATACCAAGAGTAAATCAAACTTTTCTCTATGTTTATAACTCTTTTTAACCGTCATGCAATTACAAACCAAATCCTTATCATTGTGTTGGAAGGTACCCTAAGACACAAACACACAAAAACGACTCAAAACACTCTTTTTAGGCTTTTTAAAGCATGTTTTTCAAATTTTTATGTGATTTTCGGAGTTATAAAAACAAAACATACTAAAACACTCTAAAATAACTTAAAAACACCTTAAAACAGCAAGGAACAACATTTTAAGTAATGGGTGATAAAATCCCACGAATTTGCATCAAATATACTTAGTTACCCCCCCACACTTAAATCAAACATTGTCCTCAATGTTTTAAGCATAGATTCACACAAAACATAAGTAAACACACAAAAAGCACTTAAGCATACTAAACATGGTAGAATGTAATTAACAAAGAGAAGAGTTTAGGGACGCAAATCTGGTTATGGAGTGTAAATTCCATCTTCTCCTTGGTAATTGCATTGAGGCATTGATCTTGGTGATTCCACAGGCTTTCTCTTGAACTGGTTTCTGCCCATCGTTGATTTTCCTTTGTGCTACTCTTGAACTGGGCAGCAGGATTCCTTTGGGTCTCCTCCACTTGTTGATTTTCCTTTGTGCTACTGGGCTGGAGGATTCTTTTGGTCTTCCCCGAAGGTCTGAACTTACCCCTTTGGTCTGTTTCTTTGTTCAATCTTTCCAATTCGTATTGAAAAGGGTTGGAGGATAACTCAGCCTATGTTTGTCTCCACATGCTTCAATGTATCATTTTCACTTGCCTTACTCGCTCCACTTTGCAGAAGTGGTCCCTTCTCCGGAAGTGTATCAACCGTTGAAGATGACTACTTGAGAGCAACGCTAGGTAAGCAATCAGGAATAGATTCCAAGCAGTTGGCTCCAGATCGGAAGACTGACTCCAAGTGCCGGCTGATTGCTTCTTTTACTTTGCCATGCGAGTAAGAACAAGGACAAAGAAAAAGACAGGGAAATAGCATGATATGAGATACTTTTGCTTTTGACCTTGATGATATGAGATACCTTTGCTTTTGAAGAAGCGGTGAATGAATCAGCACACTTCAATCCGCCGTTTCCTCCTGGGTCATCTGTACTCCAGGCATCTGGTATCATCTTTGGGGAAGAAGAAAGAATTGAGTATTTCGAAAGGCTTTGCTGGGAGTGCGCCCTCAGAGGTGAGGGAGAGTTGGGTGATAGAAGCATATTTATGCGCCTTAGTTAGCTAGTTCTTATGCATTTATGTTGTGTTTTCTTACTTAATTTAGTGTTTAAAGTCATTTTCGTGTGTTTATAGGTTCATATGGCTAAGGATGCAAAAGGATGCCTTTCGGAGCCTTTTGGAGCAAATTAGAGATTGGAATGGATTGCATATGCTTAAAGCCAAGAAGATGGACGAAATTGAAGACCAAAGGAATGAAAATGAAGAACAAAGAGTTCACATTCATCACCAACACAACCATGCATCCACACATTCTTTCACCATCATTGCAGCCACATGCACTTGTTCCCCTTTCATCATTCCCTTTATTCTTTCATCATTCCATCCACTCATTCATCAAACCACTCCCATCCATTTCATCATTGCAAACATTCAAACAAACACCACACAATGCCGTGGCTCCTATCCCATTTCCAGATTTCCCCTTTGCATTTCCCCTTCATAAATCAGCCACATGCACTTTAATCATTCAATCACACCAACACACATTCAATCTCCAACCTTTCACATGCATTCCATCTTTTAATTTAATCACATGCACATTCACCTTGCCTTTGCAGAAAATCCACTTCATAACACATGCATCTTGGCAGATTTCACATGCACTCATGCACATTCACCTTAATCATTCACATAGCTTTAATCCACATGCATTTCCACCTAGATTTCCACCTCACAACCACCAGAAATCAACCAAAACCGTGCATTCCCTTTCATTTCTGTCAAAGCACATGCATTTCCACCCTTTAATCACATGCACAAACAGCCACATGCATCTCCCATCACCATTTCAGCTTTCCACCTAATTCCTAGTCATCATGTTGCCCCCATTTCACCTATAAATAAGCATGCATTGCAGCCACAAACAACACACTCTTCCATTTCAGAAAACCATCTCTCATACACATTCATTCACGCCAGAAATTCCTCCCCTCTCTCTAGCACTACCATACTTCACCATTCTTCATATTTTCTGCCCAAAAACACTCCTTACCTTCCCCTACATCCATCCCTACCCTAAACACATCCTTCTACATCATCCATAACCCCCAAAACTCACCAAAACCCCTTGTGCCGCAGCAACTAGAGGAGAAGAGGCCTAAACGTTCATACAATTCAAGATTGAGTTGTTGGAATTTTTAGGTGTACTTCGATTCTTGTTTTCAATGTTTACTTTGTTATTACTCTCTAAGTTTGTTGTAATCATGAGTGGCTAAACCCCTAATTAGTTAGGGGAAAGTTTGAAGCCATGAACATGTTTGAAATATGAATTGATTTCTTCCAATTGTGATTTGTTAATTTGTGATTGCAATTCAATTATCATGTTTATTAAAGACTTGTTTTTGTATGTTGATTAGGGATGCATACTTAGTCTTCATGCATAAACTCGATGCTAGTTTATAAACGAGTTTCACCTAATCGTCACAAGTTTATAAACATGAGTAGTGAAGGTTGCTAGTCACAACCGCGTTAATTGAATTCTTGGCAAAAGTATCATGCATTCATAGTTACAATTGCCTCGTCAACACTTATAATTTTCATAGAGCATAATGATCTCTCATTGTATCTCTTCTATGCATTCATGTTGAGAACCATTGGAGAATGATTTGAATTGTCGCATGCATCATCCAATTCAATAACTTAAGGAAAATTTGAGAGTTAATTAGTGCATCACGGTTAACTTGGGGTGTTGAGCATCATAGTTAATGAAAAACAATTGGAGAATCGATTCATATATAAATGTGTCATGTGTGGAGAATGGACCTCTAACTAATCCATCCATCATCTTGTTTCTCAAATCCGTTTATACAATCTGCCTAGTTTATTAATCTGTGCATTTAATTTAATTTCGTCAAAACCTTAATCCCCCTTTACTTTAGTGTCCAACTTAGTTAGAAAGTGTCTTAGTTTGTGTTTTTAAGTGTTTTGATTCAATTTGTTACACAAATTCGTCCAAATTCACCAAAGTGCTCAAAACTGCCCAGAAAGTGTTTTTAAGGCAGTTTTGAGTGTTTTGGGTGATGTTTGAGTCTTTTGGTTTGTTTTAGTGTTTTAAAGTTTAGTTTTGCATTCTTTGAGTCTAGTAAGTGTTTTATATTGTGTTCTTACGTTTTTGAGTCAATTTCACATTGATTAGCATCCCTAGTTAATCCCCGGTCTAGAACGATCCCTATTTGCTCATTTACTACAATTGTCATCCATAGGGTTTAATTTGTGTGTTTAACTATTTTCGCAGCATTGGGCATTTTCTTCAGGTTTGCCTTGCCATAAAAGACGAAGGTCGACATATATAGAGATAATATCAAGTGGTGGTACTGTTCTTTTACCCTTGTCGACAAATGTCTCTTCGATATCAGAACGACGCCTCTTCGATTTCTGAGCAGGCGCCCCTTCGATTTCTGAACGACGCCCCTTCTCTTTCTGAACGACACGTGGTAGTGCTGATGCGGCTCCTTTTGACAAAGCTGCACGCGTTTTCTGAAAAGCAGAGAAAGCGTCGCCGAACTTTGCGCTTGTCGGCTAAAGATGTGTAGTTGCGGTGATGGCCTCCACGTGTTGTCTGAAAAGAAGAAATCTTTTGACAAAGTTGAACGCGCCTTCTGAAAAGCCGAGAAAGCGTCGCCTAAATTACGCCGGAAATTCCGGCTTCTTGAATCGGTGGACGCGTTGCCTTGGCTTTTATAGAGCTATCGATCACCACAACAAACACACTCTGAAGAATTCCCATTCTTGAAAATCGACTCCGACCCTTTGAGAATTAACTCCATCCCTTCTCTTTGAACACTTTTGAAAAATGGCAAACTCATCGAACCTTAGCTTGGAATTGAGCCTTAGCAGTGATACGGGCGCGCCGCGTCAAGGTAACGTATGGCGCCCTTCTTTCTTCTCTTCTAACGGTCCTCTCACAGGTGAAGACTCCGTGATGCAGGACGCCACAACAGCTACAATAGTAGCTAGGAACCTCCTCACTCCAAAAGATAGTAGGCTGCTGTCAGGACGGTCCGATGAGTTGGCCGTTCAAGAGTCCCTCGCACTTAGTGTTCAGTGTGCGAGTTCTGTGTCCAATATGGGCCAACGCCTGCTTGCCCGCTCCCGTCAGGTGGAATCATTGATGGCAGAGGTGGAAAGTCTTAAGCAAGAGATCCAGCAGCTTAAGTACGAGAATAGAAGTTTGCATGTGCTTGCAAATAACTATTCGTCGGGCATGAAGAGGAAGCTTGATGAACTGCAAGAGTCTGAAGGTCGGATTCAAAGTGACCGTCAACGGTTTTCGTCTTTCCTCCAGAGGCACCTTTTTCCTGGGTCATCCAGCGCTTGGCCAAGTATTGAGGCCTGGAATGCTCTAGCTCCGATGCCTCCCGCTCCGATGGCTTCCGCTCCGATGCCTCCCGCTTCTATGCCTCCCGCTTCTATGCCTTCTGCTTCTATGCCTTCCGCTTCTGCGCCTCGTAGTGGGGCTTCACGTAAACAACCTTTGTGAAGCTCCACATTTCTCCATGTTTAGTAACCTTTTTTAATAAATGATTTTTTTTTTTTTTTTTTTTTTTTTTTTTTTTTTTTTTTTTTACATAAATAAAATCAAACGGCATGGAATTGGTCCTTGAATGGAAGGTGATACTTGAAGTGAACCGGCATTGGTTTGAATTCTAGTGTAGGTGCCTGATTCATAAAAAACAGCAAGTTAGTATAAAATGTAATGGAATTTGGAAAAAAAAACTTACTTGTTTTGTCCGATAAGAACTCAATGACAAACACCACTCATTTGAAAGTTTCAGGGATATTGGACTTGGCCAGATTGCAAGTGATGGTTATGACTTGTCCAATGTCATCAAATTTAACTTCTTTGGATTTTGTGGTTTCAAGAACGTCCTCTTTGATGAATTCATGACATTCCCTACTTTGCACCTTTGGAAGGGCTTCCAAGATGTCTTTTTCACTTTCTTCTTCCTTGGAATTCATGAACCTGCAAGGAATAGGGATATTTGTTGGAACGGGGTTAAAAATAATGAAATTTGGAACAACCATACCTGAATTAGATGGCATAGGAGCAATAGGTGCCTCCGGTAAAGGTGTTTCCACCCTTTCCGTGGGTTGGGTGTATTCCTCTTCCTTGTGATTTGATTTTGATGGTTGAGGGTCCGTTCCAACCTCTTTGTCACTTCTCAACATGATTTCCTTGGCAGTTTCAAATTCTCCCTTCGGATTTGCAATGGTTGAACTAGGGAGTTCGCCTTGGTCTCGAAACTGTCCTACGAACTCCGCGATCTGCCCAATTTGCATTTCCAAGTGGTCCAACCTTTTGTCTTGATTTTGGCCCTCCTTGACTTGATTTTGTGAGCCCTGCACCAAACAAATTAATTCATTAAGCTTTTGATTATAATCTATTGACGAACTTGAGTTTGGTTGGGCATATTGAATATGAGGTGGTTGCCAATATCCTTCTTGTTGAACATTTTGAGGTTCCCACCACATAGAAGTTGAATGATCACTCCAATCCGAATTGTAAGTATTGGAAAACATGTTATTCCTTGATTGAAGATCAAATATATCAATGCTTTGCATTTGGGACCTTTCCATGAGCTGTGACAAAAGAGAAGCATTATCAAGTGCCATGTTATGCTTCTCTAGTACTTGAATTCAATAAACAAAACACAAATCACAAACTAAAACTAAAATATATAACAGAAACGAAAACTAAAACTAATAAGAAAACGAAAATAACAATCCAAAGGATTAGCAAAGTTGCTAATCCCCGGCAACGGCGCCAAAATTTGATGCGAGATTTATACGCACACAAATTAAACCCTCTTTTTTACAATTGTAGTATAAGTATAAGTAGGGATCGTTCTGGACCGGGGATTAGGAGGGATTGTTAATCACTTGGATTTGACTCAAAAACATAAAAACAAAGTTAAAAACGTTCACAAAGACTCAAATGACTCAAAACAAGTTCAAAAGACTCAAAACTGCCTAAAAACACTAACTAGGCAGTTTCTGACCTTAAACCCAATGTTGGACGAATTTAAGATTATGGCTTGATTCAAACGTAAAATAACAATATAAAACACTATACTAGACTCAAAGAATGCAAAACTAAACTTTAAAACACTAAAACAAACCAAAAGACTCAAAACAACACAAACACACTCAAATCTGCCTAAAAACCACTTTCTGGGCAGATTTGAGCACAAACACAAATTTGGACGAATTTGTGTAACAAAATGACTCAAAACTCTTATAAACACAAACTAAGACACTTTCTAACTAAATTGGACATTAAAGTAAAGGGGGATTGAGGTTTATACGAAATTAAATTAAATGAACAAATTAAACTTAAAACAGAATGTAACTATGAAATTGATGAAATGGAATGAATGGATGATAGAATAGCTAAGGGGTTCATCTCCACATATGTTATACTTGCATAATAAAATGATTTCCAATTGCATTTCAATAAATCATTAATTCTCAACACCCCAAGTTAACCGTGATGCACTAATTAACCTTCAAATCTTCCTAACGTTATTGAATTGGATGATTGCATACGACAACCCAAAACATTCCCCACAAGTCCCCTACATGATTGCATAATAGAGATACAAGCAAGAATCATTACGCTCTATGAAAATTATAAGTGTTGACGGGGCATTCGTTACTATGATTGCATGAAACTTATGCCAAGAATTCGTTTAACGCGATTGTTTATAAGCAACCTCCACTACTTGTGAATATAAGTTTGTAACTATTAGGTGAAACTCACTTATATTCTAGCGTCAAATTCATGCATGAAAATTAAGTGTGCACTCTCAATAAACATACATAAATAAGTTATCAATCAAATAGTTAAACAAATTGAATCCACAACTTATGAAACGCAATTAGAAGTAATCAAATCAAAATGCAAGCATAAACATTTATTTCGAATCCCCCCTAGCTAAGGGGGGTTTAGTTCCTCATAACTTTGAAATCAAAGAAACACCTAAACATTCCAACAACTCAAACTTGAATTGTATGAACGTTTAGGCACTCTTCTCTTCCATTCCTCATACGTACAAAACAAAGAGAATTGAATTTAAACATTGAAATCAAAGAAACACCTAAACATTCCAACAACTCAAACTTGAATTGTATGAACGTTTAGGCACTCTTCTCTTCCTCATTGTTGTATCACAAGGTCTAAGGTGAGTTTTGGGATAGTGTGAAGTGTTTTGGAGGGATGGGGAGTGGTTGGAGTGGTGTTTGGATTAGTAGGGAAACTCACGGATGATTTCTGGTGGTGTTTTGGATGATTTTCTGAATATGGACGAATTGAATGAGAATGAATGCAATGGATGCTTATTTATAGGTGAAATGGGGGGAACATGACAGCTAGGAGGGAATGTGGCTGCATGTTTGAATGATTAAAGGATGCATGTGGGTTGGAATTGCATGTGCAATGAATATGTGGCTGCATGTGCAAGGGGACAATCTGAAAATGCATGTGAAAGCATGTGTTGGCTGCAATGATGAAATGGATGGGAGTGCATGTGGCTTAATTAATTAAAGGGAGTGCATGTGCAATGTTTTAAAGGATGGAATGCATGTGAATATGATGGAAATCTGATATGGTGATGGGAGATGCATGTGGCTGATTTATGCATGTGATTAAAGGGAGTGCATGTTTGGTTGTTGTTGGTGCAATGATGGAGGAACAAGTGCATGTGGCTGAAATGTGGAAGGTGTGTGGCTACTTCAAGTAGGAATCCTTGTGACATCAACTCTTCAATTTCGTCCATTCCTTTTGCTCCAAGTATAAGTTATCCCTTCCAAGTCCAATTTTGCTCCAAAATGCTCCAAAATGCATCTTTTTGCTTCCTTAGCCACATGAACCTAAAAACACACGAAAATGGCTTAAACGCCAAAAACAACTATGAATTAACAATATAAATGCACGAAAACAAGCTAAGTAAGTCGCCTAAATATGCTCCTATCACATTCCAACATTCCACTCCTTCATTTCAGCCACACTCCCACATATCATTACTTATCATCACATATCATATCACTTATCACTTATCACTTATCACTTATCACTCATCACTTATCTTATCATTCACCACTTATCATATCATACACTCAATCACTTATCACATATCACTTATCACATATCATTCACCACTTATCATTCACCACTTATCATATCATACACTTATCATATCATACACTCAATCACTTATCACTTATCATCATCACTCTAGCTTTAATTCACATGCACATTCACTCACCACAAACATTTCACATGCACTTGTTCCTCCATTAAATCAGCCACATGCACTTCCCACTCATCATAACCTAGCTGCACAAGCCACCCCACATGTCCCTTTAATCATTCAAACATGCACTCCCATTAATTAAACCATGCAGCCACACCTTTAATCACATGCACATTCAAACAAACACAATCATTCCAGCCATACCTTGCATTTTCAGATTGTTCCTCCATCATTGCACCACAATGCAGCCACATGCACTTGTTCCTCTAACATTTCAGCCACTTGCACTCCCATTCTCTCCCAAAACCGTGCACATGCATTCTCCTTGCATTTCCAGCCACTCCACATGCTATTTCAGCCACATGCACTCATAATCATTCAACCAACTTTGCACATGCATTCATCATCATAACCTAGCTGTCATGTTCCCCCCATTTCACCTATAAATAAGCATCCATTGCATTCATTTTCATTCACAACACAATTCACTCATCCATTCCAGAAATACACTCTTCCATACACACCTCAATTCATATACACTCATCCATTGCAGAAATGTAGACCATCAAACTCCCTTGTGCCGTGCTCTCCCTTACAATCCAAACACCATCCTTCCATTTCCACCACTCCCCAAACCATTCACACCATCAAACTATCCCTAGACCTTGTGCTACAACGAAGAGGAAGAGAAAAGTGCCTAAACGTTCATACAATTCAAGTTTGAGTTGTTGGAATGTTTAGGTGTTTCTTTGATTTCAAGGTTTAATGTCAATACTCTTTGTTTTGTACGAATGAGGAATGGAAGATAAGAGGGCCTAAACGTTCATACAATTCAAGTTTGAGTTGTTGGAATGTTTAGGTGTTTCTTTGATTCTCTTTGTTTTGTACCATGAGGAACTAAACCCCCCTTGGTTAGGGGGTGATTCGAATATATGTTTATGCTTGCATTTTGATTTGAATACTTCTAATTGCGTTTCATAAGTTGTGGATTCAATTCGTATAACTGTTTGATTGATAACTTATTTATGTATGTTCATTGAGAGTGCACACTTAATTTTCATGCATGAATATGACGCTAGAATATAAGTGAGTTTCACCTAATCGTTATGAACTTATATTCACAAGTAGTGGAGGTTGCTTATAAACAATCGCGTTAAATGAATTCTTGGCATAAGTTTCATGCAATCCATAGTAACGAATGCCTCGTCAACACTTATAATTTTCATAGAGCGTAATGATTCTTGCTTGTATCTCTTCTATGCATTCATGTTGAGGACTTGTGGGGAATGTTTTGATTTGTTGTATGCGCTAACCCATCCAATTCAATAACGTTAGGAAGATTTGAAGGTTAATTAGTGCATCACGGTTAACCCGGGGTGTTGAGTTTCATGGTTTATTGAAATGCAATTGGAAATCATTTTATTATGCAAGTATAACATGTATGGAGATGAACCCCTTAGCCATTCTATCATCCATTCATTCCATTCCATCAAATTCGTTTTACAATCTGTTTAGTTTATTAACTTGTTTTGTTATTTCAATTTTCGTATAAATCTAAATCCCCCTTTACTTTAATGTCCAATTTAGTTAGAAATCAATTTAGTTTGTGCTTTTAAGTGTTTTGATTCATTTTATTTCCCAATTTCGTCCAAATTCACCAAAGTGCTCAAAACTGCCCAGAAAGTGATTTTAAGGCAGTTTTGAGTGTTTTGGGTGATGTTTGAGTCTTTTGGTTTGTTTTAATGTTTTAAGTGTTTATTTTTACATTCTTTGATGTTAGTTTAGTGTTGTATATTGTGTTTTTACGTTCTTGAGTCAAGTTATTACTTAATTTCGTCCAAATTTGTGTTTGTGCTCAAATCTGCCCAGAAAGTGGTTTTTAGGCAGATTTGAGTGTGTTTGTGTTGTTTTGAGTCTTTTGGTTTGTTTTAATGTTTTAAGTGTTTAGTTTTACATTCTTTGAGTTAGAAAGTGTTTTAGTTTGTGTTTATGAGTGTTTTGATTCATTTTGTTACACAATTTCGTCCAAATTCACCAAAGTGCTCAAAACTGCCCAGAAAGTGATTTTAAGGCAGTTTTGAGTGTTTTGGGTGATGTTTGAGTCTTTTGGTTTGTTTTAGTGTTTTAAAGTTTAGTTTTGCATTCTTTGAGTCTAGTATAGTGTTTTATATTGTGTTTTTACGTTTGAATCAAACCATAATCTTAAATTCGTCCAACATTGGGTTTAAGGTCAGAAACTGCCTAGTTAGTGTTTTTAGGCAGTTTTGAGTCTTTTGAACTTGTTTTGAGTCCTTTGAGTCTTTGTGAACGTTTTTAACTTTGTTTTTACGTTTTTGAGTCAAATCCAAGTGATTAACAATCCCTCCTAATCCCCGGTCCAGAACGATCCCTACTTATACATATACTACAATTTGACGAAAAGACGGTTTAATTTGTGTGCGTATAAATCTCGCATCAAATTTTGGCGCCGTTGCCGGGGATTAGAAAATTTGCTAATCCCTTGGATTGTTTTATTTTCGTTTGTTTTTATTCTAGATTCTTAATCTTGTTTTGTTTCTTGTTTTAGGTACTAGTTCATGACTCGGAGTTCTCATCCGATTCGTGAACATATCCTGGAGTGATTGGGTTCTTCGTCCGGCTGCAAGACGTAAAAGAAAGCGCTGCTTGGGAGGCAACCCAATGCACTGAATAAAACAAAGCATGTTCATAAAAAAATAAAAAAATAAAAAAAAAAAAAAGATACTAAACATGGAGAAAGGTGGAGCTTCACAAAGGTTGTTTACGTGAAGCCCCACTACGAGGCGCAGAAGCGGAAGGCATAGAAGCAGAAGGCATAGAAGCGGGAGGCATCGGAGCGGAAGCCATCGGAGAGGGAGGCATCGGAGCCAAAATTTGATGCGAGATTTATACGCACACAAATTAAACCCTCTTTTTGTCAATTCTAGTATAAGTATAAGTAGGGATCGTTCTTAACCGGGGATTAGGAGGGATTGCAAATCACTTGGAAAATGACTCAAAAACGTAAAATAAAGTTTAAAACACTATACTAGACTCAAAGAATGCAAAACTAAACTTTAAAACACTAAAACAAACCAAAAGACTCAAACATCACCCAAAACACTCAAAACTGCCTTAAAAACACTTTCTGGGCAGTTTTGAGCACTTTGGTGAATTTGGACGAATTTGTGTAATAAATAGAATCAAAACACTTAGAAACATAAACTAAGACACTTTCTAACTAAATTGGACATTAAAGTAAAGGGGGATTGAGGTTTATACGAAATTAAATTAAATGAACAAATTAAACTTAAAACAGAATGTAAATATGAAATTGATGAAATGGAATGAATGGATGATAGAATAGCTAAGGGGTTCATCTCCATACATGTTACACTTGCATAATAAAATGATTTCCAATTGCATTTCAATAAACCATGACTTCTCAACGCTCCAAGTTAATTAGGTCCGCTTAAATTAACTTTCAGATTTCCCTAGATTCATTGGATTGAATGGAATACGCATTACAACCAAATTATTCCTAATCAAAGTCCCTAACTATGGAATACGCATGATAGAGACATTCAATAAAGATCATTAAGTTCAACGGAAATCATAAACATCGACGAGGCATTCGTTACTATGGAATACGCATGAAACTTATGCCAAGAATTCATTTAACGCGATTGTTTATAAGCAACCTCCACTACTTGTGAATATAAGTTCGTAACTATTAGGTGAAACTCACTTATATTCTAGCGTCATATTCATGCATGAAAATTAAGCGTGCACTCTTAATAAACATACATAAATAAGTTATCAATCAAACAGTTAAACAAATTGAATCCACAACTTATGAAACGCAATTAGAAGTAATCAAATTAAAATGCAAGCATAAACATATATTTCGAATTCCCCCCTAGCCAAGGGGGGTTTAGTTCCTCATACGTACAAAACAAAGAGAATCAAAGAAACACCTAAACATTCCAACAACTCAAACTTGAATTGTATGAACGTTTAGGCCCTCTTCTCTTCCATTCCTCATTCGTACAAAACAAAGAGTATTGAAATTAAACATTGAAATCAAAGAAACACCTAAACATTCCAACAACTCAAACTTGAATTGTATGAACGTTTAGGCACTCTTCTCTTCCTCGTTGTTGTAGTACAAGGTCTAAGGTGAGTTTTGGGGATTATGGATGATGTAGAATGATAGGTTTTGTGTATGAATGGATGGGGAGTGGTTGGAGTGGCTGTAATGGAGGAGAAAAGTGTTTTGGTGGCTGCTGCAAGGGTGTGGAGTGGTTTTGACGAATTTCTGGATATGGAAGAGTGTGTGGAAGAATGAAAATGAATGCAATGGATGCTTATTTATAGGTGAAATGGGGGGAACATGACAGCTAGGTTATGATGATGAATGCATGTGCAAAGTTGGTTGAATGATTATGAGTGCATGTGGCTGAAATAGCATGTGGAGTGGCTGGAAATGCAAGGAGAATGCATGTGCACGGTTTTGGGAGAGAATGGGAGTGCAAGTGGCTGAAATGTTAGAGGAACAAGTGCATGTGGCTGCATTGTGGTGCAATGATGGAGGAACAATCTGAAAATGCAAGGTATGGCTGGAATGATTGTGTTTGTTTGAATGTGCATGTGATTAAAGGTGTGGCTGCATGGTTTAATTAATGGGAGTGCATGTTTGAATGATTAAAGGGACATGTGGGGTGGCTTGTGCAGCTAGGTTATGATGAGTGGGAAGTGCATGTGGCTGATTTAATGGAGGAACAAGTGCATGTGAAATGTTTGTGGTGAGTGAATGTGTGATAGTCACATTTTGCATGCATGTATAGCTTTCTTATTTGGCGTTTTTGTATTGTTTTTGGATTAAACTAGTTGCATTTTACTTTGTTTGGTGTTAGTGTGCAGCCAAGTGTGTAATAAGATCAATTGGAAGGCAAATGAAGGAATGTAGTGAAATTCGGCCAAATTGAGTGATTCTAAATAAAACAAGCATTGAAGTCAATTATGTGGTTCCAACTCCAAAACATGCATTCACATGCATGTTCACAACCTTGGCCGTGCATTCCATTACTTGTCCATCTCCCTTGTGCGCCAAAACCACCCATTTCCATCACTTAATTCATTTCAGCCATTTTGACACCAACAAACACAAACATCCATTCCGTGCACTCCATTACATTTCTACACTTCATCTTTACAGAAATTCACATGCATTGTGATTAAACAAGTAACTCATTGCAGCCATCATTTCAGAAATCAAACCCATCCCTTTGTCCATGCCGTGTGTTCTTCTCATTTTCAGATGTGTATAAACATTTTCTGGTGGTCCAAGTCACCTTTGCAGGTTCCACTCCCTTGTGGCAGACTTTACACATGCATTTTGATTAAACAAAACACATTCTTGCAGGGTTGTCCAAGCCATGCGTCCACTACACTCAGAAACCCATCATTCCATCTGATTGATGCTCTGCCCTCTGAATTAAACAACTCCTATATCCAATCTGAATGTTGGGGGATCACACACACTCTATTTGGCTGCATTTTCTGTCCATCATCATTCACTCTAATTCGTCCTCTCCATTGCATTGCATTCTACATTATTTTCCTTTCACAGAAACTGCTCATTTTCCCCCCTTTCCCATCCGCAAGGTTCCTTCTTCATTTTCAGTCCATTACACACTCTAAAACCCCCCTACTTCACTCCATTCTCTGTCCACTTCTGTCCTAAGGGCAGAAACCATCCAAACCAAACCAATCTACTTCATCCGCACCACATTTGGAGAAGCAACACCAAGGAACTCTTCAAGGACTTCAACATCAGTTTTGGCTTCAAGGGTTCATTCTTATCAATTCTATGTTCATTCATGTTTCATATGTTTATGTTAAATCTTTTGTAGGCATGAATTGTAACTAAGCTTCCTCTAGGGATTCGATGTAACCTTGCAAAGTTTGCTATGTAATTAAGTTAGAATGCTCAGTTTGTCTACCTAGTTCTTGATTCATTCTCTGTTATAATTGTGAATTTGTGGGTTGATTTGTATGCTTGATCGCCATTTGAGTTAACCACAAGTTATTTAGCCAAGATTAAAACATACATCATGTCTAATATTGGTGGATTTGTGAATGAATGAAGGGAAAGATTGGCAAACATCCTGCCAAGTGTTCCCTTTGGTTTAGTGAACGTTTCTTGTGCATTACATACTCTAGATTATGAACCAAAGTTGCACATCACAATTAGGTTCAAGATTATAGACATTTGATCAAATCCACACATCATATGGTTGATCATATCCAAGTGAAACAAACTCAAGAAATTTGTAGATGAATGAGTATAAACCAACTTAACAAACATGGATTTAATTGAGCAATGGTGAAATCGAATCCCTAGTTTCATTTCCATTGATACTATCTCATTATATTGGTTGTTGATTCATTTAGTTGTGTTTACTTCTTTTATTTATGCTTTTAAGTAATAACAACAAATCTGCTCAATTTGATTAGTTTGATTCATTTCATAGAGTTCTTGCAAAACAAGTGATTACATAGGTCCAATTAGTCCCTGTGGATTCGACACCCTTACTTGTGCCATTATACTAAATATATTCTAGCATTAGGAAGGAAATATACATCAACAATGTGCATGTGAATTAAAGCTAGAGTGATGATGATAAGTGATAAGTGATTGAGTGTATGATATGATAAGTGTATGATATGATAAGTGGTGAATGATAAGTGGTGAATGATAAGATAAGTGATGAGTGATAAGTGATAAGTGATAAGTGATAAGTGATAAGTGATATGATATGTGATGATGAGTAATGATATGTGGGAGTGTGGCTGAAATGAAGGAGTGGAATGTTGGAATGTTATGCACGGCTAAGGAAATTGGAAAGGTTTAAATGTCCTAAAACTAAAGGGAACAAGGTTCCAACACTTTGGTCTTCAATTAGGTCTTCAATTTCGTCCAACACTTTGGCTCCAAGCATAAGCTATCCATCCTTAGCCCAAAAGTGCTCCAAAAGTCTCCAAAATGCATCTTTTTGCTCCTTTAGCCCTTTGGACCTACAAACACACGAAAATAGCTTAAAGTACTAAAATAACTAAAGAAACATAACGTAAATGCACGAGAACAAGCCATTTAAGTCGCATGAATATGCTCCTATCAAATATTTTGGAAATCATTTTATTATGCAAGTGTAACATGTATGGAGATGAACCCCTTAGCTATTCTATCATCCATTCATTCCATTTCATCAATTTCATATTTACATTCTGTTTTAAGTTTAATTTGTTCATTTAATTTAATTTCGTATAAACCTCAATCCCCCTTTACTTTAATGTCCAATTTAGTTAGAAAGTGTCTTAGTTTATGTTTCTAAGTGTTTTGATTCTACTTATTACACAAATTCGTCCAAATTCACCAAAGTGCTCAAAACTGCCCAGAAAGTGTTTTTAAGGCAGTTTTGAGTGTTTTGGGTGATGTTTGAGTCTTTTGGTTTGTTTTAGTGTTTTAAAGTTTAGTTTTGCATTCTTTGAGTCTAGTATAGTGTTTTAAACTTTATTTTACGTTTTTGAGTCATTTTCCAAGTGATTTGCAATCCCTCCTAATCCCCGGTTAAGAACGATCCCTACTTATACTTATACTACAATTGACAAAAAGAGGGTTTAATTTGTGTGCGTATAAATCTCGCATCAAATTTTGGCGCCGTTGCCGGGGATTAGCAAATTTGCTAATCTCTTGGATTGTTCGTTTCTGTTTTGTATTTTAGTTTTAGTTTTTTATTTGTGTTTTATTTGTTGAATTCAAGTACTAGAGAAGAACAACATGGCACTTGATAATGCTTCTCTTTTGTCACAGCTCATGGAACGGTCCCAAATGCAAAGCGTTGATATATTTGATCTTCAATCAAGGAATAACGTGTTTTCCAATACTTACAATTCAGATTGGAGTGATCATTCAAACTCTATGTGGTGGGAAGCTCAACATGTTCAAGAAGAAGGATATTGGCAGCCACCACAACCTCATATTCAATATGCCCAACCAAATTCAAGTTCGTCAATAGATTATAATCAAAAGCTTAATGAATTAATTTGTTTGGTGCAGGGCTCACAAAATCAAGAGAATGAGGCTCAACAAGAAGGATATTGGCAGCCATATGAGGAGTTCTATTCAACGCCTATGCAGACACCACAAAGGTTAGACCTCTTGGAAAAGCAAATTGGGCAGATCGCGGAGTTCGTAGGACAGTTTCGAGACCAAGACGAACTCCCTAGTTCAACCATTGAAAACTCGAAGGAAGATTTTGAAATCCATAATGCTATCACTTTGGGAAGTGCTATGGAGGTTGGAGCTGACCTAAAAATGTCCAAACATAGCCTAGAAGTGGATGAGGAGTTGCAATTTGAGGAAGAGGAATACACCCAACCCACGGCAAGGGTGGAAACACCTTTGCCGGAGGCACCTATTGCTCCTACGCCATCTAATTCAAGTAAGGTTGTTCCAAATTTCATTATTTCTAACCCCGTTCCAACAGATATCCCTATTCCTTGTAGGTTCATGAATTCTAAGGAAGAAGAAAGTGAAAAAGACATCTTGGAAGCCCTTCCAAAGGTGCAAAGTAGGGAATATCATGAATTCATCAAAGAGGACGTTCTTGAGGCAAACAACCCCAAAGAAGTTGAATTTTATGACACAAGACAAGGACCAATCCTCACATCAAATCTGTCCAAGGGCAAAGTTCCTGAAATGTTCAAAGAAGATGTGTTTATCCTTGAGTTCATGTCGGAGCACATAAGTAAGCCACCTCCTCCAATTTCAATTTTCTTTTATACTAACATGTTGTTAATGATTCAGGCATCCAATCTTGAATTTAAACCATTATCGGATCATTTCAAGTATCACCGCCCATTCAAAGATAAATTCCATGCCGATTGATTCAGAAAAAAAAAAAAAAAAAAAAAGAAAAAAAAATAAAAATAAAGCAGATGTAGCCTTCACAGAGGTTGTTTGCTTGAAGCCCCACTACGTGGCAATACTCTTGAAGCGGAAGGCCTAGGAGCAGAAGACATCGGAACGGAAGGCATCGGAGCAGAAGACATAGGAGCGGAAGGCATCGGAGCGGGAGGCATCGGAGCTAGAGCATTCCAGGCCTCAATACTTGGCCAAGCGCTGGATGAGCCAGGAAAAAGATGCCTCTGGAGATAAGCAGAAAACCTTTGACGGTCGCTTTGAATCCGACCTTCAGACTCTTGCAGTTCATCAAGCTTCCTCTTCATGCCCGTCGAATAGTTGTTTGCAAGCACGTGCAAACTTCTATTCTCGTACTTAAGCTGCTGGATCTCTTGCTTAAGACTTTCCACCTCTGCCATCAATGATTCCACCTGACGGGAGCAGGCAAGCAGGCGTTGGCCCATGTTGGACACAGAACTCGCACACTGAACACTAAGTGCGAGGGACTCTTGAACGGCCAACTCATCGGACCGTCCTGACAGCAGCCTACTATCTTTTGGAGTGAGGAGGTTCCTAGCTACTATTGTAGCTGTTGTGGCGTCCTGCATCACGGAGTCTTCACCTGTGAGAGGACCGTTAGAAGATAAGAAAGAAGGGCGCCATACGTTACCTTGACGCGGCGCGCCCGTATCACTGCTAAGGCTCAATTCCAAGCTAAGGTTCGATGAGTTTGCCATTTTTCAAAAGTGTTCAAAGAGAAGGGATGGAGTTAAAATTTCAAAGGGCCGGAGACGATGTTCAAGAATGGGAAATCTTCAGAGTGTGTTTGTTGGCGATGATCGATACCTCTATAAGAAGCCAAGGCGACGCGTCCACCGATTCAAAACGCCGGAATTTCAGGCGGAAGTTCGGCGATGCTTTCTCTGCTTTTCAGAAAACGTGTTCAACTTTGTCAAAAGTTCACGTGGAGGTCATCATCGCAGCTACACTTTTGCCGACAAGCGTAAAAAAATACTTACTTGTCTTAGTGTTTTAAACTTTAATTTTGCATTCTTTGAGTCTAGTTTAGTGTTTTAAACTTTATTTTACGTTTTTGAGTCAGTTTCCAAGAGATTTGCAATCCCTCCTAATCCCCGGTCCAGAACGATCCCTACTTATACATATACTACAATTTGACGAAAAGAGGGTTTAATTTGTGTGCGTATAAATCTCGCATCAAATTTTGGCGCCGTTGCCGGGGATTAGAAAATTTGCTAATCCCTTGGATTGTTTGTTTCTGTATTGTCTTTTAGATTTAGTTTTTTTTATTTGTGTTTTGTTTGTTAAGAACAAGATGGCACTTGATAATGCTTCTCTTTTGTCACAACTCATGGAAAGGTCCCAAATGCAAAGAGTTGATATATTTAATCTTCAATCAAGGAATAACGTGTTTTCCAATACTTACAATTCGGATTGGAGTGATCATTCAAACTCTATGTGGTGGGAACCTCAAAATGCTCAACAAGGAGGATATTGGCAGCCACCACAACCTCATATTCAATATGCCCAACCAAACTCAAGTTCGTCAATAAATTATAATCAAAAGCTTGATGAATTAATATGTTTGGTGCAGGGCTTACAAAATCAAGACAATGAGGCTCAACAAGAAGGATATTGGCAGCCGTATGAGGAGTTCTATTCAACGCCTATGCAGCCACCACAACCTGCCCAAAGTAATGTAGGTAATTCAAATGATAATGATACGATTTTTCAATTACTTACTACTCTGGAAAAGCAAATTGGGCAGATAGCGGAGTTCGAAGGACAATTTTGCGACCAAGGCGAACTCCCTAGTTCAACCATTGCAAATCAGAAGGGAGAATTTGAAACCACCAATGCTATCATGTTGAGAAGTGACAAGGAGGTTGGAACGGACCCTCAACCATCAAAATCAAATCACAAGGAAGAGGAATACACCCAACCCACAGAAAGGGTGGAAACACCTTTACTGGAGGCACCTATTGCTCCTATGCCATCTAATACAGGTATGGTTGTTCCAAATTTCATTATTTTTAACCCCGTTCTAACAAGTATCCCTATTCCTTGCAAATTCATGACTTCCAAGGAAGAAGAAGGTGAAAAAGACATCTTGGAAGCCCTTCCAAAGGTGACAAGTAGGGAATGTCATGAATTCATCAAAGAGGACGTTCTTGAAACCACAAAATCCAAAGAAGTTAAATTTGATGACATTGGACAAGTCATAACCATCACTTGCAATCTGGCCAAGTCCAATATCCCTGAAACTTTCAAAGGAGTGGTGTTTGTCATTGAATTCTTGTCGGACAAAACAAGTAAGTATTTTTTTCCAAATTCCATTAGATTTTATACTAACTTGCTGTTTTTTATGAATCAGGCACCTACACTAGAATTCAAACCAATGCCGGTTCACTTCAAGTATCACCTTCCATTCAAGGACCAATTCCATGCCGTTTGATTTTATTTATGTTAAAAAAGAAAAAAAAAAAAAAAAAAAAAAGAGAAAAAAAAAAAAGAAAAAAAGAAAGAAAGATACTAAACATGGAGAAAGGTGGAGCTTCACAAAGGTTGTTTGCGTGAAGCCCCACTACGAGGCGCAGAAGCGGAAGGCGCAGAAGCGGGAGGCATAGAAGCGGGAGGCATCGGAGCGGAAGCCATCGGAGCGGGAGGCATCGGAGCTAGAGCATTCCAGGCCTCAATACTTGGCCAAGCGCTGGATGACCCAGGAAAAAGGTGCCTCTGGAGATAAGACGCAAGCCTTTGACGGTCACTGTGAATTCGACCCTCAGATTCTTGCAGCTCATCAAGCTTCCTCTTCATCCCCGACGAATAGTTATTTGCAAGCACATGCAAACTTCTATTCTCGTACTTAAGCTGCTGGATCTCTTGCTTAAGTCTTTCCACCTCTGCCATCAATGATTCCACCTGACGGGAGCGGGCAAGCAGGCGTTGGCCCATGTTGGACACAGAACTCGCACACTGAACACTAAGTGCGAGGGACTCTTGAACGGCCAACTCATCGGACCGTCCTGATAGCAGCCTACTATCTTTTGGTGTGAGGAGGTTCCTAGCTACTATTGTAGCTGTTGTGGCGTCCTGCATCACAGAGTCTTCACCTGAAAGAGGACCGTTAGAAGATAAAAAAGAAGGGCGCCATACGTTACCTTGACGCGGCGCGCCCGTATCACTGCTAAGGCTCAATTCCAAGCTAAGGTTCGATGAGTTTGCCATTTTTTCAAAGGTGTTCAAAGATAGGGGTTGATGGAGTAAATTTTCAAAGGGTCGGAGTCGATTTTCAAGAATGGGAGTTCTTCAGAGTGTGTTTGTTGTGGTGATCGATAGCTCTATAAGAAGCCAAGGCGACGCGTCCACCAATTCAAAAAGCCGGAATTTCCGGCGTAATTTAGGCGACGCGTTCTCGGCTTTTCAGAAGACGCGTTCAACTTTGTCAAAAGATTTCTGACAAAGCTGAAAACACGTGGAGGCCATCATCGCAACTACACATCTTTAGCCGACAAGCGCAAAGTTCGGCGACGCTTTCTCTGCTTTTCAGAAAACGCGTGCAGCTTTGTCAAAAGGAGCCGCATCTGCACTACCACGTGTCGTTCAGAAAGCGAAGGGGCGTCGTTCAGAAATCGAAGGGGCGCCTGCTCAGAAATCGAAGAGGCGAATTCAAAGATCGAAGAGGCGCCACTATTTCAAAAAGCCGGAGTTGCGGGATCAAAACGTTTGTCGACAAAGGTAAAAAGTACCACCACTTGCTATTATCTCTATATATGTCGACCTTCGTCTTTTATGGCAGGGCAAACAAGAAGAAAATGCCCAACTCTCCCTCACCTCTGAGGGCGCACTCCCAGCAAAGCCTTTCAAAATATTCAATTCTTTCTTCTTCCCCAAAGATGATACCAGATGCCTGGAGTACATATGACCCAGGAGGAAACGGCGGATTGAAGCATGTGCTGATTCATTCACCGCTTCTTCAAAGCAAAGGTATCTCATATCATCAAGGTCAAAAGCAAAAGTATCTCATATCATGCTCTTTCCCTGTCTTTTTCTTTGTCTTTGTTCTTACTCGCATGGCAAAGTAAAAGAAGCAATCAGCCGGCACTTGGAGTCAGTCTTCCGATCTGGAGCCAACTGCCTGGAATCTATTCCTGATTGCTTACCTAGCGTTGCTCTCGAGTAGTCATCTTCAACGGTTGATACACTTCCAGAGAAGGGACCACTTCTGCAAAGGGGAGCGAGTAAGGCAAGTGAAAATGATACATTGAAGCATGTGGAGACAAACTTAGGCTGAGTTATCCTCCAACCCTTTTCAATACGAATTGGAAAGATTGAACAAAGAAACAGACCAAAGGAGTAAGCTCAGACCTTCGGGGGAGACCAAATGAACCATCCTGCTGCCCAGTTCAAGAAGTAGCACAAAGGAAAATCAACGATGGGCAGAAACCAGTTCAAGAGTAAGCCTGTGGAATCACAAAGATCAAAAGCCTCAATGCAATTACTAAGGAGAAGATGGAATTTACACTCTATAACCAGATTTGCATCTCTAAACTCTTCTCTTTGTTAATTACATTATGCCATGTTTAATATGTTTAGTTGCTTTTTGTGTGTTTACTTATGTTTTGTGTGAATCTATGCTTAAAACATTGAGGACAATGTTTGATTTAAGTGTGGGGGGGGGTAACTAAAGTGTTTTGATGCAAATTCGTAGGGTTTTATCCACCATAACTTCTAATGTTGTTCCTTGCTGTTTTAAGGTGTTTTTAAGTTGTTTTAGAGTGTTTTAGTGTGTTTTGTTTTATAATTCGAAAATCCCATAAAAATTTGAAAAATTGTTTTGAAAAACCCAAAAAGAGTTGTTTTGAGTCGTTTTTGTGTCGTAGGTCACCTTCCAACACAATGATAAGGATTTGGTTTCTAATTGCATGACTGTTAAAAAGAGTTATAAACATAGAGAAAAGTTTGATTTACTCTTGGTATATGCTTGGTTATGGTTATAATGTATGACTTCACATGCAATCATAAAAGAAAAAAATTAGTTATGTAACATGCTTGAAGGAAGGAACTCAAACAAACGCTACAACCCTGAGAGACTTGAGCCTATAACGTTCTTTGGAGAGTATAATCTGTGATTTCTTGTTTTCTAAAGTCGTTGCATGATCTTATTATTCTTTGCTTGGTTACTACTTAGAAGGCGTTTCATCATATAGTTCCAAATGCTAGAACTCATGCCCATTTCATTCAAAGCATGTTATTGATTTGCATAACACATATTCAAGAAGAAGTTGTGTAGTGACCACCACCATAGCCAAATAGCCTTACTTCCCATACTTCGTATATGTTGTAAGTTTTAACCCCGTTGAGCCTCGTTTTGCCTTTATTCCTTGTTTACCCACATCACCCCTTACCTAGCTTAGAGTAAGACTTTCCTATACCCTTGTTCTTAAAGTTTAGTGAGCATGACTTAAATGAATTCCTTTTGAGTTACATTATGCAAGAAAATGAGTGTGGGGGAGTAAAAGTTTGTTCTTACGTTTATATGTATGTTTTGAGATTCAAAAGAAAAAGAAGAAGAGAAAAAAAAAAAAAAAAAAAAAAAAGGGAGTGAAAATAAGTAAGAATGAACTCACGAGCGTTGATGGTTGAAGAAAGGGTCCAAAAAGTTGAATATGGCCCTAAGTTTTGTGTGATTTTCCCTTGGGTGTTCAAAGTTGACTTCTGCGTTCTTAAGGGAATTCTAAGTGCCTAATTCAATACTTTGCTCACTATTGCTTTAAGAATGTTTGTTTATCCTTCACCTTTCATTGTTAGCCAATACCCTAGCCCCGTTACTACCCTTTGACTTCTATATTGAGTGTTATGTATTTCAATTGTGGAGTTTGAACTTGGTATGAGCTTATGGTGTCACTGGTTCTCGCGTCTAAGTAGTAGCATTCCATTCATGAGATCATATCTAAACATGCTTATTAACTCCAGAAAATGCTTTCCTTATTGTAACATATGTGAGTGTTCGTCTACATGTTTACATCAATCTTCTCACATATACCTAGTGTAGGGTGTGTAGTCAGAAAATCTGTGTGAAAAACGAGAGTACATCTAGTAAGAAATTGAGGGAATTCTCTAAAGGCATGTTACTACATTTGAAATGTGTTTTAATTGCTTAATTGTGAACTAGTATGTGGTGACTATGATTAAGAATGTACTTAAGTGTAAAGATGGCTCAAATCTGTGAGAATAATGATTTTTAACTTGTCATGTGCATTGGAAGTCCCTGATACGATTGTTGGAAGGTGTAGGTTGTGTTTTGTTCTTTTTGTTTTG
This sequence comes from Pyrus communis, assembly GCF_041283825.1. Lineage (NCBI taxonomy): Eukaryota > Viridiplantae > Streptophyta > Magnoliopsida > Rosales > Rosaceae > Pyrus > Pyrus communis. Next base: position 10,721,040 of record NC_142566.1, read on the forward strand.
TTTTTCTGTTTTGCTCGAGGACTAGCAAAAGCTAAGTGTGGGGGTATTTGATAGGAGCATATTTATGCGACTTAAATGGCTTGTTCTCGTACATTTACGTTATGTTTCTTTAGTTATTTTAGTACTTTAAGCTATTTTCGTGTGTTTGTAGGTCCAAAGGGCTAAAGGAGCAAAAAGATGCATTTTGGAGACTTTTGGAGCATTTTTGGGCTAAGGATGGATAGCTTATGCTTGAAGCCAAAGTGTTGGACGAAATTGAAGACCTAATTGGAGCCAAAGTGTTGGAACCTTGTTCTCTTTAGTTTTAGGACATTTAAACCTTTCCTAATCCCAATCATGCCATGCATAACACACATCCATTCTAACACATTGTCATTGCACATGCATTTCCTTCATTAGTTAGCCCACATGCACTTATCACTTATCATCACCACATATCATATCACTTAATCACTTATCACTTATCATCACCACTTAACCACTTATCATATCATAACCACATATCATATCACTTATCACTTATCACTTAACATATCATCCACCTACTTCACCTACAACATCCACCTACTTCACCTACAACATCCACCTACTTCACCTACAAATGACATAGCCATATGTTCCCTCCATTACTCCTATATATACACTTGCATTCATTCATTCATGATCATCTCATTTCATACACAACACACCACAAACACTTCCATTCCTTCTCTTTGCCATGAGTCCCCTTAGAATCCAAAACCATCTTTCCATTTCCACCACTCCTCATCCATTTCCATAATCCCCCAAACCTCACATTAGACCTTGTGCTACAACAACGAGGAAGATAAGAGGGCCTAAACGTTCATACAATTCAAGTTTGAGTTGTTGGAATGTTTAGGTGTTTCTTTGATTTCAAGGTTTAAATTTAATTCTCTTTGTTTTGTACGTATGAGGAATGGAAGAGAAGAGTGCCTAAACGTTCATACAATTCAACTTTGAGTTGTTGGAATGTTTAGGCGTTTCTTTGATTTCAAAGATATGAGGAACTAAAACCCCTTTAGTTAGGGGGTGATTCGAAACTATGTTTATATTTGCAATATGAATTGATTAACTTTCGTTGGAATTTCATAAGTTGTGGATTCAATTTGTTTAACCGTTTGATTGATAACTTATTTATGAATGTTTATTAAGAATGCGCGCTTAATTTTCATGCATAAATATGACGCTAGAATATAAGTGAATTTCACCTAATCGTTATGAACTTATATTCACAAGTAGTGGAGGTTGCTTATAAACAATCGTGTTAAACGAATTCTTGGCATAAGTTTCATGCGTATTCCATAGTAACGAATGCCTCGTCGATGTTTATGATTTCCGTTGAACTTAATGATCTTTGTTGAATGTCTCTATCATGCGTATTCCATAGTTAGGGACTTTGATTAAGAATAATTTGGTTGTAATGCGTATTCCATTCAATCCAACGAATCTAGGGAAATCTGAAAGTTAATTTAAGCGGACCTAATTAACTTGGAGCATTGAGTTTCATAATTTATCGAAAGACCAACTGAGAATCAATTTTGTATGCAAGTGTAACATGTGTGGAGAAGAACCCCTTAGCTAGCATTCATCCATAAATTTCATATTTACATTCTGTCTAGTTTATTAACTTGTTTCGTTATTTCAATTTTCGTAAAAACCTCAATCCCCCTTTTGCTTTAATGTTCATTTTAGTTAGAATTCAATTTAGTTTGTGTTTTTAAAGCATTTTGAGTTTTTGGTTTGTCTTAGTGTTTTAAACTTTAATTTTGCATTCTTTGAGTCTAGTTTAGTGTTTTAAACTTTATTTTACGTTTTTGAGTCAGTTTCCAAGAGATTTGCAATCCCTCCTAATCCCCGGTCCAGAACGATCCCTACTTATACTTACTACAATTGATAAAAAGAGGGTTTAATTTGTGCGCGTATAAATCTCGCATCAGTACAAATAAGGCAGAAGGAAACGGTCGATCGAAGCATGTGGAAACAACCACAACAAATACATGTGCTGCTTCATTCGCCGTTTCTTCAAAAGCAAAGGTATCTCATATCATCAAGGTCTAAAGCAAAGGTATCTCATATCATGCTCTTTCCCTGTCCTTTCCTTTGTCCTTGTTATTACTCGCATGGCAAAGTAAACGAAAGCAATCAGAGGCACTTGGAGTCAGTCTTCTGTTCTGGAACCGACTGCCTGGAATCCATTCCTGATTGCTTACCTAGCGTTGCTCTCGAGTAGTCATCTTCAACGGTTGACACACTTCCAGAGAAGGGACCACTTCTGCAAGGGGAGTGATGCGAGAATTATACGCGCATAAATTAACCCTCTTTTCGTCAAATTGTAGTATATGTATAAGTAGGGATCGTTCTAGACCGGGGATTAGGAGGGATTGTTAACCACTTGGATTTGACTCAAAAACATAAAATAACAATATGAAACACTATACTAGACTCAAAGAATGCAAAACTAAACTTTAAAACACTAAGACAAACCAAAAGACTCAAAACAACACAAACACACTCAAATCTGCCTAAAAACCACTTTCTGGGCAGATTTGAGCACAAACACAAATTTGGACGAAATTAAGTAATAACTTGACTCAAGAGCGTAAAAACACAATATAAAACACTAAACTAACTCAAAGAATGTAAAACTAAACACTTAAAACATTAAAACAAACCAAAAGACTCAAACATCACCCAAAACACTCAAAACTGCCTTAAAATCACTTTCTGGGCAGTTTTGAGCACTTTGGTGAATTTGGACGAAATTGGGAAATAAAATGAATCAAAACACTCATAAACACAAACTATATTGATTTCTAACTAAATTGGACATTAAAGTAAAGGGGGAATTAGATTTGACGAAAATTGAAATAATGAAACAAATTAATAAACTAGACAGAATGTAAATATGGATTTGTGATAGAATAGAATGGATGGATGCTAGCTAAGGGGTTCATCTTCACATATGTTACACTTGCATAATAAAATGATTTCCAATTGCATTTCAATAAACCATGAATTCTCAACACCCCAAGTTAACCGTGATGCACTAATTAACCTTCAAATCTTCCTAACGTTATTGAATTGGATGATGCATGCGACAATTCAAAACATTCCCCACAAGTCCTCAACATGAATGCATAGAAGAGGTACAAGCAAGAATCATTACGCTCTATGAAAATTATAAGTGTTGACGAGGCATTCGTTACTATGATTGCATGAAACTTATGCCAAGAATTCGTTTAACGCGATTGTTTATAAGCAACCTCCACTACTTGTGAATATAAGTTCGTAACTATTAGGTGAAACTCACTTATATTCTAGCGTCATATTCATGCATGAAAATTAAGCGTGCACTCTCAATAAACATACATAAATAAGTTATCAATCAAACGGTTAAACAAATTGAATCACAACTTATGAAACGCAATTAGAAGTAATCAAATCAAAATGTAAGCATAAACATATATTCGAATCACCCCCTAACCAAGGGGTTTTAGTTCCTTATGGTACAAAACAAAGAGAATCAAAGAAACACCTAAACATTCCAACAACTCAAACTTGAATTGTATGAACGTTTAGGCCCTCTTATCATCCATTCCTCATTCGTACAAAACAAAGAGCATTGAAATTAAACATTGAAATCAAAGAAACACCTAAACATTCCAACAACTCAAACTTGAATTGTATGAACGTTTAGGCACTCTTATCTTCCTCTTCGTTGTAGCACAAGGTCTAAGGATAGTTTGATGGTGTGAATGGTTTGGGGAGTGGTGAAAATGGAAGGATGGTGTTTGGATTGTAAGGGAAAATCACGGCACAAGGGAGTTTGATGGTCTTCATTTCTGCAATGGATGAGTTTATGGAAGAGTGTTTGGAATGGGTGAATTTCTGGCACAAAGGCCTTATTTCTGTGGTGAATGAATGTATGAATGAGAATGAATGCAATGGATGCTTATTTATAGGTGAAATGGGGGGAACATGACAGCTAGGTTATGATGATGAATGCATGTGCAAAGTTGGTTGAATGATTATGAGTGCATGTGGCTGAAATAGCATGTGGAATGGCTGGAAATACAAGGAGAATGCATGTGCACGGTTTTGGGAGAGAATGGGAGTGCAAGTGGCTGAAATGTTAGAGGAACAAGTGCATGTGGCTGCATTGTGGTGCAATGATGGAGGAACAATCTGAAAATGCAAGGTATGGCTGGAATGATTGTGTTTGTTTGAATGTGCATGTGATTAAATTAAAGGATGCAAAGTAAATAAATAATGAATGCATGTGTTGAATTATGAAGATGCATGTGCAATGAAGTGGAATGACAATCTGAAATGGGATAGGTACCCACGGCAATGATGATTTCTGGTGGTGTTTGGGTGTATGTTTGAATGGTGCATGTGGGTGAAGGTGTGGCTGCATGTTTGAATGATTAAAGGGACATGTGGGGGTGCAAATGATGAATGAAATGCATGTGAGTGACAACTAGATATGTTGATGAATGCATGTGACTTGTTTGTGGTGAGTGAAAATGCAATCTGAAATGGGAGAGCATGTGGATTAAAGGGGGAATGGTGGCTGCAAAGTGAATGAATAATGAAATGGGAAAGCATGTGCAAGGTTTTGGTGTGAATGATTGAATGTGCATGTGGCTGCAATGGATTAGGAATCCTTCAATTTCGTCCATCCTCTTGGCTCCAAGCATATGATATCCATTCCAATCTCTAATTTGCTCCAAAAGGCTCCAAAAGGCATCATTTTGCATACTTTGCCCTTAGAACCTACAAACACACGAAAATAGCTTAAAGTACTAAAATAACTAAAGAAACATAACGTAAATGCACGAGAACAAGCCATTTAAGTCGCATGAATATGCTCCTATCAAATACCCCCACACTTATCTTTTGCTAGTCCTCGAGCAAAACAAAACAAAAGAAACCAAAAACAAAACGACACTAAACAAGAAAAACTCAACCTAAACCTTCCAACAATCGTTTCAGGGATTTCCAATGCACATGACAAGTTAAAAATCATTAGTCCCATAGATTTTTGTCATCTTCACACTTAAGTACATTCTTACTCATAGTCACCACATATTATTTCACAATTAAGCATTTAAAACCATGTTTTGAATGTAGTAACATGCCTTAGAGAATTTGCTCAAATCCTTACAAGATATGCACTCGTTTTTCACACAGATTTTCTTACTACACTCCCTACACTAGGTATATGTGAGAAGATTGATGTAAACATGTAGACGAACACTCACATATGTTATAACTAGGAAAGCATTTTCTGGAATTATTAACATGTATATCTATGATCTCATGAATGGAATGCTACTACTTAGAACGAGAACCAGTGATTCCATAAGCTCATATCAATTCCAAACTCCACATTATTGAACACATAACGATCAAGATAGAAGTCAAAGGTTGTAACGGGGCTTGGGGAGTTGGCTAACAATGAAAGGATAGGGAAAACAAACGTTCTTTAAGCAATAGTGAGCAAAGTATTGAATTAGGCACTTAGAATTCCCTTAAGAACGCAGAAGTCAACTTTGAACACCCAAGGGGAAGTCACACAAAACTTAGGGCCATATTCAAACTTTTTGGACCCTTTCTTCAACCATCAACGCTCGTGAGTTCATTCTTACTTATTTTCACTCCTTTTTTTTTTTCTTCTTCTTTTTCTTTTGAATCTCAAGACATACATGTAAACGTAAGAACAAACTTTTACTCCCCCACACTCATTTTCTTGCATAATGTAACTCAAAAGGAATTCATTTAAGTCATGCTCACTATACTTTAAGAACAAGGGTATAGGAAAGTCCTACTCTAGGCTAGGTAAGGGGTGATGTGGGTTAACAAAGAATAAAGGCTAAACGAGGCTCAACGGGGTTAAAACTTACAACAAATACGAAATATGGGAAGTAAGGCTATTTGGTTATGGTGGCAACTACACAACTTCATCTTGATATATGTTATGCAATTCAATGTCATGCTTTGAATGAAACGGATATAAGTTCTAGCATTTAGTTCTATCATGATACAATTGCATTCTAAGTAGCAACCAAGCAAGGAATAATGAGATCATGCAACAACTTTAGAAAACAAAGAATCACAGAAAATAACTCTCCAAAGAAAGTAATGGCTCGAGTCTCATAGGGATGTAGCGTTATTATGAGTTTCTTCCTTCAAGCATGTTACAAAAACGAATTTTTCTTTTATGATTGCATGTGAAGTCATACATTATAACCATATCCAAGCATATACCAAGAGTAAATCAAACTTTTCTCTATGTTTATAACTCTTTTTAACCGTCATGCAATTACAAACCAAATCCTTATCATTGTGTTGGAAGGTACCCTAAGACACAAACACACAAAACGACTCAAAACACTCTTTTTAGGCTTTTTAAAACACGTTTTTCAAATTTTTATGTGATTTTCGGAGTTATAAAAACAAAACATACTAAAACACTCTAAAACATCTTAAAAACACCTTAAAACAGCAAGGAACAACATTTGAAGTTATGGGTGATAAAATCTCACGAATTTGCATTAACAACATTAGTTACCCCCCCCCCCCCCCCCACACTTAAATCAAACATTGTCCTCAATGTTTTAAGCATAGATTCACACAAAACATAAGTAAACACACAAAAGCACTTAAACATACTAAACATGGCAGAATGTAAATAACAAAAAGAAGAGTTTAGAGATGCAAATCTGGTTGTGGAATGTAAATTCCATCTTCTCCTTGTTGATTGCATTGAGGCTTGATGTTGTTGATTCCACAGGGGTTCCTCCCATCGTTGATTTTCCTTTGTGCTACTCTTGAAATGGGCAGCAGGATTCTTTTGGTCTCCCCCGAAGGTCTGAGCTTACTCCTTTGGTCTGTTTCTTTGTTCAATCTTTCCAATTCGTATTGAAAAGGGTTGGAGTATAACTCAGCCTATGTTTGTCTCCACATGCTTCAATGTATCATTTTCCCTTGCCTTGCTTGCTCCCCTTGAAGATGACTACTCGAGAGCAACGCTAGGTAAGCAATCAGGAATAGATTCCAGGCAGTTGGCTCCAGATCGGAAGACTAACTCCAAGTGCCGGCTGATTGCTTCTTTCACTTTGCCATGCGAGTAAGAACAAGGACAAAGAAAAGGACAGGGAAAGAGCATGATATGAGATACTTTTGCTTTAGACCTTGATGATATGAGATACCTTTGCTTTTGAAGAAACGGCGAATGAAGCAGCACATGTATTTGTTGTGGTTGTCTCCACATGCTTCGATCGACCGTTTCCTTCTGCCTTATTTGTACTCCAGGTTTCTGGTATCTTCTTTGGGGGAGAAAAAATTGAGTATTTCAAAAGGCGTTGCTGGGAGAGCGCCCTCAGAGGTGCGGAAGAGTTGGACATTTTCTTCAGGTTTGCCTTGCCATAAAAGACGAAGGTCGACATATATAGAGATAATATCAAGTGGTGGTACTGTTCTTTTACCCTTGTCGACAAACGTCTCTTCAATTTCTGAGCAAACGGCTATTCGATTTCTGAACGGACGCCCCTTCGATTTCTGCACAAGCGCCCCTTCGCTTTCTGAACGACACGTGGTAGTGCGGATGCGGCTCTGTCAGAGCTCTTTTGACAAAGTCGCACTCGTTTTCTGAAAAGCAGAGAAAGCGTCGCCGAAATCTACGCTTGTCGGCAAAAGTGTAGCTGCGATGATGACCTCCACGTGAACTTTTGACAAAGTTGAACGCGTTTTCTGAAAAGCAGAGAAAGCGTCGCCGAACTTCCGCCGGAAATTCTGGCTTTTTGAATCGGTGGACGCGTCGCCTTGGCTTTTTTATAGAGCTATCGATCACCACAACAAACACACTCTGAAGAAATCCCATTCTTGAACATCGTCTCCGGCCCTTTGAAATTTAACTCCATCCACCCCTTCTCTTTGAACACTTTTGAAAAATGGCAAACCCATCGAACCTTAGCTTGGAATTGAGCCTTAGCAGTGATACGGGAGTGCCGCGTCAAGGTAACGTATGGCGCCCTTCTTTCTTATCTTCTAACGGTCCTCTTTCAGGTGAAGACTCCGTGATGCAGGACGCCACAACAGCTACAATAGTAGCTAGGAACCTCCTCACTCCAAAAGATAGTAGGCTGCTGTCAGGACGGTCCGATGAGTTGGCCGTTCAAGAGTCCCTCGCACTTAGTGTTCAGTGTGCAGGCTCTGTGTCCAACATGGGCCAACGCCTACTTGCTCGCTCCCGTCAGGTTGAATCGTTGATGGCAGAGGTGGAAAGTCTCAAGCAGGAGATCAAACTGCTTAAGCACGAGAATAGAAGTTTGCACGTGTTTGCCAACAATTATTCGACGGGCATGAAGAGGAAGCTTGATGAGCTGCAAGAGTCTGAAGGTCGGATTCAAAATGACCGTCAAAGGTTTTCGGCTTTCCTCCAGAGGCACCTTTTTCCTGGGTCTTCCAGCGTTTGGCCAAGTATTGAGGCCTCGAATGCTCTATCTTCGATGCTTCCCGCTCCGATGCCTTCCGCCCCGATGCCTTCCGCCTCGATGCCTTCTTCTCCGATGCCTCCCGCTTCTAGAGTTTTGCCAAGGAGTGGGGCTTCAAGCAAACAACCTTTGTGAAAGTTACATTATTTTGCCATGTTTAGTATCTCTTTTTTTTTTTTTTTTTCTATTTTTTTTTAACATGCTTTGTTTTATTCAGTGCATTGGGTTGCCTCCCAAGTAGCGCTTTCTTTTACATCTTGCAGCCGGCAAAGAACCCAATCACTCCAGGATATGTTCACGAATCGGATGAGAACTCCGAGTCATGAACTAGTACCTAAAACAAGAAACAAAACAAGATTAAGAATCTGGAATAAAATAAAACAAACGAAAATAAAACAATCCAAGGGATTAGCAAATTTTCTAATCCCCGGCAACGGCGCCAAAATTTGATGCGAGAATTATACGCGCATAAATTAACCCTCTTTTCGTCAAATTGTAGTATATGTATAAGTAGGGATCGTTCTAGACCGGGGATTAGGAGGGATTGTTAACCACTTGGATTTGACTCAAAAACATAAAATAACAATATGAAACACTATACTAGACTCAAAGAATGCAAAACTAAACTTTAAAACACTAAGACAAACCAAAAGACTCAAAACAACACAAACACACTCAAATCTGCCTAAAAACCACTTTCTGGGCAGATTTGAGCACAAACACAAATTTGGACGAAATTAAGTAATAACTTGACTCAAGAGCGTAAAAACACAATATAAAACACTAAACTAACTCAAAGAATGTAAAACTAAACACTTAAAACATTAAAACAAACCAAAAGACTCAAACATCACCCAAAACACTCAAAACTGCCTTAAAATCACTTTCTGGGCAGTTTTGAGCACTTTGGTGAATTTGGACGAAATTGGGAAATAAAATGAATCAAAACACTCATAAACACAAACTATATTGATTTCTAACTAAATTGGACATTAAAGTAAAGGGGGAATTAGATTTGACGAAAATTGAAATAATGAAACAAATTAATAAACTAGACAGAATGTAAATATGGATTTGTGATAGAATAGAATGGATGGATGCTAGCTAAGGGGTTCATCTTCACATATGTTACACTTGCATAATAAAATGATTTCCAATTGCATTTCAATAAACCATGAATTCTCAACACCCCAAGTTAACCGTGATGCACTAATTAACCTTCAAATCTTCCTAACGTTATTGAATTGGATGATGCATGCGACAATTCAAAACATTCCCCACAAGTCCTCAACATGAATGCATAGAAGAGGTACAAGCAAGAATCATTACGCTCTATGAAAATTATAAGTGTTGACGAGGCATTCGTTACTATGATTGCATGAAACTTATGCCAAGAATTCGTTTAACGCGATTGTTTATAAGCAACCTCCACTACTTGTGAATATAAGTTCGTAACTATTAGGTGAAACTCACTTATATTCTAGCGTCATATTCATGCATGAAAATTAAGCGTGCACTCTCAATAAACATACATAAATAAGTTATCAATCAAACGGTTAAACAAATTGAATCACAACTTATGAAACGCAATTAGAAGTAATCAAATCAAAATGTAAGCATAAACATATATTCGAATCACCCCTAACCAAGGGGTTTTAGTTCCTTATGGTACAAAACAAAGAGAATCAAAGAAACACCTAAACATTCCAACAACTCAAACTTGAATTGTATGAACGTTTAGGCCCTCTTATCATCCATTCCTCATTCGTACAAAACAAAGAGCATTGAAATTAAACATTGAAATCAAAGAAACACCTAAACATTCCAACAACTCAAACTTGAATTGTATGAACGTTTAGGCACTCTTATCTTCCTCTTCGTTGTAGCACAAGGTCTAAGGATAGTTTGATGGTGTGAATGGTTTGGGGAGTGGTGAAAATGGAAGGATGGTGTTTGGATTGTAAGGGAAAATCACGGCACAAGGGAGTTTGATGGTCTTCATTTCTGCAATGGATGAGTTTATGGAAGAGTGTTTGGAATGGGTGAATTTCTGGCACAAAGGCCTTATTTCTGTGGTGAATGAATGTATGAATGAGAATGAATGCAATGGATGCTTATTTATAGGTGAAATGGGGGGAACATGACAGCTAGGTTATGATGATGAATGCATGTGCAAAGTTGGTTGAATGATTATGAGTGCATGTGGCTGAAATAGCATGTGGAATGGCTGGAAATACAAGGAGAATGCATGTGCACGGTTTTGGGAGAGAATGGGAGTGCAAGTGGCTGAAATGTTAGAGGAACAAGTGCATGTGGCTGCATTGTGGTGCAATGATGAAGGAACAATCTGAAAATGCAAGGTATGGCTGGAATGATTGTGTTTGTTTGAATGTGCATGTGATTAAATTAAAGGATGCAAAGTAAATAAATAATGAATGCATGTGTTGAATTATGAAGATGCATGTGCAATGAAGTGGAATGACAATCTGAAATGGGATAGGTACCCACGGCAATGATGATTTCTGGTGGTGTTTGGGTGTATGTTTGAATGGTGCATGTGGGTGAAGGTGTGGCTGCATGTTTGAATGATTAAAGGGACATGTGGGGGTGCAAATGATGAATGAAATGCATGTGAGTGACAGCTAGATATGTTGATGAATGCATGTGACTTGTTTGTGGTGAGTGAAAATGCAATCTGAAATGGGAGAGCATGTGGATTAAAGGGGGAATGGTGGCTGCAAAGTGAATGAATAATGAAATGGGAAAACATGTGCAAGGTTTTGGTGTGAATGATTGAATGTGCATGTGGCTGCAATGGATTAGGAATCCTTCAATTTCGTCCATCCTCTTGGCTCCAAGCATATGATATCCATTCCAATCTCTAATTTGCTCCAAAAGGCTCCAAAAGGCATCCTTTTGCATACTTTGCCCTTAGAACCTACAAACACACGAAAATAGCTTAAAGTACTAAAATAACTAAAGAAACATAACGTAAATGCACGAGAACAAGCCATTTAAGTCGCATGAATATGCTCCTATCAGGGAGCAAGCAAGGCAAAGGAAAATGATACATTGAAGCATGTGGAGACAAACATAGGCTGAGTTATCCTCCAACCCTTTTCAATACGAATTGGAAAGATTGAACAAAGAAACAGATCAAAGGAGTAAGCTCAGACCTTCGGGGGAGACCAAAAGAATCCTGCTGCCCATTTCAAGAGTAGCACAAAGGAAAATCAACGATGGGAGGAACCCCTATGGAATCAACAACATCAAGCCTCAATGCAATCACCAAGGAGAAGAGGGAATTTACACTCCATAACCAGATTTGCGTCTCTAAACTCTTCTCTTTGTTAATTACATTCTGCCATGTTTAGTATGTTTAAATGCTTTTTGTGTGTTTACTTATGCTTTGTATGAATCTATGCTTAAAACATTGAGGACAATGTTTGATTTAAGTGTGGGGGGGTAACTAATGTTGTTAATGCAAATTCGTGGGATTTTATCACCCATAACTTCAAATGTTGTTCCTTACTGTTTTAAGGTGTTTTTAAGTTGTTTTAGAGTGTTTTAGTATGTTTTGTTTTTTATAACTCCGAAAATCACATAAAAATTTGAAAAACATGTTTTAAAAAAGCCTAAAAAGAGTGTTTTGAGTCGTTTTTGTGTGTTTGTGTCTTAGGGTACCTTCCAACACAATAATAAGGATTTGGTTTGTAATTGCATGACGGTTAAAAAGAGTTATAAACATAGAGAAAAGTTTGATTTACTCTTGGTATATGCTTGGATATGGTTATAATGTATGACTTCACATGCAATCATAAAAGAAAAAATTCGTTTTTGTAACATGCTTGAAGGAAGGAACTCAAACAAACGCTACAACCCTGTGAGACTCGAGCCATTACCTTCTTTGGAGAGTTATTTTCTGTGATTCTTTGTTTCCTAAAGTTGTTGCATGATCTCATTATTCCTTGCTTGGTTGCTACTTAGAATGCAATTGTATCATGATAGAACTAAATGCTAGAACTTATATCCGTTTCATTCAAAGCATGACATTGAATTGCATAATATATATCAAGATGAAGTTGTTGCCACCTGATGCGTGAATTAAACGCACACAAATTAAACCCTCTTTTTATCAATTGTAGTAAGTATGTAAGTAGGGATCGTTCTGGATCGGGGATTAGGAGGGATTGTTAATCTCTTGGAAACTGACTTGAAAACGTAAAAACAATATAAAACACTATACTAGACTCAAAGAATTCAAAAATACTTAAGAACATAAACTAAACAGATTCTAAGCACTAAAGAACAAGAAAGTAAAGGGGGGGGGTTTGATTTGACGAGATTAAATTAAATGGACAAATTGTAATTAAAGGCAGAACGTAAATATGAATGAGATGAAAATATGGATGATGGAATAGCCAAGGGGTTCTTCTCCACACATGTTACACTTGCATACAAGATTGATTCTCAGTTGGTCTTTCGATAAATTATGAAACTCAACACTACGGGTTAATTAGGTCCGCTTAAATTAACCGTCAAGTTTTCCTTAAGTTAATGAATTGGATGGGTTAGCGCAACGCAATTCACAACATTCTCCAAATGTCCTTTACGTGAACAGCACAATAAAGATACAATCAAAGATCATTAAGCATTATGAAAACTATAAGTGTTGACGAGGCATTCGTTACTATGAAATACGCATGAAACTTATGCCAAGAATTCATTTAACGCGATTGTTTATAAGCAACCTCCACTACTTATGAATATAAGTTCATAACGATTAGGTGAAACTCACTTATATTCTAGCGTCATATTCATGCATGAAAATTAAGCGCGCATTCTTAATAAACATACATAAATAAGTTATCAATCAAACGGTTAAACAAATTGAATCCACAACTTATGAAATTCCAACGAAAGTTAATCAATTCATATTGCAAGTAATAAACATAATTTCGAATCACCCCCTAGCTAAAGGGGGTTTAGTTCCTCATATCTTTGAAATCAAAGAAACGCCTAAACATTCCAACAACTCAAAGTTGAATTGTATGAATGTTTAGGCACTCTTCTCTTCCATTCCTCATACGTACAAAACAAAGAGAATTAAATTTAAACTTTGAAATCAAAGAAACACCTAAACATTCCAACAACTCAAACTTGAATTGTATGAACGTTTAGGCCCTCTTATCTTCCTCGTTGTTGTAGCACAAGGTCTAAGGTGAGGTTTGGGGGATTATGGAAATGGATGAGGAGTGGTGGAAGGGGGACTCACGGTTTTGGATTCTAAGGGGAAGTGTTTGTGTTAGTTGTGGTGTGAGAAATGGAGAGATGGAATGGGGAGTGAATGAATGACAAATGAATGAGAATGCAAGGGTTTTTATAGGAGGAATGGAGATGTATATGGCTGTTTGTTTAGGATGCAAGTGGCTAATTAATGATGGAAAATAGTTAGGAAAGCATGTGAAAGCTGAAAATGCATAAGGGGTACACGGCAATGATGCTTGTTGGTGCTGAAATTGCATGTGTGTGAGGTGTGTAGGTGCTGAAAATGCATGTGAATGCATGGCATTTGAAGTGATTGTTGTTTGGAAATGAATGTGAAGACATGTGAAAGCTGGAAATGCATGTGAAGATGTTGGAAATGGGAATGAAGGCCACGGCAAAGAGGATTTCAGGATGCATGTGTGTGTAGGCCACGGCATGGTTGAATGATTATATGTGTTAAATGAATTAAAGGGTGCATGTGGGTGAATGTGAAGGGAATGCATGTGAAGATGCTAATAAATAATGCATGTAGGGTTAGAAAATAAAAACATAACTTAAAGGGGAATGATTAAAGGGAATGAATGGGAGTGACACTAGGTTGGTTATGCATGTGGAATGTAGCTGAAAATGATGAGTAATGCACGGCTTTGTTGTTGGTTCTTTGGTGATGAATGCAATGATGAAATGGATGGGAGTGCATGTGGATTAGGTGGTGTAATGATGAAGTGGGAAGTGGAAGAATGTGGTTGGAAATGGCTAAGGGGATGCACGGCTAGGAAGAAGAATGAATGATGTGCATGTGTGTGAATGCATGTGGATTAGGTGGAAAGAGGTGGGTGTGCATGTGATTTGAAATGCATATGTTTAAATGGTTGAAATGTGTAGATGATTATGAGTATGATAAGTGAATGATATGTTAAGTGATAAATGAATGATATGTTAAGTGATAAATGCATGATATGTGGTGAGTGATAAGTGAATGATATGATAAGTGAATGCTTTAAGTGTTTAAAATAGGGAACAAAGCCCTTCCTTGCATGGCAAGGAAGGGGGACACAAGGAAACACACGACAATGTCCTAAGGTTGCAAGGAATGTTGTTTTTGTGTTCTAAAATGCGGAGGAGTCTTCAATGATGCTTAAACATGAGGTCTTTTAGGATTTAACTTTCCTACTTCAAGTCTTTAATTTCGTCCATCCTCTTGGCTCCAAGCATATGATATCCATTCCAATCTCTAATTTGCTCCAAAAGGTATCCTTTTGCATACCTTGCCCTTAGAACCTGAAAACACACAAAAGAAGCATAAAGGACTAAAATAACTAGAGAAACATAACGTAAATGCACGAGAACAAGCCATTTAAGTCGCATGAATATGCTCCTATCAAATACCCCCACACTTATCTTTTGCTAGTCCTCGAGCAAAACAGAAAGAAAAACAAAACAAAACCAAACGAAACAAAACAAGTAAAACACAACCTAAACCTTCCAACAACCGTTTTAGGGATTTCCAATGCACATGACACGTTAAAAATCATCATTCCCACAGATTTTAGTCATCTTCACACTTAAGTACATTCTTAATCATAGTCACCATATACTAGTTCACAATTAAGCATTTAAAACCATGTTTTGAATGTAGTAACATGCCTTAGAGAATTCCCTCAATTTCTTACTAGATGTACTCTCGTTTTTCACACAGATTTTCTAACTTCACACCCTACACTAGTTATATGTGAGAAGATTGATGTAAACATGAAAACGAACACTCACATATATGTATCATAAAGAGAGCAATTTCTGGAGTTAATAAGCATGTTTAGGTATGATCTCATGAATGGAATGCTACTACTTAGAAGCGAGAACCAGTGACACCATAAGCTTATACCAAGTTCAAACTCCACAAATTGAAACACATAACAATCAAGATAGAAGTCAAAGGGTTGTAACGGGGCTAGGGTATTGGCTAACAATGAAAGGTGAAGGATAAACAAACATTCTTAAAGCAATAGTGAGCAAAGTATTGAATTAGGTACTTAGAATTCCCTTTAGAACGCAGAAGTCAACTTTGAACACCCAAGGGGAAGTCACAAAACTTAGGGACATATTCAACTTTTTTGGGCCCTTTCTTCAACAATCACACTTGTGAGTCCATTCTCACTTATTCTCACTCTTTTTCTTTCTTTTCTTCTTCTTTTTCTCACATTTTTTTTTCTTTTTCCCGTGCCTCCTTTAAGACTTAGGCACATACATACACACAAAAAAAAAAAAAATCCCTTCCCCCACACTTATTTTCTGCAACATATTAATCAAAAGGAATTCATTATCCGTCATGCTTACTATGCTTCAAGAACAAGGGTACGGATGGTCCTAATCTAGGCTAGGGGAGGATGATATGGGTTAACAAAGAACATGGGCTAAACAAGGCTCAACGGGGTTAAAACTTACAACATATACGAAATATGGGAAGTAAGGCTATTTGGCTATGGTGGCAACTACACAACTTCATCTTGATATATGTTATGCAATTCAATGTCATGCTTTGAATGAAACGGATATAAGTTCTAGCATTTAGTTCTATCATGATACAATTGCATTCTAAGTAGCAACCAAGCAAGGAATAATGAGATCATGCAACAACTTTAGAAAACAAAGAATCACAGAATATAACTCTCCAAAGAAGGTAATGGCTCGAGTCTCACAGGGATGTAGCGTTATTATGAGTTCCTTCCTTCAAGCATGTTACAAAAACGAATTTTTCTTTTATGATTGCATGTGAAGTCATACATTATAACCATAACTAAACATATACCAAGAGTAAATCAAACTTTCATCCATGTTTATAACTCTTTTTAACAGTCATGCAATTACAAACCAAATCCTCATCATAACGTTGGAAGGTTCCCTAAGACACAAAAACAACTCAAAACACTCTTTTTAGGCTTTTCAAAAAAATGTTTTTCAAATTTTTATGTGATTTTCGGAGTTATAAAACAAAACACGCTAAAACAGTTTAAAAACACCTTAAAAACATTTAAAACAGCAAGGAACAACACTTGAAGTTATGGGTGATAAAATTCAACGAATTTGCATCAACATACTTAGTTACCCCCCCACACTTAAATCAAACATTGTCCTCAATGTTTTAATCATAGATTCACACAAAGCATAAGTAAATACATAAAAAGCACTTAAACATACTAAACATGGCAGAATGTAATTAACAAAGAGAAGAGTTTAGAGACGCAAATCTGGTTATAGAGTGTAAATTCCATCTTCTCCTTGGTAATTGCATTGAGGCTTTTGATCTTTGTGATTCCACAGGCTTACTCTTGAACTGGTTTCTGCCCATCGTTGATTTTCCTTTGTGCTACTTCTTGAACTGGGCAGCATGATGGTTCTTTTGGTCTCCCCCGAAGGTCTGAGCTTATCCCTTTTATCTGTTTCTTTGTTCAATCTTTCCAATTCGTATTGAAAAGGGTTGGAGGATAACTCAGCCTATGTTTGTCTCCACATGCTTCAATGTATCATTTTCACTTGCCTTACTCGCTCCCTTTTGCAGAAGTGGTCCCTTCTCCGGAAGTGTATCAACCGTTGAAGATGACTACTCGAGAGCAACGCTAGGTAAGCAATCAGGAATAGGTTCCAGGCAGTTGGCTCCAGATCGGAAGACTGACTCCAAGTGCCGGCTGATTGCTTCTTTTACTTTGCCATGCGAGTAAGAACAAGGACAAAGAAAAAGACAGGGAAAGAGCATGATATGAGATACTTTTGCTTTTGACCTTGATGATATGAGATACCTTTGCTTTTGAAGAAGCGGTGCATGAATCAGCACATGTATTTCCTCCTGGGTCATCTTTACTCCAGGCATCTGGTATCATCTTTGGGGAAGAAGAAAAAAAATGAGTATTTCGAAAGGCTTTGCTGGGAGTGCGCCCTCAGAGGTGAGGGAGAGTTGGGCATTTTCTTCAGGTTTGCCCTGCCATAAAAGACGAAGGTCGACATATATAGAGATAATATCAAGTGGTGGTACTTTTTACCCTTGTCGACAAACGTTTTGATCCCGCAATTCCAGCTTTTTGAAATAGTGGCGCCTCTTCGATCTTTGAATACGCCTCTTCGATTTCTGAGCAGGCGCCCCTTCGATTTCTGAACGATGCCCCTTCGCTTTCTGAACGACACGTGGTAGTGCAGATGCGGCTCCTTTTGACAAAGCTGCACGCGTCTTCTGAAAAGCAGAGAAAGCGTCGCCGAACTTTGCGCTTGTCGGCTAAAGATGTGTAGTTGCGATGATGGCCTCCACGTGTTTTCAGCTTTGTCAGAAATCTTTTGACAAAGTTGAACGCGTTTTCTGAAAAGCCGAGGGAGCGTCGCCTAACTTACGCCGAAAAATCCGGCTCTTTGAATCGGTGGACGCGTCGCCTTGCCTTTTTATAGAGCTATCGATCACCGCCAACATACACACTCTGAAGATCTCCCATTCTTGAAAATCGTCTCTGGCCCTTCGAAATTTAACTCCATCCACCCATTCTCTTTGAACACTTTTGAAAAAAATGGCAAACTCATCGAACCTTAGCTTAGATTTGAGTCTCAGCAGCGATCCGGTTGCGCCCCGTCAAGGTAATGTATGGCGCCCTTCTTTTTTATCTTCTAACGGTCCTCTTTCAGGTGAAGACTCTGTGATGCAGGACGCCACAACAGCTACAATAGTAGCTAGGAACCTCCTCACTCCAAAAGATAGTAGGCTGCTGTCAGGACGGTCCGATGAGTTGGCCGTTCAAGAGTCCCTCGCACTTAGTGTTCAGTGTGCGAGCTCTGTGTCCAACATGGGCCTACGCCTGCTTGCCCGCTCCCGTCAGGTGGAATCGTTGATGGCAGAGGTGGAAAGTCTTAAGCAGGAAATCAAACAGCTTAAGTACGAGAATAGAAGTTTGCATGTGCTTGCAAATAACTATTCGGCGGGCATGAAGAGGAAGCTTGATGAGCTGCAAGAATCTGAGGGTCGAATTCACAGTGACCGTCAAAGGCTTGCGTCTTATCTCCAGAGGCACCTTTTTCCTGGGTCATCCAGCGTTTGGCCAAGTATTGAGGCCTGGAATGCTCTAGCTCCGATGCCTTCCGCTCCGATGCCTTCCGCTTCTATTCCTCCTGCTTCTATGCCTTCCGCTCCTATGCCGTCCGCTTCTATTCCTTCTGCTTTGACGCCTCGTAGTGGGGCTTCACGTAAACATCCTCTGTGAAGGCTCCATCTTTCTCCATGTTTAGTATCTTTTTTTTTTTTTTCTTTTTTTTTTTTTTTTTTTTTATTAACATAAATAAAATCAAACGGCATGGAATTGGTCCTTGAATGGAAGGTGATACTTGAAGTGAACCGGCATTGGTTTGAATTCTAGTGTAGGTGCCTGATTCAAAAAAAATAGCAAGTTAGTATAAAATCTAATGGAATTTGGAAAAAAAAACTTACTTGTTTTGTCCGACAAGAACTCAATTACAAACACTACTCCTTTGAAAGTTTCAGGGATATTGGACTTGGCCAGATGGCAAGTGATGGTTATGACTTGTCCAATGTCATCAAATTTAACTTCTTTGGATTTTGTGGTTTCAAGAACGTCCTCTTTGATGAATTCATGACATTCCCTACTTGTTACCTTTGGAAGGGCTTCCAAGATGTCTTTTTCACCTTCTTCTTCCTTGGAAGTCATGAATCTACAAGGAATAGGGATACTTGTTGGAACGGGGTTAAAAATAATGAAATTTGGAACAACCATACCTGTATTAGATGGCATAGGAGCAATAGGAGCCTCCGGTAAAGGTGTTTCCACCCTTTCCGTGGGTTGGGTGTATACCTCTTCCTTGTGATTTGATTTTGATGGTTGAGGGTCCGTTCCAACCTCCTTGTCACTTCTCAACATGAAAGCATTGGTGGTTTCAAATTCTCCCTTCTGAT
This sequence comes from Pyrus communis, assembly GCF_041283825.1. Lineage (NCBI taxonomy): Eukaryota > Viridiplantae > Streptophyta > Magnoliopsida > Rosales > Rosaceae > Pyrus > Pyrus communis. The sequence goes on from NC_142566.1 coordinate 10,740,771, forward strand.
TTGCAATGGTTGAACTAGGGAGTTCGCCTTGGTCGCAAAATTGTCCTTCGAACTCCGCTATCTGCCCAATTTGCTTTTCCAGAGTAGTAAGTAATTGAAAAATTGTATCATTATCATTTGAATTACCTACATTACTTTGGGCAGGTTGTGGTGGCTGCATAGGCGTTGAATAGAACTCCTCATACGGCTGCCAATATCCTTCTTGTTGAGCCTCATTGTCTTGATTTTGTGAGCCCTGCACCAAACAAATTAATTCATTAAGCTTTTGATTATAATCTATTGACGAACTTAAATTTGGTTGGGCATATTGAATATGAGGTTGTGGTGGCTGCCAATATCCTTCTTGTTGAACATGTTGAGGTTCCCACCACATAGAGTTTGAATGATCACTCCAATCTGAATTGTAAGTATTGGAAAACACGTTATTTCTTGATTGAAGATCAAATATATCAACACTTTGCATTTGAGACCTTTCCATGAGCTGTGACAAAAGAGAAGCATTATCCAGTGCCATGTTGTTCTTCTCTAGTATTTGAATTCAACAAACAAAACACAAATCATAAAAACTAAAACTAAAATACATAACAGAAACAAACAATCCAAGAGATTAGCAAATTTGCTAATCCCCGGCAACGGCGCCAAAATTTGATGCGTGAATTAAACGCACACAAATTAAACCCTCTTTTTATCAATTGTAGTAAGTATGTAAGTAGGGATCGTTCTGGACCGGGGATTAGGAGGGATTGTTAATCTCTTGGAAACTGACTTGAAAACGTAAAAACAATATAAAACACTATACTAGACTCAAAGAATTCAAAAATACTTAAAAACATAAACTAAACAGATTCTAAGCACTAAAGAACAAGAAAGTAAAGGGGGGGGGGGGGGTTTAATTTGACGAGATTAAATTAAATGGACAAATTGTAATTAAAGGCAGAACGTAAATATGAATGAGATGAAAATATGGATGATGGAATAGCCAAGGGGTTCTTCTCCACACATGTTACACTTGCATACAAGATTGATTCTCAGTTGGTCTTTCGATAAATTATGAAACTCAACACTCCAGGTTAATTAGGTCCGCTTAAATTAACCGTCAAGTTTTCCTTAAGTTAATGAATTGGATGGGTTAGCGCAACGCAATTCACAACATTCTCCAAATGTCCTTTACGTGAACAGCACAATAAAGATACAATCAAAGATCATTAAGCATTATGAAAACTATAAGTGTTGACGAGGCATTCGTTACTATGGAATACGCATGAAACTTATGCCAAGAATTCATTTAACGCGATTGTTTATAAGCAACCTCCACTACTTGTGAATATAAGTTCATAACGATTAGGTGAAACTCACTTATATTCTAGCGTCATATTCATGCATGAAAATTAAGCGCGCATTCTTAATAAACATACATAAATAAGTTATCAATCAAACGGTTAAACAAATTGAATCCACAACTTATGAAATTCCAACGAAAGTTAATCAATTCATATTGCAAGTAATAAACATAATTTCGAATCACCCCCTAGCTAAAGGGGGTTTAGTTCCTCATATCTTTGAAATCAAAGAAACGCCTAAACATTCCAACAACTCAAAGTTGAATTGTATGAATGTTTAGGCACTCTTCTCTTCCATTCCTCATACGTACAAAACAAAGAGAATTAAATTTAAACTTTGAAATCAAAGAAACACCTAAACATTCCAACAACTCAAACTTGAATTGTATGAACGTTTAGGCCCTCTTATCTTCCTCGTTGTTGTAGCACAAGGTCTAAGGTGAGGTTTGGGGGATTATGGAAATGGATGAGGAGTGGTGGAAGGGGGACTCACGGTTTTGGATTCTAAGGGGAAGTGTTTGTGTTAGTTGTGGTGTGAGAAATGGAGAGATGGAATGGGGAGTGAATGAATGACAAATGAATGAGAATGCAAGGGTTTTTATAGGAGGAATGGAGATGTATATGGCTGTTTGTTTAGGATGCAAGTGGCTAATTAATGATGGAAAATAGTTAGGAAAGCATGTGAAAGCTGAAAATGCATAAGGGGTACACGGCAATGATGCTTGTTGGTGCTGAAATTGCATGTGTGTGAGGTGTGTAGGTGCTGAAAATGCATGTGAATGCATGGCATTTGAAGTGATTGTTGTTTGGAAATGAATGTGAAGACATGTGAAAGCTGGAAATGCATGTGAAGATGTTGGAAATGGGAATGAAGGCCACGGCAAAGAGGATTTCAGGATGCATGTGTGTGTAGGCCACGGCATGGTTGAATGATTATATGTGTTAAATGAATTAAAGGGTGCATGTGGGTGAATGTGAAGGGAATGCATGTGAAGATGCTAATAAATAATGCATGTAGGGTTAGAAAATAAAAACATAACTTAAAGGGGAATGATTAAAGGGAATGAATGGGAGTGACACTAGGTTGGTTATGCATGTGGAATGTAGCTGAAAATGATGAGTAATGCACGGCTTTGTTGTTGGTTCTTTGGTGATGAATGCAATGATGAAATGGATGGGAGTGCATGTGGATTAGGTGGTGTAATGATGAAGTGGGAAGTGGAAGAATGTGGTTGGAAATGGCTAAGGGGATGCACGGCTAGGAAGAAGAATGAATGATGTGCATGTGTGTGAATGCATGTGGATTAGGTGGAAAGAGGTGGGTGTGCATGTGATTTGAAATGCATATGTTTAAATGGTTGAAATGTGTAGATGATTATGAGTATGATAAGTGAATGATATGTTAAGTGATAAATGAATGATATGTTAAGTGATAAATGCATGATATGTGGTGAGTGATAAGTGAATGATATGATAAGTGAATGCTTTAAGTGTTTAAAATAGGGAACAAAGCCCTTCCTTGCATGGCAAGGAAGGGGGACACAAGGAAACACACGACAATGTCCTAAGGTTGCAAGGAATGTTGTTTTTGTGTTCTAAAATGCGGAGGAGTCTTCAATGATGCTTAAACATGAGGTCTTTTAGGATTTAACTTTCCTACTTCAAGTCTTTAATTTCGTCCATCCTCTTGGCTCCAAGCATATGATATCCATTCCAATCTCTAATTTGCTCCAAAAGGTATCCTTTTGCATACCTTGCCCTTAGAACCTGAAAACACACAAAAGAAGCATAAAGGACTAAAATAACTAGAGAAACATAACGTAAATGCACGAGAACAAGCCATTTAAGTCGCATGAATATGCTCCTATCACCACCATAGCCAAATAGCCTTACTTCCCATATTTCGTATATATTAGTTTTAACCCCGTTGAGCCCCGTTTAGCCTATTTTCTTTGCTAACCACATCACCCCTTACCTAACCTAGAGTAAGACTTTCCTATACCCTTGTTCTTGAAGTATAGTGAGCATGACTTAAAAGAATTCCTTTTGATTAATATGTTGCAGAAAATAAGTGTGGGGGAAGGGATTTTTGTGTGTATGTATGTGCCTAAGTCTTAAAGGAGGCACGGGAAAAAGAAAAAAAAAATGTGAGAAAAAGAAGAAGAAAAGAAAGAAAAAGAGTGAAAATAAGTGAGAATGGACTCACAAGTGTGATTGTTGAAGAAAGGGCCCAAAAAGTTTGAATATGGCCCTAAGTTTTGTGTGACTTCCCCTTGGGTGTTCAAAGTTGACTTCTGCGTTCTAAAGGGAATTCTAAGTGCCTAATTCAATACTTTGCTCACTATTGCTTAAAGAACGTTTGTTTTCCCTATCCTTTCATTGTTAGCCAACTCCCCAAGCCCCGTTACAACCTTTGACTTCTATCTTGATCGTTATGTGTTCAATAATGTGGAGTTTGGAATTGATATGAGCTTATGGACTCACTGGTTCTCGTTCTAAGTAGTAGCATTTCATTCAGGAGATCATATATATACATGTTAATAATTCCAGAAAATGCTTTCCTTGTTATAACATATGTGAGTGTTCGTCTACATGTTTACATCAATCTTCTCACATATACCTAGTGTAGGGAGTGTAGTTAGAAAATTTGTGTGAAAAACGAGTGCATATCTTGTAAGGAATTGAGGGAATTCTCTAAGGCATGTTACTACATTCAAAACATGGTTTTAAATGCTTAATTGTGAAATAATATGTGGTGACTATGAGTAAGAATGTACTTAAGTGTGAAGATGACAAAAATCTATGGGACTAATGATTTTTAACTTGTCATGTGCATTGGAAATCCCTGAAACGATTGTTGGAAGGTTTAGGTTGAGTTTTTCTTGTTTAGTGTCGTTTTTTTTTTGGTTTCTTTTGTTTTGTTTTGCTCGAGGACTAGCAAAAGATAAGTGTGGGGGTATTTGATAGGAGCATATTCATGCGACTTAAATGGCTTGTTCTCGTGCATTTACGTTATGTTTCTTTAGTTATTTTAGTACTTTAAGCTATTTTCGTGTGTTTGTAGGTCCAAAGGGCTAAAGGAGCAAAAAGATGCATTTTGGAGACTTTTGGAGCACTTTTGGGCTAAGGATGGATAGCTTATGCTTGGAGCCAAAGTGTTGGACGAAATTGAAGACCTAATTGAAGACCAAAGTGTTGGAACCTTGTTCCCTTTAGTTTTAGGACATTTAAACCTTTCCTAATCCCATTCATCAACACATGCATCCACATCCATTCACCCTTTAAACCATTAAATCCACATGCTTTCCTATTCAATTAAATCAGCCACATGCATTCATCATCATAACCTAGCTGTCATTCCACTTCATTGCACATGCATCTTCAAATAAATCAGCCATTCCACATGCATATTCAACCTAGCTGTCATTGCACATGCATTCACTCTTTAATTCACATGCATTTACTCTTTAATTCACATGCAAAACATCCCATTCCATCTCCCATTTCAGATTGCATTCCATAATCATTCACTAACCACAAACATTCCACATGCATTCATCAACATATCTAGTTGTCATTCACATGCATTTCCTTCATCATTTCCAACCCACATGTCCCTTTAATCATTCAAACATACACCCATTCACCACCAGAAATCATCCTTGCCATGAGTTCCCATCAGATTTCCATCATATTCACATGCATTCCATCCTTTAAAACATTGCACATGCACTCCCTTTAATTAATTAAGCCACATGCACTCCCATCCATTTCATCATTGCAGCCAACACATGCTTTCACATGCATTTTCAGATTGTCCCCTTGCACATGCAGCCACATATTCGTTGCACATGCAATTCCAACCCACATGCATCCTTTAATCATTCAAACATGCAGCCACATTCCCTCCTAGCTGTCATGTTCCCCCCATTTCACCTATAAATAAGCATCCATTGCATTCATTCTCATTCAATTCGTCCATATTCAGAAAATCATCCAAAACACCACTCCAACCACTCCCCATCCCTCCAAAACACTTCACACTATCCCAAAACTCACCTTAGGCCTTGTGATACAACAACGAGGAAGAGAAGAGTGCCTAAATGTTCATACAATTCAAGTTTGAGTTGTTGGAATGTTTAGGTGTTTCTTTGATCTCAATGTTTAAATTCAATTCTCTTTGTTTTGTACGTATGAGGAATGGAAGAGAAGAGTGCCTAAACGTTCATACAATTCAAGTTTGAGTTGTTGGAATGTTTAGGTGTTTCTTTGATTTCAAAGTTATGAGGAACTAAACCCCCCCTTGGCTAGGGGGGGATTCGAAATATATGTTTATGCTTGCATTTTCATTTGATTACTTCTAATTGCGTTTCATAAGTTGTGGATTTAATTTGTTTAACCGTTTGATTGATAACTTATTTATGTATGTTTATTGAGAATGCGCGCTTAATTTTCATGCATGAATATGATGCTAGAATATAAGTGAGTTTCACCTAATAGTTACGAACTTATATTCACAAGTAGTGGAGGTTGCTTATAAACAATCGCGTTAAACGAATTCTTGGTATGAGTTTCATGCAATCATAGTAACGAATGCCCCGTCAACACTTATAATTTTCATAGAGCGTAATGATTCTTGCTTGTATCTCTATTATGCAATCATGTAGGGGACTTGTGGGGAATGTTTTGGGTTGTCGTATGCAATCATCCAATTCAATAACGTTAGGAAGATTTGAAGGTTAATTAGTGCATCACGGTTAACTTGGGGTGTTGAGAATTAATGATTTGTTGAAATGCAATTGGAAATCGTTTATTATGCAAGTATAACATGTATGGAGATGAACCCCTTAGCCATTCTATCATCCATTCATTCCATTCCATCAAATTCATCTTTACTATCTGTTTTAATTTAAATTTGTGCATTTTATTTAATTTCATCAAAAACCAAATCCCCCTTTACTTTATTGTCCAATTTAGTTAGAAAGTATCTTAGTTTGTGTTTATAAGTGTTTTGATTCATTTTGTTACACAAATTCGTCCAAATTCACCAAAGTGCTCAAAACTGCCCAGAAAGTGATTTTAAGGCAGTTTTGAGTGTTTTGGGTGATGTTTGAGTCTTTTGGTTTGTTTTAGTGTTTTAAAGTTTAGTTTTGCATTCTTTGGGTCTAGTATAGTGTTTTATATTGTTATTTTACGTTTGAATCAAGCCATAATCTTAAATTCGTCCAACATTGGGTTTAAGGTCAGAAACTGCCTAGTTAGTGTTTTTAGGCAGTTTTGAGTCTTTTGAACTTGTTTTGAGTCCTTTGAGTCTTTGTGAACGTTTTTAACTTTGTTTTTATGTTTTTGAGTCAAATCCAAGTGATTAACAATCCCTCCTAATCCCCGGTCCAGAACGATCCCTACTTATACCTATACTACAATTTGACGAAAAGAGGGTTTAATTTGTGTGCGTATAAATCTCGCATCATGCAGCCACATGCACTTGTTCCTCTAACATTTCAGCCACTTGCACTCCCATTCTCTCCCAAAACCGTGCACATGCATTCTCCTTGCATTTCCAGCCACTCCACATGCTATTTCAGCCACATGCACTCATAATCATTCAACCAACTTTGCACATGCATTCATCATCATAACCTAGCTGTCATGTTCCCCCCATTTCACCTATAAATAAGCATCCATTGCATTCATTTTCATTCACAACACAATTCACTCATCCATTCCAGAAATACACTCTTCCATACACACCTCAATTCATATACACTCATCCATTGCAGAAATGTAGACCATCAAACTCCCTTGTGCCGTGCTCTCCCTTACAATCCAAACACCATCCTTCCATTTCCACCACTCCCCAAACCATTCACACCATCAAACTATCCCTAGACCTTGTGCTACAACGAAGAGGAAGAGAAAAGTGCCTAAACGTTCATACAATTCAAGTTTGAGTTGTTGGAATGTTTAGGTGTTTCTTTGATTTCAAGGTTTAATGTCAATACTCTTTGTTTTGTACGAATGAGGAATGGAAGATAAGAGGGCCTAAACGTTCATACAATTCAAGTTTGAGTTGTTGGAATGTTTAGGTGTTTCTTTGATTCTCTTTGTTTTGTACCATGAGGAACTAAACCCCACTTGGTTAGGGGGTGATTCGAATATATGTTTATGCTTGCATTTTGATTTGAATACTTCTAATTGCGTTTCATAAGTTGTGGATTCAATTCGTATAACTGTTTGATTGATAACTTATTTATGTATGTTCATTGAGAGTGCACACTTAATTTTCATGCATGAATATGACGCTAGAATATAAGTGAGTTTCACCTAATCGTTATGAACTTATATTCACAAGTAGTGGAGGTTGCTTATAAACAATCGCGTTAAATGAATTCTTGGCATAAGTTTCATGCAATCCATAGTAACGAATGCCTCGTCAACACTTATAATTTTCATAGAGCGTAATGATTCTTGCTTGTATCTCTTCTATGCATTCATGTTGAGGACTTGTGGGGAATGTTTTGATTTGTTGTATGCGCTAACCCATCCAATTCAATAATGTTAGGAAGATTTGAAGGTTAATTAGTGCATCACGGTTAACCCGGGGTGTTGAGTTTCATGGTTTATTGAAATGCAATTGGAAATCATTTTATTATGCAAGTATAACATGTATGGAGATGAACCCCTTAGCCATTCTATCATCCATTCATTCCATTCCATCAAATTCGTTTTACAATCTGTTTAGTTTATTAACTTGTTTTGTTATTTCAATTTTCGTATAAATCTAAATCCCCCTTTACTTTAATGTCCAATTTAGTTAGAAATCAATTTAGTTTGTGCTTTTAAGTGTTTTGATTCATTTTATTTCCCAATTTCGTCCAAATTCACCAAAGTGCTCAAAACTGCCCAGAAAGTGATTTTAAGGCAGTTTTGAGTGTTTTGGGTGATGTTTGAGTCTTTTGGTTTGTTTTAATGTTTTAAGTGTTTAGTTTTACATTCTTTGATGTTAGTTTAGTGTTGTATATTGTGTTTTTACGTTCTTGAGTCAAGTTATTACTTAATTTCGTCCAAATTTGTGTTTGTGCTCAAATCTGCCCAGAAAGTGGTTTTTAGGCAGATTTGAGTGTGTTTGTGTTGTTTTGAGTCTTTTGGTTTGTTTTAATGTTTTAAGTGTTTAGTTTTACATTCTTTGAGTTAGAAAGTGTTTTAGTTTGTGTTTATGAGTGTTTTGATTCATTTTGTTACACAATTTCGTCCAAATTCACCAAAGTGCTCAAAACTGCCCAGAAAGTGATTTTAAGGCAGTTTTGACTGTTTTGGGTGATGTTTGAGTCTTTTGGTTTGTTTTAGTGTTTTAAAGTTTAGTTTTGCATTCTTTGAGTCTAGTATAGTGTTTTATATTGTGTTTTTACGTTTGAATCAAACCATAATCTTAAATTCGTCCAACATTGGGTTTAAGGTCAGAAACTGCCTAGTTAGTGTTTTTAGGCAGTTTTGAGTCTTTTGAACTTGTTTTGAGTCCTTTGAGTCTTTGTGAACGTTTTTAACTTTGTTTTTACGTTTTTGAGTCAAATCCAAGTGATTAACAATCCCTCCTAATCCCCGGTCCAGAACGATCCCTACTTATACATATACTACAATTTGACGAAAAGAGGGTTTAATTTGTGTGCGTATAAATCTCGCATCACACTCCTGCAAAGATTGAACAAAGAAACAGATAGCCGGAGGAAGCTCAGACCTTCGGGGGAGACCCTAAAGGGAATCCTGCTGCCCAGTTCAAGAGTAGCACAAGGGAAAATCAACGATGGGCGGAAACCAGTTCAAGAGTAAGCCTGTGGAATCATCAAGATCAACCCATGCAATCACCAAGGAGAAGAGGGAATTTACACTCCATAACCAGATTTGCGTCCCTAAACTCTTCTCTTTGTTAGTTACATTCTGCTATGTTTAGTATGTTTAAGTGCTTTCTATGTGTTTACTTATGTTTTGTGTGAATCTATGCTTAAAACATTGAGGACAATGTTTGATTTAAGTGTGGGGGGTAACTAAGTATATTTAATGCAAATTCGTGGGATTTTATCACCCATAACTTCAAATGTTGTTCCTTGCTGTTTTAAGGTGTTTTTAAGTTGTTTTAGAGTGTTTTAGTTTGTTTTGTTTTTATAACTCCGAAAATCACATAAAAATTTGAAAAACATGTTTTAAAAAAGCCTAAAAAGAGTGTTTTGAGTCGTTTTTGTGTGTTTGTGTCTTAGGGTACCTTCCAACACAATGATAAGGATTTGGTTTGTAATTGCATGACGGTTAAAAAGAGTTATAAACATAGAGAAAAGTTTGATTTACTCTTGGTATATGCTTGGTTATGGTTATAATGTATGACTTCACATGCAATCATAAAAGAAAAATTCGTTTTTGTAACATGCTTGAAGGAAGGAACTCAAACAAACGCTACAACCCTGTGAAACTCGAGCCATTACCTTCTTTGGAGAGTTATAATCTGTGATTCTTTGTTTTCTAAAGTTGTTGCATGATCTGATTATTCCTTGCTTGGTTGCTACTTAGAATGCAATTGTATCATGATAGAACTAAATGCTAGAACTTATATCCGTTTCATTCAAAGCATGATATTGAATTGCATAACATATATCAAGATGAAGTTGTGTAGTTGCCACCATAGCCAAATAGCCTTACTTCCCATATTTCGTATATGTTGTAAGTTTTACCCCCGTTGAGCCTTGTTTAGCCTTTATTCTTTGTTTACCCACATTATCCTCACCTAGCCTAGTGTAGGACAGTCCACACCCTTGTTCTTAAATGATAGTGAGCATGACTAAAATGAATTCCTTTTGAGTACATTATGAAAGAAAATGAGTGTGGGGGAGAGAATGTTTTGTTCTTAAGTGTTTATGTATGTTTTGAGAGGCAAAAGAAAAGAAAAAAAATTGTGAAAAACATATGAAAAAAAAGAAAAACAGAAAAGAAAAGAAAGAAAGAAAGAAAAAGGAAAAAAAGAGCTTGTTCCCCCTTGTTGTTCAAAAGTTGAGTTTTCATTCAAAAGTGAATTCTAAGTTAATTCAAATGCTTTGCTCGCTATTTCTTTAAGAACCTTTGTTTTCCATATCCCTTCTTTGTTAGCCAAACACCTTTAGCCCCGTTTCAACCCTTATGCTTCTATCTTGATCGTTATGTGTTCAATAATGTGGAGTTTGGAATTGATATGAGCTTATGGAATCACTGGTTCTCATCCTAAGTAGTAGCATTCCATTCATGAGATCATATTCATGTCATTATCATAAATCCAGAAAATGCTTTCCTTGTTATAACATATGTGAGTGTTCGTCTACATGTTTACATCAATCTTCTCACATATACCTAGTGTAGGGTGTGCAGTCAGAAAATCTATGTGAAAAACGAGAGTACATCTAGTAAGGAATTGAGGGAATTCTCTAAGGCATGTTACTACATTCAAAACATGATTTTAAATGCTTAATTGTGAACTAGTATGTGGTGACTATGTGTAAGAATGTACTTAAGTGTAAAGATGGCTAAAATCTGTGGGAATAATGATTTTTAACTTGTCATGTGCATTGGAAATCCCTGAGACGATTGTTGGAAGGTATAGGTTGTGCTTTGTTCGTTTTGTTTTGTTTTTGGTTTCTTTTGTTTTGTTTTGCTCGAGGACTAGCAAAAGCTAAGTGTGGGGGAATTTGATAGAAGCATATTTAGGCGACTTACTTAGCTTGTTTTCGTGCATTTATATTGTTAATTCATAGTTGTTTTAGTCGTTTAAGCCATTTTCGTGTGTTTTTAGGTTCATATGGCTAAGGAAGCAAAAAGATGCATTTTGGAGCATTTTGGAGCAAAATTGGACTTGGAATGGATAGCTTATGTTTGGAGCAAAAGGAATGGACGAAATTGAAGGATTCCTAATCCATTGCAGCCACATGCACCCATAATCATTCACACCTTGCAGCCACATGCATTCACATGCATAAATCAGCCACATGCATCTCCCATCACCATATCAGATTTCCATCATATTCACATGCATTCCATCATTTAAAACATTGCACATGCACTCCCTTTAATTAATTAAGCCACATGCACTCCCATCCATTTCATCATTGCAGCCAACACATGCTTTCACATGCATTTTCAGATTGTCCCCTTGCACATGCAGCCACATATTCATTGCACATGCAATTCCAACCCACATGCATCCTTTAATCATTCAAACATGCAGCCACATTCCCTCCTAGCTGTCATGTTCCCCCCATTTCACCTATAAATAAGCATCCATTGCATTCATTCTCATTCACTCTTCCATATTCCAGAAATTCGTCAAAACCTCTCCACACCCTTGCAGCAGCCACCAAAACACTTTTCTCCTCCATTGCAGCCACTCCAACCACTCCCCAAACCATTCACACCACCAAAACTATCCTTAGACATTGTGCTACAACGAAGAGGAAGATAAGAGGGCCTAAACGTTCATACAATTCAAGTTTGAGTTGTTGGAATGTTTAGGTGTTTCTTTGATTTCAAATGTTTAATTTCAATACTCTTTGTTTTGTACGAATGAGGAATGGAAGAGAAGAGGGCCTAAACGTTCATACAATTCAAGTTTGAGTTGTTGGAATGTTTAGGTGTTTCTTTGATTCCAATGTTTAAATTCAACTAAACCCCCCTTTAGCTAGGGGGTGATTCGAAATATATGTTTATGCTTGCATTTTGATTTGATTACTTCTAATTGCGTTTCATAAGTTGTGGATTCAATTTGTTTAACCGTTTGATTGATAACTTATTTATGTATGTTTATTGAGAATGCGCGCTTAATTTTCATGCATGAATATGACGCTAGAATATAAGTGAGTTTCACCTAATAGTTACGAACTTATATTCGCAAGTAGTGGAGGTTGCTTATAAACAATCGCGTTAAACGAATTCTTGGCATAAGTTTCATGTGTATTCCATAGTAACGAATGCCTCGTCAACACTTATAATTTTCATAGAGCGTAATGATTCTTGCTTGTATCTCTATTATGCAATCATGTAGGGGACTTGTGGGGAATGTTTTGGGTTGTCGTATGCAATCATCCAATCCAATAACGTTAGGAAGATTTGAAAGTTAATTTAAGCGGACCTAATTAACTTGGAGTGTTGAGAATTTATGATTTATTGAAATGCAATTGGAAATCGTTTTATTATGCAAGTATAACATGTATGGAGATGAACCCCTTAGCTAGCCTTCATTCCATTCAATTCTATCACACATTCACATTTACATTTTGCTTTTACTTACAATCTGTTCTTTTAGTTTAAATTCGTCAAAACCTAAATCCCCCTTTACTTTCTTGTCAAATTAGTTAGAAATCAATTTAGTTTGTGTTTATAAGTGTTGTGATTCAATTTGTTACATAAATTCGTCCAAAGTACTCAAAGTGCTCAAAACTGCCCAGAAAGTGATTTTAAGGCAGTTTTGAGTGTTTTGGGTAATGTTTGAGTCTTTTGGTTTGTTTTAGTGTTTTAAAGTTAGTTTTGCATTCCTTGAGTCTGGTATAGTGTTTCATATTGTTATTTTACGTTTTTAAGTCAAATCCAAGTGGTTAACAATCCCTCCTAATCCCCGGTCCAGAATGATCCCTACTTATACTTATACTACAATTGACAAAAAGAGGGTTTAATTTGTGTGCGTTTAATTCTCGTATCAGTGTTCTATTCAAGGACATGTTTCTAAGAAGTGCCCACAACTCATTGAAAATGGTGGATGGGAAAGCGCAAATGCAATTGGATTTCAAGGCCAAAACCAACCAAGGAACGATCCGTATTCTAACACCTATAATCCAGGTTGGAGAGGTCACCCGAACTTCAAGTGGAGGGAGCCCCAACAACCACCACAACAAGGAGGCTTTAGACAACAACCCCCAGGTTTCTTCACTAAGCTATACGCACCCACACATGCTCCACAACAATCTGCCCCAAATGCTTCAGGTACGTCCCTAGACAATGATACACTTCTTAAGTTACTAACTAATTTGTCTCAGGGGCAAGAGAATCAAGCCAAAGCAATGCAAAATCAAGAAAAAAGGGTGGATCAATTGGAGAAACAAATTGGGCAGATTGCAGATTTTGTAGGGCAATTCCGAGACCAAGGCAAGCTCCCAAGCTCTACCATTCCAAACCCAAAGGGAGGGTTCGAAACGGCCAAAGCAATCACCTTGAGAAGTGGAAAAGAAGTTGGCATTACATCCAAACCATCACCATCAGGTCCTAATAGCAATCACCGCTATTTTACAACGTAAGTTACCTCCAAAGTGCAAAGATCCAGGTAGCTTTACAATTCCTTGTATTATTGGCCAAACTAAGTTTGAACATGCTATGTTAGATTTAGGAGCTTCAATTAATGTCATGCCATACTCTATTTATGCATCCATGAACCTTGGTGAGTTGAAAAATGATGGTGTGATTATTCAATTGGCCGATCAATCTAACGCCTATCCAAAGGGAGTTTTGGAAGATGTTTTAGTGCAGGTGAACAACTTGATATTCCCGGCGGATTTTTATGTGCTTGAAATGGAAGACTCGGTTCATTCTCCACCCTTGCCACTCCTACTTGGAAGACCGTTCATGAAAACAGCCCAAACAAAGATTGATGTGGCCAAAGGAGCACTAACAATGGAGTTTGGTGGTGATATAATTAAATTCAATGTCTATGACTCTATTAAGAATCCTAATGATGGTCATTCTTGTTTTGCCATAGATGTGCATAAGGATATAGGGCCGAAAGGATCCACACCTATCAAGAAGGATGTATCAAGAACCATGATGTGATAAAAGATAGCACTCAAATTAAACCCTCTTTTTGACAATTGTAGTATTGATGCGATAATTATACGCACACAAATTAAACCCTCTTTTCGTCAAATTGTAGTATATGTATAAGTAGGGATCGTTCTAGACCGGGGATTAGGAGGGATTGTTAACCACTTGGATTTGACTCAAAAAAACGTAAAATAACAATATGAAACACTATACTAGACTCAAGGAAAGCAAAACTAAACTTTAAAACACTAAAACAAACGAAAAGACTCAAAACAGCACCAAAACACTCAAAACTGCCTTAAAATCACTTTCTGGGCAGTTTTGAGCATCTTGAGTACTTTGGGCGAATTTGGGAAACAAAATGAATCAAAACACTTATAAACACAAACTAAATGTATTTCTAACTAATCTAACACTTTAAAAGAAATGGGGGAATGGTTTTGAATGAAACTTGAAATAAAAACAGAAACTTGGAAACAAACAGATTGTAAATTAAAGCATAAGGAAGTGAAGTAAACACAAGATGAATGAATCAACAACTAATAAAATAAGATAGTACCAATGAAGATGAAGCTAGAGATTCGATTTCACCATTGCTAAGCCAAGTCCATGCTTGTTAAGTCAGATTATACTCATCCCTCTACTTATTTCTTGGGTTTGTTTCACTTAGATATGATCAGCCATATGATGTGTGGATTTGATCAAATGTCTCTAATTATGAGCCTAATTGTGATGTGCAACTTTGGTTCCTAATCAAGACTATGTAGTGCATAAGAAACTTTCACAAAACCAAAGGGAACACTCGGCAGGATGTTTGCAAAACATTCCCTTCATTCATTCACATATCCACCAAGATTATGCATGATGTGTGCTTTAATCTTGGCTAAACAACCTGTGGTTAATTCAAATGATGATCAAGCACTAAAATTAACACACTAAGTCACAATTAAATCGGAGAATGAAGCAAGAAATAGATAGATTAAATGAGAATTCCGAATTAACTACATGGCAAACTTTGCAAGGCTACATCGAATCCATAGAAGAGGATTAGTTACAATTCATGTTTGCAAAGGATTTAACATAAAAATATAAAACATGAATGAACATAGAATTAATAAGAAGAAAGAACCCTTGAAGCAAAACTGATGTAGAATCAAAGAAACACCTAAACATTCCAACAACTCAAACTTGAATTGTATGAACGTTTAGGCCCTCTTATCTTCCTCTTCGTCGTAGCACAAGGTCTAAGGGATGTTGTTGGTGTGTTGAATGGAATGGGGAATTATGGAAATGGAAGGATGATGTTTGGATTGTAAGGGAGAGTCACGGCACAAAGGGGGGTTTATGGTCTACATTTCTGCAATGGATGAAGTGTATGAATGGAATGGATGGACTTTGTAAAGGGCACGGCCCCAAGGGACCAATTTCTGTTGTGAAATGAATTGTGGATGAATGAGAATGAATGAATGAGTATTTATAGGTGAAATGGGGGGAACATGACAGCTAGGTTGCATGTGCTAATGCTTGTGTGTGCATATGAAATCTGGAATTGCATGTGTGTTGACAGAAATGAAAGGGAATGCACGGTTTTGAGAGGATTTCTGGATGTGTGTTGAATGTGAAAGCATGTGCAATGAATGTGTGGTGCAATGATGAAGGAATAATCTGAAAATGCAAGGTGAAATGAAGTGGAATGACAATGGCATGTGGAGTGGCTGGAAAGTGTATGAAACTCACGGCAATGATGGTGATTTTCTGGTGGTGAATGGTAATGCAATGTGTTTGCATGTGAATTAAAGCTATGTGAATGATTAAGGTGAATGTGCATGAGTGCATGTGAAATCTGCCAAGATGCATGTGTTATGAAGTGGATTTTCTGATTGCATGTGGAATGAATGATTTCTTGGTGAGGGGATGCATGTGTTGATTAAAGGGGAAATGACAATCTGAAATGGGATAGCATGTGGGTGGAAATGCATGTGGGTGAATGTTTAAAGTGCATGTGCAATGTTTTAAAGGATGGAATGATGGAGGAACAAGTGTATGTGAATGCATGGTGATAGCATGTGCACGGTTTTGGTTGGAATGATGGCAGATTGTGAAAACATGTGAATGCATGTGTTTGATGAATGATAAGTGGTGAATGATAAGTGATGAATGATAAGTGGTGAATGATAAGTGATATGATATGTGATTATGATAAGTAATGGGAGCATGTGTATGGTTTTGGGAGAAAGGTGGAGATGCACGGCATAAGGGAATTGGAAAGGTTTAAATGTCCTAAAACTAAAGGGAACAAAGTTCCAACACTTTGGTCTTCAATTTCGTCCAACATTTTGGCGCCAAGCATAAGCTATCCATCCTTAGCCCAAAAGTGCTCCAAAAGTCTCCAAAATGCATCTTTTTGCTCCTTTAACCCTTTGGACCTACAAACACACGAAAATAGCTTAAAGGACTAAAATAACTAAAGAAACATAACGTAAATGCACGAGAACAAGCCATTTAAGTCGCATGAATATGCTCCTATCAAGTATAGATAAAAGTAGGGATCGTTCTAGGCCGGGGATTAGGAGGGATTGCTAATCTAATGAAAATTGACTCAAAAGATGTGAAAATATGCTTTAAAACACTTTAAATAAACTCACAAGACTCTTACTAACTTGTATGACCAAAAACAAACTTTAAAGACTCAAAACAACTCAAAACAACCAAAAAGACTCAATTTAGACTCTTAAGACTTAATTTGGA
Source organism: Pyrus communis (assembly GCF_041283825.1). Lineage (NCBI taxonomy): Eukaryota > Viridiplantae > Streptophyta > Magnoliopsida > Rosales > Rosaceae > Pyrus > Pyrus communis. Next base: position 10,757,678 of record NC_142566.1, read on the forward strand.
CGAAAATACACTTGGTTTTGACTCTAAACACTCAAAAAGACTCTTTTGGACAGATTTGGAACAAGTAAGAAAAGGGGTTTTGATTTTGGACGAATTTAAAAAAAACAAGTGACTTAAAACTTTAAAACAGATTTTGGACGAATTTAAGAAAAACTAATGGATGATGGGATAGCCAAGGGATACTTCTCCACACATGATACATTCAAACATAAATTGATTTCCAGTTGCTTTTCCGATAAACCATGAACCTCAACACCCCAGATTAACCGTGACATCACTAATTAACCCTCAGATTTCCCTTAAGTTAGTGGATTGGATGACATCATACGACAACCCAAAGCATTCTTCAAAACGTCCCCTACATGACATCATAATAGAGATACGGTCAAAGATCATTACGTTCAATGGAAATCATAAGTATTGACATAGCACTTGTAACTATGACATCATGATACGCATGCTAGGAATTTACTTAACATGATTGTGAAAACAACCTTAACTACTTGTGAATATAAGTTTGTGACGATTATGTGAAACACCCTTATATTCTAGCACCAAATTCAAGCATGCAAATTAAGTAGGCCTCCCTAATAAACATACAAGAATAAGTTATCCATCAAACGGTTAAGTAAATTGCGTTCACAATTTATGAAATCACAGCTGGACTTAATCAACTCATATTATCAATGTAATCATGGTTTCAAAGCATCCCTAGGCTAAAACGAGTTTAGCCTCTCATGTTCATGACAAAACAAAGCAACATAGATTTAAACATTGAAAATAAAAGATAGATTACACCTAAAAACGTCCAACACTCCAACTTGAATGCACAAACGCCCAAGGCTTGGTTGATAGGAGCATATTTAGGCGACTTAACTAGCTTTTTCTTGTGCCTTTATGCTATTATTTCTTAGTTAATGTCGTATTACAACTCAATTTCGTGTGTTTGTAGGACCTATGGGTTAAAGTACCAAGGAAGTGTATTTTGGTTTATTTTGGAGCAATTTTGGACACTATGTGGATAGCTTGCATATAGGCCAACATGGATGGACGAATTTGGAGTTCAAGTGGCTAGAAATATGATGAGAAGAGGAAGGAACTAAGCTCAGGACAAAGTGGATAAGGAAGTAGATCAAAAGAGGAAACCCTATCCAAAACCTTATCCAACCTTATCTTATCCAAACCTTATCCTATCTTATCCTAACCTAATCTTGTTCCACCTTAATCCAAGCTGCAAGTGGACCTAAAAACATGATTTCTAGAAGCCTTATCTGACCCTAAAAGGGTGCAACTGATGTGAAAATTAACTTGACACACAAATTAAACCCTATTTGTGACAATTGTAGTAGAGATGTAAGTAGGGATCGTTCTAGACCGGGGATTAACTAGGGATGCTAATCTATGTAAATAAGACTCAAAAACACTAAACTAGACTCTATGGACTCAAAACTAACTTTAGACACTTAAAACAGCAACCAATACTCAAAAAGACTCAATTTTAGACTCAATAAAGGTTTTGGACGAAAATCGGACTTGACTAGACTCAAAAGACTCAAGGAAAACAAGTTTTGACTCAAATATGAAGACTAAATAACATGGGGATTGTTTTTGACGAATTTTAGACTCAAAACAAAAACTTTATAGAAAACACTTTTGAAAAACGAATTTAGGTAAAATAAATGGGTAAAAGGCTAGTTAGAGGGTCCTTCTCCACACATGATATATGCATACGAACCAATGTCCAGTTATTACTTCTTTAGACTATGAATGACAACGCCCCAAATTAGTTGCATCGCACAACTAACCCTCAAGTTTTCCTTATTTCATTGAATTAGATGGAATACGCATCTAAACCAAATTATCTTTTTCAAGTTCTTTATATGAGACGCATAACAAAGATTCATATCAAAAGTCATTAAGTTTTGTGAAAACTATAAGCATTGACAAGGCATTCATCACTATGAAATGCATGAGACTCATACCAAGGATTTACTTAACGCGATTGTGACTAGCAACCTCCACTACTTGTGAATATAAGTGAATAACAATTACGTGAAACCCCCCTATATTCTAGCATCAAGCTTATGCATGCAAATTAAGTGTTAACCCCCAACCCACATACATAAACCAGTTTTAATAACTTAGATAAGCAAATCACATTCACGCCTTAAGAAATAATAACCGGACGTAATCAATTCATATAAAACATATAATCATGGCTTCAAATTCTCCTCTAACTAAAAAGAAGTTAGTTCCTCATGTTCGCAAAACAAAGATAATTAAATTTAAACATTGAACTAAGACTAAGGATAGAATACACCTAGAAACTCTCCACACTCCAATGGCAGATTTCGAACCCTCCTTGGATGGCAGATTGCACAAGTCCTCCTCTCCTTGCTTCCTTGCTTGCGGCACTAGGGTGGTGTAGAATGGATTGTGGTGTTTTATGGATGCAAATATGAATGAATGAATGAGTGAGTGGATGGATTAAATGGTGAGGCATTGGCTGTTTATATAGGCTAATTATGCACACTTAGTGAAGGACAAGGATTGCACAATCCCATGGAAAAAGGGTTAAGTCTTTGTAGAAACCAAAAGGGAAAGGGATAGGGAATTTTCGCCAGAAATTAAGGGCTTCTAGAAACTAGGTATTTTTTTTGGCAGAATTTAGACTTCTAGAAGGGGTAAAGGGTAGATTTCTGGACCTAAATGGATAAGGACTCATGATATAGGTGTAGAGGAAGGATTGCAACTCCTAAACCTGATTTGGATAGGATAAAATAGGATAATGTTAGAGTTAGGATAGGATAAGGTTTCTAGGATAGGATAAGATAAGGTTGGATAAGGTTGGATAAGGTTCCTTGTTTCTTGCTTCTTCCTTATCTTCATTGCATTAGGACTTCTTCCACCAGATTTGTAGCCTTTCCTAGCCCTTCTTGACTTCAATTTCGTCCATCCTCTTTACTCCATGGTTAAGCTATCCAATCTGATACGTAATTTATACGCACACAAACTAAACCCTATTTGTGACAATTGTAGTAATGATGTAAGTAGGGATCGTTCTAACCGGGGATTAACTAGGGGTGCTAATCTATTTTGAATTGACTTGAAAACACAAAAACTAAATGTAAAGACTCTTAACAAAACTACTATGACTCAGAATAGCTTTGAAAGACTCAAACTGCTTAAAACAATCAAATTGACTCAAATAGAAACTAGAACTTGATTTAGACGAATTTGAAAGTGTTTATGACTCCAAAAGCTTAAAGATACAAAAATAAAACAAATACGAATGATTAAGACTCAACGAAATATGGGGGAAATGTGTTTGGACGATATTAAATTAAAAAGACAGAATATAATTAAAGGCAAAATGTAAATATGAATGTGATGAAAATATGGATGATGGAATAGCCAAGGGGTTCTTCTCCACACATGTTACACTTGCATACAATATTGATTCTCAGTTGGTCTTTCGATAAGTTGTGAAACTCAATGCTCCAAGTTAATTAGGTCCGCTTAAATTAACTTTCAGATTTCCCTAAATTCGTTGGATTGAATGGAATACGCATTACAACCAAATTATTCTTAATCAAAGTCCCTAACTATGGAATACGCATGATAGAGACATTCAACAAAGATCATTAAGTTCAATGAAAATTATAAGTGTTGACGAGGCATTCGTTACTATGGAATACGCATGAAACTTATGCCAAGAATTCGTTTAACGCGATTGTTTATAAGCAACCTCCACTACTTGTGAATATAAGTTCATAACGATTAGGTGAAACTCACTTATATTCTAGCGTCATATTCATGCATGAAAATTAAGCTTGCAATCTCAATGAACATACATAAATAAGTTATCAATCAAACAGTTAAACGAATTGAATCCACAACTTATGAAATTCCAACCAAAAGTAATCAATTCATATTGCAAATATAAACATAGTTTCGAATCACCCCCTAGCTAAAGGGGGTTTAGTTCCTCATAACCTTGAAATCAAAGAAACAACTAAACATTCCAACAACTCAAACTTGAATTGTATGAACGTTTAGGCACTCTTCTCTTCCATTACAAAACAAAGAAAATTGAATTCAAACATTGAAATCAAAGAAACACCTAAACATTCCAACAACTCAAACTTGAATTGTATGAACGTTTAGGCACTCTTCTCTTCCTCGTTGTTGTGGCACAAGGTCTAAGGTGAGCTTTGGGGATTATGTGAAGTGTTTTGGAGGGATGGGAAGTGGTTGGATAGTGGCTGAAATGGAGGATAAAAACTGCACAGATTGGAAGGATATGCACGGCAATGGATGTGTATTTGTGTGGTGTGTTGTGTTGTGAATGAGATCAGATGAAGTGGTGATAGGAGCATATTCATGCGACTTAAATGGCTTGTTCTCGTGCATTTACGTTATGTTTCTTTAGTTATTTTAGTCCTTTAAGCTATTTTCGTGTGTTTGTAGGTCCAAAGGGCTAAAGGAGCAAAAAGATGCATTTTGGAGACTTTTGGAGCACTTTTGGGCTAAGGATGGATAGCTTATGCTTGGCGCCAAAATGTTGGACGAAATTGAAGACCAAAGTGTTGGAACTTTGTTCCCTTTAGTTTTAGGACATTTAAACCTTTCCAATTCCCTTATGCCGTGCATCTCCACCTTTCTCCCAAAACCATACACATGCATTCATTATTCATTCCCTCACATGCTCCCATCACTTATCATAACCACATATCATATCACTTATCATTCACCACTTATCACTTATCATATCATTAACCACATATCATATCACTTATCATTCACCACTTATCACTTATCATATCATTCACCACTTATCATTCATCAAACACATGCATTCACATGTTTTCACAACCTAATTCACATGCACATTCATCCACCTCTCTTCCTAAAACCGTGCACATGCAAACACCTTCACCCACATGCACCCTTTTATTCTTTCATCATTCCATCCACTCATTCATCAAACCACTCACATCCATTTCATCATTGCAAACATTCAAACAAACATCACTCAATGCCGTGAGTCCCATCCCATTTCCAGCTTTTCCTTTGCATTCCCCCTTTAATCAACACATGCATTCACTCACCACAAACAAGTCACATGCATTCAAACAAACATAATCATTCCATCACATGCACATTCACCTTGCATTTGCAGAAAATCCACTTCATTGCACATGCATCTTCAACAAACAAGTCACATGCATTCATATTTCCCCTTTGTGCCGTGGCTCCTCCTCCAGATTTCTAGCATTCCTTTCACATGCATCTTGGCAGATTTCACATGCACATTCACCCTAATCATTCACATAGCTTTAATCCACATGCATTTCCACCTAGCTTTCCATCTCACAACCACCAGAAATCTCCCAAAACCGTGCATATCAATCCCCTCACTCTCTAATTATTTCATCACATGCATTTTCAGCACACACAAGCATTAGCACATGCAACCTAGCTGTCATGTTCCCCCCATTTCACCTATAAATACTCATTCATTCATTCTCATTCATTCACAATTCATTTCACAACAGAAATTGGTCCCTTGGGGCCGTGCCCTTCACAAAGTCCATCCATTCCATTCATACACTTCATCCATTGTAGAAATGTAGACCATAAACCCCCCTTTGTGCCATGACTCTCCCTTACAATCCAAACATCATCCTTCCATTTCCATAATTCCCCAATCCATTCAACACACCAACAACATCCCTTAGACCTTGTGCTACGACGAAGAGGAAGATAAGAGGGCCTAAACGTTCATACAATTCAAGTTTGAGTTGTTGGAATGTTTAGGTGTTTCTTTGATTCTACATCAGTTTTGCTTCAAGGGTTCTTTCTTCTTATTAATTCTATGTTCATTCATGTTTTATATTTTTATGTTAAATCCTTTGCAAACATGAATTGTAACTAATCCTCTTCTATGGATTCGATGTAGCCTTGCAAAGTTTGCCATGTAGTTAATTCGGAATTCTCATTTAATCTATCTATTTCTTGCTTCATTCTCCGATTTAATTGTGACTTAGTGTGTTAATTTTAGTGCTTGATCATCATTTGAATTAACCACAGGTTGTTTAGCCAAGATTAAAGCACACATCATGCATAATCTTGGTGGATATGTGAATGAATGAAGGGAATGTTTTGCAAACATCCTGCCGAGTGTTCCCTTTGGTTTTGTGAAAGTTTCTTATGCACTACATAGTCTTGATTAGGAACCAAAGTTGCACATCACAATTAGGCTCATAATTAGAGACATTTGATCAAATCCACACATCATATGGCTGATCATATCTAAGTGAAACAAACCCAAGAAATAAGTAGAGGGATGAGTATAATCTGACTTAACAAGCATGGACTTGGCTTAGCAATGGTGAAATCGAATCTCTAGCTTCATCTTCATTGGTACTCTCTTATTTTATTAGTTGTTGATTCATTCATCTTGTGTTTACTTCATTTCCTTATGCTTTAATTTACAATCTGTTTGTTTCCAAGTTTCTGTTTTTATTTCAAGTTTCATTCAAAACCAATCTCCCATTTCTTTTAAAGTGTTAGATTAGTTAGAAATACATTTAGTTTGTGTTTATAAGTGTTTTGATTCATTTTGTTTCTCAAATTCGTCCAAAGTACTCAACGTGCTCAAAACTGCCCAGAAAGTGATTTTTAGGCAGTTTTGAGTGTTTTGGTGCTGTTTTGAGTCTTTTGGTTTGTTTTAGTGTTTTAAAGTTTAGTTTTGCATTCTTTGAGTCTAGTATAGTGTTTCATATTGTTATTTTACGTTTTTGAGTCAAATTCAAGTGGTTAACAATCCCTCCTAATCCCCGGTCTAGAACGATCCCTACTTATACATATACTACAATTTGACGAAAAGAGGGTTTAATTTGTGTGCGTATAATTCTCGTATCAAATTTTGGCGCCGTTGCCGGGGATTAGAAAATTTGCTAATCCTTTGGATTGTTTTATTTTCGTTTGTTTTTATTTTATTCCAGATTCTTATGTTATTTTGTTTCTTGTCATTGGTACCAGTTTATGACTCGGAGTTCTCATCCGATTCGTGAACATATCCTGGATTGATTGGGTTCTTCGTCCGGCTGCAAGACATAAAAGAAAGCGCTACTTGGGAGGCAACCCAATGCACTGAAAAAAACAAAAAAAAATTCATTTATTAAACATGGAGAAAGTTGGTGCTTCACAAAGGTTGTTTACGTGAAGCCCCACTACGAGGCGTCGAAGCAGGAGGCATAGAAGCAGGAGGCATAGAAGCGGGAGGCATCGGGGCGGAAGCCATCGAAGCGGGAGGCATCGGAGCTAAAGCATTCCAGGCCTCAATACTTGGCCAAGCGCTGGATGACCCAGGAAAAAGGTGCCTCTGGAGACAAGCCGCAAGCCTTTGACGGTCACTGTGAATTCGACCCTCAGATTCTTGCAGCTCATCAAGCTTCCTCTTCATGCCCGACGAATAGTTATTTGCAAGCACATGCAAACTTCTATTCTCGTACTTAAGCTGCTGGATCTCTTGCTTAGGACTCTCCACCTCTGCCATCAATGATTCCACCTGACGGGAGCGGGCAAGCAGGCGTTGGCCCATGTTGGACACAGAACTCGCACACTGAACACTAAGTGCGAGGGACTCTTGAACGGCCAACTCATCGGACCGTCCTGACAGCAGCCTACTATCTTTTGGAGTGAGGAGGTTCCTAGCTACTATTGTAGCTGTTGTGGCGTCCTGCATCACGGAGTCTTCACCTGTAAGAAGACCGTTAGAAGATAAGAAAGAAGGGCGCCATACGTTACCTTGACGCGGCGCGCCCGTATCACTGCTAAGGCTCAATTCCAAGCTAAGGTTCGATGAGTTTGCCATTTTTCAAAAGTGTTCAAAGAGAAGGGATGGAGTTAAATTTCAAAGGGCCGGAGTCGATTTTCAAGAATGGGAAATCTTCAGAGTATGTTTGTTGTGGTGATCGATAGCTCTATAAAAAGCCAAAGCGACGCGTCCACCGATTCAAGAAGCCGGAATTTCCGGCGTAATTTAGGCGACGCTTTCTCGGCTTTTCAGAAGGCGCGTTCAACTTTGTCAAAAGTTCACGTGGAGGTCATCATCGCAGCTACACTTTTGCCGACAAGCGTAAATTTCGGCGACGCTTTCTCTGCTTTTCAGAAAACGCGTGCGACTTTGTCAAAAGAGCTCTGACAGAGCCGCATCCGCACTACCACGTGTCGTTCAGAAAGCAAAGGGGCGCCTGTGCAGAAATCGAAGGGGCGTCCGCTCAGAAATCGAAGAGCCGTTTGCTCAGAAATTGAAGAGATGTTTGTCGACAAGGGTAAAAAAACAGTACCACCACTTGATATTATCTCTATATATGTCGACCTTCGTCTTTTATGGCAAGGCAAACCTGAAGAAAATGTTCAACTCTTCAGCACCTCTGAGGGCGCTCTCCCAGCAACGCCTTTTGAAATACTCAATTTTTTCTCCCCCAAAGAAGATACCAGAAACCTGGAGTACAAATAAGGCAGAAGGAAACGGTCGATCGAAGCATGTGGAGACAACCACAACAAATACATGTGCTGCTTCATTCGCCGTTTCTTCAAAAGCAAAGGTATCTCATATCATCAAGGTCTAAAGCAAAAGTATCTCATATCATGCTCTTTCCCTGTCCTTTCCTTTGTCCTTGTTATTACTCGCATGGCAAAGTAAAACGAAAGCAATCAGAGGCACTTGGAGTCAGTCTTCTGTTCTGGAACCGACTGCCTGGAATCCATTCCTGATTGCTTACCTAGCGTTGCTCTCGACCACTTCTGCAAGGGGAGCAAGCAAGGCAAGGAAAATGATACATTGAAGCATGTGGAGACACACATAGGCTGAGTTATCCTCCAACCCTTTTCAATACGAATTGGAAAGATTGAACAAAGAAACAGACCAAAGGAGTAAGCTCAGACCTTCGGGGGAGACCAAAAGAATCCTGCTGCCCAGTTCAAGAGTAGCACAAAGGAAAATCAACGATGGGAGGAACCCCTGTGGAGTCAACAACATCAAGCCTCAATGCAATCAACAAGGAGAAGATGGAATTTACATTCCACAACCAGATTTGCGTCTCTAAACTCTTCTTTTTGTTAATTACATTTTGCCATGTTTAGTATGTTTAAGTGCTTGTTGTGTGTTTACTTATGTTTTGTGTGAATCTATGCTTAAAACATTGAGGACAATGTTTGATTTAAGTGTGGGGGGGTAACTAATGTTGTTAATGCAAATTCGTGGGATTTTATCACCCATAACTTCAAATGTTGTTCCTTGCTGTTTTAAGGTGTTTTTAAATTGTTTTAGAGTGTTTTAGTGTGTTTTGTTTTATAACTCCGAAAATCACATAAAAATTTGAAGAAAATGTTTTGAAAAGCCTAAAAAGAGTGTTTTGAGTCGTTTTTGTGTGTTTGTGTCTTAGGGTACCTTCCAACACAATGATAAGGATTTGGTTTATAATTGCATGACGGTTAAAAAGAGTTATAAACATAGGGAAAAGTTTGATTTACTCTTGGTATATGCTTGGTTATGGTTATAATGTATGACTTCACATGCAATCATAAAAGAAAAATTCGTTTTTGTAACATGCTTGAAGGAAGGAACTCAAACAAACGCTACAACCCTGTGAGACTCGAGCCATTACCTTCTTTGGAGAGTTATTTTCTGTGATTCTTTATTTTCTAAAGTTGTTGCATGATCTCATTATTCCTTGCTTGGTTGCTACTTAGAATGCAATTGTATCATGATAGAACTAAATGCTAGAACTTATATCCGTTTCATTCAAAGCATGACATTGAATTGCATAACACATATCAAGATGAAGTTGTGTAATTGCCACCATAACCAAATAGCCTTACTTCCCATATTTCGTATTTGTTATTAGTTTTAACCTCGTTGAGCCTCGTTTAGCCTATTTTCTTTGCTAACCACATCACCCCTTACCTAGTCTAGATTAGGACCATCCGTACCCTTGTTCTTGAAGTATAGTGAGCATGACTTAAATGAATTCCTTTTGATTAATATGTTGCAGAAAATAAGTGTGGGGGAAGGGATTTTTGTGTGTATGTATGTGCCTAAGTCTTAAAGGAGGCACGAAAAAAAAAAAAAGAAAAAAAAAATGTGAGAAAAAGAAGAAGAAAAGAAAGAAAAAGAGTGAAAATAAGTGAGAATGGACTCACAAGTGTGATTGTTGAAGAAAGAGCCCAAAAGTTTGAATATGGCCCTAAGTTTTGTGTGACTTCCCCTTGGGTGTTCAAAGTTGACTTCTGCGTTCTAAAGGGAATTCTAAGTGCCTAATTCAATACTTTGCTCACTATTGCTTAAAGAACGTTTGTTTTCCCTATCCTTTCTTTGTTAGCCAAACACCTTTAGCCCCGTTTCAACCCTTATGCTTCTATCTTGATCGTTATGTGTTCAATATGTGGAGTTTGGAATTGATATGAGCTTATGGAATCACTGGTTCTCATTCTAAGTAGTAGCATTCCATTCATGAGATCATATTCATGTCATTATCGTAAATCCAGAAAATGCTTTCTTTGTTATAACATATGTGAGATACTAGTCTTTCATGTTTACATCAATCTCTCACATATAACTAGTTTAGGGTGTATAGTCAGAAAATCTATGCACTCTAGTAAGGAATTGAGGAAATTCTCTAAGGCATGTTACTACATTCGAAATGGTTTTAAATGCTTAAATGTGAACTAGTATGTGGTGACTATGATTAAGAATGTACTTAAGTGTAAAGATGGCTAAAATCTGTGGGGATAATGATTTTTAACATGTCATGAGCATTGGAAATCCGTGAGACGATTGTTGGAAGGTGTAGGTTGTGTTTTGTTCGTTTGGTCTAGTTTCGTGTTCTTTTGTTGTTTTGTTTTGCTCGAGGACTAGCAAAAGATAAGTGTGGGGGTATTTGATAGGAGCATATTCATGCGACTTAAATGGCTTGTTCTCATGCATTTACGTTATGTTTCTTTAGTTATTTTAGTCCTTTAAGCTATTTTCGTGTGTTTGTAGGTCCAAAGGGTTCAAGGAGCAAAAAGATGCATTTTGGAGACTTTTGGAGCACTTTTGGGCTAAGGATGGATAGCTTATGCTTGGCGCCAAAATGTTGGACGAAATTGAAGACCAAAGTGTTGGAACTTTGTTCCCTTTAGTTTTAGGACATTTAAACCTTTCCAATTCCCTTATGCCGTGCATCTCCACCTTTCTCCCAAAACCATACACATGCTCCCATTACTTATCATAATCACATATCATATCACTTATCATTCATCACTTATCATTCACCACTTATCACTTATCATATCATTCACCACTTATCATTCATCAAACACATGCATTCACATGCACTTGTTCCTCCATCATTCCATCCTTTAAAACATTGCACATGCACTTTAAACATTCACCCACATGCATCCCCTCACCAAGAAATCATTCATTCCACATGCAATTCCAGATTTCACATGCACACACAAACATTAGCACATGCAACCTAGCTGTCATGTTCCCCCCATTTCACCTATAAATACTCATTCATTCATTCTCATTCATCCACAATTCATTTCACAACAGAAATTGGTCCCTTGGGGCCGTGCCCTTCACAAAGTCCATCCATTCCATTCATACACTTCATCCATTGCAGAAATGTAGACCATAAACCCCCCTTTGTGCCGTGACTCTCCCTTACAATCCAAACATCATCCTTCCATTTCCATAATTCCCCAATCCATTCAACACACCAACAACATCCCTTAGACCTTGTGCTACGACGAAGAGGAAGATAAGAGGGCCTAAACGTTCATACAATTCAAGTTTGAGTTGTTGGAATGTTTAGGTGTTTCTTTGATTCTACATCAGTTTTGCTTCAAGGGTTCTTTCTTCTTATTAATTCTATGTTCATTCATGTTTTATATTTTTATGTTAAATCCTTTGCAAACATGAATTGTAACTAATCCTCTTCTATGGATTCGATGTAGCCTTGCAAAGTTTGCCATGTAGTTAATTCGGAATTCTCATTTAATCTATCTATTTCTTGCTTCATTCTCCGATTTAATTGTGACTTAGTGTGTTAATTTTAGTGCTTGATCATCATTTGAATTAACCACAGGTTGTTTAGCCAAGATTAAAGCACACATCATGCATAATCTTGGTGGATATGTGAATGAATGAAGGGAATGTTTTGCAAACATCCTGCCGAGTATTCCCTTTGGTTTTGTGAAAGTTTCTTATGCACTACATAGTCTTGATTAGGAACCAAAGTTGCACATCACAATTAGGCTCATAATTAGAGACATTTGATCAAATCCACACATCATATGGCTGATCATATCTAAGTGAAACAAACCCAAGAAATAAGTAGAGGGATGAGTATAATCTGACTTAACAAGCATGGACTTGGCTTAGCAATGGTGAAATCGAATCTCTAGCTTCATCTTCATTGGTACTCTCTTATGTTATTAGTTGTTGATTCATTCATCTTGTGTTTACTTCATTTCCTTATGCTTTAATTTACAATCTGTTTGTTTCCAAGTTTCTGTTTTTATTTCAAGTTTCATTCAAAACCAATCTCCCATTTCTTTTAAAGTGTTAGATTAGTTAGAAATACATTTAGTTTGTGTTTGTAAGTGTTTTGATTCATTTTGTTTCTCAAATTCGTCCAAAGTACTCAAGGTGCTCAAAACTGCCCAGAAAGTGATTTTTAGGCAGTTTTGAGTGTTTTGGTGCTGTTTTGAGTCTTTTGGTTTGTTTTAGTGTTTTAAAGTTTAGTTTTGCATTCTTTGAGTCTAGTATAGTGTTTCATATTGTTATTTTACGTTTTTGAGTCAAATTCAAGTGGTTAACAATCCCTCCTAATCCCTGGTCTAGAACGATCCCTACTTATACATATACTACAATTTGACGAAAAGAGGGTTTAATTTGTGTGCGTATAATTCTCGCATCATGATTGGGTTAGGGCCATTGTTTTGTGTCCTCAAGTGCATACAAGGCCTTCAATTTCATCCAACACTTGGGCTCCAAGTATAAGCTATCCATCCTTAGCCCAATAATGCTCCAAAACACTCCATAATGCACCCTTTCATCAAACACGTCTTATTATCCTGAAAACACACAAAAGAAGCATAAAGGACTAAAATAACTAAAGAAACATAACGTAAATGTACGAGAACAAGCCATTTAAGTCGCATGAATATGCTCCTATCAAATACCCCCACACTTATCTTTTGCTAGTCCTCGAGGAAAACAAAACAACAAGAGAACACGAAACTAGACAAAACGAACAAAACACAACCTACACCTTCCAACAATCGTCTCATGGATTTCCAATGCACATGACAAGTTAAAAATCATTAGTCCCATAGATTTTAGTCATCTTCACACTTGAATACATTCTTAATCATAGTCACCACATACTATTTCACAATTAAGCATTTAAAACCATGTTTTTAATGAAGTAACATGCCTTAGAGAATTTGCTCAAATCCTTACAAGATATGCACTCGTTTTTCACACAGATTTTCTGACTACACACCCTACACTAGTTATATGTGAGAAGATTGATGTAAATATGAATTCTAACACTCACATATGTTATATCAAAGAAAGCATTTTCTGGATTTACGATAATGACATGAATATGATCTCATGAATGGAATGCTACTACTTAGAATGAGAACCAGTGATTCCATAAGCTCATATCAATTCCAAACTCCACATATTGAATACATAACATCAAGATAGAAGTTGAGGGTTATAACGGGGCTAAGGGTAATGGTTTAACAAAGAAAGGTAAAGTAAAACAAAGGTTCTTAAAGTAATAGGAAGCGAAGTATTGAAATTGACACTTAAACTCACTTTTAATGGCAGAAATCAACTTTTAAACACAAGGGAAGATTCATGCAACAACTAGGGTCAAATTCACTCTTTTGGACCCTTCCTTCAATAACCAATGCTTGTGAGATCATTCTCACTTATTTTTCAACTCTTTTTTTTCTTTCTTTTCAACAATTTTTTTCTTTATTTCATTCTTTGGCTGTGCCCTATTATCTTCCCCCACACTTATTTTCTGCAGTATATTGATCAAAAGGAGTTCATTCTAAGTCATGCTTCACTATCCTTTAAGAACAAGGGGTTAACAAAGAAAATAAGCTTGAAAAGGCTCAAAAGGGGTAATCCTACAATACATGTGAAAAGGGATAGGCTTTTTGGCTTTGGCTTGACTAACAACTTCATCTTATTGTATGTTATGCAATCAATATCATGCTTTGAATGAAACGGATATAAGTTCTAGCATTTAGTTCTATCATGATACAATTGCATTCTAATTAGCAACCAAGCAAGGAATAATGAGATCATGCAACAACTTTAGAAAACAAAGAATCACAGAAATTAACTCTCCAAAGAAGATAATGGCTCGAGTCTCTCAGGGATGTAGCGTTTGTTTGAGTTCCTTCCTTCAAGCATGTTACAAAAACGAATTTTTCTTTTATGATTGCATGTGAAGTCATACATTATAACCATATCCAAGCATATACCAAGAGTAAATCAAACTTTTCTCTATGTTTATAACTCTTTTTAACCGTCATGCAATTACAAACCAAATCCTTATCATTTTGTTGGAAGGTACCCTAAGACACAAACACACAAAAACGACTCAAAACACTCTTTTTAGTTTTTTTTTTTTTTTTTTTTTTCAAAACATGTTTTTCAAATTTTTATGTGATTTTCTGAGTTATAAAACAAAACATACTAAACAGCTTAAAAACATTTTAAAACAGAAAGGAACAACACTTGAAGTTAAGGGTGATAAAATCCACGAATTTGCATCAAATATACTTAGTTACCCCCCCACACTTAAATCAAACATTGTCCTCAATGTTTTAAGCTTAAAATCACACCAAACAAAAGTAAACATAAAAACAGCAACGAAACATACTAAACATGGCAGAATGTAATTAACAAAGAGAAGAGTTTAGGGACGCAAATCTGGTTATGGAGTGTCAATTCCCTCTTCTCCTTGGTAATTGCATTGAGGCTTTGATCATAGTGACTCTACAGGCTTACTCTTGAACTGGTTTCTGCCCATTGTTGATTCTCCTTTGTGCTACTTCTTGAACTAGGCAGCAGGATGGTTCTTTTGGTTTCCCCCGAAGGTCTGAGCTTACCCCTTTTATCTGTTTCTTTGTTCAATCTTTGCAAGAGTGGTCCTTTCTCTGGAAGTGTATCAACCGTTGAAGATGACTACTCGAGAGCAACGCTAGGTAAGCAATCAGGAACAGATTCCAGGCAGTTGGCTCCAGATCGGAAGACTGACTCCAAGTGCCGGCTGATTGCTTCTTTCACTTTGCCATGCGAGTAAGAACAAGGACAAAGAAAAGGACAAGGAAAGAGCATGATATGAGATACTTTTGCTTTAGACCTTGATGATATGAGATACCTTTGCTTTTGAAGAAACGGCGAATGAAGCAGCACATGTATTTGTTGTGGTTGTCTCCACATGCTTCGATCGACCGTTTCCTTCTGCTTCATTTGTACTCCAGGTTTCTGGTATCTTCTTTTGGGGAGAAAAAATTGAGTATTTCAAGAGGCTTTGTTGGAAGTGCGCCCTCAGAGGTGAGAGAGAGTTGGGCATTTTCTTCAGGTTTGCCTTGCCATAAAAGACGAAGGTCGACATATATAGAGATAATATCAAGTGGTGGTACTGTTCTTTTACCCTTGTCGACAACTGTCTCTTCGATATCAGAACGACGCCTCTTCGATTTCTGAGCAGGCGCCGCTTCGATTTCTGAACGACGCGTAGTAGTGCGGATGCGGCTCCTTTTGACAAAGCTGCACGCGTTTTCTGAAAAGCAGAGAAAGCGTCGCCGAACTTTGCGCTTGTCGGCTAAAGATGTGTAGTTGCGGTGATGGCCTCCACGTGTTGTCTGAAAAGCCGAGAAAGCGTTGCCTAAATTACGCCGGAAATTCCGGCTTTTTGAATCGGTGGACGCGTCGCCTTGGCTTTTTATAGAGTTATCGATCACAACAACAAACACACTCTGAAGAATTCCCATTCTTGAAAATCGACTCCGGCCCTTTGAAATTTAACTCCATCCCTTCTCTTTGAACACTTTTGAAAAATGGCAAACTCATCGAACCTTAGCTTGGAATTGAGCCTTAGCAGTGATACGGGCGCGCCGCGTCAAGGTAACGTATGGCGCCCTTCTTTCTTATCTTCTAACGGTCCTCTTTCAGGTGAAGACTCCGTGATGCAGGACACCACAACAGCTACAATAGTAGCTAGGAACCTCCTCACACCAAAAGATAGTAGGCTGCTGTCAGGACGGTCCGATGAGTTGGCCGTTCAAGAGTCCCTCGCACTTAGTGTTCAGTGTGCGAGTTCTGTGTCCAACATGGGCCAACGCCTGCTTGCCCGCTCCCGTCAGGTGGAATCATTGATGGCAGAGGTGGAAAGTCTCAAGCAAAAGATCCAGCAGCTTAAGTACGAGAATAGAAGTTTGCATGTGCTTGCAAATAACTATTCGGCGGGCATGAAGAGCAAGCTTGATGAGCTGCAAGAATCTGAGGGTCGGATTCAAAGCGACCGTCAAAGGTTTTCTGCTTATCTCCAGAGGCACCTTTTTCCTGGCTCATCCAGCGCTTGGCCAAGTATTGAGGCCTGGAATGCTCTAGCTCCGATGCCTCCCGCTCCGATGCCTTCCGCTCCGATGCCTTCCGCTCCTATGCCTTCTGTTCCTACGCCTTCCGCTTCAAGAGTAAAGCCACGTAGTGGGGCCTCAAGCAAACAACCTTTGTGAAGCACCATCTTTCTTTGTTTAGCAGTGCCTATCAATAAATCAAACATTTTCTCAAAGTTACAATCATAAACTCACACAATTAATAAACAAACAAACAATAACAACTAAACAACCTAACAAGGCAGAAACGAAATAGCAACAAAGAGAAGAGTTTTTAGGAATCTGGAATTGGAGTGCTTTTTAAGTCTTCCTTTGTTGAATGCATGGGTGGCTTCCCAAGTAGCGCTTTCTTTTACGTCTTGCAGCCGGACGGTACCTCCGTTTAAGCTTGACTAGGTTCCACGGCATGGAGGGGTACCTCCTCCACGACATGCTCCTCAAACGTCTCGTAATAGGGCTTCAATCGATGACCATTCACTTTGAATTCTTGCTGCGACCTTGAACTTTTGATTTGTACTGCACCATGAGGGAAAACATTAGTGACAATAAAAGGACCAACCCATTTGGAACGCAACTTACCCGGAAACAACCGAAGGCGAGAATTGAACAACAACACTTTCTGCCCAATAGAGAACGTCTTGGCACGAATCATCTTGTCATGGAATGCCTTCGTTTTCTCCTTGTAAATCCGGGCATTCTCATATGCTTCATTTCGGATTTCATCAAGCTCACACAATTGAAGTTTCCTATGTAAACCTGCAGCATCAAGGTCCATATTGAATGTTTTGACGGCCCAATGTGCACGATGCTCTAATTCGACGGGAAGATGGCATGGTTTCCCATAGATGAGCCGGAAAGGTGACATCCCAATGGGGGTTTTGTAGGCAGTGCGATACGCCCACAATGCATCGTTTAAGCGCAAACTCCAATCCTTCCTTGTAGACCCCACGGTCTTCTCAAGAATCTGCTTGATTTCCCTATTCGAAACCTCGGCTTGCCCGCTCGTTTGAGGATGATAAGGTGTGGCCACCTTATGCTTGACATTGTATTTCTTGAGCAATGCCTCGATGGTTCGATTGCAAAAATGGGAACCTCCATCACTGATTAGCACTCGTGGCATTCCAAACCTTGCAAAAATGTTAGTTTTCACAAAATCTGCAACCACTCGAGAATCATTAGTTCGGGTGGCTTTTGCTTCCACCCATTTCGACACATAGTCCACAGCAAACAATATATACAGAAACCCATGTGAAGAAGGAAAGGGACCCATAAAATCAATACCCCAAACGTCAAAGATTTCAACACAAAAAATGGGGGTTTGCGGCATTTGTTGTTTAGGACCAATATTGCCCGTTCTTTGGCATCTATCACAAGACATGCAAAATGTTCTAGCATCCCTAAAAATGGTAGGCCAATAGAAACCACATTCTAACACCTTAAGTGCTGTTCTTTGAGTGCCAAAGTGTCCCCCACAAGCATAAGTGTGACAAAAGGTTAGAATAGCATTAAACTCAGAATCGTGCACACACCTACGTATAACTTGGTCAGGGCAATATTTCCATAAATACGGGTCATCCCACACATAAAACCGTGCCTCTTTCTTCAATTTATCACATTGGTGTTTAAGTAATTCACTAGGAACATGTTTAGACACTAAATAATTCACCAAATCAGCATACTAGGGTTCACTTACCTTGACGGACATCAGTTGCTCATCTGGGAATGTCTCTATGATAGGCACGGCATCCTCCTCATGCACCATACGGCTCAAGTGGTCAGCCACCACGTTTTCACTTCCTTTCTTGTCCCGGATTTCGATATCGAATTCTTGGAGAAGAAGCATCCAACGAATGAGTCGTGGTTTGGCCTCTTTCTTGGTGAACAAATACTTCAATGCTGCATGGTCAGTATAAATAATAACTTTAGTACCAAGCAAATAAGAACGGAATTTATCTAAAGCAAATACAACAGCAAGAAGTTCTTTTTCAGTGGTAGAATAATTCAATTGTGCATCATTTAAAGTCCGAGAGGCATAATAGATAACATGCGGCCTCTTTTCCTTCCTTTGCCCCAAAACAGCTCCTAATGCGTAATCGGAAGCATCGCACATAAGCTCAAAAGGAAGGCTCCAATCCGGTGGAACTATGATAGGGGCCGAAGTTAGCATTTCTTTGAGGTGATTGAACGCCTTCTCACACTCCTCGTTGAAGTCAAATGCCACATCTTTCTGGAGGAGACGGCAAAGAGGGTTTGAGATCTTGGAGAAGTCCTTGATAAATCGCCTATAAAATCCTGCATGACCAAGAAACGAACGAACCTCTCGAACCGAAGTAGGAGAGGGTAAGTAGCGAACAAGATCTATTTTCGATTTATCCACTTCAATTCCTCTTTCAGAAACAATATGCCCTAGAACTATGCCTTGTCTAACCATAAAGTGACATTTTTCCCAATTAAGCACTGATGCGAAAATAGTTAAACACACAAATTAAACCCTATGGATGACAATTGTAGTAAATGAGCAAATAGGGATCGTTCTAGACCGGGGATTAACTAGGGATGCTAATCAATGTGAAATTGACTCAAAAACGTAAGAACACAATATAAAACACTTACTAGACTCAAAGAATGCAAAACTAAACTTTAAAACACTAAAACAAACCAAAAGACTCAAACATCACCCAAAACACTCAAAACTGCCTTAAAAACACTTTCTGGGCAGTTTTGGACACTTTGGTGAATTTGGACGAATTTGTGTAACAAATTGAATCAAAACACTTAAAAACACAAACTAAGACACTTTCTAACTAAGTTGGACACTAAAGTAAAGGGGGATTAAGGTTTTGACGAAATTAAATTAAATAAAACAAGTTAATAAACTAGGCAGATTGTATAAACGGATTTGAGAAACAAGATGATGGATGGATTAGTTAGAGGTCCATTCTCCACACATGACACATTTATATATGAATCGATTCTCCAATTGCTTTTCATTATCTATGATGCTCAACACCCCAAGTTAACCGTGATGCACTAATTAACTCTCAAATTTTCCTTATGTTATTGAATTGGATGATGCATGCGACAATTCAAATCATTCTCCAATGGTTCTCAACATGAATGCATAGAAGAGATACAATGAGAGATCATTATGCTCTATGAGAAATATAAGTGTTGACGAGGCAATTGTAACTATGAATGCATGATACTTTTGCCGAGAATTCAATTAACGCGGTTGTGACTAGCAACCTTCACTACTCATGTTTATAAACTTGTGACGATTAGGTGAAACTCGTTTATAAACTAGCATCGAGTTTATGCATGAAGACTAAGTATGCATCCCTAATCAACATACAAAAACAAGTTTTTAATAAACATGATAATTGAATTACAATCACAACTTAACAAATCACAATTGGAAGAAATCAATTCATATTTCAAACATGTTCATGGCTTCAAACTTTCCCCTAACTAATTAGGGGTTTAGCCACTCATGATTACAACAAACTTAGAGAGTAATAACAAAGTAAACATTGAAAACAAGAATCGAAGTACACCTAAAAATTCCAACAACTCAATCTTGAATTGTATGAACGTTTAGGCCTCTTCTCCTCTAGTTGCTGCGGCACAAGGGGTTTTGGTGAGTTTTGGGGGTTATGGATGATGTAGAATGATGTGTTTAGGGTAGGGATGGATGTAGGGGAAGGCAAGGAGTGTTTTTGGGCAGAAAATATGAAGAATGGTGGAGTATGGCTGTGTTAGAGAGAGGGAATGAATTTCTGGCGTGAATGAATGTGAATATGAGATGGTTTTCTGAATATGGAAGAGTGAGTGATTTGTGGCTGCAATGGGTGCTTATTTATAGGTGAAAAAGAGGGAATATGACAGCTAGGAACTTGGTGGAAAGCTGAAAATGCATGTGCAATGTTTTGGGAGAAAATGGGAGTGCATGTGGCTGCAATGGATTAAAGGGTGAATGCATGTGCAATGATGAAGTGGGATGGCTGAAATTGTAAGGGGAATGCATGTGGGTGAATGTGTGGCTGCATGGTTGAATGATTAAAGGGTGCATGTGGCTGAATTGGTGGTGCAAAGAGAATGAATAATGAAATGGGAAAGCATGTGCAAGGTTTTGGTGTGAATGATTGAATGTGCATGTGGCTGATATGGATTAGGAATCCTTCAATTTCGTCCATTCCTTTTGCTCCAAACATAAGCTATCCATTCCAAGTCCAATTTTGCTCCAAAATGCTCCAAAATGCATCTTTTTGCTTCCTTAGCCATATGAACCTAAAAACACACGAAAATGGCTTAAACTACTAAAACAACTATGAATTAACAATATAAATGCACGAAAACAAGCTAAGTAAGTCGCCTAAATATGCTCCTATCAAATTCCCCCACACTTAGCTTTTGCTAGTCCTCGAGCAAAACAAAACGAAAGAAACTAAAAACAAACCAAAACACATTCTAAACCTTCCAACATGTATCTCAGGGATTTCAAACGAACATGACACAATATAGAACATCATTCCCACAACATTTAGCTTACTTTACACTTCAACAAACACTTAATCATAGTTACCACTTATTATTTAACATTTAATCAATTAAAACATCATTTTGAATGTAGTAACATGCCTTAGAGAATTCCCTCAATTCCTTACTAGAATGCACTCAATTTTCACACAGATTTTCTAACTCCACGCCCTACACTAGGTATATGTGAGGAGATTGATGTAAATATGAATTCTAACACTCACATATGTTAAATCAAAGAAAGCATTTTCTGGATTTACGACAATGACATGAATATGATCTCATGAATGGAATGCTACTACTTAGAATGAGAACCAGTGATTCCATATGCTCATACCAAATTCAAACTCCACAAATTTGAACACATAACATCAAGATAGAAGTTGAGGGTTGTAACGGGGCTAAGGGTAATGGTTTAACAAAGAAAGGTAAAGTAAAACAAAGGTTCTTAAGGCAATAGGAAGCAAAGTAATGAAATTGACACCTAAACTCACTTTTAATGGCAGAAATCAACTTTTAAACACAAGGGAAGATTCATGCACAATTAGGGTCAAATTCACTCTTTTGGACCCTTCCTTCAATAACCAATACTTGTGAGATCATTCTCACTTATTTTTCAACTCTTTTTCTTTCTTTTCAACACTTTTCTAATTTCTTTTTATTTTTCCACGAAATTTTTTTCTCTTTCTTTTTCTTTTTCTTTATTTCATTCTTTGGCCGTGCCCTATTATCTTCCCCCACACTTATTTTCTGCAATATATTGATCAAAAGGAGTTCATTCTAAATCATGCTTCACTATCCTTTAAGAACAAGGGTATGGGAAGTCCTAATCTAGGCTAGGTAAGGATAATGTGGCTAACAAAGAAAATAAGCTTGAAAAGGCTCAAAAAGGGGTAATCCTACAATACATGTGAAAAGGGATAGGCTTTTTGGCTTTGGCTTGACTAACAACTTCATCTTATTGTATGTTATGCAATCAATATCATGCTTTGAATGAAATGGGCATGAGTTCTAGTATTTGGAACTATAATGAAATGCATTCCAAGTAGCAACCAAGCAAAGAATGATGAGATCATGCAACGACTTTAGAAAACAAGAAATCACAGATTTATACTCTCCAAAGAACGTTATAGGCTCAAGTCTCACAAGGATGTAGCTTTAGTTTGAGTTTCTTCCTTCAAGCATGTTACAAAAACTGATTTTCTCTTTTTGTGATTACATGTGAATTCATAAGCTATAACCATAACCAAGCATAAACCAAAGCACAAATCAACTTCCAGCCATGTTTACAACATTCTTTAATAGTCATGCAATTAAAACCAAATCCTCATCATTGTGTTGGAAGGTACCCTAGGACACAAAAACAACTCTTTTTGGGTTTTTTGAAACAATTTTTCAAATTTTTATGGGATTTTCGAATTTTTAAGTCAAAACATACTAAAACAGACCAAAACTGCTTAAAAACACTTAAAAACAGCAAGGAACAAGTCTATAAGTAAAGGGGTGATAAAATCCCATGATTTTGCATCAAAAACACTTAGTTACCCCCCCCACACTTAAATCAAACATTGTCCTCAATGTTTCAAGCATAAAATCACACAAAACACAAAGAAACACACAAACAGCAAGTAAAACAACTAAATAGGCAGATTCGAAATAAACAACAAAGTGAAGGGTTTAGGAACGCAAATCTGGAATTGGAGTGATTCCTTGAGCTTCCTTTGTTGAATTGCATGGGTTGCCTCCCAAGTAGCGCTTTCTTTAACGTCTTGCAGCCGGACGAAGACACGTTCATGCTCCATTGGAGCCCACGGCATGGAGTGGGATCTCCTCCACGACATGCTCCACAAAGTTCTCATAGTATGGCTTCAATCTATGTCCGTTCACCTTGAACTCGTGGCCACTTTTTAAGCTTTGGACTTGGACTGCACCATGAGGAAAAACATTAGTAACAACAAGAGGTCCAATCCATTTAGAACGTAACTTACCAGGGAATAACCGAAGTCTTGAATCAAAAAGCAACACTTTCTGCCCCTTGGAGAACGTTTTGGTACGAAGCATCTTATCATGATAAGCCTTCGTCTTGTCCTTGTAGATGCGAGCATTCTCGTAAGCCTCGTTCCTAATCTCCTCAAGTTCATCTAATTGGAGCTTCCTATGAACTCCGGCAGCGTCTATGTCCAAATTGAAGGTTTTCACAGCCCAATGTGCCTTGTGCTCTAACTCAACGGGCAAATGACATGGCTTACCATATATAAGCCGAAAAGGTGACATGCCAAGGGGAGTTTTGTAAGCCGTACGATAGGCCCACAATGCATCGTCCAAGCGCAAACTCCAATCTCTTCTTGAGGGTCCCACGGTTTTCTCTAGGACTTGTTTGATCTCCCTATTTGAAACCTCCGCTTGCCCATTGGTTTGAGGGTGATAAGGTGTGGAAACCTTATGAGTAACGTTGTACTTCTTGAGCAAAGCTTCAATGGTGCGGTTACGAAAGTGAGAACCCCCATCACTAATTAAAACTCGTGGCATCCCAAACCTAGCAAAAATATTAGATTTCACAAAATCTGCAACAACCTTAGAATCGTTAGTACGGGTGGCTTTGGCTTCCACCCATTTGGAAACATAATCGACAGCTAGCAAGATATAAGTGAAACCAAAAGATGGAGGGAAGGGGCCCATGAAATCAATACCCCAAACATCAAAAATTTCCACAAAGGAGAGAGATTGTTGCGGCATTTGGTCCTTAGGCCCTATGTTACCTGTTCTTTGACACTTATCGCATGTTACACAAAACATTTTAGCATCTTTAAAGAGATTAGGCCAATAAAATCCAGATTGTAACACCTTTAGGGCTGTCCTTTGGGTGCCAAAATGTCCCCCACATGCATAAGTATGGCAGAATGTAAGAATGGAATTAAATTCAGATTCGGGCACACATCTACGAACAATCTGATCTGGGCAGAATTTCCATAAATATGGATCATCCCAAACATAAAAACGTGCATCATGAACAAGTTTATCACGTTGGAACTTGTTTAGGGTACTAGGAACTTGCTTAGACACCAAGAAATTGACCAAATCGGCATACCAAGGGGTTCTTACCTCAATGGACAGAAGTTGCTCATCCGGAAACGTTTCTAAAATGGGGGTGGACTCTTCCTCACGCACCATTCTACTTAGGTGGTCAGCCACCACGTTTTCACACCCTTTCTTGTCTCGAATTTCAAGATCGAACTCTTGAAGTAGGAGCATCCAACGAATGAGTCTTGGCTTAGCCTCCTTTTTGGTGAGAAGATACTTCAAGGCTGCATGGTCAGTGAAAACAATTACTTTAGTACCAAGAAGATATGATCTAAACTTATCTAAAGCAAATACAACCGCCAAAAGTTCTTTTTCGGTTGTAGAATAATTCAATTGAGCATCATTTAAAGTGCGTGAAGCATAATAAATAACATGTGGCTGTTTATTTTTCCTTTGACCCAAAACAGCCCCAAGTGCATAATCCGATGCATCACACATCAATTCAAAGGGAATGGACCAATCCGGGGGAGTTATGATGGGTGCCGTGGTGAGTAAGTCTTTTAGATGCTTGAATGCCTTCTCACACGCCTCGTTGAACTCAAAAGACACATCCTTTTGGAGTAGGCGGCATAGGGGTTGTGCAATCTTGGAAAAGTCCTTGATAAATCGTCGATAGAATCCTGCATGGCCAAGAAAAGAACGGACCCCTCTAACCGACGCAGGAGAGGGTAAGTGACGTACAAGATCTATTTTAGACTTATCAACTTCAATTCCTTTTTCAGAGATGATATGACCCAAAACTATACCTTGTTTAACCATAAAATGACATTTTTCCCAATTCAAAACAAGGTTAGTTTCCATGCATCTTTTCAAGATTAAAGTGAGATTATGCAAACAAGCATCAAATGAGTCTCCAAACACACTAAAATCGTCCATAAATACTTCAATTATCTTTTCAACATAATCAGAGAAGATACTTACCATGCATCGTTGGAAAGTGGCCGGTGCATTGCATAAACCAAATGGCATACGACGATATGCAAAAGTACCAAATGGACAAGTAAAGGTGGTCTTTTCTTGATCATCCGGCGTTATGACAATTTGATTATAACCCGAATAACCATCAAGAAAGCAATAAAAAGAATGACCGGCTAACCTTTCAAGCATTTGATCAATGAATGGCAAAGGGAAGTGATCTTTCCTTGTTGCGGCATTTAGCTTTCTATAGTCAATGCACACCCTCCAACCGGTTTGAATGCGTGTAGGCACAAGTTCATCTTCTTCATTCTTCACCACAGTCACTCCGGATTTCTTTGGCACAACTTGAACCGGTGAAACCCAACGGCTATCCGAGATAGGATAGATCACCCCACAATCTAGAAGCTTGATAATCTCCTTTTTCACAACTTCCATCATTGGAGGGTTGAGCCGGCGTTGAGCCTCTCTGGTTGGTTTAGCCCCCTCCTCTAAAAGTATGCGATGCATGCAAGTTGTAGGACTAATACCCTTTATGTCGGCCAAGGTCCATCCTATGGCCGTCTTGTGTTCTTTCAACACCCGAATCAATTTCTCCTCCTCCATTGCTGTGAGGGATAAGGAAACTATGACAGGCAACGTCTCATTGTCTCCCAAATAGACATACTTCAAATGATCCGGCAATGGTTTAAGCTCAAGAATGGGTGCCTGAATCACTGAAGGTAACAACTTGTTAGTCGAAACAGGAATTGGACTCGGTTTTGGAGGCTTACCAAAGTGTTGTGGCAATGACTCAAGTGCAGCAACCATCTCGGCCTCATCTTCACTTCTAGGCACGGCAAAACCAAATTTTTGCCCAATTCCTTGTGCAATTGTTGTTTCAAGTGTATCCCTCTCCAAAGAATCGAGAAATTCCTGCGCCAAATCATCAATTATATCAATAGAAAAGCAAGAATGATCGTCCTTAGGAAATTTAATACTTTCAGAAAGATTGAAATCAATGACTTCCCCATCAAATTCCATCGTTAAAGTTCCTTTAAACACATCTATCTTGGTGCGGGCTGTTTTCATGAAGGGCCTCCCTAATAGAATCGGTAATGGGGTGGAATGGGGTGAATCCTCCATGTCAAGCACGTAGAAATCCGCTGGAAAAATCAAGTTATCAACCTGTACCAAAACATCTTCCAAAACACCCTTTGGATATGCATTAGAACGATCGGCTAATTGAATTATCACACCATCATTTTTAAGCTCACCTAAGTTCATAGATGCATAAATAGAGTATGGCATAACATTAATCGAAGCCCCTAAGTCTAACATGCATTGTTCAAACTTAGTATTACCAATAACGCACGGAATTGTAAAACTACCCGGATCTTTGCATTTAGGGGGTAATTTCCTTTGCAACACAGCAGAGACATTTTCACTTACCTGGACCACCTCCTTGTTTGAAATCCTCTTCCTCGTTGTGCAAAGCTCTTTTAAGAACTTGGCATACTTAGGGACTTGCTTGATTGCATCAAGGAGCGGAATGTTAACTTGAACTTTCCTAAAGGTTTCCAAAATGTCCTTTTCACTCTCCTCCTTCTTTGATTGCCTAAACCTGCTAGGAAAGGGCACGTTTAGTGGAATAGAACTTGACAAAGTCGAATTTGGACTTACCTTAGGCATATTGGACGGTTTTGGCACAATAGGGGGCTGCGGCAAAGATTCTTTCACCCTTGCCGTGGCCTTTATTCCTTGTTCCTCCTCTTCTTGCAGCAACACGTCCTCTTCTTGGCTTGTTTTGGACGTGCTTGGGGTGGTTTCGACCTCCTTACCACTTCTCAACATGATTGCCTTGGCAGATTCGAATCCTCCCCTTGGATTGACAATGGTTGAGCTAGGGAGCTTGCCTTTGTCTCGGAATTGTCCTACAAATTCCGCAATCTGCCCAATTTGTTTCTCCAAGTGATCCACCCTTTTGTCTTGGTTTTGCATGGCTTTGGTTTGATCCTCTTGCCCCTGAGACAAATTGGTAAGTAATTTAAGAAGTGTTTCATTTCCCAACGACGTACCTTGATTGTTTTGGGCAGGTTGTGCTTGGTTTGGATTGGGGCCGAATGGCTTGGTGTAGAACCCCGGGGGTTGTTGTCTAAAGCCTCCTTGTTGTTGAGGTTGTTGAGGTTCCCTCCACTTGAAGTTTGGATGGTCTCTCCAACCCGGATTGTATGTGTTGGAATATGGATCATTCCTTGGTTGATTGTGGCTCGGAAATCCAATGGCATTTGCACTCTCCCATCCCCCATTCTCAATCAATTGAGGGCATTTTTCCGAAGGGTGTCCTTGGATAGAACATACACCACATACAATCGGTCCTTGTATCTTCATTCCTTCGGCCATCTGAGACACAATAGAAGTAAGATTAGCTATCTGAGATTGAATATCGGATTGAGAACTTACCTCATTCAAGTGTTGCCGTGGGGGGTCCCTTTGCCCAAGTCCTTCATATTGTTGTGCATTTAGAGCACGGTTTGCAATTAGGGTCTTGGCCGACATAGGAGTTTTGTCCACCAATGCACCTCCCGCCGAAGCATCGAGCATTTGCCTTTCAATGGGAAGAAGGCCCTCATAGAAATATTGAAGGAGAAGCTCCTCCTTCATTTGATGTTGAGGACATGATGCAACAAGGGCTTTAAAACGCTCGTAGTATGCTGGAAAAGATTCTCCTTGACTTTGTTGGATTCCGCTAATTTTCTTCCTCAAGAGGATGACTCTTGAAGTAGGGAAGAACTTCTCCAAGAACGCTCTCTTCATGCTCTCCCAAGAAGTAACGGTCCCGGGTGCCAATTCATAAAGCCAATCCTTAGCTTTTTCCACAAGAGAGAATGGAAAAGCTTTCATCATTAGAATGTTCCCATCGACATTTATGGGTGTCATGCTCGAACAAACAACCTCGAACTCCTTGAGATGCTTGTTGGGATCTTCCATGGAAAGCCCATGGTATTTCGGAATGTGGTGCAACAAGCTTGACTTCAACTCGAATTCATCGGTCTTGCCTTGGGCAGCCGCAGGGTATTGAATGCATAATGGTGCGGCATTGGCCAACCCCGAGGCCGAAAGCTCTTTAATGGTCCGATTGTCCGCTGCCATAACTTCTTCTTCCACACTTTCAAACTCAGATTCGGCCTCTGAACTTGAACTAGGTTCACTAGGTTCACTAGGTTCGGGATGCCTCCTCTTTCTTCTCAAATCACGTTCAAAATCGTCGTTAAAGTCCAAGATATGTGCATGCACAGTTTGAGAACTCCGCGTCATGCACTAGTACCTAAACCAAGAAAACAAAACAAAATAAGAAAACTAGGTAAATTACACTAAAAACATACGGCAAAAGCACAAGGGATTAGCAATTTTGCTAATCCCCGGCAACGGCGCCAAAATTTGATGCGAAAATAGTTAAACACACAAATTAAACCCTATGGATGACAATTGTAGTAAATGAGCAAATAGGGATCGTTCTAGACCGGGGATTAACTAGGGATGCTAATCAATGTGAAATTGACTCAAAAACGTAAGAACACAATATAAAACACTTACTAGACTCAAAGAATGCAAAACTAAACTTTAAAACACTAAAACAAACCAAAAGACTCAAACATCACCCAAAACACTCAAAACTGCCTTAAAAACACTTTCTGGGCAGTTTTGGACACTTTGGTGAATTTGGACGAATTTGTGTAACAAATTGAATCAAAACACTTAAAAACACAAACTAAGACACTTTCTAACTAAGTTGGACACTAAAGTAAAGGGGGATTAAGGTTTTGACGAAATTAAATTAAATAAAACAAGTTAATAAACTAGGCAGATTGTATAAACGGATTTGAGAAACAAGATGATGGATGGATTAGTTAGAGGTCCATTCTCCACACATGACACATTTATATATGAATCGATTCTCCAATTGCTTTTCATTATCTATGATGCTCAACACCCCAAGTTAACCGTGATGCACTAATTAACTCTCAAATTTTCCTTATGTTATTGAATTGGATGATGCATGCGACAATTCAAATCATTCTCCAATGGTTCTCAACATGAATGCATAGAAGAGATACAATGAGAGATCATTATGCTCTATGAGAAATATAAGTGTTGACGAGGCAATTGTAACTATGAATGCATGATACTTTTGCCGAGAATTCAATTAACGCGGTTGTGACTAGCAACCTTCACTACTCATGTTTATAAACTTGTGACGATTAGGTGAAACTCGTTTATAAACTAGCATCGAGTTTATGCATGAAGACTAAGTATGCATCCCTAATCAACATACAAAAACAAGTTTTTAATAAACATGATAATTGAATTACAATCACAACTTAACAAATCACAATTGGAAGAAATCAATTCATATTTCAAACATGTTCATGGCTTCAAACTTTCCCCTAACTAATTAGGGGTTTAGCCACTCATGATTACAACAAACTTAGAGAGTAATAACAAAGTAAACATTGAAAACAAGAATCGAAGTACACCTAAAAATTCCAACAACTCAATCTTGAATTGTATGAACGTTTAGGCCTCTTCTCCTCTAGTTGCTGCGGCACAAGGGGTTTTGGTGAGTTTTGGGGGTTATGGATGATGTAGAATGATGTGTTTAGGGTAGGGATGGATGTAGGGGAAGGCAAGGAGTGTTTTTGGGCAGAAAATATGAAGAATGGTGGAGTATGGCTGTGTTAGAGAGAGGGAATGAATTTCTGGCGTGAATGAATGTGAATATGAGATGGTTTTCTGAATATGGAAGAGTGAGTGATTTGTGGCTGCAATGGGTGCTTATTTATAGGTGAAAAAGAGGGAATATGACAGCTAGGAACTTGGTGGAAAGCTGAAAATGCATGTGCAATGTTTTGGGAGAAAATGGGAGTGCATGTGGCTGCAATGGATTAAAGGGTGAATGCATGTGCAATGATGAAGTGGGATGGCTGAAATTGTAAGGGGAATGCATGTGGGTGAATGTGTGGCTGCATGGTTGAATGATTAAAGGGTGCATGTGGCTGAATTGGTGGTGCAAAGAGAATGAATAATGAAATGGGAAAGCATGTGCAAGGTTTTGGTGTGAATGATTGAATGTGCATGTGGCTGATATGGATTAGGAATCCTTCAATTTCGTCCATTCCTTTTGCTCCAAACATAAGCTATCCATTCCAAGTCCAATTTTGCTCCAAAATGCTCCAAAATGCATCTTTTTGCTTCCTTAGCCATATGAACCTAAAAACACACGAAAATGGCTTAAACTACTAAAACAACTATGAATTAACAATATAAATGCACGAAAACAAGCTAAGTAAGTCGCCTAAATATGCTCCTATCAAGCACAAGGTTAGTTTCTACACATCGTTTCAAAATTATTGTGAGATTTTCCAAACAATCATCAAATGAATCACCAAACACACTGAAATCATCCATAAATACCTCAATAATCTTTTCCACAAAATCTGAAAAGATACTTACCATACACCTTTGAAACGTGGCCGGAGCATTGCATAAACCAAAAGGCATGCGACGATAAGCAAAAGTACCAAAGGGGCACGTGAAAGTTGTCTTTTCTTGGTCATCCGGCGCTATGACAATCTGATTATATCCAGAATAACCATCAAGGAAACAATAAAAAGAATGACCGGCTAACCTTTCAAGCATTTGATCAATGAACGGCAAAGGGAAGTGATCCTTCCTTGTGGTGGCGTTGAGCTTCCTATAATCAATGCACACACGCCAACCTGTTTGGATACGGGTTGGCACAAGCTCATTCTCGGCATTCTTCACCACTGTCACTCCGGACTTCTTTGGAACACATTGCACCGGTGACACCCAACGACTATCAGAGATCGGATAAATCACTCCACAATCAAGAAGTTTGATAATCTCCTTTTTCACAACTTCCATCATTGGAGGGTTGAGACGGCGCTGAGCCTCTCGAGTTGGTTTAGCCCCCTCCTCTAGAAGTATGCGATGCATGCACGTAGTCGGGCTAATTCCCCTAATATCGGCCAAAGTCCACCCAATGGCCGTCTTGTGCTCTTTCAACACTCGGATCAACTTCTCCTCCTCTATGGCGGTGAGTGATAGGAGCATATTTACGCACCTTAATTTAGCTTGTTTTTGTGCATTTATAGTGTTTTTCCTTAGTAAAGTAGTCTTTTAAGCTAGTTCTATGTGTTTTCAGGTTTTAAGGGCAAAGTATGCAAAAGGATGCATTTTGGAGCCTTTTGGAGCAAATTAGAGCTTGGAATGGACATCATATGCTTGGAGCCGAGAGGATGGACGAAATTGAAGACTTGAAGATGATGATTAATACTTGAGCAAGGTTTCCTAGTTGAAGTAGGAAAGTCCCTAATGGAAGATGGTTTCCTAGTTGAATTAGGATTCCTAGTTGAAATGGGTTTCCTAGTTGAATTAGGATCCCTAGAAGAATAAAGTTTCCTACTCAAACAAGGTTTCTTAGTGCAAGTAGGAAAGTCAAAATCCAAATGGTCTCAAGTGAAGCAACAAAGAAGTTTTCCAAGTCCAAGAAGGAAAAGGAGTCCAAGATGAAGAAGAAATGACAAAGACAAGGTTTCCTAATCCTAATAGGCAAAGTTTCCATGTGCAATGAGGAGTCCTTATCCATTTAGGGCACCTTATCCTTGTTCTAGAAACCTTATCCTTGTTCTAGAAACCTTATCTTTGTTCTAGAACCCTTATCCATCCTTGCCATGAGTTTTCCTTGCATTGGAGGGTTTCTAGAAGCCCTAAATCTGCCCTATCCTTTAAGTGCCGCACCTAACCCTTCTAGATAGCTGATTTCCCTTGCCTTGCAAGGCATTCTAGAAGCCTTATCACCTTATCTCCTTACCTGCCGCACCTAGGAAGCATTATCCCTTTCTATTTCTGATTTCTAAGCCTATTTCCTTGTGGATTTGGGTTATTCAAGTCCATATCTGATTACCCTAGGGTTTTAAGTGCCTATATATACTCATATTAACCCCTAGATCAGATCACCACCTCTCATACACATTCATTAATTCCAGAAATTCGTCCAAACACCTTTCTCCTTAGTTTTAAGCTTTGCCGCACCATCCCCTTCTCCTAAACACTACTACATCCCTCCATAACCATGCATCCATATACCTAAGGCCCTAAACCTGTCTTTAGACCTTTGCCGCACCAAGGAGGAGGAGAAGGAATCTCGGAAGTTCATGCAATTCGAGTTCGCGTCGCTGGAATTTCTAGGTGTTTTTTTTCCTTTGAATTCAATGTTTAATTTCAATTCTCTTTGTTTTGTGCGTATGAGGAACTAAACCCCCCCTTGGCTAGGGGGGGATTCGAAATACATGTTTATGCTTGCGATATGATTTGATTACTTCTAATTGCGTTTCATAAGTTGTGAATTCAATTTACTTATCTATGTGAATTATATTGATTTGTGTGTGTTGGTTGAGAGTGCACGCTTAATTATCATGCATAAATTGGATGCTAGGATATAAGGAAATTTCACCTAATCGTTATGGAATTATATTCACAAGTAGTAAAAGTTGATGATCTCAATTGCGTTAAGTAAATTCTTGGCATAAGTTTCATGCAATTCATAGTAATGAGTGCTTCGTCAATGCTTATGGTTTTCAAAGAACTTAATGATTCTTGCTTGTATCTCTATTATACAATTCATGTAGGGAACTTGTGGGGAATGCTTTGGGTTGTCGTATGCAATCATCCAATTCAATAACGTTAGGAAAATCTGAGGGTTAATTAGTGCAATTCACGGTTAATCTGGGGCGTTGAGAATTCATGGTTTATTGAAAAGCAATTAGAAATCGTTTTGTGTGCAAGTATAACATGTGTGGAGATGAACCCCTTAGCTAGCTTCCCATCCATTCAATTCCATCAAATTCGTTTTTACAATCTGTTCTAATTTAAAAAGTTTGTTTTGTTTTTAATTTCGTCCAAAACCAATCCCCCTTTACTTTGTTGAGTCATAGTAGTTAGAAATCACTTTAGTTTGTGTTTTTAAGTGTCTTAGGTCAAGTTAAAACCAATTTTCGTCCAAAGTTGTGTCTAGTGTTCAAAACTGCCCAGATTGTGTTTTTAAGGCAGTTTTGAGTGTTTTGGTTTGTTTTGGTGATTTAAAGTTTAGTTTTGCATTCCTTGAGTCTAGTATAGTGTTTTATATTGTGTTTTTACGTTTTTGAGTCAAATCCAAGTGATTAATAATCCCTCCTAATCCCCGGTCCAGAACGATCCCTACTTACATTCTTCACTACAATTGATAAAAAGAGGGTTTAATTTGTGTGCGTATAATTCTCGCATCAGTGAGTGATGAGGAGACAATGACGGGCAATGTCTCGTTGTCTCCCAGATAGACGTACTTTAAATGATCGGGCAACGGTTTAAGCTCAAGTACGGGTGCCTGAATCACTGAGGGTAACAACTTATTAGTGGAAACTGAAATTGAAATTGGGTTAGAAGGCTTACCATGGTGTTGAGGTAGTGACTCAAGGGCAGCCACTATCTCGGCCTCCTCCACACTTCTAGGCACGGCAAAACCAGATTTTTGCCCAATTCCTTGTGAAATTGTTGTTTCAAGTGTATCCCTCTCCAAACAATCGAGAAAATCCTGCGCCAAATCATCAATTATATCAATAGAAAAGCAAGAATGATCGTCCTTAGGAAATTTAATACTTTCAGAAAGATTGAAATCAATGACTTCCCCATCAAATTCCATCGTTAAAGTTCCTTTAAACACATCTATCTTGGTGCGGGCTGTTTTCATGAAGGGCCTCCCTAATAGAATCGGCAATGGGGTGGAATGGGGTGAATCCTCCATGTCAAGCACGTAGAAATCCGCTGGAAAAATCAAGTTACCAACCTGTACCAAAACATCTTCCAAAACACCCTTTGGATATGCATTAGAACGATCAGCTAATTGAATTATCACTCCATCATTTTTAAGCTCACCTAAGTTCATAGATGCATAAATAGAGTATGGCATAACATTAATCGAAGCCCCTAAGTCTAACATGCATTGTTCAAACTTAGTATTACCTATAACGCACGGAATTGTAAAACTACCCGGATCTTTGCATTTAGGGGGTAATTTCCTTTGTAACACAGCAGAGACATTTTCACTTACTTGAACCACCTCTTTGTTTGAAATCCTTCACCTTGTTGTACAAAGTTCTTTTAAAAACTTAGCATACCTCGGGACTTGCTTAATCGCATCAAGGAGCGGAATATTAACTTGAACTTTCCGAAAGGTCTCTAGAATGTCCTTCTCAGCTTCTTCCTTCTTTGATTGCCTAAACCTGCCAGGAAAGGGCACATTTAGTGGAATAGAACTAGAAAAAGTTGAATTGGGACTTACCTTGGTGGTTTGGAATGGTTTAGGAGGACTAGATGAATTCGGCAAGGTTTGGTCATCCTTGGCCGTGGGCTTTGCTCCCCGTGCTTCTTCTTGCAGCAACTTGTCCTCCTCGTCTTGACTTGATTTGGATGTATTTGAGTCCGTTCCAACCTGTTTACCACTTCTCAACATGATGGCCTTAGCGGTTTCAAATCCTCCCTTCGGGTTCATAACGGTTGAACTAGGCAATGTGCCTTGTTCTCTAATTTGCCCCATAAACTCGGCAATTTGACCCATTTGCTTCTCCAAATTATCCACCCGTTTGTCTTGGATTTGTCTCTCCTTATTTTGAGTTTGTACTTCCTGCGTCAAAGTAGTAAGTAACTTAACAACTTGATCATTATCCAAAGACACACCTGAGGTTGTTGGGGTAGATTGCACTTGGTTTTGATTGGGGATGAATGGCTTTGTATAAAAGCCCGGTGGTTGCTGCCTAAATCCTCCTTGTTGTTGGGGTTGTTGAGGATCCCGCCATTTGAAATTTGGGTGGTCCCTCCAACTCGGATTGTAGGTATTAGAGTATGGATCATGGCGTGGTTGATTTTGGTTCCCAAAACCCACGGCATTGGCAGATTCCCATCCTCCATTCTCTATTAACTGAGGGCACGTCTCCGATGGATGCCCTTGCATTGAACACACACCACACACTTGGTTTTCTTGTGGTTTTGACCCCTTGACAACCTGAGACACGAGAGAAGTAAGATTAGCCAATTGTGACTGAATATCAGAAATTGCACTTACCTCATTCACACTTTGTTGTCGTGGCCCTTCTCTTTGTCCAACACCTTCATATTGTTGTGCATTTAGAGCACGGTTTGCAATTAGGGTCTTGGCTGCCATAGGTGTTTTGTCCACCAATGCACCTCCCGCCGAAGCATCGAGCATTTGCCTTTCAATGGGAAGAAGGCCCTCATAGAAGTATTGAAGGAGAAGCTCCTCCTTCATTTGATGTTGAGGACATGATGCAACAAGGGTTTTAAAACGCTCGTAGTATGCCGGAAAAGATTCTCCTTGACTTTGTTGGATTCCGCTAATTTTCTTCCTCAAGAGAATGACTTTTGAAGTAGGGAAGAACTTCTCCAAGAAGGCTCTCTTCATGCTCTCCCAAGAAGTAACGGTCCCGGGTGCCAATTCATAAAGCCAATCCTTAGCCTTTTCCACAAGAGAGAATGGAAAAGCCTTCATCATCAGAATGTTCCCATCGACATTGATGGGTGTCATGCTCGAACAAACAACCTCGAACTCCTTGAGATGCTTGTTGGGATCTTCCATGGAAAGCCCATGGTACTTCGGAATGTGGTGCAACAAGCTTGACTTCAATTCGAATTCATCGGTCTTGTCTTGGGCAGCCGCGGGGTATTGAATGCAAAGAGGGGCTGCATTGGCCAAACCTGAGGCAGAAAGCTCTTTAATGGTTCGATTATCCACCGCCATGGTTGGTATTTCCTCTTTAACCCAATCCGTGGCTTCCTCTTCTACTTCAGGCTCGGGACTAGGAGGATTAGACTCTTGCAATTTCTTGTTCCTTCTCAAAGTCCTCTCGAAATCATCGTCAAAGTCGGAGATTTGCTCACGAACAGGTTGTGAGCTACGGGTCATAAACTAGTACCTACACACAAAAGTAAACAAGATAAGTAACCAACTTAATAGACTTGGCACAAGTAAGAAAACAAGTTGCCACACACGGCACAAAAACACATACACACGGTGCAAAAAAAATTAAAACAAAACAGAAACTAAACTAAACAATTTAAACAAGACTCAAGACAAGGGATTAGCAACTTTGCCAATCCCCGGCAACGGCGCCAAAATTTGATACGTAATTTATACGCACACAAACTAAACCCTATTTGTGACAATTGTAGTAATGATGTAAGTAGGGATCGTTCTAACCGGGGATTAACTAGGGGTGCTAATCTATTTTGAATTGACTTGAAAACACAAAAACTAAATGTAAAGACTCTTAACAAAACTACTATGACTCAGAATAGCTTTGAAAGACTCAAACTGCTTAAAACAATCAAATTGACTCAAATAGAAACTAGAACTTGATTTAGACGAATTTGAAAGTGTTTATGACTCCAAAAGCTTAAAGATACAAAAATAAAACAAATACGAATGATTAAGACTCAACGAAATATGGGGGAAATGTGTTTGGACGATATTAAATTAAAAAGACAGAATATAATTAAAGGCAAAATGTAAATATGAATGTGATGAAAATATGGATGATGGAATAGCCAAGGGGTTCTTCTCCACACATGTTACACTTGCATACAATATTGATTCTCAGTTGGTCTTTCGATAAGTTGTGAAACTCAATGCTCCAAGTTAATTAGGTCCGCTTAAATTAACTTTCAGATTTCCCTAAATTCGTTGGATTGAATGGAATACGCATTACAACCAAATTATTCTTAATCAAAGTCCCTAACTATGGAATACGCATGATAGAGACATTCAACAAAGATCATTAAGTTCAATGAAAATTATAAGTGTTGACGAGGCATTCGTTACTATGGAATACGCATGAAACTTATGCCAAGAATTCGTTTAACGCGATTGTTTATAAGCAACCTCCACTACTTGTGAATATAAGTTCATAACGATTAGGTGAAACTCACTTATATTCTAGCGTCATATTCATGCATGAAAATTAAGCTTGCAATCTCAATGAACATACATAAATAAGTTATCAATCAAACAGTTAAACGAATTGAATCCACAACTTATGAAATTCCAACCAAAAGTAATCAATTCATATTGCAAATATAAACATAGTTTCGAATCACCCCCTAGCTAAAGGGGGTTTAGTTCCTCATAACCTTGAAATCAAAGAAACAACTAAACATTCCAACAACTCAAACTTGAATTGTATGAACGTTTAGGCACTCTTCTCTTCCATTACAAAACAAAGAAAATTGAATTCAAACATTGAAATCAAAGAAACACCTAAACATTCCAACAACTCAAACTTGAATTGTATGAACGTTTAGGCACTCTTCTCTTCCTCGTTGTTGTGGCACAAGGTCTAAGGTGAGCTTTGGGGATTATGTGAAGTGTTTTGGAGGGATGGGAAGTGGTTGGATAGTGGCTGAAATGGAGGATAAAAACTGCACAGATTGGAAGGATATGCACGGCAATGGATGTGTATTTGTGTGGTGTGTTGTGTTGTGAATGAGATCAGATGGAGTGGGGAGTGAATCAATGCCCAATGAATGAAGTGTGTGTGGTTTATATAGGGAGAGAATGGGTGAGAATGTGGCTGCAATGCATGTGAAAAACAGCTAGGAAAGTGGGTGGAAAGCTGGAATTGCACAAGGGGAATGCTGGAAAGGCAAGGGAACCCATGGCATTGAAGGTTTTGGTGCATGTGTTGGCTGATTTGTTTGTTGGGAAAAGCTTGTGAAAGCATGTGAATGTTGTTTGTGTGAAGTGTGTGTGAATGCATGTGGATTAAAGAGTGAATGATGGCTGAAATAATGATGGAAAACAGCTAGGAAAAGTATGGAATGCATGTGAAATGTAAAGGGAAAAGCTGGAAATGCTAGTGTGTTCTGAAAATGGGAATGAAAGCCACGGCAAAGGCTTGTGGATGAGTTGGAAAAGCATGTGAATTAGGTGGAATGTAGGTGGGTTATGATGATGAAAGTATGTGGAATTGCAAGGAGGAAAGGTGCAGAAAATGCATGTGAATGCATGCTGGAATTGCATGTGAAAGGCACGGCATAGGGATGAAATGAATGATTAAATGTGCATGGCTGGAATGATGAAGAATAAAGGATGCATGTGGGTTGAAAATGGCTGGAACAAAGGGGGAATAATGATGAAGAAAAGCTGGAAATGTTAGGGAATGTGCACGGCACAAGGTGAATGTGTGATGGGTTGAATGTGTTGGCAAGGCTTGTGGAATTGTGTGAAGTGTGTGTGGATGCATGTGAGTGCAAAGGGAAGCCACGGCATTGAGTGAATGAATGTGTGTGTGTTGGTGGTTTTGCATGGCTTTGATGGATTGTTTGATTGGGCTAAAGTTTAAGTACATGAAATGGACCCAAATTGCTTCCCCTTGCATGGCAAGGAATGGTGTTTGTGTTAAGCCCAAGGCAAGGTGTTATGTGATTGGGTTAGGGCCATTGTTTTGTGTCCTTAAGTGCATACAAGGCCTTCAATTTCATCCAACACTTGGGCTCCAAGTATAAGCTATCCATCCTTAGCCCAATAATGCTCCAAAACACTCCATAATGCACCCTTTCATCAAACACGTCTTATTATCCTGAAAACACACAAAAGAAGCATAAAGGACTAAAATAACTAAAGAAACATAACGTAAATGTACGAGAACAAGCCATTTAAGTCGCATGAATATGCTCCTATCACAATCCATGCCCAAAAATGCTCCAAATAGCCTCAAAATACACTTTCTTGCTCCTTTTGCCATTAGGACCTAAAAACGTACGAAAATAACTTAAAAGACTGAAATAAATAGTAATTAACTCACTAAATGCAAGGAAACAACATAACTAAGTAGCATAAATATGATCCTATCAGCAACACCCTTCCCCCTTTTATTTCTTCTAGAAAACCCAAAATCAGCCACAAAACACCTAGTTTCTAGAAGGCCCAATTTTGGACGAATTTCCTAAACCTTTTTCCCTTTGGATTCTGATTTATTAGGCCTCATTCCTTGTGGATTTGGGTTACACAAATCCTTTTATGAAACTAATTGGGCCAAACCCTCTCCTAAGTGGATTTAACTTACCTATAGCCGAATTCTATGGCCCTAACCCACCAAATCTGTTTAGTCTAACCCTAATCTACTTAACCCTAGGACTATATAAACATAAATTCAGCCAAAAATTCGTACCACCCCTTATACTATACAGAAAACACCTTGCCGCAACACTCCATTCTCCATTCTCAACCTCCATACACCTCCATACATCTTCCTACACATCTGCCGCACCCTTCCCACCATAATCAACCATCCTCCATCCCTCCAAACAAGGAAACACCATCCAAAACCCCCAATTCCACCACACACATCTTGTGCCGCAGCAAGGAAGAAGGAGGAAAGCCCTTAGACGTGCATGCCATTCGACTTGGAGTTGCTGGACGTTCTAGGTGTAATCTTTCTTGTGTTTTCAATGTTTAATTTCAAGAATTTTTGCTTTGCGAGTATGAGGAACTAATCCCCTTTTTGGCTAGGGGGAATTTTGAAACCATGGCTATATTTGCATTATGATTTGATTACTTTTAGTTGTGATTTCATGAATGGTGAATTCAATTTACTTATCTGTTTGAATTAAAACTTGTTTATGTATATGAATTGAGGGTGCACACTTAATTTGCATGCATAAATCTGATGCTAGGGTATAAGGAAACTTCACCTAATCGTTGGGAACTTATATTCATGAGTAGTTAAGACTGTTGGTCACAATTATGTTAAGTAAATTCTTGGCATAAGTATCATGCGCTTTCATAGTTACGAATGCCTCGTCAACACCTATGATTTCCATAGAACCTAATGATCTTTGATTGTCTTTCTATTATGCGCTTTCATATAGAAAACTTTTAAGGAATAATTTGATTGCAATGCGCTAATTCCATTCAATTCAATGACCTAGGGGAAATCTGAGAGTTAATTTAAGCGTACCTAATTAACTTGGGGTGTTGAGGTTCATTAATTCATTGAATAAGCAACTGAGGATTGTGTTGTATGAAAGTATGCCATGTGTGGAGAAAAACCTCCTAGCCATCTCACCATCCACCTAATTCTATCAATTTCGCCTAAATCTGCCTAGTTTACATATTTGTTTTGTTTGTTTGATTTTCGTCCAAAACCAAATCCCCAATTGTCTTAGAGTGTCTAATTGGTCCAAATATGTTTTAGATTGTGTTTTTAAGAGTTTTGAGTCAAGTTAGAACCAATTTTCGTCCAAGTTTGTGTTTAGGCTCAAAACTGCCCAGATTGTGTTTTTAAGGCAGTTTTGAGTGTTTTTAGCCTATTTTGAGTTTTGTGAACGTGTTTGAGTCTTTTTAAGTGAGTTTAAGTGTTTTAAAGGTCAGTTTTATTTATTTGAGTCAGTTAGAGTGTTTAGCAATCCTTCCTAATCCCCGGTGTAAGAACGATCCCTACTTATTTATATGCTACAATTGTCAAAAGAGGGTTAATTTGTGTGTTAAGTTAATTTTTGCATCATTGGTCTTCCTTCTCCTCTTCCTTGCTAAGTCACGGCACAAGGTCTAGGGTGGTTTTGTAGATGATTTTCTGGGTTTTGGATGGATTTAGGTAGGTGTGGTGGTGCGGCAAGGGTTGATGGTGGTGTATGGAGGTTGGGATGGAGGTGTGGAAGTAGGGGAATGGTGTAAACTTGGTTGTAAGGTCACGGCAAAGGGTGGATTTCTGAATGAATGTATGAATGTTGTGTGAAGGGGTGGTGGTCTAAATGGTGCGGCAAGGGCTGTTTATGTAGGCTAGTTTGGTACACTTAGTGAAGGAAAAGGATTGCATAATCCCATTGAAAAAGGGTTAATTCAAGGCAGAAATCAAGTGGGATTTGGAATAGGGATTTCGGCTAGGATTTAGGGATTCTAGAAGGTTTTGGTGCAGCACACATGTAGGGATACGATAAGGTGTTCTAGAAGAAGTGTTTAAGGCAGATTCCTAATCCTAAAGGGCCTAGGACATGTGATATAAGAGTAGGAGAAGGATTGTAATTCCTAAACCTACAAGGAATGGTGACTTGCGGCATTTAAATGGATAAGTCTTCTAGAAACTGAAATAAGTATTTAGATTTGTAGCCTTTCCTAGCTCTTCTTGTCTTCAATTTCGTCCATCCTCTTTGCTCCATTGTTAAGCTATCCAATCCATGCCCAAAAATGCTCCAAATAGCCTCAAAATGCACTTTCTTGCTCCCTTTGCCATTAGGACCTAAAAACATACGAAAATGGCTTAAAATACTAAAACAACTATGAATTAACAACATAAATGCATGAAAACAAGCTAAGTAAGTCGCCTAAATATGCTCCTATCAAACCACAATTGGAGAGGAACTTAGAGTGATTGCCCTACAACCACCCAATATGGCCGAAAGTAGCCATAGTGACATTGTTGATAGGCCTGCCGATTTTGAGCCTTCACCACAATATGTTTGTAAGTCTCCAATCCCAATTTCAATTCCCATTTCAACTAATAGGTTGTTACCTTCTTTGGTGCAGGTGCCCAACCGATTTCAAGGTGGTGGGAGCATTTACATGGACTTCCGGAACCAAAATACCACCATTAGGGAGGATCACTATCCCCTCCCATTCATTGAGCCATATTACGTAAGTATTGAAGGGCAGATTGTGGAGGACAATACCCTCCATGCCGTGGGCTCTAAGTGAGGCTAAGAAGCATGTTTGTCCGGCTGCACGACGTTAAAGCAAGCGCTTCTTGGGAGGCAACCCATGCATTAAACTAGAGAGGATTTGGGCAATTCACCAATTCATGCTACAAAATCAGATTTGCGTTCCTCAATCCCTATCTCTTTACTATATTTATTTCTTCATGTTAGTTAGTTTATATTGTTTGGTT
This sequence comes from Pyrus communis, assembly GCF_041283825.1. NCBI lineage: Eukaryota > Viridiplantae > Streptophyta > Magnoliopsida > Rosales > Rosaceae > Pyrus > Pyrus communis. Next base: position 10,799,917 of record NC_142566.1, read on the forward strand.
GAGGACATGATGCAACAAGGGCTTTAAAACGCTCATAGTACGCCGGAAAGGATTCTCCTTGACTTTGTTGGATTCCACTAATTTTCTTCCTCAAGAGAATGACTCTTGAAGTAGGGAAGAACTTCTCCAAGAACGCTCTCTTCATGCTTTCCCAAGAAGTAACGGTCCCGGGTGCCAATTCATAAAGCCAATCCTTAGCCTTTTCCACAAGAGAGAATGGAAAAGCTTTCATCTTCAAAATATTCCCATCGACGTTAATGGGTGTCATGCTTGAGCATACAACTTCAAACTCCTTCAAATGCTTGTTTGGATCTTCCATGGACAGCCCATGGTACTTGGGAATATGATGCAGCAAGCTTGACTTCAATTCGAACTCATCGGTCTTGCCTTGGGCCGCCCTAGGATATTGAATGCACAATGGCATGGCATTATCTAATCCCGAGGCAGAAAGCTCCTTGATTGTTCGATTATCCATCGCCATGACTTGTTCTTCTTCCTCCACTTCTTCTTCTTCATATTCGGCCTCAGAACTAGAACTAGGTGGATTAGGTTCTGGTTGCTTCCTCTTTCGTCTCAAAGTTCGTTCAAAATCGTCGTCAAACTCCAAGATATTCTCACAAACGGGATGACAACTACGAGTCATACACTTGTACCTAGAACAAGGAAACAAAACAAATCAGCAACCCTTATAGAGGGTACGGCAAATACACAAAAACTATGAAATAAGGCACGGTAAACACTAAAATAAAGAACAAATAAACACACGACACTCTTGACCTTAAGACACACTTTGACACGATACAAACACAAGGGATTAGCAAGTTTGCTAATCCCCGGCAACGGCGCCAAAATTTGGTGTGAAAATTATATTGACACACAAATTAAACCCTATTTGTGACAATTGTAGTATATATGCAAGTAGGGATCGTTCTAACCGGGGATTAACTAGGGATGCTAATCTACTCTAAACTGACTTAAAAACACAAAATTAAACCTTAAAACACTTACCTAGACCTATATGACTCAAAACAACTTAAAAAGACTCAAAACAGCCCAAAACACTCAAATAGACTCAAACTAGACTCTAAAGGGTGATTTGGACGAAATTTAACTAACTTAGACTCAAAACCCTAATTTGGACAGATTCAAATACTTTTCTAACTAATCTAACACACTTAATAAAATGGGGAATTGATTTGGACGAAATTAAATAAAATGGACAGATTGCAATTTAAACAGATTAGGCACTAAACTAGGTGAATTGAATGGGAAAAAGACTAGTTAGGGGGTTCTTCTCCACACATGCACATATGTAACATAAATTGATTTCCAGATTTTATTCCTTTTAAATCATGAATGACAATGCCCCAAATTAATTGTGAAAAGCACAAATTAACTCTCAGATTTTCCTAGTTTCATTGAATTGGATGGAATACGCATCGACAATCAAATTATTCTTATCAAATTCCCTACATGAACTGCATAATAGAGATAAAATCAAAGATCATTAAGCTTTTTGAAAACCCTAAACATTGACTAGGCATTCGTAACTATGAATTGCATGATAATCTTGCCTAGAATTTACTTAATATAATCATGACTAGTGATTTCCACTACTTATGAATATAAGGTCATAACGATTAGGTGAAATTTCCTTATATCCTAGCATCAAATTCATGTATGCAAACTAAGTATGCATCCTTAATCAACACACAAGAACAAGTTCTCAATAAATCAATTAAGTAAATCACATCCACAATTCAAGAAACAAAATCTGGAGGAAATCAAATCATATAAAACATATGCCCATGGTTTCGAATTCACCCCTAACTAAGAAAAACTTAGTTACACATGTTCATAACAATTGAAAAGCAAATTAAAATAAACATGGAAACGAAACGAGGGAAGAAAGAACTCCCAAAGTCTCCAATGGATGCAGATTTCTTGCGGCACAAGGTCTCCTCCTCCTATGGAAGCCACAACACTCCTTCTTCTCCCTAGGACTTGCAGCACAAAGTGTGTTTTCTGAATGAATCGTGGCTGCTGTGAATGGATGAATGAATTGAATGTTGAATGGCTGCCTAGGGTGTCTAAGAGGGTGCGGCAACTTTAGGTTTAATAAATATATAGCATGGAAAAACCCTAGCAATCAGATTTAGGGTTAAAACTAGCCAATATAAGTGTTTAGGGCCCTTAAGTTGCGGCATGGGTTTGGGGAATTAAATCCTAGCCCAATCAATCTCAGATATGGACTTATACAATCCAAATCCAAGAGAAAAGGGCCAAATAAAATCAGAATCCAAACAGAAATAGGTTTAAGAATTTTCGTCCAAAATTGGGCCTTCTAGAAGCTAAGTGTCTTATGGCTGATTTTGGGTCTTCTAGAAGGCATAAAAGGGGGGGGGGGGGGAAGGTGTGGCACCCTTTTAGGGTCAGATAGGGCTCTAGAAATTAGGTTTTTAGGTCCACTTGCAGCTAGGATTAAGGTGGAACAAGATTAGGTTAGGATAAGATAGGATAAGGTTTGGATAAGATAAGATTGGATAAGGTTTTGGATAATGTTTCCTCTTTTCTTGCGCTTTCCTTATCTTCTTTGTCATGAACATTCCTTTTCTGATTTGTAGCATGTTTCTAACCTCTTTTGATTCCAAATTCGTCCAACCATGTTGCTCCATACACAAGCTATCCAAAGTAAGCCCAAAACTGCTCTAAAAGGCTCAAAATTGCATTTTCTTGCCAAGTTTGTCATTAGGACCTACAAACAAACGAAAATAGCTCAAAACACTATAATAAGTAGTAATTAGCTCACTAAATGTAAGGAAATAACATAACTAAGTAGCATAAATATGCTTCTATCAATATTGATTGCATAACATACAATAAGATGAAGTTGTTAGTCAAGCCAAAGCCAAAAAGCCTATCCCTTTTCACATGTATTGTAGGATTACCCCTTTTGAGCCTTTTCAAGCCTATTTTCTTTGTTAGCCACATTATCCTTACCTAGCCTAGATTAGGACTTTCCATACCATTGTTCTTAAAGGATAGTGAAGCATGACTTAGATTGAACTCCTATGGATTAAATTATGGCAGAAAATAAGTGTGGGGGAAGATGATAGGGCATGGCAAAGAAGAAAATAAAAGAAAAAAAAATTCGTGGAAAAATAAAAAGAAACTAGAAAAGTGTTGAAAAGAAAGAAAAAGAGTTGAAAAATAAGTGAGAATGCTCTCACAAGTGTTGGTTATTGAAGGAAGGGTCCAAAAAAAGTGAATTTGACCCTAATCGTTGCATGAATCTTCCCTTGTGTTTAAAAGTTGATTTCTGCCATTAAAAGTGAGTTTAAGTGTCAATTTCATTACTTTGCTTCCTATTGCTTTAAGAACCTTTGTTTTACTTTACCTTTCTTTGTTAACCATTACCCTTAGCCCCGTTACAACCCTCTGATAGGAGCATATTTAGGCGACTTAGTTGGCTTGTTCTTGTTCTTGTGCATTTACTTTGTTATTTCTTAGTTCTTTAAGTTTTTTAAGCCATTTTCGTATGTTTTCAGGTTCTAAGGGCTAAAGGAGCAAAAAGGTGCATTTTGGAGCAAAATTGGGCTTGGAATGGATAGCGTATGTTTGGAGAAAAAGGGATGGACGAAATTGAAGACCTAATGAAGTTAGGATTCCTAATCACAAGAGGATTCCTAATCAAATGAGGAATCCTAGTCAAAGAAGGTTTCCTACTTGAAGTAGGAAAGTTAAGCCTAGGGTTTCCTATCTTGGTTTGACATTTCCTAAATTCTAATTGTCCTTATGTCCCAAACACTTTGAAGACTTCATATGCATTCTAGGACACAAAACAAAGGTCCCTTGATGATGCGAGATTTATACGCACACAAATTAAACCCTCTTTTTGACAATTGTAGTAAGTATGTAAGTAGGGATCGTTCTGGACCGGGGATTAGGAGGGATTGTTAATCACTTGGATTTGACTCAAAAACGTAAAAACACAATATAAAACACTATACTAGACTCAAAGAATGCAAAACTAAACTTTAAAACACTAAAACAAACTAAAAGACTCAAACATCACCCAAAACACTCAAAACTGCCTTAAAAACACTTTCTGGGCAGTTTTGAGCACTTTGGTGAATTTGGACGAATTTGTGTAACAAATTGAATCAAAACACTTAGAAACATAAACTAAGACACTTTCTAACTAAACTGGACAATAAAGTAAAGGGGGATTGAGTTTTGGACGAAATTAAACTAAATGCACAGATTCTTAATTAAAACAGATTGTAAAAACGAAATTGATGAAATAGAATGAATGGATGCTAGCCAAGGGGTTCATCTCCACACATGTTACACTTTGATGCGAGATTTATACGCGCATAAATTAAACCCTCTTTTCGTCAAATTGTAGTATATGTATAAGTAGGGATCGTTCTGGACCGGGGATTAGGAGGGATTGTTAATCACTTGGATTTGACTCAAAAACGTAAAAACAAAGTTAAAAACGTTCACAAAGACTCAAAGGACTCAAAACAAGTTCAAAAGACTCAAAACTGCCTAAAAACACTAACTAGGCAGTTTCTGACCTTAAACCCAATGTTGGACGAATTTAAGATTATGGTTTGATTCAAACGTAAAAACACAATATAAAACACCATACTAGACTCAAAGAATGCAAAACTAAACTATAAAACACTAAAACAAACCAAAAGACTCAAACATCACCCAAAACACTCAAAACTGCCTTAAAATCACTTTCTGGGCAGTTTTGAGCACTTTGGTGAATTTGGACGAAATTGTGTAACAAAATGAATCAAAACACTCATAAACACAAACTAAAACACTTTCTAACTCAAAGAATGTAAAACTAAACACTTAAAACATTAAAACAAACCAAAAGACTCAAACATCACCCAAAACACTCAAAACTGCCTTAAAATCACTTTCTGGGCAGTTTTGACCACTTTGGTGAATTTGGACGAAATTGGGAAATAAAATGAATCAAAACACTCATAAACACAAACTAAATGTATTTCTAACTAAATTGGACATTAAAGTAAAGGGGGATTGGTTTTGGATGAAATTAAACTAAAATGTACAGATTCGAATTAAAACAGATAGTATATATGAATGTGATGAAATGAATGGATGAATGCTAGCTAGAAGGTTCTTCTCCACACATGTTACACTTGCATAATAAAATGATTTCCAATTGCATTTCAATAAACCATTAATTCTCAACACCCCAAGTTAACCGTGATGCACTAATTAACCTTCAAATCTTCCTAACGTTATTGAATTGGATGATGCATGCGACAATTCAAAACATTCCCCACAAGTCCTCAACATGAATGCATAGAAGAGGTACAAGCAAGAATCATTACGCTCTATGAAAATTATAAGTGTTGACGAGGCATTCGTTACTATGATTGCATGAAACTTATGCCAAGAATTCGTTTAACGCGATTGTTTATAAGCAACCTCCACTACTTGTGAATATAAGTTCGTAACTATTAGGTGAAACTCACTTATATTCTAGCGTCATATTCATGCATGAAAATTAAGCGTGCACTCTCAATAAACATACATAAATAAGTTATCAATCAAACGGTTAAACAAATTGAATCACAACTTATGAAACGCAATTAGAAGTAATCAAATCAAAATGGAAGCATAAACATATATTTCGAATTTCCTCATAACTTTGAAATCAAAGAAACACCTAAACATTCCAACAACTCAAACTTGAATTGTATGAACGTTTAGGCACTCTTCTCTTCCATTCCTCATACGTACAAAACAAAGAGAATTGAATTTAAACATTGAAATCAAAGAAACACCTAAACATTCCAACAACTCAAACTTGAATTGTATGAACGTTTAGGCACTCTTCTCTTCCTCGTTGTTGTAGCACAAGGTCTAAGGATAGTTTGATGGTGTGAATGGTTTGGGGAGTGGTGTTTGGATTAATAGGGAAGGCACGGCACAAGGGTGGTTTGATGTCTACATTTCTGCAATGGATGAGTTTATGGAAGAGTGTTTGGAATGGATGAATTTCTGGCACAAAGGCCTTATTTCTGTGGTGAATGGATTGTGAATGAATGAGTGTGAATGAATGAGTATTTATAGGTGAAATGGGGGGAACATGACAGCTAGGTTGCATGTGCACATGTTGGTTGAATGATTATGAGTGCATGTGGCTGAAATAGCATGTGGAATGGCTGGAAATGCAAGGAGAAGGCATGTGCACGGTTTTGGGAGAGAATGGGAGTGCAAGTGGCTGAAATGTTAGAGGAACAAGTGCATGTGGCTGCATTGTGGTGCAATGATGGAGGAACAATCTGAAAATGCAAGGTATGGCTGGAATGATTGTGTTTGTTTGAATGTGCATGTGATTAAATTAAAGGATGCAAAGTAAATAAATAATGAATGCATGTGTTGAATTATGAAGATGCATGTGCAATGAAGTGGAATGACAATCTGAAATGGGATAGGTACCCACGGCAATAATGATTTCTGGTGGTGTTTTGGGTGCATGTGGAATGAATGATTTCTTGGTGAGTGGATGCATGTGTTGATTAAAGGGGGAATGCAAAGGAAAAGCTAGAAATGCATGTGGAGTGGCTGCAAGGTGAATGAATAATGAAATGGGAAAGCATGTGCAAGGTTTTGGTGTGAATGATTGAATGTGCATGTGGCTGCAATGGAGGAGGAATCCTTCAATTTCGTCCATCCTCTTGGCTCCAAGCATATGATATCCATTCCAATCTCTAATTTGCTCCAAAAGGCTCCAAAAGGCATCATTTTGCATACTTTGCCCTTAGAACCTGAAAACACACAAAAGAAGCATAAAGGACTAAAATAACTAAAGAAACATAACGTAAATGCACGAGAACAAGCCATTTAAGTCGCATGAATATGCTCCTATCACACTTGCATAATAAAACGATTTCCAATTGCATTTCAATAAACCATGAATTCTCAACACCCCAAGTTAACCGTGATGCACTAATTAACCTTCAAATCTTCCTAACATTATTGAATTGGATGATTGCATACGACAACCCAAAACATTCCCCACAAGTCCCCTACATGATTGCATAATAGAGATACAAGCAAGAATCATTACGCTCTATGAAAATTATAAGTGTTGACGAGGCATTCGTTACTATGGAATACGCATGAAACTTATGCCAAGAATTCGTTTAACGCGATTGTTTATAACCAACCTCCACTACTTGTGAATATAAGTTCATAACGATTAGGTGAAACTCACTTATATTTTAGCGTCATATTCATGCATGAAAATTAGGCGCGCATTCTCAATAAACATACATAAATAAGTTATCAATTAAACAGTTAAACAAATTGAATCCACAACTTATGAAACGCAATTAGAAGTAATCAAATCAAAATGCAAGCATAAACATATATTTCGAATCCCCCCCTAGCCAAGGGGGTGTTTAGTTCCTCATAACTTTGAAATCAAAGAAACACCTAAACATTCCAACAACTCAAACTTGAATTGTATGAACGTTTAGGCACTCTTCTCTTCCATTCCTCATACGTACAAAACAAAGAGAATTGAATTTAAACATTGAGATCAAAGAAACACCTAAACATTCCAACAACTCAAACTTGAATTGTATGAACGTTTAGGCACTCTTCTCTTCCTCGTTGTTGTATCACCAGGTCTAAGGTGAGTTTTGGGATAGTGTGAAGTGTTTTGGAGGGATGGGGAGTGGTTGAAAATGGAAGGGGGAGGCCACGGCAATGGGATGATTTCTGGTGGTGAATGTGCATGGCACTTTGGATTCTAAGGGGATGTTGTTGGTGTGTATGGATGATTTTCTGAATATGGAAGTATGGATGGAATTATGGTGTGATGGGCACGGCCCCAAGGGACCAATTTCTGTGGTGTTTTCGAATATGGAAGAGTGTATGAATTGTGGCTGCAATGGATGCTTATTTATAGGTGAAAAAGAGGGAACATGACAGCTAGGTTATGATGATGAATGCATGTGCAAAGTTGGTTGAATGATTATGAGTGCATGTGGCTGAAATAGTATGTGGAATGGCTGAATGTGGTGCAATGATAATGTCTTGTGGCTGAATGGATTAAAGAATGGGAGTGCATGTGGGTGGAAATGCATGTGGGTTAAAGAGTGAATGCATGTGCAATGACAGCTAGGTTGAATTAATTAAAGGGATTGCATGTGCAAGGTTTTGGTGTGAATGATTGAATGTGCATGTGGCTGATTTATGAAGAGTGAATGTATGTGGCTGCAAGGTGTGAATGATTATGGGTGCATGTGGCTGCAATGGATTAGGAATCCTTCAATTTCGTCCATTCCTTTTGCTCCAAACATAAGCTATCCACTCCAAGTCCAATTTTGCTCCAAAATGCTCCAAAATGCATCTTTTTGCTTCCTTAGCCATATGAACCTAAAAACACACGAAAATGGCTTAAACTACTAAAACAACTATGAATTAACAATATAAATGCACGAAAACAAGCTAAGTAAGTCGCCTAAATATGCTCCTATCACTTGACCTTTCCTCTTCCTTGCCGTGCACCATGTCAAACTTTCCCTTTATCATCATCCCTTGCCGTGCAAGAGAACCTTGTTTCCTTTAGTTTTAGGACATTTAAACCTTTCCGATATCACAACCGCACCTCCCTTGACCTTTCCTCTTCCTTGCCGTGCAAGGCGGATGGTTCTTTCCTATTTCATTGCATTAAAACACATTCCTTTTGTGTTTTATGCCATTGCCACAACTTTTAGGTAGTTTCCTTTAAATTTCTGATTTGATTTCCTATTTCTAAAAGTTTTTGACTTAAATTCTGATTACCTAAATAACCTAGGGTTTTAATTCCTGAAATCATATAAATAAACCTCCTTGTTGCAGCCACAAAGGATTCATTGATTCACCATTCACGCCAGAAAATCATCCCATCCCTCTAACACATCATACTTCACCATTCTCCATATTTTCTGCCCAAAACCAACTCTTTGCCGTCCCCTACATCCATCCCAACCCTAAATCCATCATTGTACATCATCCATAACCCCCTAAACTCACAATCATCTCTTGTGCCGCAGTAATTAGGAGAGGAAGGAAGCCTTGAACGTTTCATGCTTGCAGATTGGAGCGTTCTTAGGTGTACTTCGTTCTTGTTTTCAATGTTTACTTTGTTATTGATAGGAGCATATTCATGCGACTTAAATGGCTTGTTCTCGTGCATTTACGTTATGTTTCTCTAGTTATTTTAGTCCTTTATGCTTCTTTTGTGTGTTTTCAGGTTCTAAGGGCAAGGTATGCAAAAGGATGCCTTTTGGAGCCTTTTGGAGCAAATTAGAGATTGGAATGGATATCATATGCTTGGAGCCAAGAGGATGGACGAAATTAAAGACTTGAAGTAGGAAAGTTAAATCCTAAAAGACCTCATGTTTAAGCATCATTGAAGACTCCTACGCATTTTAGAACACAAAAACAACATTCCTTGCAACCTTAGGACATTGTCGTGTGTTTCCTTGTGTCTCCCTTCCTTGCCATGCAAGGAAGGGCTTTGTTCCCTATTTTAAACACTTAAAGCATTCACTTATCATATCATTCACTTATCATATCATTCACTTATTATAAGCATTCACTTATCATATCATTCACTTATCAAACCATTCACTTATCACTTATCACTTCCATTCACTTATCACTCACCACATATCATTCATTTATCACTTAACATATCATTCATTTATCACTTAATACATCATTCACTTATCACTTATCATACTCATAATCATCTACACATTTCAACCATTTAAACATATGCATTTCAACTCACATGCATCATCATCATGCAATCAACCTTGCCACATGCTTTCCAAGCTTTCCCCCTTCATCATTAAGCCACATTCACTCCCATTTCTCTCCCCTTAACAGCCCTAAACCGTGCATAATTAAAGGACACCATTCAACACACACATGCACCAAAAGACAACATTGGCATGCATCACATGCATTTCCAACACTTCCCCCTTTGTGCCGTGCCTTCCCTTCCACTTTCCAACCACATTCTTTCAATTCCCACTTCATCATTACACCACCTAAGCCACATGCACTCCCATTCTTTAATTCAGCCACTTAATCATTCAACCACAAAACAATCACACAACACACCAACACACATGCATCCTGAAATTCTTTGCTGTGCAATCACATGCATTTCCCTTGACATTTTCAGCCATCACACTTCATCATTACACCACCATTCACTCTTTAACCCACACACACTTCACACAAACAACATTCACATGCATTCACATGCATTTCCAACACAAAACACACTCAAAACCGTGGCCACCTTTGCATTTCAGCATTCCCATTTGCATTTTCAGATTTCCAGCTTTCCAACCTAGCCACATTCACATGCATTCACTCATAATCATTCACCAAACTTGCAGCCACATTTCCACCCACCTCCTAGCTGTCATGTTCCCTCCATTACTCCTATAAATACCCTTGCATTCATTCATTCAAGATCATCTCAATTTCCATTGTACATACCACAACACAAACACACACCATCTTCACATCCTCAAATTCCCTTCCTTGCCGTGGGTTTCTTTCCATTTTCTATCTTTCCTCATCCATTTCCATAATTCCCCAATCCATTCAACACACCAACAACATCCCTTAGACCTTGTGCCATAATAAAGAGGAAGAGAAGAGGGCCTAAACGTTCATACAATTCAAGTTTGAGTTGTTGGAATGTTTGGGTGTTTCCTTGATTTCAATGTTTAAATTCAATTCTCTTTGTTTTGTACGCATGAGGAATGGAAGAGAAGAGTGCCTAAACGTTCATACAATTCAAGTTTGAGTTGTTGGAATGTTTAGGTGTTTCTTTGATTTCAAAGTTATGAGGAACTAAAAACCCCCTTTAGCTAGGGGGTGATTTGAAATTATGTTTATGTTTGCATTCTGAATTGATTAACTTTCGTTGGAATTTCATAAGTTGTTGATTCAATTTGTTTAACCGTTTGATTGATAACTTATTTATGTATGTTTATTAAGAATGCGTGCTTAATTTTCATGCATGAATATGACGCTAGAATATAAGTGAGTTTCACCTAATCGTTATGAACTTATATTCACAAGTAGTGGAGGTTGCTTATAAACAATCGCGTTAAATGAATTCTTGGCACAAGTTTCATGCTCATCATAGTAACGAATGCCTCGTCAACACTTATAGTTTTCATAATGCTTAATGATCTTTGATTGTATCTTTATTGTGCTGTTCACGTAAAGGACTTTTGGAGAATGTTGTGAATTGCGTTGCGCTAACCCATCCAATTCATTAACTTAAGGAAAACTTGACGGTTAATTTAAGCGGACCTAATTAACCCGGAGTGTTGAGTTTCATAATTTATCGAAAGACCAACTGAGAATCAATCTTGTATGCAAGTATAACATGTATGGAGATGAACCCCGTAGCTAACTTTCCATCCATTTGTTCTTTCTTTTCTTGTTTCTGTTTTCATGTTTAATTTAACTTGTTATTTGATGCGAGATTTACACGCGCATAAATTAAACCCTCTTTTCGTCAAATTGTAGTATATGTATAAGTAGGGATCGTTCTGGACCGGGGATTAGGAGGGATTGTTAATCACTTGGATTTGACTCAAAAACGTAAAAACAAAGTTAAAAACGTTCACAAAGACTCAAAGGACTCAAAACAAGTTCAAAAGACTCAAAACTGCCTAAAAACACTAACTAGGCAGTTTCTGACCTTAAACCCAATGTTGGACGAATTTAAGATTATGGTTTGATTCAAACGTAAAAACACAATATAAAACACTATACTAGACTCAAAGAATGCAAAACTAAACTTTAAAACAAACCAAAAGACTCAAACATCACCCAAAACACTCAAAACTGCCTTAAAATCACTTTCTGGGCAGTTTTGAGCACTTTGGTGAATTTGGACGAAATTGGGAAATAAAATGAATCAAAACACTCATAAACACAAACTAAATGTATTTCTAACTAAATTGGACATTAAAGTAAAGGGGGATTGGTTTTGGATGAAATTAAACTAAAATGTACAGATTCGAATTAAAACAGATAGTATATATGAATGTGATGAAATGAATGGATGAATGCTAGCCAGAAGGTTCTTCTCCACACATGTTACACTTGCATGATAAAATGATTTCCAATTGCATTTCAATAAACCATTAATTCTCAACACCCCAAGTTAACCGTGATGCACTAATTAACCTTCAAATCTTCCTAACGTTATTGAATTGGATGATGCATGCGACAATTCAAAATATTCCCCACAAGTCCTCAACATGAATGCATAGAAGAGGTACAAGCAAGAATCATTACGCTCTATGAAAATTATAAGTGTTGACGAGGCATTCGTTACTATGATTGCATGAAACTTATGCCAAGAATTCGTTTAACGCGATTGTTTATAAGCAACCTCCACTACTTGTGAATATAAGTTCGTAACTATTAGGTGAAACTCACTTATATTCTAGCGTCATATTCATGCATGAAAATTAAGCGTGCACTCTCAATAAACATACATAAATAAGTTATCAATCAAACGGTTAAACAAATTGAATCACAACTTATGAAACGCAATTAGAAGTAATCAAATCAAAATGTAAGCATAAACATATATTTCGAATTTCCTCATAACTTTGAAATCAAAGAAACACCTAAACATTCCAACAACTCAAACTTGAATTGTATGAACGTTTAGGCACTCTTCTCTTCCATTCCTCATACGTACAAAACAAAGAGAATTGAATTTAAACATTGAAATCAAAGAAACACCTAAACATTCCAACAACTCAAACTTGAATTGTATGAACGTTTAGGCACTCTTCTCTTCCTCGTTGTTGTAGCACAAGGTCTAAGGATAGTTTGATGGTGTGAATGGTTTGGGGAGCGGTGTTTGGATTAATAGGGAAGGCACGGCACAAGGGTGGTTTGATGTCTACATTTCTGCAATGGATGAGTTTATGGAAGAGTGTTTGGAATGGATGAATTTCTGGCACAAAGGCCTTATTTCTGTGGTGAATGGATTGCCTATGAATGAGTGTGAATGAATGAGTATTTATAGGTGAAATGGGGGGAACATGACAGCTAGGTTGCATGTGCACATGTTGGTTGAATGATTATGAGTGCATGTGGCTGAAATAGCATGTGGAATGGCTGGAAATGCAAGGAGAAGGCATGTGCACGGTTTTGGGAGAGAATGGGAGTGCAAGTGGCTGAAATGTTAGAGGAACAAGTGCATGTGGCTGCATTGTGGTGCAATGATGGAGGAACAATCTGAAAATGCAAGGTATGGCTAGAATGATTGTGTTTGTTTGAATGTGCATGTGATTAAATTAAAGGATGCAAAGTAAATAAATAATGAATGCATGTGTTGAATTATGAAGATGCATGTGCAATGAAGTGGAATGACAATCTGAAATGGGATAGGTACCCACGGCAATGATGATTTCTGGTGGTGTTTTGGGTGCATGTGGAATGAATGATTTCTTGGTGAGTGGATGCATGTGTTGATTAAAGGGGGAATGCAAAGGAAAAGCTAGAAATGCATGTAGAGTGGCTGCAAGGTGAATGAATAATGAAATGGGAAAGCATGTGCAAGGTTTTGGTGTGAATGATTGAATGTGCATGTGGCTGCAATGGAGGAGGAATCCTTCAATTTCGTCCATCCTCTTGGCTCCAAGCATATGATATCCATTCCAATCTCTAATTTGCTCCAAAAGGCTCCAAAAGGCATCCTTTTGCATACTTTGCCCTTAGAACCTGAAAACACACAAAAGAAGCATAAAGGACTAAAATAACTAAAGAAACATAACGTAAATGCACGAGAACAAGCCATTTAAGTCGCATGAATATGCTCCTATCAAATACCCCCACACTTATCTTTTGCTAGTCCTCGAGCAAAACAAAACAACAAAAGAACACGAAACTAGACAAAACGAACAAAACACAACCTACACCTTCCAACAATCGTCTCACGGATTTCCAATGCACATGACAAGTTAAAAATCATTAGTCCCATAGATTTTTGTCATCTTCACACTTAAGTACATTCTTACTCATAGTCACCACATATTATTTCACAATTAAGCATTTAAAACTATGTTTTGAATGTAGTAACATGCCTTAGAGAATTTGCTCAAATCCTTACAAGATATGCACTCGTTTTTCACACAGATTTTCTGACTACACACCCTACACTAGGTATATGTGATAAGATTGATGTAAACATGTAGACGAACATGATAGGAGCATATTCATGCGACTTAAATGGCTTGTTCTCGTGCATTTACGTTATGTTTCTTTAGTTATTTTAGTCCTTTATGCTTCTTTTGTGTGTTTTCAGGTTCTAAAGGCAAAGTATGCAAAAGGATGCCTTTTGGAGCCTTTTGGAGCAAATTAGAGATTGGAATGGATATCATATGCTTGGAGCCAAGAGGATGGACGAAATTGAAGGATTCCTCCTCCATTGCAGCCACATGCACATTCAATCATTCACACCAAAACCTTGCACATGCTTTCCCATTTCATTATTCATTCACCTTGCAGCCACTCCACATGCATTTCTAGCTTTTCCTTTGCATTCCCCCTTTAATCAACACATGCATCCACTCACCAAGAAATCATTCATTCCACATGCACCCAAAACACCACCAGAAATCATCATTGCCGTGGGTACCTATCCCATTTCAGATTGTCATTCCACTTCATTGCACATGCATCTTCATAATTCAACACATGCATTCATTATTTATTTACTTTGCATCCTTTAATTTAATCACATGCACATTCAAACAAACACAATCATTCCAGCCATACCTTGCATTTTCAGATTGTTCCTCCATCATTGCACCACAATGCAGCCACATGCACTTGTTCCTCTAACATTTTAGCCACTTGCACTCCCATTCTCTCCCAAAACCGTGCACATGCCTTCTCCTTGCATTTCCAGCCATTCCACATGCTATTTCAGCCACATGCACTCATAATCATTCAACCAACATGTGCACATGCAACCTAGCTGTCATGTTCCCCCCATTTCACCTATAAATACTCATTCATTCACACTCATTCATAGGCAATCCATTCACCACAGAAATAAGGCCTTTGTGCCAGAAATTCATCCATTCCAAACACTCTTCCATAAACTCATCCATTGCAGAAATGTAGACATCAAACCACCCTTGTGCCGTGCCTTCCCTATTAATCCAAACACCACTCCCCAAACCATTCACACCATCAAACTATCCTTGGACCTTGTGCTACAACAACGAGGAAGAGAAGAGTGCCTAAACGTTCATACAATTCAAGTTTGAGTTGTTGGAATGTTTAGGTGTTTCTTTGATTTCAATGTTTAAATTCAATTCTCTTTGTTTTGTACGTATGAGGAATGGAAGAGAAGAGTGCCTAAACGTTCATACAATTCAAGTTTGAGTTGTTGGAATGTTTAGGTGTTTCTTTGATTTCAAAGTTATGAGGAAATTCGAAATATATGTTTATGCTTCCATTTTGATTTGATTACTTCTAATTGCGTTTCATAAGTTGTGATTCAATTTGTTTAACCGTTTGATTGATAACTTATTTATGTATGTTTATTGAGAGTGCACGCTTAATTTTCATGCATGAATATGACGCTAGAATATAAGTGAGTTTCACCTAATAGTTACGAACTTATATTCACAAGTAGTGGAGGTTGCTTATAAACAATCGCGTTAAACGAATTCTTGGCATAAGTTTCATGCAATCATAGTAACGAATGCCTCGTCAACACTTATAATTTTCATAGAGCGTAATGATTCTTGCTTGTACCTCTTCTATGCATTCATGTTGAGGACTTGTGGGGAATGTTTTGAATTGTCGCATGCATCATCCAATTCAATAACGTTAGGAAGATTTGAAGGTTAATTAGTGCATCACGGTTAACTTGGGGTGTTGAGAATTAATGGTTTATTGAAATGCAATTGGAAATCATTTTATTATGCAAGTGTAACATGTGTGGAGAAGAACCTTCTAGCTAGCATTCATCCATTCATTTCATCACATTCATATATACTATCTGTTTTAATTCGAATCTGTACATTTTAGTTTAATTTCATCCAAAACCAATCCCCCTTTACTTTAATGTCCAATTTAGTTAGAAATCAATTTAGTTTGTGTTTATGAGTGTTTTGATTCATTTTATTTCCCAATTTCGTCCAAATTCACCAAAGTGCTCAAAACTGCCCAGAAAGTGATTTTAAGGCAGTTTTGAGTGTTTTGGGTGATGTTTGAGTCTTTTGGTTTGTTTTAATGTTTTAAGTGTTTAGTTTTACATTCTTTGAGTTAGAGAGTGTTTTAGTTTGTGTTTATGAGTGTTTTGATTCATTTTGTTTCCCAATTTCGTCCAAATTCACCAAAGTGCTCAAAACTGCCCAGAAAGTGATTTTAAGGCAGTTTTGAGTGTTTTGGGTGATGTTTGAGTCTTTTGGTTTGTTTTAGTGTTTTAAAGTTTAGTTTTGCATTCTTTGAGTCTAGTATAGTGTTTTATATTGTGTTTTTACGTTTGAATCAAACCATAATCTTAAATTCGTCCAACATTGGGTTTAAGGTCAGAAACTGCCTAGTTAGTGTTTTTAGGCAGTTTTGAGTCTTTTGAACTTGTTTTGAGTCCTTTGAGTCTTTGTGAACGTTTTTAACTTTGTTTTTACGTTTTTGAGTCAAATCCAAGTGATTAACAATCCCTCCTAATCCCCGGTCCAAAACGATCCCTACTTATACATATACTACAATTTGACGAAAAGAGGGTTTAATTTATGCGCGTATAATTCTCGCATCAGAACACTCACATATGTTATAACAAGGAAAGCATTTTCTGGAATTATTAACATGTATATATATGATCTCATGAATGGAATGCTACTACTTAGAACGAGAACCAGTGATTCCATAAGCTCATATCAATTCCAAACTCCACATTATTGAACACATAACGATCAAGATAGAAGCATAAGGGTTGAAACGGGGCTAAAGGTGTTTGGCTAACAAAGAAAGGATAGGGAAAACAAATGTTCTTTAAGCAATAGTGAGCAAAGTATTGAATTAGGCACTTAGAATTCCCTTTAGAACGCAGAAGTCAACTTTGAACACCCAAGGGGAAGTCACACAAAACTTAGGGCCATATTCAAACTTTTTGGGCCCTTTCTTCAACAATCACACTTGTGAGTCCATTCTCACTTATTTTCACTCTTTTTCTTTCTTTTCTTCTTCTTTTTCTCACATTTTTTTTTCTTTTTCCCATGCCTCCTTTAAGACTTAGGCACATACATACACACAAAAATCCCTTCCCCCACACTTATTTTCTGCAACATATTAATCAAAAGGAATTCTTTTAAGTCATGCTCACTATACTTCAAGAACAAGGGTATAGGAAAGTCCTACTCTAGGTTAGGTAAGGGGTGATTTGGTTAGCAAAGAAAATAGGCTAAACGAGGCTCAACGGGGTTAAAACTAATATATACGAAATATGGGAAGTAAGGCTATTTGGCTATGGTGGCAACAACTTCATCTTGATATATATTATGCAATTCAATGTCATGCTTTGAATGAAACGGATATAAGTTCTAGCATTTAGTTCTATCATGATACAATTGCATTCTAAGTAGCAACCAAGCAAGGAATAATGAGATCATGCAACAACTTTAGAAAACAAAGAATCACAGAAAATAACTCTCCAAAGAAAGTAATGGCTCGAGTCTCACAAGGATGTAGCGTTTGTTTGAGTTCCTTCCTTCAAGCATGTTACAAAAACGAATTTTTCTTTTATGATTGCATGTGAAGTCATACATTATAACCATAACCAAGCATATACCAAGAGTAAATCAAACTTTTCTCTATGTTCATAACTCTTTTTAACAGTCATGCAATTACAAACCAAATCCTTATCATTGTGTTGGAAGGTATCCTAAGACACAAACACACAAAAATGACTCAAAACACTCTTTTTAGGCTTTTCAAAACAATTTTTTTTTTCAAATTTTTATGGTATTTTCGGAGTTATAAAAACAAAACATACTAAAACACTCTAAAACAACTTAAAAACACCTTAAAACAGTAAGGAACAACATTTGAAGTTATGGGTGATAAAATCCCACGAATTTGCATTAACAACATTAGTTACCCCCCCACACTTAAATCAAACATTGTCCTCAATGTTTTAAGCATAGATTCATACAAAGCATAAGTAAACACACAAAAAGCATTTAAACATACTAAACATGGCAGAATGTAATTAACAAAGAGAAGAGTTTAGAGACGCAAATCTGGTTATGGAGTGTAAATTCCATCTTCTCCTTGGTAATTGCATTGAGGCATTGATCTTGGTGATTCCACAGGCTTTCTCTTGAACTGGTTTCTGCCCATCGTTGATTTTCCTTTGTGCTACTCTTGAACTGGGCAGCAGGATTCTTTTGGTCTTCCCCGAAGGTCTGAGCTTACCCCTTTGGTCTGTTTCTTTGTTCAATCTTTCCAATTCGTATTGAAAAGGGTTGGAGGATAACTCAGCCTATGTTTGTCTCCACATGCTTCAATGTATCATTTTCACTTGCCTTACTCGCTCCCCTTTGCAGAAGTGGTCCCTTCTCCGGAAGTGTATCAACCGTTGAAGATGACTACTCGAGAGCAACGCTAGGTAAGCAATCAGGAATAGATTCCAAGCAGTTGGCTCCAGATCGGAAGACTGACTCCAAGTGCCGGCTGATTGCTTCTTTTACTTTGCCATGCGAGTAAGAACAAGGACAAAGAAAAAGACAGGGAAAGAGCATGATATGAGATACTTTTGCTTTTGACCTTGATGATATGAGATACCTTTGCTTTTGAAGAAGTGGTGAATGAATCAGCACACTTCAATCCGCCGTTTCTGATAGGAGCATATTCATGCGACTTAAATGGCTTGTTCTCGTGCATTTACGTTATGTTTCTTTAGTTATTTTAGTACTTTAAGCTATTTTCGTGTGTTTGTAGGTCCAAAGGGCTAAAGGAGCAAAAAGATGCATTTTGGAGACTTTTGGAGCACTTTTGGACTAAGGATGGATAGCTTATGCTTGGAGCCAAAGTGTTGGACGAAATTGAAGACCTAATTGAAGACCAAAGTGTTGGAACCTTGTTCCCTTTAGTTTTAGGACATTTAAACCTTTCCTAATCCCATTCATCAACACATGCATCCACATGCATTCACCCTTTAAACCATTAAATCCACATGCTTTCCTATTCAATTAAATCAGCCACATGCATTCATCATCATAACCTAGCTGTCATTCCACTTCATTGCACATGCATCTTCAAATAAATCAGCCATTCCACATGCATATTCAACCTAGCTGTCATTGCACATGCATTCACTCTTTAATTCACATGCATTTACTCTTTAATTCACATGCAAAACATCCCATTCCATCTCCCATCAGATTTCCATCATATTCACATGCATTCCATCCTTTAAAACATTGCACATGCACTCCCTTTAATTAATTAAGCCACATGCACTCCCATCCATTTCATCATTGCAGCCAACACATGCTTTCACATGCATTTTCAGATTGTCCCCTTGCACATGCAGCCACATATTCATTGCACATGCAATTCCAACCCACATGCATCCTTTAATCATTCAAACATGCAGCCACATTCCCTCCTAGCTGTCATGTTCCCCCCATTTCACCTATAAATAAGCATCCATTGCATACACATTTCATATATACACTCTTCCATATTCCAGAAATTCGTCAAAACCTCTCCACACCCTCATTGCAGCCACCAAAACACTTTTCTCCTCCATTGCAGCCACTCCAACCACTCCCCAAACCATTCACACCATCAAACTATCCTTAGACCTTGTGCTACAACGAAGAGGAAGAGAAGAGTGCCTAAACGTTCATACAATTCAAGTTTGAGTTGTTGGAATGTTTAGGTGTTTCTTTGATTTCAATGTTTAATTTCAATACTCTTTGTTTTGTACGTATGAGGAATGGAAGAGAAGAGTGCCTAAACGTTCATACAATTCAAGTTTGAGTTGTTGGAATGTTTAGGTGTTTCTTTGATTCCAATGTTTAAATTCAACTAAATCCCCCTTGGCTAGGGGGGAATTCGAAATATATGTTTATGCTTGCATTTTGATTTGATTACTTCTAATTGCGTTTCATAAGTTGTGGATTCAATTTGTTTAACCGTTTGATTGATAACTTATTTATGTATGTTTATTGAGAATGCGCGCTTAATTTTCATGCATGAATATGACGCTAGAATATAAGTGAGTTTCACCTAATAGTTACGAACTTATATTCACAAGTAGTGGAGGTTGCTTATAAACAATCGCGTTAAACAAATTCTTGGCATAAGTTTCATGCAATCATAGTAACGAATGCCTCGTCAACACTTATAATTTTCATAGAGCGTAATGATTCTTGCTTGTACCTCTTCTATGCATTCATGTTGAGGACTTGTGGGGAATGTTTTGAATTGTCGCATGCATCATCCAATTCAATAACGTTAGGAAGATTTGAAGGTTAATTAGTGCATCACGGTTAACTTGGGGTGTTGAGTATCATAGTTTATTGAAATGCAATTGGAAATCATTTTATTATGCAAGTATAACATGTATGGAGATGAACCCCTTAGCTAGCCTTCATTCCATTCAATTCTATCACACATTCACATTTACATTTTGCTTTTACTTACAATCTGTTCTTTTAGTTTAAATTCGTCAAAACCTAACCCCCCCTTTACTTTCTTGTTCTTTAGTGTTTAGACTTTGTTCAGTTTATGTTTTAAAGTGTTTTGATTCAATTTATTTCCCAAAATTCGTCCAAATTCACCAAAGTGCTCAAAACTGCCCAGAAAGTGATTTTAAGGCTGTTTTGAGTGTTTTGGGTGATGTTTGAGTCTTTTGGTTTGTTTTAGTGTTTTAAAGTTTAGTTTTGCATTCTTTGAGTCTAGTATAGTGTTTTATATTGTTATTTTACGTTTGAATCAAGCCGTAATCCTAAATTCGTCCAACATTGGGGTTAAGGTCAGAAACTGCCTAGTTAGTGTTTTTAGGCAGTTTTGAGTCTTTTGAACTTGTTTTGAGTCCTTTGAGTCTTTGTGAACGTTTTTAACTTTGTTTTTATGTTTTTGAGTCAAATCCAAGTGATTAACAATCCCTCCTAATCCCCGGTCCAGAACGATCCCTACTTATACTTATACTACAATTGACAAAAAGAGGGTTTAATTTGTGTGCGTATAAATCACGCATCAAATTTTGGCGCCGTTGCCGGGGATTAGCAAATTTGCTAATCTCTTGGATTGTTTGTTTCTGTTATGTATTTTAGTTTTAGTTTTTGATTTGTGTTTTGTTTGTTGAATTCAAATACTAGAGAAGAACAACATGGCACTTGATAATGCTTTTCTTTTGTCACAGCTTATGGAAAGGTCTCAAATGCAAAGAGTTGATATATTGAATCTTCAATCAAGGAATAACGTGTTTTCCAATACTTACAATTCGGATTGGAGTGATCATTCAAACTCTATGTGGTGGGAACCTCAAAATGCTCAACAAGGAGGATATTGGCAGCCACCACAACCTCATATTCAATATGCCCAACAAAACTTAAGTTCGTCAGTAGATTATAATCAAAAGCTTAACGAATTAATTTGTTTGGTGCAGGGCTCACAAAATCAAGACAATGAGGCTCGACAAGAAGACAAAAGGTTGGACCACTTGGAAAAGCAAATTGGGCAGATCGCGGAGTTCGTAGGACAATTTTGCGACCAAGGCAAACTCCCTAGTTCAACCATTGTAAAACCGAAGGGAGAATTTGAAGCACCTTTGCTGGAAGCACTTATTGCTCCTACGCCATCTAATTCAAGTAAGGTTGTTCCAATTAGTTCTAACCCCATTCCACCTAATATCCCTATTCCTTGCAGGTTCATGAATTCCAAGGAAGAAGAAAGTGAAAAAGACATCTTGGAAGACCTTCCAAAGGTGCAAAGTAGGGAATTTCATGAATTCATCAAAGAGGATATACTTGAGACAACAATGCCCAAAGAAGTTGAATTTGATGACATTGGACAAGTCATAACCATCACATGCAATCTGGCCAAGTCCAATATCCCTGAAACTTTCAAAGGAGTGGTGTTTGTCATTGAGTTCTTGTCAGACAAAACAAGTAAGTCATTTTTTTCAAATTCCATTACATTTTATACTAACTTGTTGTTTTTTATGAATCAGGCACCTACATTAGAATTCAAACCAATGCCGGTTCACTTCAAGTATCACCTTCCATTCAAGGACCAATTCCATGCCGTTTGATTTTATTTATGTTAAAAAAAAAAATAAAAAAAAAAAAAATAAATAAAAATGAAAGAAAGATACTAAACATGGAGAAAGGTGGAGCTTCACAAAGGTTGTTTGCGTGAAGCCCCACTACGAGGCGCAGAAGCGGAAGGCGCAGAAGCGGGAGGCATAGAAGCGGGAGGCATAGAAGCGGGAGGCATCGGAGCGGAAGCCATCGGAGCGGGAGGCATCGGAGCTAGAGCATTCCAGGCCTCAATACTTGGCCAAGCGCTGGATGACCCAGGAAAAAGGTGCCTCTGGAGATAAGACGCAAACCTTTGACGGTCACTGTGAATTCGACCCTCAGATTCTTGCAGCTCATCAAGCTTCCTCTTCATCCCCGACGAATAGTTATTTGCAAGCACATGCAAACTTCTATTCTCGTACTTAAGCTGCTGGATCTCTTGCTTAAGTCTTTCCACCTCTGCCATCAACGATTCCACCTGACGAGAGCGGGCAAGCAGGCGTAGGCCCATGTTGGACACAGAGCTCGCACACTGAACACTAAGTGCGAGGGACTCTTGAACGGCCAACTCATCAGACCGTCCTGACAGCAGCCTACTATCTTTTGGAGTGAGGAGGTTCCTAGCTACTATTGTAGCTGTTGTGGCGTCCTGCATCACGGAGTCTTCACCTGTAAGAAGACCGTTAGAAGATAAGAAAGAAGGGCGCCATACGTTACCTTGACGCGGCGCGCCCGTATCACTGCTAAGGCTCAATTCCAAGCTAAGGTTCGATGAGTTTGCCATTTTTCAAAAGTGTTCAAAGAAAAGGGATGGAGTTAAATTTCAAAGGGCCGGAGTCGATTTTCAAGAATGGGAAATCTTCAGAGTGTGTTTGTTGTGGTGATCGATAGCTCAATAAAAAAGCCAAGGCGACGCGTCCACCGATTCAAAAAGCCGGAATTTCCGGCGTAATTTTGGCGACGCTTTCTCGGCTTTTCAGAAGACGCGTTCAACTTTGTCAAAAGATTTCTGACAAAGCTGAAAACACGTGGAGGCCATCATCGCAACTACACGTCTTTAGCCGACAAGCGCAAAGTTCGGCGACGCTTTCTCTGCTTTTCAGAAAACGCGTGCAGCTTTGTCAAAAGAAGCCGCATCTGCACTACCACGTGTCGTTCAGAAATCGAAGGGGCGCCCGCTCAGAAATCGAAGAGGCGTCATTCAGAAATCGAAGGGGCGCCACTATTTCAAAAAGCCGGATTTGCGGGATCAAAACGTTTGTCGACAAGGGTAAAAAAACAGTACCACCACTTGATATTATTTCTATATATGTCGACCTTCGTCTTTTATGGCAAGGCAAACCTGAAGAAAATGCCCAACTCTCCCTCACCTCTGAGGGCGCACTCCCAGCAAAGCCTTTCGAAATACTCAATTCTTTCTTCTTCCCCAAAGATGATACCAGATGCCTGGAGTACAGATGACCCAGGAGGAAATGGCGGATTGAAGTGTGCTGATTCATTCACCGCTTCTTCAAAAGCAAAGGTATCTCATATCATCAAGGTCAAAAGCAAAAGTATCTCATATCATGCTCTTTCCCTGTCTTTTTCTTTGTCCTTGTTCTTACTCGCATGGCAAAGTAAAAGAAGCAATCAGCCGGCACTTGGAGTCAGTCTTCCGATCTGGAGCCAACTGCCTGGAATCTATTCCTGATTGCTTACCTAGCGTTGCTCTCGAGTAGTCATCTTCAACGGTTGATACACTTCCAGAGAAGGGACCACTTCTGCAAAGGGGAGCGAGTAAGGCAAGTGAAAATGATACATCGAAGCATGTGGAGACAAACTTAGGCTGAGTTATCCTCCAACCCTTTTCAATACGAATTGGAAAGATTGAACAAAGAAACAGACCAAAGGGGTAAGCTCAGACCTTCGGGGGAGACCAAAAGAACCATCATGCTGCCCAGTTCAAGAAGTAGCACAAAGGAAAATCAACGATGGGCAGAAACCAGTTCAAGAGTAAGCCTGTGGAATCACAAAGATCAAAAGCCTCAATGCAATTACCAAGGAGAAGATGGAATTTACACTCTATAACCAGATTTGCGTCTCTAAACTCTTCTCTTTGTTAATTACATTTTGCCATGTTTAGTATGTTTAAGTGCTTTTTGTGAGTTTACTTATGTTTTGTGTGAATCTATGCTTAAAACATTGAGGACAATGTTTGATTTAAGTGTGGGGGGGTAACTAAGTATATTTAATGCAAATTCGTGGGATTTTATCACCCATTACTTCAAATGTTGTTCCTTGCTGTTTTAAGGTGTTTTTAAGTTGTCTTAGAGTGTTTTTAGTATGTTTTGTTTTATAACTTCGAAAATCACATAAAAAGTTGAAAAACATGTTTTAAAAAGCCTAAAAAGAGTGTTTTGAGTCGTTTTTGTGTGTTTGTGTCTTAGGGTACCTTCCAACACAATGATAAGGATTTGGTTTGTAATTGCATGACTGTTAAAGAGAGTTATAAACATGGATGAAAGTTTGATTTACTCTTGGTATATGCTTGGTTATGGTTATAATGTATGACTTTACATGCAATCATAAAAGAAAAATTCGTTTTTGTAACATGCTTGAAGGAAGAAACTCATAATAACGCTACATCCCTGTGAGACTCGAGCCATTACTTTCTTTGGAGAGTTATTTTCTGTGATTCTTTGTTTTCTAAAGTTGTTGCATGATCTCATTATCCTTGCTTGGTTGCTACTTAGAATGCAATTGTATCATGATAGAACTAAATGCTAGAACTTATATCCGTTTCATTCAAAGCATGACATTGAATTGCATAACATATATCAAGATGAAGTTGTGTAGTTGCCACCATAGCCAAATAGCCTTACTTCCCATATTTCGTATATGTTGTAAGTTTTAACCCCGTTGAGCCTTGTTTAGCCCATGTTCTTTGTTAACCCACATCACCCCTCACCTAGCCTAGATTAGGACCATCCGTACCCTTGTTCTTGAAGCATAGTAAGCATGACGGATAATGAATTCCTTTTGATTAATATGTTGCAGAAAATAAGTGTGGGGGAAGGGATTTTTGTGTGTATGTATGTGCCTAAGTCTTAAAGGAGGCACGGGAAAAAGAAAAAAAAATGTGAGAAAAAGAAGAAGAAAAGAAAGAAAAAGAGTGAAAATAAGTGAGAATGGACTCACAAGTGTGATTGTTGAAGAAAGGGCCCAAAAAGTTGAATATGGCCCGAAGTTTTGTGACTTCCCCTTGGGTGTTCAAAGTTGACTTCTGCGTTCTAAAGGGAATTCTAAGTACCTAATTCAATACTTTGCTCACTATTGCTTTAAGAATGTTTGCTTATCCTTCACCTTTCATTGTTAGCCAATTGCCTAGCCTCGTTACAACCCTTTGACTTCTATCTTGATTGTTATGTGTTTCAATTTGTGGAGTTTGAACTTGGTATAAGCTTATGGTGTCACTGGTTCTCGCTTCTAAGTAGTAGCATTCCATTCATGAGATCATACCTAAACATGCTTATTAACTCCAGAAATTGCTCTCTTTATGATACATATATGTGAGTGTTCGTTTTCATGTTTACATCAATCTTCTCACATATAACTAGTGTAGGGTGTGAAGTTAGAAAATCTGTGTGAAAAACGAGAGTACATCTAGTAAGGAATTGAGGGAATTCTCTAAGGCATGTTACTACATTCAAAACATGGTTTTAAATGCTTAATTGTGAACTAGTATGTGGTGACTATGATTAAAAATGTACTTAAGTGTAAAGATGGCTAAAATCTGTGGGAATAATGATTTTTAACTTGTCATGTGCATTGGAAATCCCTGAGACGATTGTTGGAAGGTATAGGTTGTGTTTTGTTCGTTTTGTTTTGTTTTTGGTTTCTTTTGTTTTGTTTTGCTCGAGGACTAGCAAAAGATAAGTGTGGGGGTATTTGATAGGAGCATATTCATGCGACTTAAATGGCTTGTTCTCGTGCATTTACGTTATGTTTCTTTAGTTATTTTAGTACTTTAAGCTATTTTCGTGTGTTTGTAGGTCCAAAGGGCTAAAGGAGCAAAAAGATGCATTTTGGAGACTTTTGGAGCACTTTTGGACTAAGGATGGATAGCTTATGCTTGGAGCCAAAGTGTTGGACGAAATTGAAGACCTAATTGAAGACCAAAGTGTTGGAACCTTGTTCCCTTTAGTTTTAGGACATTTAAACCTTTCCTAATCCCATTCATCAACACATGCATCCACATGCATTCACCCTTTAAACCATTAAATCCACATGCTTTCCTATTCAATTAAATCAGCCACATGCATTCATCATCATAACCTAGCTGTCATTCCACTTCATTGCACATGCATCTTCAAATAAATCAGCCATTCCACATGCATATTCAACCTAGCTGTCATTGCACATGCATTCACTCTTTAATTCACATGCATTTACTCTTTAATTCACATGCAAAACATCCCATTCCATCTCCCATCAGATTTCCATCATATTCACATGCATTCCATCCTTTAAAACATTGCACATGCACTCCCTTTAATTAATTAAGCCACATGCACTCCCATCCATTTCATCATTGCAGCCAACACATGCTTTCACATGCATTTTCAGATTGTCCCCTTGCACATGCAGCCACATATTCATTGCACATGCAATTCCAACCCACATGCATCCTTTAATCATTCAAACATGCAGCCACATTCCCTCCTAGCTGTCATGTTCCCCCCATTTCACCTATAAATAAGCATCCATTGCATACACATTTCATATATACACTCTTCCATATTCCAGAAATTCGTCAAAACCTCTCCACACCCTCATTGCAGCCACCAAAACACTTTTCTCCTCCATTGCAGCCACTCCAACCACTCCCCAAACCATTCACACCATCAAACTATCCTTAGACCTTGTGCTACAACGAAGAGGAAGAGAAGAGTGCCTAAACGTTCATACAATTCAAGTTTGAGTTGTTGGAATGTTTAGGTGTTTCTTTGATTTCAATGTTTAATTTCAATACTCTTTGTTTTGTACGTATGAGGAATGGAAGAGAAGAGTGCCTAAACGTTCATACAATTCAAGTTTGAGTTGTTGGAATGTTTAGGTGTTTCTTTGATTCCAATGTTTAAATTCAACTAAATCCCCCTTGGCTAGGGGGGAATTCGAAATATATGTTTATGCTTGCATTTTGATTTGATTACTTCTAATTGCGTTTCATAAGTTGTGGATTCAATTTGTTTAACCGTTTGATTGATAACTTATTTATGTATGTTTATTGAGAATGCGCGCTTAATTTTCATGCATGAATATGACGCTAGAATATAAGTGAGTTTCACCTAATAGTTACGAACTTATATTCACAAGTAGTGGAGGTTGCTTATAAACAATCGCGTTAAACAAATTCTTGGCATAAGTTTCATGCAATCATAGTAACGAATGCCTCGTCAACACTTATAATTTTCATAGAGCGTAATGATTCTTGCTTGTACCTCTTCTATGCATTCATGTTGAGGACTTGTGGGGAATGTTTTGAATTGTCGCATGCATCATCCAATTCAATAACGTTAGGAAGATTTGAAGGTTAATTAGTGCATCACGGTTAACTTGGGGTGTTGAGTATCATAGTTTATTGAAATGCAATTGGAAATCATTTTATTATGCAAGTATAACATGTATGGAGATGAACCCCTTAGCTAGCCTTCATTCCATTCAATTCTATCACACATTCACATTTACATTTTGCTTTTACTTACAATCTGTTCTTTTAGTTTAAATTCGTCAAAACCTAACCCCCCCTTTACTTTCTTGTTCTTTAGTGTTTAGACTTTGTTCAGTTTATGTTTTAAAGTGTTTTGATTCAATTTATTTCCCAAAATTCGTCCAAATTCACCAAAGTGCTCAAAACTGCCCAGAAAGTGATTTTAAGGCTGTTTTGAGTGTTTTGGGTGATGTTTGAGTCTTTTGGTTTGTTTTAGTGTTTTAAAGTTTAGTTTTGCATTCTTTGAGTCTAGTATAGTGTTTTATATTGTTATTTTACGTTTGAATCAAGCCGTAATCCTAAATTCGTCCAACATTGGGGTTAAGGTCAGAAACTGCCTAGTTAGTGTTTTTAGGCAGTTTTGAGTCTTTTGAACTTGTTTTGAGTCCTTTGAGTCTTTGTGAACGTTTTTAACTTTGTTTTTATGTTTTTGAGTCAAATCCAAGTGATTAACAATCCCTCCTAATCCCCGGTCCAGAACGATCCCTACTTATACTTATACTACAATTGACAAAAAGAGGGTTTAATTTGTGTGCGTATAAATCACGCATCAGTTTCCTCCTGGGTCATCTGTACTCCAGGCATCTGGTATCATCTTTGGGGAAGAAGAAAGAATTGAGTATTTCGAAAGGCTTTGCTGGGAGTGCGCCCTCAAAGGTGAGGGAGAGTTGGGCATTTTCTTCAGGTTTGCCTTGCCATAAAAGACGAAGGTCGACATATATAGAGATAATATCAAGTGGTGGTACTGTTCTTTTACCCTTGTCGACAAATGTCTCTTCGATATCAGAACGACGCCTCTTCGATTTCTGAGCAGGCGCCCCTTCGATTTCTGAACGACGCCCCTTCTCTTTCTGAACGACACGTGGTAGTGCAGATGCGGCTCCTTTTGACAAAGCTGCACGCATTTTCTGAAAAGCAGAGAAAGCGTCGCCGAACTTCACGCTTGTCGGCAAAAGTGTAGCTGCGATGATGACCTCCACGTGAACTTTTGACAAAGTTGAACGCGTTTTCTGAAAAGCCGAGAAAGCGTCGCCTAAATTACGCCGGAAATTCCGGCTTCTTGAATCGGTGGACGCGTTGCCTTGGCTTTTATAGAGCTATCGATCACCACAACAAACACACTCTGAAGAATTCCCATTCTTGAAAATCGACTCCGGCCCTTTGAGAATTAACTCCATCGCTTCTCTTTGAACACTTTTGAAAAATGGCAAACTCATCGAACCTTAGCTTGGAATTGAGCCTTAGCAGTGATACGGGCGCGCCGCGTCAAGGTAACGTATGGCGCCCTTCTTTCTTATCTTCTAACGGTCCTCTTTCAGGTGAAGACTCTGTGATGCAGGACGCCACAACAGCTACAATAGTAGCTAGGAACCTCCTCACTCCAAAAGATAGTAGGCTGCTGTCAGGACGGTCCGATGAGTTGGCCGTTCAAGAATCCCTCGCTCTTAGTGTTCAGTGTGCGAGCTCTGTGTCCAACATGGGCCAACGCGTGCTTGCCCGCTCCCGTCAGGTGGAATCATTGATGGCAGAGGTGGAAAGTCTTAAGCAAGAGATTCAGCAGCTTAAGTACGAGAATAGAAGTTTGCATGTGCTTGCAAATAACTATTCGTCGGGCATGAAGAGGAAGCTTGATGAACTGCAAGAGACTGAAGGTCGGATTCAAAGCGACCGTCAAAGGTTTTCTGCTTATCTCCAGAGGCACCTTTTTCCTTGCTCATCCAGCGCTTGGCCAAGTATTGAGGCCTGGAATGCTCTAGCTCTGATGCCTCCCGCTCCGATGCCTTCCGCTCCGATGCCTTCCGCTTCAAAGCCTTCCGCTTCGATGCCTTCCGCTCCGATGCCTTCCGCTTCTATGCCTTCCGCTCCGATGCCTCCCACTTCTATGCCTCCCGCTTCTATGCCTTCTGCTTCTATGCCTTCCGCTTCTGCGCCTCGTAGTGGGGCTTCACGTAAACAACCTTTGTGAAGCTCCACCTTTCTCCATGTTTAGTATCCTTTTTTAATAAATGAATTTTTTTTTTTTTTTTTTTTTTTTTTTTTTTTTTTTTACATAAATAAAATCAAACGGCATGGAATTGGTCCTTGAATGGAAGGTGATACTTGAAGTGAACCGGCATTGGTTTGAATTCTAGTGTAGGTGCCTGATTCATAAAAAACAGCAAGTTAGTATAAAATGTAATGGAATTTGGAAAAAAAAACTTACTTGTTTTGTCCGATAAGAACTCAATGACAAACACCACTCCTTTGAAAGTTTCAGGGATATTGGACTTGGCCAGATTGCAAGTGATGGTTATGACTTGTCCAATGTCATCAAATTTAACTTCTTTGGATTTTGTGGTTTCAAGAACGTCCTCTTTGATGAATTCATGACATTCCCTACTTTGCACCTTTGGAAGGGCTTCCAAGATGTCTTTTTCACTTTCTTCTTCCTTGGAATTCATGAACCTGCAAGGAATAGGGATATTTGTTGGAATGGGGTTAGAACTAATTGGAACAACCTTACTTGAATTAGATGGCGTAGGAGCAATAAGTGCTTCTGACAAAGGTGCTTCAAATCCTCCCTTCGGATTTACATTGGTTGAACTAGGGAGTTTGCCTTGGTCGCAAAATTGTCCTACGAACTCCGCTATCTGCCCAATTTGCTTGTCCAAGTGGTCCAACCTTTTGTCTTCTTGTTGAGCCTCATTGTCTTGATTTTGTGAGCCCTGCACCAAACAAATTAATTCGTTAAGCTTTTGATTATAATCTATTGACGAACTTAAATTTGGTTGGGCATATTGAATATGAGGTTGTGGTGGGTGTATAGGTCTTGAATAGAACTCCTCATATGGCTGCCAGTATCCTTCTTCTTGAACATGTTTAGGTTCCCACCACATAGAGTTTGAATGATCACTCCAATCTGAACTGTAAGTATTGGAAAACACTGATAGGAGCATATTTAGGCAACTTACTTAGCTTGTTTTCGTGCATTTATATTGTTAATTCATAGTTGTTTTTGGCGTTTAAGCCATTTTCGTGTGTTTTTAGGTTCATGTGGCTAAGGAAGCAAAAAGATGCATTTTGGAGCATTTTGGAGCAAAATTGGACTTGGAAGGGATAACTTATACTTGGAGCAAAAGGAATGGACGAAATTGAAGAGTTGATGTCACAAGGATTCCTACTTGAAGTAGCCACACACCTTCCACATTTCAGCCACATGCACTTGTTCCTCCATCATTGCACCAACAACAACCAAACATGCACTCCCTTTAATCACATGCATAAATCAGCCACATGCATCTCCCATCACCATATCAGATTTCCATCATATTCACATGCATTCCATCCTTTAAAACATTGCACATGCACTCCCATCCATTTCATCATTGCAGCCAACACATGCTTTCACATGCATTTTCAGATTGTCCCCTTGCACATGCAGCCACATATTCA
Organism: Pyrus communis; assembly: GCF_041283825.1. Classification (NCBI taxonomy): domain Eukaryota; kingdom Viridiplantae; phylum Streptophyta; class Magnoliopsida; order Rosales; family Rosaceae; genus Pyrus; species Pyrus communis. Next base: position 10,831,480 of record NC_142566.1, read on the forward strand.
TTGCACATGCAATTCCAACCCACATGCATCCTTTAATCATTCAAACATGCAGCCACATTCCCTCCTAGCTGTCATGTTCCCCCCATTTCACCTATAAATAAGCATCCATTGCATTCATTCTCATTCAATTCGTCCATATTCAGAAAATCATCCAAAACACCACCAGAAATCATCCGTGAGTTTCCCTACTAATCCAAACACCACTCCAACCACTCCCCATCCCTCCAAAACACTTCACACTATCCCAAAACTCACCTTAGACCTTGTGATACAACAACGAGGAAGAGAAGAGTGCCTAAACGTTCATACAATTCAAGTTTGAGTTGTTGGAATGTTTAGGTGTTTCTTTGATTTCAATGTTTAAATTCAATTCTCTTTGTTTTGTACGTATGAGGAATGGAAGAGAAGAGTGCCTAAACGTTCATACAATTCAAGTTTGAGTTGTTGGAATGTTTAGGTGTTTCTTTGATTTCAAAGTTATGAGGAACTAAACCCCCTTGGCTAGGGGGGGATTCGAAATAAATGTTTATGCTTGCATTTTGATTTGATTACTTCTAATTGTGTTTCATAAGTTGTGGATTCAATTTGTTTAACTATTTGATTGATAACTTATTTATGTATGTTTATTGAGAGTGCACACTTAATTTTCATGCATGAATTTGACGCTAGAATATAAGTGAGTTTCACCTAATAGTTACAAACTTATATTCACAAGTAGTGGAGGTTGCTTATAAACAATCGCGTTAAACGAATTCTTGGCATAAGTTTCATGCAATCATAGTAACGAATGCCCCGTCAACACTTATAATTTTCATAGAGCGTAATGATTCTTGCTTGTATCTCTATTATGCAATCATGTAGGGGACTTGTGGGGAATGTTTTGGGTTGTCGTATGCAATCATCCAATTCAATAACGTTAGGAAGATTTGAAGGTTAATTAGTGCATCACGGTTAACTTGGGGTGTTGAGAATTAATGATTTATTGAAATGCAATTGGAAATCATTTTATTATGCAAGTATAACATATGTGGAGATGAACCCCTTAGCTATTCTATCATCCATTCATTCCATTTCATCACATTCATCTTTACTATCTGTTTTTACTTACAATCTGTTCTTTTAATTTAATTTGGTATAAACCTCAATCCCCCTTTACTTTAATGTCCAATTTAGTTAGAAAGTGTCTTAGTTTGTGTTTATAAGAGTTTTGAGTCATTTTGTTACACAAATTCGTCCAAATTTGTGTTTGTGCTCAAATCTGCCCAGAAAGTGGTTTTTAGGCAGATTTGAGTGTGTTTGTGTTGTTTTGAGTCTTTTGGTTTGTTTTAGTGTTTTAAAGTTTAGTTTTGCATTCTTTGAGTCTAGTATAGTGTTTTATATTGTTATTTTACGTTTGAATCAAGCCATAATCTTAAATTCGTCCAACATTGGGTTTAAGGTCAGAAACTGCCTAGTTAGTGTTTTTAGGCAGTTTTGAGTCTTTTGAACTTGTTTTGAGTCCTTTGAGTCTTTGTGAACGTTTTTAACTTTGTTTTTATGTTTTTGAGTCAAATCCAAGTGATTAACAATCCCTCCTAATCCCCGGTCCAGAACGATCCCTACTTATACTTATACTACAATTGTCAAAAAGAGGGTTTAATTTGTGTGCGTATAATTCTCGCATCAAATTTTGGCGCCGTTGCCGGGGATTAGTAAATTTGCTAATCTCTTGGATTGTTCGTTTCTGTTATGTATTTTAGTTTTAGTTTTTGATTTGTGTTTTGTTTGATTGATTTTAAGTACTAGAAAAGCACAACATGGCACTTGATAATGCTTCTCTTTTGTCACAGCTCATGGAAAGGTCCCAAATGCAAAGTGTTGATATATTTGATCTTCAATCAAGGAATAACGTGTTTTCCAATACTTACAGTTCAGATTGGAGTGATCATTCAAACTCTATGTGGTGGGAACCTCAACATGTTCAAGAAGAAGGATATTGGCAGCCATATGAGGAGTTCTATCCAAGACCTATACACCCACCACAACCTCATATTCAATATGCCCAACCAAATTTAAGTTCGTCAATAGATTATAATCAAAAGCTTAACGAATTAATTTGTTTGGTGCAGGGCTCACAAAATCAAGACAATGAGGCTCGACAAGAAGACAAAAGGTTGGACCACTTGGACAAGCAAATTGGGCAGATAGCGGAGTTCGTAGGACAATTTTGCGACCAAGGCAAACTCCCTAGTTCAACCATTGTAAATCCGAAGGGAGGATTTGAAGCACCTTTGTCAGAAGCACTTATTGCTCCTACGCCATCTAATTCAAGTAAGGTTTTTCCAATTAGTTCTAACCCCATTCCAACAAATATCCCTATTCCTTGCAGGTTCATGAATTCCAAGGAAGAAGAAAGTGAAAAAGACATCTTGGAAGCCCTTCCAAAGGTGCAAAGTAGGGAATGTCATTAATTCATCAAAGAGGACGTTCTTGAAACCACAAAATCCAAAGAAGTTAAATTTGATGACATTGGACAAGTCATAACCATCACTTGCAATCTGGCCAAGTCCAATATCCTTGAAACTTTCAAAGGAGTGGTGTTTGTCATTGAGTTCTTATCGGACAAAACAAGTAAGTTTTTTTTTCCAAATTCCATTACATTTTATACTAACTTGCTGTTTTTTATGAATCAGGCACCTACACTAGAATTCAAACCAATGCCGGTTCACTTCAAGTATCACCTTCCATTCAAGGACCAATTCCATGCCGTTTGATTTTATTTATGTAAAAAAAAAAAAAAAAAAAAAAAAAAAAAAAAAAAAAAAAATTCATTTATTAAAAAAGGATACTAAACATGGAGAAAGGTGGAGCTTCACAAAGGTTGTTTACGTGAAGCCCCACTACGAGGCGCAGAAGCGGAAGGCATAGAAGCAGAAGGCATAGAAGCGGGAGGCATAGAAGCGGGAGGCATCGGAGCGGAAGCCATCGGAGCGGGAGGCATCGGAGCTAGAGCATTCCAGGCCTCAATACTTGGCCAAGCGCTGGATGACCCAGGAAAAAGGTGCCTCTGGAGGAAAGACGAAAACCTCTGACGGTCGCTTTGAATCCGACCTTCAGACTCTTGCAGCTCATCAAGCTTCCTCTTCATGCCCGTCGAATAGTTGTTTGCAAGCACGTGCAAACTTCTATTCTCATACTTCAGCTGCTGGATCTCCTGCTTGAGACTTTCCACCTCTGCCATCAATGATTCCACCTGACGGGAGCGGGCAAGCAGGCGTTGGCCCATGTTGGACACAGAACTCGCACACTGAACACTAAGTGCGAGGGACTCTTGAACGGCCAACTCATCGGACCGTCCTGACAGCAGCCTACTATCTTTTGGAGTGAGGAGGTTCCTAGCTACTATTGTAGCTGTTGTGGCGTCCTGCATCACGGAGTCTTCACCTGTGAGAGGACCGTTAGAAGAAAAGAAAGAAGGGCGCCATACGTTACCTTGACGCGGCGCGCCCGTATCACTGCTAAGGCTCAAATCTAAGCTAAGGTTCGATGAGTTTGCCATTTTTTTTTCAAAAGTGTTCAAAGAGAAGGGGTGGATGGAGTTAAAAATTTCACAAAGGGCCGGAGTCGAGTTTCAGGAATGGGAAATCTTCAGAGTGTGTATGTTGGCGGTGATCGATAGCTCTATAAAATGCCAAGGCGACGCGTCCACCCATTCAAAGAGCCGGATTTTCCGGCGTAAGTTAGGCGACGCTCCCTCGGCTTTTCAGAAAACGCGTTCAACTTTGTCAAAAGATTTCTGACAAAGCTGAAAACACGTGGAGGCCATCATCGCAACTACACGTCTTTAGCCGACAAGCGCAAAGTTCGGCGACGCTTTCTCTGCTTTTCAGAAAACGCGTGCAGCTTTGTCAAAAGGAGCCGCATCTGCACTACCACGTGTCGTTCAGAAAGAGAAGGGGCGTCGTTCAGAAATCGAAGGGGCGCCTGCTCAGAAATCGAAGAGGCGTATTCAAAGATCGAAGAGGCGCCACTATTTCAAAAAGCCGGATTTACGGGATCAAAACGTTTGTCGACAAGGGTAAAAAGTACCACCACTTGATATTATCTCTATATATGTCGACCTTCGTCTTTTATGGCAGGGCAAACCTGAAGAAAATGCCCAACTCTCTCTCACCTCTGAGGGCGCACTCCCAGCAAAGCCTTTCAAAATACTCAATTCTTTCTTCTTCCCCAAAGATGATACCAGATGCCTGGAGTACATATGACCCAGGAGGAAACGGCGGATTGAAGCATGTGCTGATTCATTCACCGCTTCTTCAAAGCAAAGGTATCTCATATCATCAAGGTCAAAAGCAAAAGTATCTCATATCATGCTCTTTCCCTGTCTTTTTCTTTGTCCTTGTTCTTACTCGCATGGCAAAGTAAAAGAAGCAATCAGCCGGCACTTGGAGTCAATCTTCCGATCTGGAGCCAACTGCCTGGAATCTATTCCTGATTGCTTACCTAGCGTTGCTCTCGAGTAGTCATCTTCAACGGTTGATACACTTCCGGAGAAGGGACCACTTCTGCAAAGGGGAGCCAGTAAGGCAAGTGAAAATGATACATTGAAGCATGTGGAGACAAACATAGGCTGAGTTATCCTCCAACCCTTTTCAATACGAATTGGAAAGATTGAACAAAGAAACAGACCAAAAGGGTAAGCTCAGACCTTCGGGGGAGACCAGAAGAACCATCCTGCTGCCCAGTTCAAGAGTAGCACAAAGGAAAATCAACGATGGGCAGAAACCAGTTCAAGAGAAAGCCTGTGGAATCACCAAGATCAATGCCTCAATGCAATTACCAAGGAGAAGATGGAATTTACACTCCATAACCAAATTTGCGTCCCTAAACTCTTCTCTTTGTTAATTACATTCTGCCATGTTTAGTATGCTTAAGTGCTTTTTGTGTGTTTACTTATGTTTTGTGTGAATCTATGCTTAAAACATTGAGGACAATGTTTGATTTAAGTGTGGGGGGGTAACTAAGTATATTTGATGCAAATTCGTGGGATTTTATCACCCATTACTTAAAATGTTGTTCCTTGCTGTTTTAAGGTGTTTTTAAGTTATTTTAGAGTGTTTTAGTATGTTTTGTTTTTATAACTCCGAAAATGACATAAAAATTTGAAAAACATGTTTTAAAAAGCCTAAAAAGAGTGTTTTGAGTCGTTTTTGTGTGTTTGTGTCTTAGGGTACCTTCCAACACAATGATAAGGATTTGGTTTGTAATTGCATGACGGTTAAAAAGAGTTATAAACATAGAGAAAAGTTTGATTTACTCTTGGTATATGCTTGGTTATGGTTATAATGTATGACTTCACATGCAATCATAAAAGAAAAATTCATTTTTGTAACATGCTTGAAGGAAGGAACTCAAACAAACACTACAACCCTGTGAAACTCGAGCCATTACCTTCTTTGGAGAGTTATTTTCTGTGATTCTTTGTTTTCTAAAGTTGTTGCATGATCTCATTATTCCTTGCTTGGTTGCTACTTAGAATGCAATTGTATCATGATAGAACTAAATACTAGAACTTATATCCGTTTCATTGAAAGCATGACATTGAATTGCATAACATATATCAAGATGAAGTTGTGTAGTTGCCAACATAGCCAAATAGCCTTACTTCCCATATTTCGTATATATTAGTTTTAACCCTGTTGAGCCTCGTTTAGCCTATTTTCTTTGCTAACCACATCACCCCTTACCTAGCCTAGTATAGGACAGTCCACACCCTTGTTCTTAAAAGATAGTGAGCATGACTTAAATGAATTCCTTTTGAGTACATTATGAAAGAAAATGAGTGTGGGGGAGAGAATGTTTTGTTCTTAAGTGTTTATGTATGTTTTGAGAGTCAAAAGAAAAGGAAAAAAAAAAAATTGTGAAAAACATATGGAAAAAAAAAACAGAAAAGAAAAGAAAGAAAGGAAAAAGAGCTTGTTCCCCCTTGTTGTTCAAAAGATTGAGTTTTCATTCAAAAGTGAATTCTACGTTAATTCAAATGCTTTGCTCACTATTGCTTTAAGAATGTTTGTTTATCCTTCACCTTTCATTGTTAGCCAATACCCTAGCCCCGTTACACCCCTTTGACTTCTATCTTGATCGTTATGTGTTCAATAATGTGGAGTTTGGAATTGATATGAGCTTATGGAATCACTGGTTCTCGTTCTAAGTAGTGGCATTCCATTCATGAGATCATATCTAAACATGCTTATTAACTCCAGAAATTGCTTCCTTTGAAATACATATATGTGAGTGTTCGTTTTTATGTTTACATCAATCTTCTCACATATAACTAGTTTAAGGTGTGTAGTCAGAAAATCTGAGTGAAAATTGAGTGCATATATTGTAAGGAATTGAGCAAATTCTCTAAGGCATGTTACTACATTCAAAATATAGTTTTAAATGCTTAATTGTGAATTAGTATGTGGTGACTATGATTAAGTATGTACTTAAGTGTAAAGATAACCAAAATCTGTGGGAATAATGATTTTTAACATGTCATGTGCATTGGAAATCCCTGAGACGATTGTTGGAAGGTGTAGGTTGTGTTTTGTTCGTTTTGTTTTGTTTTTGGTTTCTTTTGTTTTGTTTTGCTCGAGGACTAGCAAAAGCTAAGTGTGGGGGAATTTGATAGGAGCATATTTAGGCAACTTACTTAGCTTGTTTTCGTGCATTTATATTGTTAATTCATAGTTGTTTTTGGCGTTTAAGCCATTTTCGTGTGTTTTTAGGTTCATGTGGCTAAGGAAGCAAAAAGATGCATTTTGGAGCATTTTGGAGCAAAATTGGACTTGGAAGGGATAACTTATACTTGGAGCAAAAGGAATGGACGAAATTGAAGAGTTGATGTCACAAGGATTCCTACTTGAAGTAGCCACACACCTTCCACATTTCAGCCACATGCACTTGTTCCTCCATCATTGCACCAACAACAACCAAACATGCACTCCCTTTAATCACATGCATAAATCAGCCACATGCATCTCCCATCACCATATCAGATTTCCATCATATTCACATGCATTCCATCCTTTAAAACATTGCACATGCACTCCCATCCATTTCATCATTGCAGCCAACACATGCTTTCACATGCATTTTCAGATTGTCCCCTTGCACATGCAGCCACATATTCATTGCACATGCAATTCCAACCCACATGCATCCTTTAATCATTCAAACATGCAGCCACATTCCCTCCTAGCTGTCATGTTCCCCCCATTTCACCTATAAATAAGCATCCATTGCATTCATTCTCATTCAATTCGTCCATATTCAGAAAATCATCCAAAACACCACCAGAAATCATCCGTGAGTTTCCCTACTAATCCAAACACCACTCCAACCACTCCCCATCCCTCCAAAACACTTCACACTATCCCAAAACTCACCTTAGACCTTGTGATACAACAACGAGGAAGAGAAGAGTGCCTAAACGTTCATACAATTCAAGTTTGAGTTGTTGGAATGTTTAGGTGTTTCTTTGATTTCAATGTTTAAATTCAATTCTCTTTGTTTTGTACGTATGAGGAATGGAAGAGAAGAGTGCCTAAACGTTCATACAATTCAAGTTTGAGTTGTTGGAATGTTTAGGTGTTTCTTTGATTTCAAAGTTATGAGGAACTAAACCCCCTTGGCTAGGGGGGGATTCGAAATAAATGTTTATGCTTGCATTTTGATTTGATTACTTCTAATTGTGTTTCATAAGTTGTGGATTCAATTTGTTTAACTATTTGATTGATAACTTATTTATGTATGTTTATTGAGAGTGCACACTTAATTTTCATGCATGAATTTGACGCTAGAATATAAGTGAGTTTCACCTAATAGTTACAAACTTATATTCACAAGTAGTGGAGGTTGCTTATAAACAATCGCGTTAAACGAATTCTTGGCATAAGTTTCATGCAATCATAGTAACGAATGCCCCGTCAACACTTATAATTTTCATAGAGCGTAATGATTCTTGCTTGTATCTCTATTATGCAATCATGTAGGGGACTTGTGGGGAATGTTTTGGGTTGTCGTATGCAATCATCCAATTCAATAACGTTAGGAAGATTTGAAGGTTAATTAGTGCATCACGGTTAACTTGGGGTGTTGAGAATTAATGATTTATTGAAATGCAATTGGAAATCATTTTATTATGCAAGTATAACATATGTGGAGATGAACCCCTTAGCTATTCTATCATCCATTCATTCCATTTCATCACATTCATCTTTACTATCTGTTTTTACTTACAATCTGTTCTTTTAATTTAATTTGGTATAAACCTCAATCCCCCTTTACTTTAATGTCCAATTTAGTTAGAAAGTGTCTTAGTTTGTGTTTATAAGAGTTTTGAGTCATTTTGTTACACAAATTCGTCCAAATTTGTGTTTGTGCTCAAATCTGCCCAGAAAGTGGTTTTTAGGCAGATTTGAGTGTGTTTGTGTTGTTTTGAGTCTTTTGGTTTGTTTTAGTGTTTTAAAGTTTAGTTTTGCATTCTTTGAGTCTAGTATAGTGTTTTATATTGTTATTTTACGTTTGAATCAAGCCATAATCTTAAATTCGTCCAACATTGGGTTTAAGGTCAGAAACTGCCTAGTTAGTGTTTTTAGGCAGTTTTGAGTCTTTTGAACTTGTTTTGAGTCCTTTGAGTCTTTGTGAACGTTTTTAACTTTGTTTTTATGTTTTTGAGTCAAATCCAAGTGATTAACAATCCCTCCTAATCCCCGGTCCAGAACGATCCCTACTTATACTTATACTACAATTGTCAAAAAGAGGGTTTAATTTGTGTGCGTATAATTCTCGCATCAAACACGTTATTCCTTGATTGAAGATCAAATATATCAACACTTTGCATTTGGGACCTTTCCATGAGCTGTGACAAAAGAGAAGCATTATCAAGTGCCATGTTGTGCTTCTCTAGTACTTAAAATCAATCAAACAAAACACAAATCAAAAACTAAAACTAAAATACATAACAGAAACGAACAATCCAAGAGATTAGTGATGCGAGATTTATACGCACACAAATTAAACCCTCTTTTTGTCGATTTGTAGTATAAGTATAAGTAGGGATCGTTCTGGACCGGGGATTAGGAGGGATTGCAAATCTCTTGGAAACTGACTCAAAAACGTAAAATAACAATATGAAATACTAACTTAGACTCAAAGAATGCAAAACTAAAAATAAGAAAGATTAAGACTAAGACTTAAACGAAATATGGGGGGATTGATTTTGGACGAATTTAAACTAAAATGGATAGATTGTAAAGAAAACAAATTGTAAATATGAAATTGACGGAAATGAATGGATGGTATGGCTAGCTAAGGGGTTCATCTCCATACATGTTACACTTGCATAATAAAATGGTTTCCAATTGCATTTCAATAAACCATGAATTCTCAACACCCCGGGTTAATTAGGTCCGCTTAAATTAACCGTCAAGTTTTCCTTAAGTTAATGAATTGGATGATTGCATACGACAACCCAAAGCATTCCTCACAAGTTCCCTACATGAATTGCATAATAGAGAAACAAGCAAGAATCATTAAGCATCATGAAAACTATAAGTGTTGACGAGGCATTCGTTACTATGATTGCATGAAACTTATGCCAAGAATTCGTTTAACACGATTGTTTATAAGCAACCTCCACTACTTGTGAATATAAGTTCATAACGATTAGGTGAAACTCACTTATATTCTAGCGTCATATTCATGCATGAAAATTAAGCGCGCATTCTTAATAAACATACATAAATAAGTTATCAATCAAACGGTTAAACAAATTGAATCCACAACTTATGAAACGCAATTAGAAGTAATCAAATCAAAATGCAAGCATAAACATATATTTCGAATCCCCCCCTAGCTAAAGGGGGGTTTAGTTCCTCATACAAAACAAAGAGAATTGAAATTAAACATTGAAATCAAAGAAACGCCTAAACATTCCAACAACTCAAACTTGAATTGTATGAACGTTTAGGCCCTCTTCTCTTCCTCTTTATTGTAGCATAAGGTCTAGGGATAATTGGTTTGGGGGATGGAAGTGTGGAATGGAAAAGGAATTATGGAAATAGGTGAGGAGTGGTGGAGAAAATGGTGCAGAAAATGGAGAGAAACTCACGGCTAGAGAAGGAATGGAGTGTTTGTGTTGTGGTATCTACAATGGAATGAGATGATCTTTGAATGAATGAATGCAAGGGTATTTATAGGAGTAATGGAGGGAACATGACAGCTAGGAGGTGGGTGGAAATGTGGCTGCAAGTTTGGTGAATGATTATGAGTGAATGCATGTGAATGTGGCTAGGTTGGAAAGCTGGAAATCTGAAAATGCAAATGGGAATGCTGAAATGCAAAGGTGGCCACGGTTTTGAGTGTGTTTTGTGTTGGAAATGCATGTGAATGCATGTGAATGTTGTTTGTGTGAAGTGTGTGTGGGTTAAAGAGTGAATGGTGGTGTAATGATGAAGTGTGATGGCTGAAAATGTCAAGGGAAATGCATGTGATTGCAAGGCAAAGAATTTCAGGATGCATGTGTGTTGGTGTTTTGTGTGATTTGTTTTGTGGTTAATGGGAATGTGGTTGAATGATTAAATGGACATGTGGGGTGTAATTGCAAAGGGAATGCAAAGTGAATGAATAATGAATGCATGTGCACTGTTTTTGGGAGAAAGGTGGCTGAATGTGCATGTGAATTAGGTTGTGAAAACATGTGGAATGTGGCTGGAATTGATGAGTAATGCACGATTTTGTTGTTGGTTCTTTGGTGATGAATGCAATGATGAAATGGATGGGAGTGCATGTGTGTTAGGTGGTGTAATGATGAAGTGGGAAGTGGAAGAATGTGGTTGGAAATGGCTAAGGGGATGCACGGCTAGGAAGAAGAATGAATGATGTGCATGTGTGTGAATGCATGTGTTTAAATGGTTGAAATGTGTAGATGATTATGAGTATGATAAGTGATAAGTGAATGATATGTTAAGTGATAAATGAATGATATGTGGTGAGTGATAAGTGAATGGAAGTGATAAGTGAATGGTTTGATAAGTGATAAGTGAGTGGAAGTGATAAGTGATAAATGAATGATATGTTAAGTGATAAATGAATGATATGTGGTGAGTGATAAGTGAATGATATGATAAGTGAATGCTTTAAGTGTTTAAAATAGGGAACAAAGCCCTTCCTTGCATGGCAAGGAAGGGGGACACAAGGAAACACACGACAATGTCCTAAGGTTGCAAGGAATGTTGTTTTTGTGTTCTAAAATGCGTAGGAGTCTTCAATGATGCTTAAACATGAGGTCTTTTAGGATTTAACTTTCCTACTTCAAGTCTTTAATTTCGTCCATCCTCTTGGCTCCAAGCATATGATATCCATTCCAATCTCTAATTTGCTCCAAAAGGCTCCAAAAGGCATTTTTTTGCATACCTTGCCCTTAGAACCTGAAAACACACAAAAGAAGCATAAAGGACTAAAATAGCTAGAGAAACATAACGTAAATGCACGAGAACAAGCCATTTAAGTCGCATGAATATGCTCCTATCAAATACCCCCACACTTATCTTTTGCTAGTCCTCGAGCAAAACAGAAAGAAAAACACAACAAAACCAAACGAAACAAAACAAGTAAAACACAACCTAAACCTTCCAACAACTGTCTTAGGGATTTCCAATGCACATGACACGTTAAAAATCATCATTCCCACAGATTTTAGTCATCTTCACACTTAAGTACATTCTTAATCATAGTCACCATATACTAGTTCACAATTAAGCATTTAAAACCATGTTTTGAATGTAGTAACATGCCTTAGAGAATTTGCTCAATTCCTTACAAGATATGCACTCGATTTTCACTCAGATTTTCTAACTACACACCCTAATCTAGTCATATGTGAGAAGATTGATGTAAACATGTAGACGAACACTCACATAAGTTATAACAAGGAAAGCATTTTCTGGATTTACGATAATGACATGAATATGATCTCATGAATGGAATGCTACTACTTAGAATGAGAACCAGTGATTCCATAAGCTCATATCAATTCCAAACTCCACAAATTGAAACACATAACACTCAAGAGAGAAGCATAAGGGTTGAAACGGAGCTAAAGGTGTTTGGCTAACAAAGAAGGGATATGGAAAACAAAGGTTCTTAAAGAAATAGCGAGCAAAGCATTTGAATTAACGTAGAATTCACTTTTGAATGAAAACTCAACTTTTGAACAAGGGGGAACAAGCTCTTTTTCCTTTCTTTCTTTTCTTTTCTGTTTTTCTTTTTCATATGTTTTTCACAATTTTTTTTTTTTTTTCTTTTCTTTTGACTTCTCAAAGCATACATAAACACTTAAAAAAAAAACATTCTCTCCCCCACACTTATTTTCTTTCATAATGTAACTCAAAAGGAATTCAATTAAGTCATGCTCACTATCTATTAAGAACAAGGGTGGGGATTGTCCTAAACTAGGCTAGGTGAGGAAAATGTGGGTAAACAAAGAATAAAGGCTAAACAAGGCTCAACGGGGTTAAGACTTACAACATATACGAAGTATGGGAAGTAAGGCTATTTGGCTATGGTGGTGGTCACTACACAACTTCTTCTTGAATATGTGTTATGTGATGCGAGATTTATACGCGCATAAATTAAACCCTCTTTTCGTCAAATTGTAGTATATGTATAAGTAGGGATCGTTCTGGACCGGGGATTAGGAGGGATTGTTAACCACTTGGATTTGACTCAAAAACGTAAAATAACAATATGAAACACTATACTAGACTCAAAGAATGCAAAACTAAACTTTAAAACACTAAGACAAACCAAAAGACTCAAAACAACACAAACACACTCAAATCTGCCTAAAAACCACTTTCTGGGCAGATTTGAGCACAAACACAAGTTTGGACGAAATTAAGTAATAACTTGACTCAAGAACGTAAAAACACAATATAAAACACTATACTAGACTCAAAGAATGCAAAACTAAACTTTAAAACACTAAAACAAACCAAAAGACTCAAAACAACACAAACACACTCAAATCTGCCTAAAAACCACTTTCTGGGCAGATTTGAGCACAAACACAAGTTTGGACGAAATTAAGTAATAACTTGACTCAAGAACGTAAAAACACAATATAAAACACTATACTAGACTCAAAGAATGCAAAACTAAACTTTAAAACACTAAAACAAACCAAAAGACTCAAACATCACCCAAAACACTCAAAACTGCCTTAAAATCACTTTCTGGGCAGTTTTGAGCACTTTGGTGAATTTGGACGAAATTGGGAAACAAAATGAATCAAAACACTCATAAACACAAACTAAATGTATTTCTAACTAAATTGGACATTAAAGTAAAGGGGGATTGGTTTTGGATGAAATTAAACTAAAATGTACAGATTCGAATTAAAACAGATAGTATATATGAATGTGATGAAATGAATGGATGAATGCTAGCTAGAAGGTTCTTCTCCACACATGTTACACTTGCATAATAAAATGATTTCCAATTGCATTTCAATAAACCATTAATTCTCAACACCCCAAGTTAACCGTGATGCACTAATTAACCTTCAAATCTTCCTAACGTTATTGAATTGGATGATGCATGCGACAATTCAAAACATTCCCCACAAGTCCTCAACATGAATGCATAGAAGAGGTACAAGCAAGAATCATTACGCTCTATGAAAATTATAAGTGTTGACGAGGCATTCGTTACTATGAATGCATGAAACTCTTGCCAAGAATTCGTTTAACGCGATTGTTTATAAGCAACCTCCACTACTTATGAATATAAGTTCGTAACTATTAGGTGAAACTCACTTATATTCTAGCGTCATATTCATGCATGAAAATTAAGCGTGCACTCTCAATAAACATACATAAATAAGTTATCAATAAAACGGTTAAACAAATTGAATCACAACTTATGAAACGCAATTAGAAGTAATCAAATCAAAATGTAAGCATAAACATATATTTCGAATTTCCTCATAACTTTGAAATCAAAGAAACACCTAAACATTCCAACAACTCAAACTTGAATTGTATGAACGTTTAGGCACTCTTCTCTTCCATTCCTCATACGTACAAAACAAAGAGAATTGAATTTAAACATTGAAATCAAAGAAACACCTAAACATTCCAACAACTCAAACTTGAATTGTATGAACGTTTAGGCACTCTTCTCTTCCTCGTTGTTGTGGCACAAGGTCTAAGGATAGTTTGATGGTGTGAATGGTTTGGCGAGTGGTGTTTGGATTAATAGGGAAGGCACGGCACAAGGGTGGTTTGATGTCTACATTTCTGCAATGGATGAGTTTATGGAAGAGTGTTTGGAATGGATGAATTTCTGGCACAAAGGCCTTATTTCTGTGGTGAATGGATTGTGTATGAATGAGTGTGAATGAATGAGTATTTATAGGTGAAATGGGGGGAACATGACAGCTAGGTTGCATGTGCACATGTTGGTTGAATGATTATGAGTGCATGTGGCTGAAATAGCATGTGGAATGGCTGGAAATGCAAGGAGAAGGCATGTGCACGGTTTTGGGAGAGAATGGGAGTGCAAGTGGCTGAAATGTTAGAGGAACAAGTGCATGTGCTTTGAATAAGTGGCTGCATGTGCAAGGGGACAATCTGGAAATGAGATGGGAGATGCATGTGGCTGATATGAATGTGTTTGCATGTGAATTAAAGCTTGGGTGAATGATGATAAATGCATGTGGATGGAAATAATGAAGGGTGAATGTGCATGTGCTGCAATGGGTTGGGAAAACATGTGAGGGAATGATTAAGGTGAATGAATAATGAAATGGGAAAGCATGTGCAAAAGGGGAATGCATGTGGCTGCAAGGTTTTGTGCATGTTAAGTGATAAGTGATTATGATAAGTGATATGATAAGTGATGATGATAAGTGATAAGTGATTATGATAAGTGATATGATAAGTGGTTATGATAAGTGATAAGTGATATGATATGTGGTTACGATAAATGATAAGTGGTGATGATAAGTAATGGGAGCATGTGAGGGAATGAATAATGAATGCATGTGTATGGTTTTGGGAGAAAGGTGGAGATGCACGGCATAAGGGAATTGGAAAGGTTTAAATGTCCTAAAACTAAAGGGAACAAGGTTCCAACACTTTGGTCTTCAATTTCGTCCAACATTTTGGCGCCAAGCATAAGCTATCCATCCTTAGCCCAAAAGTGCTCCAAAAGTCTCCAAAATGCATCTTTTTGCTCCTTTAGCCCTTTGGACCTACAAACACACGAAAATAGCTTAAAGTACTAAAATAACTAAAGAAACATAACGTAAATGCACGAGAACAAGCCATTTAAGTCGCATGAATATGCTCCTATCAAATACCCCCACACTTATCTTTTGCTAGTCCTCGAGCAAAACAAAACAAAAGAAACCAAAAACAAAACGACACTCAACAAGAAAAACACAACCTAAACCTTCCAACAATCGTCTCACGGATTTCCAATGCACATGACAAGTTAAAAATCATTAGTCCCATAGATTTTTGTCATCTTCACACTTAAGTACATTCTTAATCATAGTCACCACATACTATTTCACAATTAAGCATTTAAAACCATGTTTTGAATGTAGTAACATGCCTTAGAGAATTTCCTCAATTCCTTACTAGAATGCACTCTATTTTCACACAGATTTTCTGACTACACACCCTACACTAGTTATATGTGAGAGATTGATGTAAACATGAAAGACTAGTATCTCACATATGTTATAACAAAGAAAGCATTTTCTGGAGTTAATAAGCATGTTTAGATATGATCTCAAGAATGGAATGCTCCTACTTAGATGCGAGAACCAGTGACACCATAAGCTCATATCAATTCCAAACTTCACATATTGAACACATAACGATCAAGATAGAAGCATAAGGGTTGAAACGGGGCTAAAGGTGTTTGGCTAACAAAGAAAGGATAGGGAAAACAAATGTTCTTTAAGCAATAGTGAGCAAAGTATTGAATTAGGCACTTAGAATTCCCTTTAGAACGCAGAAGTCAACTTTGAACACCCAAGGGGAAGTCACACAAAACTTAGGGCCATATTCAAACTTTTTGGGCCCTTTCTTCAACAATCACACTTGTGAGTCCATTCTCACTTATTTTCACTCTTTTTCTTTCTTTTCTTCTTCTTTTTCTCACATTTTTTTTTTCTTTTTCCCGTGCCTCCTTTAAGACTTAGGCACATACATACACACAAAAATCCCTTCCCCCACACTTATTTTCTGCAACATATTAATCAAAAGGAATTCATTTAAGTCATTCTCACTATACTTCAAGAACAAGGGTATAGGAAAGTCCTACTCTAGGCTAGGTAAGGGGTGATGTGGTTAGCAAAGAAAATAGGCTAAACGAGGCACAACGGGGTTAAAACTAATATATACGAAATATGGGAATTAAGGCTATTTGGCTATGGTGGCAACAACACAACTTCATCTTGATATATATTATGCAATTCAATGTCATGCTTTGAATGAAACGGATATAAGTTCTAGCATTTAGTTCTATCATGATACAATTGCATTCTAAGTAGCAACCAAGCAAGGAATAATGAGATCATGCAACAACTTTAGAAAACAAAGAATCACAGAAAATAACTCTCGAAAGAAATGGCTCGAGTCTCACAGGGATGTAGCGTTTGTTTGAGTTCCTTCCTTCAAGCATGTTACAAAAACGAATTTTTCTTTTATGATTGCATGTGAAGTCATACATTATAACCATAACCAAGCATATACCAAGAGTAAATCAAACTTTTCTCTATGTTTATAACTCTTTTTAACCGTCATGCAATTACAAACCAAATCCTTATCATTGTGTTGGAAGGTATCCTAAGACACAAACACACAAAAACGACTCAAAACACTCTTTTTAGGCTTTTTAAAACATGTTTTTCAAATTTTTATGTGATTTTCGGAGTTATAAAAACAAAACATACTAAAACACTCTAAAACATCTTAAAAACACCTTAAAACAGTAAGGAACAACATTTGAAGTTATGGGTGATAAAATCCCACGAATTTGCATTAACAACATTAGTTACCCCCCCACACTTAAATCAAACATTGTCCTCAATGTTTTAAGCATAGATTCATACAAAGCATAAGTAAACACACAGAAAGCATTTAAACATACTAAACATGGCAGAATGTAATTAACAAAGAGAAGAGTTTAGAGACGCAAATCTGGTTATGGAGTGTAAATTCCCTCTTCTCCTTGGTGATTGCATTGAGGCTTGATGTTGTTGATTCCACAGGGGTTCCTCCCATCGTTGATTTTCCTTTGTGCTACTATTGAAATGGGCAGCAGGATTCTTTTGGTCTCCCCCGAAGGTCTGAGCTTACTCCTTTGGTCTGTTTCTTTGTTCAATCTTTCCAATTCGTATTGAAAAGGGTTGGAGGATAACTCAGCCTATGTTTGTCTCCACATGCTTCAATGTATCATTTTCCTTTGCCTTGCTTGCTCCCCTTGCAGAAGTGGTCCCTTCTCTGGAAGTGTGTCAACCGTTGAAGATGACTACTCGAGAGCAACGCTAGGTAAGCAATCAGGAATCGATTCCAGGCAGTCGGTTCCAGAACAGAAGACTGACTCCAAGTGCCTCTGATTGCTTTCGTTTTACTTAGCCATGCGAGTAATAACAAGGACAAAGGAAAGGACAGGGAAAGAGCATGATATGAGATACTTTTGCTTTAGACCTTGATGATATGAGATACCTTTGCTTTTGAAGAAACGGCGAATGAATCAGCACATGTATTTGTTGTGGCTGTCTCCACATGCTTCGATCGACCGTTTCCTTCTGCCTTATTTGTACTCCAGGTTTCTGGTATCTTCTTTGGGGGAGAAAAAATTGAGTATTTCAAAAGGCGTTGCTGGGAGAGCGCCCTCAGAGGTGCGGAAGAGTCGGACATTTTCTTCAGGTTTGCCTTGGCATAAAAGACGAAGGTCGACATATATAGAGATAATATCAAGTGGTGGTACTGTTCTTTTACCCTTGTCGACAAACGTCTCTTCAATTTCTGAGCAAACGGCTCTTCGATTTCTGAACGGACGCCCCTTCGCTTTCTGAACGACACGTGGTAGTGCGGATGCGGCTCTGTCAGAGCTCTTTTGACAAAGTCGCACGCGTTTTCTGAAAAGCAGAGAAAGCGTCGCCGAAATTTACGCTTGTCGGCAAAAGTGTAGCTGCGATGATGACCTCCACGTGAACTTTTGACAAAGTTGAACACGTCTTCTGAAAAGCCGAGAAAGCGTCGCCTAAATTACGCCGGAAATTCCGGCCTTTTGAATCGGTGGACGCGTCGCCTTGGCTTCTTATAGAGCTATCGATCAAAACAAACAAACACACTCTGAAGATTTCCCATTCTTGAAAATCGACTCCGGCCCTTTGAAATTTAACTCCATCTCTTCTCTTTGAACACTTTTGAAAAATGGCAAACTCATCGAACCTTAGCTTGGAATTGAGCCTTAGCAGTGATACGGGCGCGCCGCGTCAAGGTAACGTATGGCGCCCTTCTTTCTTATCTTCTAACGGTCCTCTTTCAAGTGAAGACTCCGTGATGCAGGACGCCACAACAGCTACAATAGTAGCTAGGAACCTTCTCACTCCAAAAGATAGTAGGCTGCTGTCAGGACGGTCCGATGAGTTGGCCGTTCAAGAGTCCCTCGCTCTCAGCGTTCAGTGTGCAGGCTCTGTGTCCAACATGGGCCAACGCCTTCTTGCTCGCTCCCGTCAGGTTGAATCGTTGATGGCAGAGGTAGAAAGTCTTAAGCAAGAGATCCAGCAGCTTAAGTATGAGAATAGAAGTTTGCATGTGCTTGCAAACAACTATTCGACGGGCATGAAGAGGAAGCTTGATGAACTGCAAGAGTCTGAAGGTCGGATTCAAAGCGACCGTCAAAGGTTTTCTGCTTATCTCCAGAGGCACCTTTTTCCTGGCTCATCTAGCGCTTGGCCAAGTATTGAGGCCTGGAATGCTCTATCTTCGATGCCTCCCGCTCCGATGCCTTCCGCTCCGATGCCTTCCGCTCCGATGCCTTCCGCTTCTATGCCTCCTGCTTCTATGCCTTCTGCTCTGACGCCTCGTAGTGGGGCTTCACGTAAACAACCTTTGTGAAGCTCCAACTTTCTCCATGTTTAGTATCTTTATTTAATATATAAATTTTTTTTTTTTTTTTTTTTTTTTTTTTAAACATGCTTTGTTTATTCAGTGCATTGGGTTGCCTCCCAAGTAGCGCTTTCTTTTACGTCTTGCAGCCGGACGAAGAACCCAAACACTCCAGGATATGTTCACGAATCGGATGAGAACTCCGAGTCATGAACTAGTACCTAAAACAAGAACAAAACAAGATTAAGAATCTGGAATAAAATAAAAACAAACGAAAATAAAACAATCCAAGTGATTAGCAAATTTGCTAATCCCCGGCAACGGCGCCAAAATTTGATGCGAGATTTATACGCGCATAAATTAAACCCTCTTTTCGTCAAATTGTAGTATATGTATAAGTAGGGATCGTTCTGGACCGGGGATTAGGAGGGATTGTTAACCACTTGGATTTGACTCAAAAACGTAAAATAACAATATGAAACACTATACTAGACTCAAAGAATGCAAAACTAAACTTTAAAACACTAAAACAAACCAAAAGACTCAAACATCACCCAAAACACTCAAAACTGCCTTAAAATCACTTTCTGGGCAGTTTTGAGCACTTTGGTGAATTTGTTCACGAATCGGATGAGAACTCCGAGTCATGAACTAGTACCTAAAACAAGAACAAAACAAGATTAAGAATCTGGAATAAAATAAAAACAAACGAAAATAAAACAATCCAAGTGATTAGCAAATTTGCTAATCCCCGGCAACGGCGCCAAAATTTGATGCGAGATTTATACGCGCATAAATTAAACCCTCTTTTCGTCAAATTGTAGTATATGTATAAGTAGGGATCGTTCTGGACCGGGGATTAGGAGGGATTGTTAACCACTTGGATTTGACTCAAAAACGTAAAATAACAATATGAAACACTATACTAGACTCAAAGAATGCAAAACTAAACTTTAAAACACTAAAACAAACCAAAAGACTCAAACATCACCCAAAACACTCAAAACTGCCTTAAAATCACTTTCTCACCCAAAACACTCAAAACTGCCTTAAAATCACTTTCTGGGCAGTTTTGAGCACTTTGGTGAATTTGGACGAAATTGGGAAACAAAATGAATCAAAACACTCATAAACACAAACTAAATGTATTTCTAACTAAATTGGACATTAAAGTAAAGGGGGATTGGTTTTGGATGAAATTAAACTAAAATGTACAGATTCGAATTAAAACAGATAGTATATATGAATGTGATGAAATGAATGGATGAATGCTAGCTAGAAGGTTCTTCTCCACACATGTTACACTTGCATAATAAAATGATTTCCAATTGCATTTCAATAAACCATTAATTCTCAACACCCCAAGTTAACCGTGATGCACTAATTAACCTTCAAATCTTCCTAACGTTATTGAATTGGATGATGCATGCGACAATTCAAAACATTCCCCACAAGTCCTCAACATGAATGCATAGAAGAGGTACAAGCAAGAATCATTACGCTCTATGAAAATTATAAGTGTTGACGAGGCATTCGTTACTATGAATGCATGAAACTCTTGCCAAGAATTCGTTTAACGCGATTGTTTATAAGCAACCTCCACTACTTATGAATATAAGTTCGTAACTATTAGGTGAAACTCACTTATATTCTAGCGTCATATTCATGCATGAAAATTAAGCGTGCACTCTCAATAAACATACATAAATAAGTTATCAATAAAACGGTTAAACAAATTGAATCACAACTTATGAAACGCAATTAGAAGTAATCAAATCAAAATGTAAGCATAAACATATATTTCGAATTTCCTCATAACTTTGAAATCAAAGAAACACCTAAACATTCCAACAACTCAAACTTGAATTGTATGAACGTTTAGGCACTCTTCTCTTCCATTCCTCATACGTACAAAACAAAGAGAATTGAATTTAAACATTGAAATCAAAGAAACACCTAAACATTCCAACAACTCAAACTTGAATTGTATGAACGTTTAGGCACTCTTCTCTTCCTCGTTGTTGTGGCACAAGGTCTAAGGATAGTTTGATGGTGTGAATGGTTTGGCGAGTGGTGTTTGGATTAATAGGGAAGGCACGGCACAAGGGTGGTTTGATGTCTACATTTCTGCAATGGATGAGTTTATGGAAGAGTGTTTGGAATGGATGAATTTCTGGCACAAAGGCCTTATTTCTGTGGTGAATGGATTGTGTATGAATGAGTGTGAATGAATGAGTATTTATAGGTGAAATGGGGGGAACATGACAGCTAGGTTGCATGTGCACATGTTGGTTGAATGATTATGAGTGCATGTGGCTGAAATAGCATGTGGAATGGCTGGAAATGCAAGGAGAAGGCATGTGCACGGTTTTGGGAGAGAATGGGAGTGCAAGTGGCTGAAATGTTAGAGGAACAAGTGCATGTGCTTTGAATAAGTGGCTGCATGTGCAAGGGGACAATCTGGAAATGAGATGGGAGATGCATGTGGCTGATATGAATGTGTTTGCATGTGAATTAAAGCTTGGGTGAATGATGATAAATGCATGTGGATGGAAATAATGAAGGGTGAATGTGCATGTGCTGCAATGGGTTGGGAAAACATGTGAGGGAATGATTAAGGTGAATGAATAATGAAATGGGAAAGCATGTGCAAAAGGGGAATGCATGTGGCTGCAAGGTTTTGTGCATGTTAAGTGATAAGTGATTATGATAAGTGATATGATAAGTGATGATGATAAGTGATAAGTGATTATGATAAGTGATATGATAAGTGGTTATGATAAGTGATAAGTGATATGATATGTGGTTACGATAAATGATAAGTGGTGATGATAAGTAATGGGAGCATGTGAGGGAATGAATAATGAATGCATGTGTATGGTTTTGGGAGAAAGGTGGAGATGCACGGCATAAGGGAATTGGAAAGGTTTAAATGTCCTAAAACTAAAGGGAACAAGGTTCCAACACTTTGGTCTTCAATTTCGTCCAACATTTTGGCGCCAAGCATAAGCTATCCATCCTTAGCCCAAAAGTGCTCCAAAAGTCTCCAAAATGCATCTTTTTGCTCCTTTAGCCCTTTGGACCTACAAACACACGAAAATAGCTTAAAGTACTAAAATAACTAAAGAAACATAACGTAAATGCACGAGAACAAGCCATTTAAGTCGCATGAATATGCTCCTATCATTATGCAAATCAATAACATGCTTTGAATGAAACGGATATAAGTTCTAGCATTTAGTTCTATCATGATACAATTGCATTCTAAGTAGCAACCAAGCAAGGAATAATGAGATCATGCAACAACTTTAGAAAACAAAGAATCACAGAAAATAACTCTCCAAAGAAGGTAATGGCTCGAGTCTCACAGGGATGTAGCGTTATTATGAGTTCCTTCCTTCAAGCATGTTACAAAAACGAATTTTTCTTTTATGATTGCATGTGAAGTTATACATTATAACCATAACTAAACATATACCAAGAGTAAATCAAACTTTCATCCATGTTTATAACTCTTTTTAACAGTCATGCAATTACAAACCAAATCCTTATCATTGTGTTGGAAGGTACCCTAAGACACAAACTCACAAAAACGACTCAAAACACTCTTTTTAGGCTTTTCAAAACAATTTTTCAAATTTTTATGTGCTTTTCGGAGTTATAAAAACAAAACATACTAAAACACTCTAAAACAACTTAAAAACACCTTAAAACAGCAAGGAACAATATTTGAAGTTATGGGTGATAAAATCCCACGAATTTGCATTAACAACATTAGTTACCCCCCCACACTTAAATCAAACATTGTCCTCAATGTTTTAAGCATAGATTCACACAAAACATAAGTAAATACACAAAAAACACTTAAACATACTAAACATGGCAGAATGTAATTAACAAAGAGAAGAGTTTAGAGACGCAAATCTGGTTATAGAGTGTAAATTCCATCTTCTCCTTGGTAATTGCATTGAGGCTTTTGATCTTTGTGATTCCACATGCTTACTCTTGAACTGGTTTCTGCCCATCGTTGATTTTCCTTTGTGCTACTTCTTGAACTGGGCAGCATGATGGTTCTTTTGGTCTTCCCCGAAGGTCTGAGCTTATCCCTTTTATCTGTTTCTTTGTTCAATCTTTCCAATTCGTATTGAAAAGGGTTGGAGGATAACTCAGCCTATGTTTGTCTCCACATGCTTCAATGTATCATTTTCACTTGCCTTACTCGCTCCCCTTTGCAGAAGTGGTCCCTTCTCCGGAAGTGTATCAACCGTTGAAGATGACTACTCGAGAGCAACGCTAGGTAAGCAATCAGGAATAGATTCCAGGCAGTTGGCTCCAGATCGGAAGATTGACTCCAAGTGCCGGCTGATTGCTTCTT
Source organism: Pyrus communis (assembly GCF_041283825.1). Lineage (NCBI taxonomy): Eukaryota > Viridiplantae > Streptophyta > Magnoliopsida > Rosales > Rosaceae > Pyrus > Pyrus communis. The sequence goes on from NC_142566.1 coordinate 10,855,018, forward strand.
TTACTTTGCCATGCGAGTAAGAACAAGGACAAAGAAAAAGACAGGGAAAGAGCATGATATGAGATACTTTTGCTTTTGACCTTGATGATATGAGATACCTTTGCTTTGAAGAAGCGGTGAATGAATCAGCACATGCTTCAATCCGCCGTTTCCTCCTGGGTCATATGTACTCCAGGCATCTGGTATTATCTTTGGGGAAGAAGAAAGAATTGAGTATTTTAAAAGGCTTTGCTGGGAGTGCGCCCTCAGAGGTGAGGGAGAGTTGGGCATTTTCTTCAGGTTTTTCCCTGCCATAAAAGACGAAGGTCGACATATATAGAGATAATATCAAGTGGTGGTACTTTTTACCTTTGTCGACAAACGTTTTGATCCCGCAACTCCGGCTTTTTGAAATAGTGGCGCCTCTTCGATCTTTGAATTCGGCTCTTCGATTTCTGAGCAGGCGCCCCTTCGATTTCTGAACGACGCCCCTTCGCTTTCTGAACGACACGTGGTAATGCAGATGCGGCTCCTTTTGACAAAGCTGCACGCGTTTTCTGAAAAGCAGAGAAAGCGTCGCCGAACTTTGCGCTTGTCGGCTAAAGACGTGTAGTTGCGATGATGGCCTCCATGTGTTTTCAGCTTTGTCAGAAATCTTTTGACAAAGTTGAACGCGTTTTCTGAAAAGCCGAGGGAGCGTCGCCTAACTTACGCCGGAAAATCCGGCTCTTTGAATCGGTGGACGCGTCGCCTTGGCATTTTATAGAGCTATCGATCACCGCCAACATACACACTCTGAAGATTTCCCATTCTTGAAAATCGACTCTGGCCCTTTGACATTTAACTCCATCCCTTTTCTTTGAACACTTTTGAAAAAAAAATGGCAAACTCATCGAACCTTAGCTTAGATTTGAGTCTCAGCAGCGATCCGGTTGCGCCCCGTCAAGGTAATGTATGGCGCCCTTCTTTTTTATCTTCTAACGGTCCTCTTTCAGGTGAAGACTCTGTGATGCAGGACGCCACAACAGCTACAATAGTAGCTAAAAACCTCCTCACTCCAAAAGATAGTAGGCTGCTGTCAGGACGGTCCGATGAGTTGGCCGTTCAAGAGTCCCTCGCACTTAGTGTTCAGTGTGCGAGCTCTGTGTCCAACATGGGCCTACGCCTGCTTGCCCGCTCCCGTAAGGTGGAATCGTTGATGACAGAGGTGGAAAGACTTAAGCAAGAGATCCAGCAGCTTAAGTACGAGAATAGAAGTTTGCATGTGCTTGCAAATAACTATTCGTCGGGGATGAAGAGGAAGCTTGATGAGCTGCAAGAATCTGAGGGTCGAATTCACAGTGACCGTCAAAGGCTTGCATCTTATCTCCAGAGGCACCTTTTTCCTGGGTCATCCAGCGCTTGGCCAAGTATTGAGGCCTGGAATGCTCTAGCTCCGATGCCTCCCGCTCCGATGCCTTCCGCTTCGATGCCTCCCGCTCCGATGCCTTCCGCTTCTGCGCCTTCCGCTTCTGCGCCTCGTAGTGGGACTTCACGCAAACAACCTTTGTGAAGCACCACCTTTCTCCATGTTTAGTATCTTTTTTTTTTTTTTTTTTTTTCTTTTTCTTTTTTTTTTTTTTTTTTTTTTTTTTTATTAACATAAATAAAATCAAACGGCATGGAATTGGTCCTTGAATGGAAGGTGATACTTGAAGTGAACCGGCATTGGTTTGAATTCTAGTGTAGGTGCCTGATTCAAAAAAAATAGCAAGTTAGTATAAAATCTAATGGAATTTGGAAAAAAATACTTACTTGTTTTGTCCGACAAGAACTCAATGACAAATACCACTCCTTTGAAAGTTTCAGGGATATTGGACTTGGCCAGATTGCAAGTGATGGTTATTACTTGTCCAATGTCATCAAATTTAACTTCTTTGGATTTTGTGGTTTCAAGAACGTCCTCTTTGATGGATTCATGACATTCCCTACTTGTCACCTTTGGAAGGGCTTCCAAGATGTCTTTTTCACCTTCTTTTTCCTTGGAAGTCATGAATCTGCAAGGAATAGGGATACTTGTTGGAACGGGGTTAAAAATAATGAAATTTGGAACAACCATACCTGTATTAGATGGCATAGGAGCAATAGGTGCCTCCGGTAAAGGTGTTTCCACCCTTTCCGTGGGTTGGGTGTATTCCTCTTCCTTGTGATTTGATTTTGATGGTTGAGGGTCCGTTCCAACCTCCTTGTCACTTCTCAACATGATAGCATTGGTGGTTTCAAATTCTCCCTTCTGATTTGCAATGGTTGAACTAGGGAGTTCTCCTTGGTCGCAAAATTGTCCTTCGAACTCCGCTATTTGCCCAATTTGCTTTTCCAGAGTAGTAAGTAATTGAAAAATCGTATCATTATCATTTGAATTACCTACATTACTTTGGGCAGGTTGTGGTGGCTGCATAGGCGTTGAATAGAACTCCTCATGATAGGAGCATATTTATGCTACTTAGTTATGTTGTTTCCTTGCATTTAGTTACTTAATTACTATCTATTTTAGTCTTTTAAGCTATTTTCGTATGTTTTTAGGTCCTAATGGCAAAAGGAGCAAGAAAGTGCATTTTGAGGCTATTTGGAGCAGTTTTGGGCATGGATTGGATAGCTTAACTATGGAGCAATGTGGATGGACGAAATTGAAGTCAAGAGATGCTAGGAAAGGCTAAAAATCTGGAGAAAGAAGTCCAAATGCAAAGAAAATAAGGAAAGAGCAAGAAATAAGGAACCTTATCCAAATTTCCTTATCTTATCCAAACCTTATCCAACCTTATCTTATCCTATCCTATCCTAATCTTTTCCTACCTTAATTCCAACTTCAAAGAGGACTCCTTTTCACATTAAATCACCTAAATATCAAGTTCTAGAAGCCCTATTTTCGTGCATTAAGTTTATGCCACATGTAACCCTTCTAGAAGTTCTAGAATCTGCCACAAGGACCATTCCTTGTCCTCCTTGGAATCTAATTGAAAGTATCCTTGTTCTTTGGTGATTTGGAGTCCTAATTCCTCTCCTTTTCAGCCCAAATTCGTGCCTCCCCTTCACCCTATAAATACTTGATGCCACAACACTCAAAACCCACCACCCTCTACCACAAATTCACACCACACCATCCACCACACCTCAAGAGCCTAAATTCACACAAATCCCCATTGTTGGCAGCAAGGAAGGAAGGAGGAGCCACCTGGAGTGTTTCTAGGTGTATTCTATCTTTGTTTTTAATGTTTAAGTTTAATTATCTTTGTTTTGCGAACATGTGGAACTAATTTCTTTTTAGTTAGAGGTGAATTCGAAGCCATGATTATATGTTTTATATGAATTGATTACGTCCAGTTATTGTTTCTTAAGGCATGAATGTGATTTGCTTATCTAAGTTATTAAAACTTGTTTATGTATGTGGGTTGGGGGTCGACACTTAATTTGCATGCATGAATTTGATGCTAGAGTATAAGGGGGTTTCATGTAATAGTTATTCACTTATATTCACAAGTAGTGGAGGTTGCTAGTCACAATCGTGTTAAGTAAATCCTTGGTATGAGTCTCATGCGTTTCATAGTGATGAATGCCTTGTCAATGCTTATGATTTTCACAAAACTTAATGACTTTTGATATGTATCTTTATCATGCGTTTCATATAGGGAACTTGAGAAAGATAATTTGGTTTAGATGCGTATTCCATCTAATTCAATGAAATAAGGAAAATCTGAAGGTTAGTTGTGCGATGCAACTAACTTGGGGTGTTGTCATTCATAGTCTAAAGGAATAATAACTGGAAATTGGTTTATATGCATATATCATGTGTGGAGAAGGACCCTCTAACTAGCCTTTCACCCATTTAATTTACCCAAATTCGTTTTTACAAAGTGTTTTCTACAAAGTTTTTGTTTTAAGTTTTAAATTCGTCAAAAACAATCCCCCTTTCATTTAGTCTTGTATTTGAGTCAAAATCTGTTTTCTTTGAGTCTTTTGAGTCTAGTTAAGGTTTACTTTCGTCCAAAACACTTGTTAGGTCTAAAATTGAGTCTTTTTGAGTGTTTGTCGCTGTTTTGAGTGTTTTAAGTTAGTTTAGAGTCTATAGAGTCTAGTTTAGTGTTTTTGAGTCTTAATTGTGTTGATTAGCATCCCTTCTAATCCCCGGTCTAAAACGATCCCTACTTTCATATACTACAATCATAGGGTTTTAATTTGAGTGTTAGAATATTTCACATCACCTCATACGGCTGCCAATATCCTTCTTGTTGAGCCTCATTGTCTTGATTTTGTAAGCCCTGCACCAAACAAATTAATTCATCAAGCTTTTGATTATAATTTATTGACGAACTTGAGTTTGGTTGGGCATATTGAATATGAGGTTGTGGTGGCTGCCAATATCCTCCTTGTTGAGCATTTTGAGGTTCCCACCACATAGAGTTTGAATGATCACTCCAATCCGAATTGTAAGTATTGGAAAACACGTTATTCCTTGATTGAAGATTCAATATATCAACTCTTTGCATTTGAGACCTTTCCATGAGTTGTGACAAAAGAGAAGCATTATCAAGTGCCATCTTGTTCTTAACAAACAAAATAAAAAAAAACTAAATCTAAAAGACAATACAGAAACAAACAATCCAAGGGATTAGCAAATTTTCTAATCCCCGGCAACGGCGCCAAAATTTGATGCGAGATTTATACGCACACAAATTAAACCCTCTTTTTGTCGATTTGTAGTATAAGTATAAGTAGGGATCGTTCTGGACCGGGGATTAGGAGGGATTGCAAATCTCTTGGAAACTGACTCAAAAACGTAAAATAACAATATGAAATACTAACTTAGACTCAAAGAATGCAAAACTAAAAATAAGAAAGATTAAGACTAAGACTTAAACGAAATATGGGGGGATTGATTTTGGACGAATTTAAACTAAAATGGATAGATTGTAAAGAAAACAAATTGTAAATATGAAATTGACGGAAATGAATGGATGGTATGGCTAGCTAAGGGGTTCATCTCCATACATGTTACACTTGCATAATAAAATGGTTTCCAATTGCATTTCAATAAACCATGAATTCTCAACACCCCGGGTTAATTAGGTCCGCTTAAATTAACCGTCAAGTTTTCCTTAAGTTAATGAATTGGATGATTGCATACGACAACCCAAAGCATTCCTCACAAGTTCCCTACATGAATTGCATAATAGAGAAACAAGCAAGAATCATTAAGCATCATGAAAACTATAAGTGTTGACGAGGCATTCGTTACTATGATTGCATGAAACTTATGCCAAGAATTCGTTTAACACGATTGTTTATAAGCAACCTCCACTACTTGTGAATATAAGTTCATAACGATTAGGTGAAACTCACTTATATTCTAGCGTCATATTCATGCATGAAAATTAAGCGCGCATTCTTAATAAACATACATAAATAAGTTATCAATCAAACGGTTAAACAAATTGAATCCACAACTTATGAAACGCAATTAGAAGTAATCAAATCAAAATGCAAGCATAAACATATATTTCGAATCCCCCCCTAGCTAAAGGGGGGTTTAGTTCCTCATACAAAACAAAGAGAATTGAAATTAAACATTGAAATCAAAGAAACGCCTAAACATTCCAACAACTCAAACTTGAATTGTATGAACGTTTAGGCCCTCTTCTCTTCCTCTTTATTGTAGCATAAGGTCTAGGGATAATTGGTTTGGGGGATGGAAGTGTGGAATGGAAAAGGAATTATGGAAATAGGTGAGGAGTGGTGGAGAAAATGGTGCAGAAAATGGAGAGAAACTCACGGCTAGAGAAGGAATGGAGTGTTTGTGTTGTGGTATCTACAATGGAATGAGATGATCTTTGAATGAATGAATGCAAGGGTATTTATAGGAGTAATGGAGGGAACATGACAGCTAGGAGGTGGGTGGAAATGTGGCTGCAAGTTTGGTGAATGATTATGAGTGAATGCATGTGAATGTGGCTAGGTTGGAAAGCTGGAAATCTGAAAATGCAAATGGGAATGCTGAAATGCAAAGGTGGCCACGGTTTTGAGTGTGTTTTGTGTTGGAAATGCATGTGAATGCATGTGAATGTTGTTTGTGTGAAGTGTGTGTGGGTTAAAGAGTGAATGGTGGTGTAATGATGAAGTGTGATGGCTGAAAATGTCAAGGGAAATGCATGTGATTGCAAGGCAAAGAATTTCAGGATGCATGTGTGTTGGTGTGTTGTGTGATTTGTTTTGTGGTTAATGGGAATGTGGTTGAATGATTAAATGGACATGTGGGGTGTAATTGCAAAGGGAATGCAAAGTGAATGAATAATGAATGCATGTGCACTGTTTTTGGGAGAAAGGTGGCTGAATGTGCATGTGAATTAGGTTGTGAAAACATGTGGAATGTGGCTGGAATTGATGAGTAATGCACGGTTTTGTTGTTGGTTCTTTGGTGATGAATGCAATGATGAAATGGATGGGAGTGCATGTGTGTTAGGTGGTGTAATGATGAAGTGGGAAGTGGAAGAATGTGGTTGGAAATGGCTAAGGGGATGCACGGCTAGGAAGAAGAATGAATGATGTGCATGTGTGTGAATGCATGTGTTTAAATGGTTGAAATGTGTAGATGATTATGAGTATGATAAGTGATAAGTGAATGATATGTTAAGTGATAAATGAATGATATGTGGTGAGTGATAAGTGAATGGTTTGATAAGTGATAAGTGAGTGGAAGTGATAAGTGATAAATGAATGATATGTTAAGTGATAAATGAATGATATGTGGTGAGTGATAAGTGAATGATATGATAAGTGAATGCTTTAAGTGTTTAAAATAGGGAACAAAGCCCTTCCTTGCATGGCAAGGAAGGGGGACACAAGGAAACACACGACAATGTCCTAAGGTTGCAAGGAATGTTGTTTTTGTGTTCTAAAATGCGTAGGAGTCTTCAATGATGCTTAAACATGAGGTCTTTTAGGATTTAACTTTCCTACTTCAAGTCTTTAATTTCGTCCATCCTCTTGGCTCCAAGCATATGATATCCATTCCAATCTCTAATTTGCTCCAAAAGGCTCCAAAAGGCATTCTTTTGCATACCTTGCCCTTAGAACCTGAAAACACACAAAAGAAGCATAAAGGACTAAAATAACTAGAGAAACATAACGTAAATGCACGAGAACAAGCCATTTAAGTCGCATGAATATGCTCCTATCAATTAGCAAATTTACTAATCCCCGGCAACGGCGCCAAAATTTGATGCGAGATTTATACGCGCATAAATTAAACCCTCTTTTCGTCAAATTGTAGTATATGTATAAGTAGGGATCGTTCTGGACCGGGGATTAGGAGGGATTGTTAATCACTTGGATTTGACTCAAAAACGTAAAAACAAAGTTAAAAACGTTCACAAAGACTCAAAGGACTCAAAACAAGTTCAAAAGACTCAAAACTGCCTAAAAACACTAACTAGGCAGTTTCTGACCTTAAACCCAATGTTGGACGAATTTAAGATTATGGTTTGATTCAAACGTAAAAACACAATATAAAACACTATACTAGACTCAAAGAATGCAAAACTAAACTTTAAAACAAACCAAAAGACTCAAACATCACCCAAAACACTCAAAACTGCCTTAAAATCACTTTCTGGGCAGTTTTGAGCACTTTGGTGAATTTGGACGAAATTGGGAAATAAAATGAATCAAAACACTCATAAACACAAACTAAATGTATTTCTAACTAAATTGGACATTAAAGTAAAGGGGGATTGGTTTTGGATGAAATTAAACTAAAATGTACAGATTCGAATTAAAACAGATAGTATATATGAATGTGATGAAATGAATGGATGAATGCTAGCTAGAAGGTTCTTCTCCACACATGTTACACTTGCATAATAAAATGATTTCCAATTGCATTTCAATAAACCATTAATTCTCAACACCCCAAGTTAACCGTGATGCACTAATTAACCTTCAAATCTTCCTAACGTTATTGAATTGGATGATGCATGCGACAATTCAAAATATTCCCCACAAGTCCTCAACATGAATGCATAGAAGAGGTACAAGCAAGAATCATTACGCTCTATGAAAATTATAAGTGTTGACGAGGCATTCGTTACTATGATTGCATGAAACTTATGCCAAGAATTCGTTTAACGCGATTGTTTATAAGCAACCTCCACTACTTGTGAATATAAGTTCGTAACTATTAGGTGAAACTCACTTATATTCTAGCGTCATATTCATGCATGAAAATTAAGCGTGCACTCTCAATAAACATACATAAATAAGTTATCAATCAAACGGTTAAACAAATTGAATCACAACTTATGAAACGCAATTAGAAGTAATCAAATCAAAATGTAAGCATAAACATATATTTCGAATTTCCTCATAACTTTGAAATCAAAGAAACACCTAAACATTCCAACAACTCAAACTTGAATTGTATGAACGTTTAGGCACTCTTCTCTTCCATTCCTCATATGTACAAAACAAAGAGAATTGAATTTAAACATTGAAATCAAAGAAACACCTAAACATTCCAACAACTCAAACTTGAATTGTATGAACGTTTAGGCACTCTTCTCTTCCTCGTTGTTGTAGCACAAGGTCTAAGGATAGTTTGATGGTGTGAATGGTTTGGGGAGTGGTGTTTGGATTAATAGGGAAGGCACGGCACAAGGGTGGTTTGATGTCTACATTTCTGCAATGGATGAGTTTATGGAAGAGTGTTTGGAATGGATGAATTTCTGGCACAAAGGCCTTATTTCTGTGGTGAATGGATTGTGTATGAGAATGAATGCAATGGATGCTTATTTATAGGTGAAATGGGGGGAACATGACAGCTAGGTTGCATGTGCATATGTTGGTTGAATGATTATGAGTGCATGTGGCTGAAATAGCATGTGGAATGGCTGGAAATGCAAGGAGAAGGCATGTGCACGGTTTTGGGAGAGAATGGGAGTGCAAGTGGCTGAAATGTTAGAGGAACAAGTGCATGTGGCTGCATTGTGGTGCAATGATGGAGGAACAATCTGAAAATGCAAGGTATGGCTGGAATGATTGTGTTTGTTTGAATGTGCATGTGAATAAATTAAAGGATGCAAAGTAAATAAATAATGAATGCATGTGTTGAATTATGAAGATGCATGTGCAATGAAGTGGAATGACAATCTGAAATGGGATAGGTACCCACGGCAATGATGATTTCTGGTGGTGTTTTGGGTGCATGTGGAATGAATGATTTCTTGGTGAGTGGATGCATGTGTTGATTAAAGGGGGAATGCAAAGGAAAAGCTAGAAATGCATGTGGAGTGGCTGCAAGGTGAATGAATAATGAAATGGGAAAGCATGTGCAAGGTTTTGGTGTGAATGATTGAATGTGCATGTGGCTGCAATGGAGGAGGAATCCTTCAATTTCGTCCATCCTCTTGGCTCCAAGCATATGATATCCATTCCAATCTCTAATTTGCTCCAAAAGGCTCCAAAAGGCATCCTTTTGCATACTTTGCCCTTAGAACCTGAAAACACACAAAAGAAGCATAAAGGACTAAAATAACTAAAGAAACATAACGTAAATGCACGAGAACAAGCCATTTAAGTCGCATGAATATGCTCCTATCATTATTCAATTATGTTAAACATGTGAAACTAATTTCTTTTTAGTTAGAGGCGAATTTGAAGCCATGGACATATGTTGGTTATGATTTGATTTACTCCGGTTATGAATTCATGAACTTTAGATGTGGGTTACTTTTCTGTTTTGATTAAGAACTTGTTTATGTATGTGGGTTGAGGGTCGACACTTAATTTGCATGTCTAAACTTGATGCTAGGATATAAGGGAATTTCACCTAATCGTTATGAACTTATATTCATGAGTAGTAAAGATGGCTAGTCACGATTGTGTTTAGCAAACCCTAGGCTGGATTAACATGCGTATTCCATAGTTATGAATGCCTAGTCGATGTTTATGATTTCCGTTGAACTTAATGATCTTTGTTGAATGTCTCTATCATGCGTATTCCATGGTTAGGGACTTTGATTAGGAATAATTTGGTTGTAATGCGTATCCCATTCAATCCAATGAATCTAGGGAAATCTGAAAGTTAGTTTAAGCGAACCTAATTAACTTGGAGCATTGTCATTCATCGTTTGTTGAAGTCATAACTGGGAGTCAATTTATATGCTTATGTTCATGTGTGGATAAGGAACCCTCTAACTAGTTGTTCATCATTCTATTTCATTAATTTCGTTTTTAGAATCTGTTTTAATTCCAAGTTTCTGTTTTAGTTTAAATTCATCCAAAACCAATCCCCCATTTATTTTAAAAGTGTTAGATTAGTTAGAAATACATTCATATTGTTATTTTACGTTTTTGAGTCAAATCCAAGTGATTAACAATCCCTCCTAATCCCCCGTCCAGAACGATCCCTACTTATACATATACTACAATTTGACGAAAAGAGGGTTTAATTTGTGTGCGCATAAATAACGCATCAGTTATTACTTTCTGAGTTTGCTGTAATCATGAGTGGCTAAACCCCTAATTAGTTAGGGGAAAGTTTGAAGCCATGAGCATGTTTGAGATATGAATTGATTTCTTCCAATTGTGATTTGTTAAGTTGTGATTGTAATTTAATTATCTGTTTTATTCAAAATTTGTTCTTGTATGTTGATTAAGGATGCATACTTAGTTTTCATGCATGAACTCGATGCTAGTTTATAAACGAGTTTCACCTAATCGTCACAAGTTTATAAACATGAGTAGTGAAGGTTGCTAGTCACAACTGCGTTAATTGAATTCTTGGCAAGAGTATCATGCATTCATAGTTACAATTGCCTCGTCAACACTTATGATTTTCATAGAGCATAATGATCTCTCATTGTATCTCTTCTATGCATTCATGTTGAGGACCGTTGGAGAATAATTTGAATTATCGCATGCATCATCCAATTCAATGACATAAGGAAATCTGAGGGTTAATTAGTGCATCACGGTTAACTTGGGGTGTTGAGCATCATAGTTAGTGAAAAGCAATTGGAAAATCGATTATATACAAATGTGTCGTGTGTGGAGAATGGACCTCTAACTAATCCATCCATCTTCTTGTTTCCAAAAATTCGTTTTACAATCTGCCTAGTTTTATAACTTGTTTTGTTATTTCAATTTTCGTCAAATCAAAACCCCCCTTTACTTTCTTGTTCTTTAGTGTTTAGAATCTGTTTAGTTTGTGTTTTAAAGTGTTTTGAATCAACCTATAATCTTAAATTCGTCCAAAATTGTGTTTAGAGTCAAAAACTGCCTAGTTAGTGTTTTTAGGCTGTTTTGAGTCTTTTGAACTTGCTTCGAGTCCTTTGAGTCTTTGTGAACATTTTCAACTTTGTTTTTATGTTTTTGAGTCAGTTTAGAGGTTTTAGCAAGCCCTCCTAATCCCCGGTCCAGAATGATCCCTACTTGCATCCTTACTACAATTTGACAACAAGAGGGTTAATTTGTGTGCTTAACTATTTTTCGCATCAAATTTTGGCACCGTTGCCGGGGATTAGCAACTTTGCTAATCCCTCGTTAATTCTTGTATTTGTTTTTCATATATTTTCGTTTTAGTTACTGACCTTATTTTTGTTCTTGTTTCTAGGTCCTAGTTTATGACTAGGAGTTCAAAACCTGTTCGTGAGCACATCCTTGACTTTGACGACGATTTTGAGCGAAACTTGAGGAAGCGAAAGAATCAACAAAACCCTAACCCACCGTCTCCTAGCTCTACATCCGAGTTTGGCGAAGGAGGTGAGGAAGGATAGGCCACGGCACAGTTTGTGGAGGAAGTACAAACCATGGCCATGGACAATCGAACCATCAAAGAGCTCTCTGCCTCAGGTATGGGCAATGCCGTTCCTTTATGCATACAATACCCCGCGGCAGCTCAAGGTAAGACGGAAGAATTTGAACTTAAGTCTAGTTTATTACATCATATTCCTAAATTCCATGGGCTATCCATGGAAGATCCTAACAAACATCTTAAGGAATTTGAAGTAGTTTGCTCAAGTATGACACCCATCAACGTGGATGGGAGTATTTTGAAGATGAAGGCCTTTCCATTCTCCCTCGTGGACAAGGCCAAAGATTGGTTGTATGAATTGGCCCCCGAAACTGTCAATTCTTGGGAAAGTATGAAACGTGCATTCTTAGAGAAATTCTTTCCCACTGCAAAGATCATTCTCTTGAGGAAACGAATTAGTGGCATCCAACAAAATCAAGGTGAGTCGTTTCCATCTTATTATAAACGTTTTAAATCACTTGTTACTTCATGTCCACAGCATCAAATGAAGGAGGGGCTGCTCATTCAATATTTCTACTAGGGACTCCTTTCCATGGAACGTCAAATGCTAGATGCCTCGGCGGGTGGTGCATTAGTGGACAAGACTCCGGTGGATGCCAAAACTCTAATTGCAAACCGAGCACACAATGCTCAACAATATGAAGGTGTTGGACAAAGAGAGGGGCCACGGCAACAAAGTGTAAATGAGGTAAGTGCAATTTCTGACATTCAATTACAATTGGCTAATCTTACTTCTCTTGTGTCTCAGGTTGTCAAGGGGTCAAAACCACAAGAAAACCAAGTGTGTGGCGTGTGTTCAATGCAAGGGCATCCGTCCGAGACATGCCCTCAGTTGATAGAGAATGGAGGATGGGAATCTGCTAATGCCATTGGTTTCCAGGGCCAAAACCAACCCAAATATGATCCGTGCTCCAACACCTACAACCCCGGGTGGAGAGATCACCCTAATTTCAAGTGGAGAGAGCCCCAACAATCTGCACAACAAAGGGGATTTCAACAAAATCCCCTTGGGTTTCCATGGCCATACCAATCCAACCAGCCACCATCGTCCCAAAACAACTCAGGTTCATCTTTTGATAATTCTCAAGTTATTCAATTGCTAACTACATTGGCGCAGGGGCAAGAAAAACAAACAAAGGACATGCACAATTACGCCAATGAGGTGCAAAATCAAGCTCGAGAGGTGACTGAGTTGAAGAGACAAGTGGGACAAATGGCTGAATTCATGGGGCAATTTAGTAGAGAACAAGGTAAGTTACCCAGTGATGCGGGATTTATACGCGCATAAATTAAACCCTCTTTTCGTCAAATTGTAGTATATGTATAAGTAGGGATCGTTCTGGACCGGGGATTAGGAGGGATTGTTAATCACTTGGATTTGACTCAAAAACGTAAAAACAAAGTTAAAAACGTTCACAAAGACTCAAAGGACTCAAAACAAGTTCAAAAGACTCAAAACTGCCTAAAAACACTAACTAGGCAGTTTTTGACCTTAAACCCAATGTTGGACGAATTTAAGATTATGGTTTGATTCAAACGTAAAAACACAATATAAAACACTATACTAGACTCAAAGAATGCAAAACTAAACTTTAAAACACTAAAACAAACCAAAAGACTCAAACATCACCCAAAACACTCAAAACTGCCTTAAAATCACTTTCTGGGCAGTTTTGAGCACTTTGGTGAATTTGGACGAAATTGGGAAACAAAATGAATCAAAACACTCATAAACACAAACTAAAACACTTTCTAACTCAAAGAATGTAAAACTAAACACTTAAAACATTAAAACAAACCAAAAGACTCAAACATCACCCAAAACACTCAAAACTGCCTTAAAATCACTTTCTGGGCAGTTTTGAGCACTTTGGTGAATTTGGACGAAATTGGGAAATAAAATGAATCAAAACACTCATAAACACAAACTAAATGTATTTCTAACTAAATTGGACATTAAAGTAAAGGGGGATTGGTTTTGGATGAAATTAAACTAAAATGTACAGATTCGAATTAAAACAGATAGTATATATGAATGTGATGAAATGAATGGATGAATGCTAGCTAGAAGGTTCTTCTCCACACATGTTACACTTGCATAATAAAATGATGAGGATTCGGTTTGTAATTACATGGCTGTTAAAGAGAGTTATAAACATGGATGAAAGTTTGATTTACTCTTTGTGTTATGCTTGGTTGTGTGTTGATGTATATTTCCTTCCTAATGCTAGAATATATTTAGTATAATGGCACAAGTAAGGGTGTCGAATCCACAGGGACTAATTGGACCTATGTAATCACTTGGTTTGCAAGAACTCTATGAAATGACTCAAACTAAACAAATTGAGCAGATTTGTTGTTGTTACTTAAAAGCATAAATAAAAGAAGTAAACACAACTAAATGAATCAACAACCAATATAATGAGATAGTATCAATGGAAATGAAACTAGGGATTCGATTTCACCATTGCCCAATTAAATCCATGTTTGTTAAGTTAGTTTATACTCATTCATCTACCTATTTCTTGAGTTTGTTTCACTTGGATATGATCAACCATATGATGTGTGGATTTGATCAAATGTCTCTAATCTTGAACCTAATTGTGATGTGCAACTTTGGTTCATAAACTAGAGTATGTAATGCACAAGAAACGTTCACTAAACCAAAGGGAACACTAGGCAGGATGTTTGTGATGCGAAAATAGTTAAGCACACAAATTAAACCCTCTTTTCGTCAAATTGTAGTATAAGTATAAGTAGGGATCGTTCTGGACCGGGGATTAGGAGGGATTGTTAACCACTTGGATTTGACTCAAAAACATAAAATAACAATATGAAACACTATACTAGACTCAAAGAATGCAAAACTAAACTTTAAAACACTAAGACAAACCAAAAGACTCAAAACAACACAAACACACTCAAATCTGCCTAAAAATCACTTTCTTGGCAGATTTGAGCAAAACCACAAATTTGGACGAAATTAAGTAATAACTTGACTCAAGAACGTAAAAACACAATATAAAACACTAAACTAACTCAAAGAATGTAAAACTAAACACTTAAAACATTAAAACAAACAAAAAGACTCAAACATCACCCAAAACACTCAAAACTGCCTTAAAATCACTTTCTGGGCAGTTTTGAGCACTTTGGTGAATTTGGACGAAATTATGTAACAAAATGAATCAAAACACTTATAAACATAAACTAAAACACTTTCTACTAAATTGGACAATAAAGTAAAGGGGGATTGAGTTTTATACGAAATTAAATAAAATGTACAGATTCGAATTAAGACAGATAGTATATATGAATGTGATGAAATGGAATGAATGGATGGATGCTAGCCAAGGGGTTCATCTTCATACATGTTATACTTGCATAATAAATGATTTCCAATTGCATTTCAATAAACCATGAATTCTCAACACCCCAAGTTAACCGTGATGCACTAATTAACCTTCAAATCTTCCTAACGTTATTGAATTGGATGATGCATGCGACAATTCAAAACATTCCCCACAAGTCCTCAACATGAATGCATAGAAGAGGTACAAGCAAGAATCATTACGCTCTATGAAAATTATAAGTGTTGACGAGGCATTCGTTACTATGAATGCATGAAACTCTTGCCAAGAATTCGTTTAACGCGATTGTTTATAAGCAACCTCCACTACTTATGAATATAAGTTCGTAACTATTAGGTGAAACTCACTTATATTCTAGCGTCATATTCATGCATGAAAATTAAGCGTGCACTCTCAATAAACATACATAAATAAGTTATCAATAAAACGGTTAAACAAATTGAATCACAACTTATGAAACGCAATTAGAAGTAATCAAATCAAAATGCAAGCATAAACATATATTCGAATCACCCCCCAACCAAGGGGGAGTTTAGTTCCTCATGGTACAAAACAAAGAGAATCAAAGAAACACCTAAACATTCCAACAACTCAAACTTGAATTGTATGAACGTTTAGGCCCTCTTATCATCCATTCCTCATTCGTACAAAACAAAGAGCATTGAAATTAAACATTGAAATCAAAGAAACACCTAAACATTCCAACAACTCAAACTTGAATTGTATGAACGTTTAGGCACTCTTCTCTTCCTCTTCGTTGTAGCACAAGGTCTAAGGATAGTTTGATGGTGTAAATGGTTTGGGGAGTGGTGGAGGAATGGAAGGATGGTGTTTGGATTTGTAGGGAACACTCACGGCACAAAGGGGGTGGTTTGATGGTCTACATTTCTGCAATGGATGAGTTTATAGAAGAGTGTTTGGAATGGGTGAATTTCTGGCACAAAGGCCTTATTTCTGTGGTGAATGGATTGTGTATGAATGAGAATGAATGAATGAGTATTTATAGGTGAAATGGGGGGAACATGACAGCTAGGAACTTGGTGGAAATCTGAAATGGTGATGGGAGATGCATGTGGCTGTTTGTGCATGTGATTAAAGGGTGGAAATGCATGTGCTTTGACAGAAATGAAAGGGAATGCACGGTTTTGGTTGATTTCTGGTGGTTGTGAGGTGGAAATTGATAGGAGCATATTCATGTGACTGAAATGGCTTGTTCTCGTGCATTTACGTTATGTTTCTTTAGTTATTTTAGTACTTTAAGCTATTTTCGTGTGTTTGTAGGCCAAAAGGGCTAAAGGAGCAAAAAGATGCATTTTGGAGACGTTTGGAGCACTTTTGGGCTAAGGATGGAAAGCTTATGCTTGGAGCCAAAGTGTTGGACGAAATTGAAAACCTAATTGAAGACCAAAGTGTTGGAACTTTGTTCCCTTTAGTTTTAGGATATTTAAACCTTTCCTATATCCTTAGTCGTGCATAACATTCCAACATTCCACTCCTTCATTCACCACTTATCATATCATACACTTATCTTATCATCACCACATATCATTCATTTATTACTTATCATATCATTCATTCATCTACATATCAATAACCACTTATCATTCATTTATTACTTATCATATCATTCATTCATCTACATATCAATAACCACTTATCTTATCACTCAACATATCATTCATTTATCACTCAACATATCATTCACTTATCACTTATCTTATCATTCACTTACCACTCAACATATCACTCAACATATCATACACTTATCACTCATCACACTTCATCATTATACCACCATTCATTCTTTAAAACACATGCACATTCACACACACTTCACACAAACAACATTCACATGCAAACACAAGCTTTAACCAACAAACAAAACATACACACACATGCACTTACTCCTTCATCATTACACCACCTTCTCCATCTTTATTCCACATGCATTCATCATAATTCACCCTAGCTACCACCATTCACACACACATGCACTTATTCTTTCATCATTGCACCACCATTCACCATTCACACACACATGCACTTACTCCTTCATCATTACACCACCTTCCATCTTTATTCCACATGCATTCATCATAATTCACCCTAGCTACCACCATTCACACACACATGCACTTACTCTTTCATCATTGCACCACCATTCACACACACATGCACTTACTCTTTCATCATTGCACCACCAATTCAACACATGCATTCACACACCAACAACCTAGCTCTTTTTCCATCATTATTTCATCCACATGCACTCTCAATCATAACAACCACATTCACTCTTAAACAATCACCCACATATTCTCCCATTCCCCCTATAAAAACCCATGCATTCATACACAAAAATCACATCTCATTTCATACACAACACACCACAAACACTTCCATTCCTTCTCTTTGCCGTGAGTCCCCTTAGAATCCAAAACCATCTTTCCATTTCCATCACTCCTCACTCCATTCCACATTTCCATAATCCCCCAAACCTCACCTTAGACCTTGTGCTACAACAACGAGGAAGAGAAGAGGACCTAAACGTTCATACAATTCAAGTTTGAGTTGTTGGAATGTTTAGGTGATTCTTTGATTTCAATGTTTCATTTTAATTCTCTTTGTTTTGTACGTATAAGGAATGGAAGAGAAGAGTGCCTAAACGTTCATACAATTCAAGTTTGAGTTGTTGGAATGTTTAGGTGTTTCTTTGATTTCAACGTAATGAGGAACTAAAACCCCCTTTAGCTAGGGGGTGATTCGAAATAAATGTTTATGCTTGCATTTTGATTTGATTACTTCTAATTGCGTTTCATAAGTTGTGGTTCAATTTGTTTAACCGTTTGATTGATAACTTATTTATGTATGTTTATTAAGAGTGTACACTTAATTTTCATGCATGAATATGACGCTAGAATATAAGTGAGTTTCACCTAATAGTTACGAACTTATATTCACAAGTAGTGGAGGTTGCTTATAAACAATCGCGTTAAATGAATTCTTGGCATAAGTTTCATGCGTATTCCATAGTAACGAATGCCTCGTCAACACTTAAAGTTTTCATGATGCTTAATGATTTTTGATTGTATCTTTATTGTGCTTTTCACGTAAAGGACTTTTGGAGAATGTTGTGAATTGCGTTGCGCTAACCCATCCAATTCATTAACTTAAGGAAAACTTGACGGTTAAT
Source organism: Pyrus communis (assembly GCF_041283825.1). Lineage (NCBI taxonomy): Eukaryota > Viridiplantae > Streptophyta > Magnoliopsida > Rosales > Rosaceae > Pyrus > Pyrus communis. The sequence goes on from NC_142566.1 coordinate 10,873,403, forward strand.
TTAAGCGGACCTAATTGACCCGGGGCGTTGAGAATTAATGATTTGTTGAAATGCAATTGGAAATCTTTTTATTATGCAAGTGTAACATGTATGGAGATGAACCCCTTAGCTATTCTATCATCCATTCATTCCATTTCATCAATTCCATATTTACATTCTGTTTTAATTTGTTCATTTAATTTAATTTCGTATAAACTTAAATCCCCCTTTACTTTAATGTCAATTTAGTTAGAAATCATTTTAGTTTGTGTTTTTTTAAAGCATTTTGAGTTTTTGGTTTGTCTTAGTGTTTTAAACTTTAAATTTTGCATTCTTTGAGTCTAGTTTAGTGTTTTAAACTTTATTTTACGTTTTTGAGTCAGTTTCCAAGAGATTAACAATCCCTCCTAATCCCCGGTCCAGAACGATCCCTACTTATACATATACTACAATTTGACGAAAAGAGGGTTTAATTTATGCGCGTATAATTCTCGCATCAGAAATCTAGGTGGAAATGCATGTGGATTAAAGCTATGTGAATGATTAAGGTGAATGTGCATGAGTGCATGTGAAATCTGCCAAGATGCATGTGTTATGAAGTGGATTTTCTGCAAATGCAAGGTGAATGTGCATGTGATTAAATTAAAAGATGGAATGCATGTGAATGACAGCTAGATATGTTGATGAATGCATGTGACTTGTTTGTGGTGAGTGAATGCATGTGCAAAGCTTTTTGGGAGAAAGGTGGATGAATGTACATGTGACTTAGGTTGTGAAATCTGATGGAATGATGAAGTGGCTGAAATGATGAAAGAATGAGGGTATGCACGGCACAAGGGAAGTGTTGGGTGATGGATGCATGTTGGTTAATTAATTAAGTGTATGATATGATAAGTGATTGATAAGATAAGTGAATGATATGATAAGTGGTTGATAAGATAAGTGGTGAATGATATGTGGTGAATGATATGTGATAAGTGATAAGTGATAAGTGATAAGTGATGATGATAAGTGGTTATGATAAGTAATGGAAGCATGTGAGGGAATGAATAATGAATGCATGTGATAAGGGAATTGGAAAGGTTTAAATGTCCTAAAACTAAAGGGAACAAGGTTCCAACACTTTGGTCTTCAATTTCGTCCAACATTTTGGCGCCAAGCATAAGCTATCCATCCTTAGCCCAAAAGTGCTCCAAAAGTCTCCAAAATGCATCTTTTTGCTCCTTTAGCCCTTTGGATCTACAAACACACGAAAATAGCTTAAAGGACTAAAATAACTAAAGAAACATAACGTAAATGCACGAGAACAAGCCATTTAAGTCGCATGAATATGCTCCTATCAGTTTGCCAAGCTTTCCCTTCATTCATTCACAAATCCACCAATATTAGACATGATGTATGCTTTAATCTTGGCTAAATAACTTGTGGTTAACTCAAATGAAGATCAAGCATACAAATCAACACACAAATTCACAATTAAATCGGAGAATGAAGCAAGAACTGGGTAGACAAACTGAGCATTCTAACTTAATTACATAGCAAACTTTGCAAGGTTACATCGAATCCCTAGAGAAAGATTAGTTACAATTCATGTCTACAAAAGATTTGACATAAAAGTATAAAACATGAATGAACATAGAATTGATAAGAATGAACCCTTGAAGCAAAACTGATGTTGAAGTCCTTGAAGAGTTCCTTGGTGTAGCTTCTCCAAATGTGGTGCGGATGAAGTAGATTGGTTTTGTTTGGATGGTTTCTACCCTTAGGACAGAATTGGACAGAGAATGGAGTGAAATGGGGGAGGTTTTTGAGTGTGTAATTGATGCGAGATTTATACGCACACAAATTAAACCCTCTTTTCGTCAAATTGTAGTATATGTATAAGTAGGGATCGTTCTAGACCGGGGATTAGGAGGGATTGTTAACCACTTGAATTTGACTCAAAAACGTAAAATAACAATATGAAACACTATACTAGACTCAAAGAATGCAAAACTAAACTTTAAAACACTAAAACAAACCAAAAGACTCAAAACAGCACCAAAACACTCAAAACTGCCTAAAAATCACTTTCTGGGCAGTTTTGAGCACCTTGAGTACTTTGGACGAATTTGGGAAACAAAATGAATCAAAACACTTACAAACACAAACTAAATGTATTTCTAACTAATCTAACACTTTAAAAGAAATGGGAGATTGGTTTTGAATGAAACTTGAAATAAAAACAGAAACTTGGAAACAAACAGATTGTAAATTAAAGCATAAGGAAATGAAGTAAACACAAGATGAATGAATCAACAACTAATAAAATAAGAGAGTACCAATGAAGATGAAGCTAGAGATTCGATTTCACCATTGCTAAGCCAAGTCCATGCTTGTTAAGTCAGATTATACTCATTCATCTACCTGTTTCTTGGGTTTGTTTCACTTAGATATGATCAGCCATATGATGTGTGGATTTGATCAAATGTCTCTAATTATGAGCCTAATTGTGATGTGCAACTTTGGTTCCTAATCAAGACTATGTAAGGCATAAGAAACTTTCACAAAACCAAAGGGAACACTCGGCAGGATGTTTGCAAAACATTCCCTTCATTCATTCACATATCCACCAAGATTATGCATGATGTGTGCTTTAATCTTGGCTAAACAACCTGTGGTTAATTCAAATGATGATCAAGCACTAAAATTAACACACTAAGTCACAATTAAATCGGAGAATGAAGCAAGAAATAGATAGATTAAATGAGAATTCCGAATTAACTACATGGCAAACTTTGCAAGGCTACATCGAATCCATAGAGGAGGATTAGTTACAATTCATGTTTGCAAAGGATTTAACATAAAAATATAAAACATGAATGAACATAGAATTAATAAGAAGAAAGAACCCTTGAAGCAAAACTGATGTAGAATCAAAGAAACACCTAAACATTCCAACAACTCAAACTTGAATTGTATGAACGTTTAGGCCCTCTTATCTTCCTCTTCGTCGTAGCCAAGGTCTAAGGGATGTTGTTGGTGTGTTGAATGGATTGGGGAATTATGGAAATGGAAGGATGATGTTTGGATTGTAAGGGAGAGTCACGGCACAAAAGGGGGTTTATGGTCTACATTTCTGCAATGGATGAAGTGTATGAATGGAATGGATGGACTTTGTGAAGGGCACGGCCCCAAGGGACCAATTTCTGTTGTGAAATGAATTGTGTATGAATGAGAATGAATGAATGAGTATTTATAGGTGAAATGGGGGGAACATGACAGCTAGGTTGCTTGTGCTAATGTTTGTGTGTGCATGTGAAATCTGGAATTGCATGTGTGTTGAATGTGAAAGCATGTGCAATGAATGTGTGGTGCAATGATGAAGGAATAATCTGCCAAGATGCATGTGTTATGAAGTGGATTTTCTGATTGCATGTGGAATGAATGATTTCTTGGTGAGGGGATGCATGTGTTGATTAAAGGGGAAATGACAATCTGAAATGGGATAGCATGTGGGCGGAAATGCATGTGGGTGAATGTTTAAAGTGCATGTGCAATGTTTTAAAGGATGGAATGATGGAGGAACAAGTGCATGTGCAATGTTTTAAAGGATGGAATGATGGAGGAACAAGTGCATGTGAATGCATGGTGATAGCATGTGCACGGTTTTGGTTGGAATGATGGCAGATTGTGAAAACATGTGAATGCATGTGTTTGATGAATGATAAGTGGTGAATGATATGATAAGTGATAAGTGGTGAATGATATGATAAGTGATAAGTGGTGAATGATATGATAAGTGATAAGTGGTGAATGGTAAGTGATGAATGATAAGTGATATGATATGTGATTATGATAAGTAATGGGAGCATGTGTATGGTTTTGGGAGAAAGGTGGAGATGCACGGCATAAGGGAATTGGAAAGGTTTAAATGTCCTAAAACTAAAGGGAACAAAGTTCCAACACTTTGGTCTTCAATTTCGTCCAACATTTTGGCGCCAAGCATAAGCTATCCATCCTTAGCCCAAAAGTGCTCCAAAAGTCTCCAAAATGCATCTTTTTGCTCCTTTAACCCTTTGGACCTACAAACACACGAAAATAGCTTAAAGGACTAAAATAACTAAAGAAACATAACGTAAATGCACGAGAACAAGCCATTTAAGTCGCATGAATATGCTCCTATCTGAATGCATGTTTTGGTGTTTGAACATGCATGTGAATGCATGTTTTGGTGTTAGAACCTCCCAATCTGAATTCAATCTTTTTGCCTTGTTTAGCTTCACCCAAAGTGACTCCAATGCACCCCTTTCTGTTTAGAACCATCTAATGTGGTCGAATTACACCCTTGGCTGCACACTAACACAAAACAAAGTAAAACGCAACTAGTTTAATCCAAAACAATCACAAAGATGCCAAATAAGGAAGATATAAATGTATGCAAAATGTGACTTAACAAATACCCCCAAACCTGGTTTTTGCTAGTCCTCGAGCAAACTTAAAACTAAAACACAAAATACAAACATCTAACTAAACCACTTTCGCTGGCCAAACGATTGCACTGAGCATGTGCAACAAGCCTTTGAACCCCTAGGTGTCCCTAGTTGGAGGAGTTGTGTCTCCTGAGGGTTTACAGTGATGACACCCACAAACATTTACCAAATCTGCACATAACTTGGTTAAAACATGCTTTAAACAAACTAATAAGAATCAATGAAGATTATGTCATATATTCAAACTCAACAGTTTGTCACTTCAAAGAATCGTATCAATTGTAACGTATAAAGATATTTCTCCATGTCTTACAACTTCAAGGTCACCATACCCAAATGCTTAAGATAGAATTCGCCACAACTCTACTTCTCACAGAATCCACTCAAGTTCTTCACTCAGATCCTAAGGTTTAATCCCTCCACAACCATATATGAGCGAAATTATGTAAAGGAAATCAAAAGTCTCACATATGAATTTCGAAATAAAAGCACAATTTCTGAGTAGATCTCATGAAATGAATCAAATGCTAAGAATATAGAAATACACACACTTACCATCACCCATGAATACATCCTTAATGATCAGTTAGGTCTTTCTCAGGGATGTAATGCAAGGCTTAGGGTATAGGTTATGAAAGAAGTGATATGGAATACTAGAGCTTGGGGCGTACCAAAGTGTTCTTGAGGATCATGCTCTTCACTTGCATTTGTTTTCTTTCTTCTTTGTTTTTGGCATCCAGGCCCTATGTCTTATCATGAGGAGATTTGGAACTTGTATCCACTTTGATTCTCTTATTTTCTTTTTTTTTTTTTTTTTTTTTTATAACCTTTTTTTTTTTTTAGAAGAATCTTCAACATAGGTGCCCTCGGTACATGCCACAATCTTGTTCTAAGCTCAATTTACCTTTAGTCTTCATCACCTTGGTATTCCCCAAACTATAAGGTATGGCTTGTAATGGGCTAGAATGGGTAGAGTATGGTGTGGGTGATGAAAGAATTGGGCTAAAGTGTTTGGCTGCAACGAGGGTGAATGGAGCACACAAAACAAACCTTCCAAACCACCCCCAAAACCTAACCTAAACATTGTCCTCGATGTTTAAAATTGTATGCAATGCAAGTAGGCAAAGAAGATGGAATGGTCACAAAATAACACAACATAAACAATATAACACAACATAAAGAAAGAACACAAACCACACTAGGTTGCCTCCTAGCAAGCGCTTTATTTAATGTCTAGGCAAGACATGGTAGCTTGTTCATGGTTTTGTAAATTCAAGAAAATCTACAACTTGATACACTGGCTCCTCTTCTGCTTTCTCCAAATATGGTTTCAATCGCTGCCCATTGACTTTAAAAGAAGTGTCATTCTTCATGTTCTCTATCTCCACAGCTCCGTGAGGAAATGTTTGCAGCACTTTAAATGGTCCCACCCACCTAGACTTCAATTTTCCTGGAAAAAGTCTCAAACGTGAGTCAAACAAAAGTACTTTCATACCTTGGTGAAACTCCTTCCTTAGGATGGTCTTGTCATGATAGAGCTTAGTCCGTTCCTTGTAGATTTTGGCATTCTCATATGCCTCATTTCTAAGCTCTTCCAACTCATTCAGTTGGAGCTTCCTCGCTATTCCAGCGTCCTTGTAATCAAAGTTGAACTTCTTGATGGCCCAGTATGCACGGTGTTCAAGCTCCATTGGCAAATGACAAGCTTTCCCAAACACAAGGCGATAAGGACTCATGCCAATGGGGGTCTTGTATGCTGTTCTATATGCCCATAGTGCATCATTTAACCTTAGTGACCAGTCCTTCCTTGTAGGGCTCACAGTCTTCATCAAAATGTTCTTGATCTCCCTATTGCTAATCTCCACTTGTCCAGAGGTTTGAGGATGGTACGGGGTTGCCACTTTGTGGTTGATGTTGTACTTCTTCATCAAGGATTCAAAGGGTTTGTTGCATAAATGGCTGCCACCATCACTAATAATAGCTCTTGGTGTTCCAAACCTACAAAAAATCACATCTTTAATAAAATTCAAAACAACCTTATGATGTTCTTGTATCAATGGCTTCAACCCATTTTGATACATAATCTACTGCCACTAATATGTATAAGTAGCCAAAAGAGGATGGAAATGGTCCCATGAAATCGATTCCCCAAACATCAAAGAGCTCCACCACCAAAATGTTGTTCAATGGCATCTCATTTCTTCGGCTAATGTTCCCCATTTTCTGGCACCTATCACACTTAGAGCAAAAATCAAAAGCATCTTTGAATAAAGTAGGCCAAAAGAAACCAGATTGTAAAACCTTTAGAGACGTCTTTTTGGCACCAAAATGGCCTCCACATGCCAATGTGTGGCTAAATGTTAGGATGTTTTGTTGCTCACTGATGCGAGATTTATACGCACACAAATTAAACCCTCTTTTTGACAATTGTAGTATAAGTATAAGTAGGGATCGTTCTGGACCGGGGATTAGGAGGGATTGTTAATCACTTGGATTTGACTTAAAAACGTAAAAACATAATATAAAACACTAAACTAGACTCAAAGAATGTAAAACTAAACTTTAAAACACTAAAACAAATCAAAAGACTCAAAATGCTTTTAAAAACACAAACTAAAATGCTATACTAAACTCGAAGAATTCAAAATTAAAAATAAGAAAGATTAAGACTAAGACTTTAAACGAAATATGGGGGGATTGATTTTGGACGAATTTAAACTAAAATGGATAGATTGTAAAGAAAACAAATTGTAAATATGAAATTGACGGAAATGAATGGATGGTATGGCTAGCTAAGGGGTTCTTCTCCACACATGTTACACTTGCATAATAAAAAGATTTCCAATTGCATTTCAATAAATTATGAAACTCATCACCCCGGGTTAATTAGGTCCGCTTAAATTAACCGTCAAGTTTTCCTTAAGTTAATGAATTGGATGATTGCATACGACAACCCAAAGCATTCCCCACAAGTTCCCTACATGAATTGCATAATAGAGATACAAGCAAGAATCATTAAGTTCTTTGAAAACTATAAGTGTTGACGAGGCATTCGTTACTATGGAATACGCATGAAACTTATGCCAAGAATTCGTTTAACGCGATTGTTTATAAGCAACCTCCACTACTTGTGAATATAAGTTCATAACGATTAGGTGAAACTCACTTATATTCTAGCGTCATATTCATGAATGAAAATTAAGCGTGCACTCTCAATAAACATACATAAATAGGTTATCAATCAAATAGTTAAACAAATTGAATTCACAACTTATGAAACGCAATTAGAAGTAATCAAATCAAAATGCAAGCATAAACATTTATTTCGAATTACCCCCTAGCTAAAGGGGGATTAGTTCTTCATAACATTGAAATCAAAGAAACACCTAAACATTCCAACAACTCAAACTTGAATTGTATGAACGTTTAGGCACTCTTCTCTTCCATTCCTTATACGTACAAAACAAAGAGAATTAAAATGAAACATTGAAATCAAAGAATCACCTAAACATTCCAACAACTCAAACTTGAATTGTATGAACGTTTAGGTCCTCTTCTCTTCCTCGTTGTTGTAGCATAAGGTCTAAGGATAGTTGGTTTGGGGGAATGGAAGTGTGGAATGGAGTGAGGAGTGATGGAAATGGAAAGATGGTTGGTGTTTGGATTAGTAGGGAGGGGGGACTCACGGCTAAGGAAAGAATGGGAGTGTTTGAGGGGTGTTGTGTTGTGAATGAGATGATGCTTGAATGAATGAATGCAAGGGTATTTATAGGGGGAATGGGAGAATATGTGGGTGATTGTTTAAGAGTGAATGTGGTTGTTATGATTGAGAGTGCATGTGGATGAAATAATGATGGAAAAAGAGCTAGGTTGTTGGTGTGTGAATGCATGTGTGTGTGAATGGTGGTGCAATGATGAAAGAGTAAGTGCATGTGTGTGTGAAAGAGTAAGTGCATGTGTGTGTGAATGGTGGTGTAATGATGAAAGAATAAGTGCATGTGTGTGTGAATGGTGGTGCAATGATGAAAGAGTAAGTGCATGTGTGTGTGAATGGTGTTTCTTGATGGTTTTGGGGTTGTGATGCATGTGAATGCATGTGGCTAAGGGTTGTTGATTGGGCTAGAGGTTTTGCATGGCTCAAAGGATTGTTTGATTGGGCTAGGCCCTTTGTTTTATGTCCAAAGTGCATACAAGGCTTTCAAATTCGTCCAACACTTTGGCTCCAAGCATATGCTATCCATTCCAAGCCCAATTTTGCTCCAAAATGCTCCAAAATGCATCTTTTTGCTTCCTTAGCCATATGAACCTAAAAACACACGAAAATGGCTTAAACTACTAAAACAATTATGAATTAACAACATAGATGCACGAAAACAAGCTAAGTAAGTCGCCTAAATATGCTCCTATCAAATTCCCCCACACTTAGCTTTTGCTAGTCCTCGAGCAAAACAAAATAATAACAAATAAACAAAACGACACTAAACAAGTAAAACACAACCTAAACCTTCCAACAACCGTCTTAGGGATTTCCAATGCACATGACAAGTTAAAAATCATTATTCTCACAGATTTTAGCCATCTTTACACTTAAGTACATTCTTAATCATAGTCACCACATACTAGTTCACAATTAAGCAATTAAAACACATTTCAAATGTAGTAGCATGCTTTAGAGAATTTACTCAATTCCTTACTAGAATGCAGTCTATTTTCACACAGATTTTCTGACTACACACCCTACACTAATTATATGTGAGAGATTGATGTAAACATGAAAGACTAGTATCTCACATATGTTATAACAAAGAAAGCATTTTCTGGATTTACGATAATGACATGAATATGATCTCATGAATGGAATGCTACTACTTAGAATGAGAACCAGTGATTCCATAAGCTCATATCAAATCCAAACTCCACATTATTGAACACATAACGATCAAGATAGAAGTCAAAGGGGTGTAACGGGGCTAGGGTACTGGTTAACAATGAAAGGTGAAGGATAAACAAACATTCTTAAAGAAATAGTGAGCAAAGTATTGAATTAGGCACTTAGAATTCCCTTTAGAGTGCGGAAAACAACTTTTAGACTAATAGGGGAAATTCAAACAACTCTTTTTTTTCTTTTTTTCTTTTTTTTTCAATTTTTTTTTTCTTTTTTTTTTTTTTTTTTTTTTAGCCGTGCCTATGGCACAACAATTCTCATCAATAATCCTTCCCCCACACTTATTTTCTGCAACATATTAATCAAAAAGGAATTCATTTTCCGTCATGCTTACTATGCTTTAAGAACAAAGGCATGGATGGTCCTATTCTAGGCTAGGTAAGGATAACATGGGTTAACAAAGAACATAGGCTAAACAAGGCTCAAAGGGGTTAAAACTTACAACAAATACGAAATATGGGAAGTAAGGCTATTTGGCTATGGTGGCAACTACACAACTTTATCTTGATATATGTTATGCAATTCAATGTCATGCTTTGAATGAAATGGATATAAGTTCTAGCATTTAGTTCTATCATGATACAATTGCATTCTAAATAGCAACCAAGCAAGGAATAATGAGATCATGCAACAACTTTAGAAAACAAAGAATCACAGAAAATAACTCTCCAAATAAGGTAATGGCTCGAGTCTCACAGGGTTGTAGCGTTTGTTTGAGTTCCTTCCTTCAAGCATGTCACAAAAACGAATTTTTTTCTTTTATGATTGCATGTGAAGTCATACATTATAACCATAACCAAGCATATACCAAGAGTAAATCAAACTTTTCTCTATGTTTATAACTCTTTCTAACCGTCATGCAATTATAAACCAAATCCTTATCATTGTGTTGGAAGGTACCCTAAGACACAAACACAAAAAAAACGACTCAAAACACTCTTTTTAGGCTTTTCAAAACATTTTCTTCAAATTTTTATGTGATTTTCGGAGTTATAAAACAAAACACACTAAAACACTCTAAAACAATTTAAAAACACCTTAAAACAGCAAGGACAACATTTGAAGTTATGGGTGATAAAATCCCAAGAATTTGCATTAACAACATTAGTTACCCCCCCTACACTTAAATCAAACATTGTCCTCAATGTTTTAAGCATAGATTCACACAAAACATAAGTAAACACACAAAAAGCACTTAAACATACTAAACATGGCAAAATGTAATTAACAAAGAGAAGAGTTTAGGGACGCAAATCTGGTTATGGAATGTAAATTCCATCTTCTCCTTGTTGATTCCACAGGGGTTCCTCCCATCGTTGATTTTCCTTTGTGCTACTCTTGATCTGGGCAGCAGGATTCTTTTGGTCTCCCCCGAAGGTCTGAGCTTACTCCTTTGGTCTGTTTCTTTGTTCAATCTTTCCAATTCGTATTGAAAAGGGTTGGAGGATAACTCAGCCTATGTTTGTCTCCACATGCTTCAATGTATCATTTTCCCTTGCCTTGCTTGCTCCGTTGAAGATGACTACTCGAGAGCAACGCTAGGTAAGCAACCAGGAATAAATTCCAGGCAGTCGGAACCAGATCGGAAGACTGACTCCAAGTGCCGGCTGATTGCTTCTTTCACTTTGCCATGCGAGTAAGAACAAGGACAAAGAAAAGGACAGGGAAAGAGCATGATATGAGATACTTTTGCTTTTGACCTTGATGATATGAAATACCTTTGCTTTGAAGAAGCGGTGAATGAATCAGCACATGCTTCAATCCGCCGTTTCCTCCTGGGTCATATGTACTCCAGGCATCTGGTATCATCTTTGGGGAAGAAGAAAGAATTGAGTATTTCGAAAGGCTTTGCTGGGAGTGCGCCCTCAGAGGTGAGGAAGAGTTGGACATTTTCTTCAGGTTTGCCTTGCCATAAAAGACGAAGGTCGACATATATAGAGATAATATCAAGTGGTGGTACTGTTCTTTTACCCTTGTCGACAAACGTCTCTTCAATTTCTGAGCAAACGGCTCTTCGATTTCTGAACGGACGCCCCTTCGATTTCTGCACAGGCGCCCCTTCGCTTTCTGAACGACACGTGGTAGTGCGGATGCGGCTCTGTCAGAGCTCTTTTGACAAAGTCGCACGCGTTTTCTGAAAAGCAGAGAAAGCGTCGCCGAAATTTACGCTTGTCGGCAAAAGTGTAGCTGTGATGATGACCTCCACGTGAACTTTTGACAAAGTTGAACGCGTTTTCTGAAAAGCAGAGAAAGCGTCGCCGAACTTCCGCCGGAAATTCCGGCGTTTTGAATCGGTGGACGCGTCGCCTTGGCTTCTTATAGAGGTATCGATCATCGCCAACAAACACACTCTGAAGATTTCCCATTCTTGAAAATCGACTCCGGCCCTTTGAAATTTAACTCCATCCCTTTTCTTTGAACACTTTTGAAAAATGGCAAACTCATCGAACCTTAGCTTGGAATTGAGCCTTAGCAGTGATACGGGCGCGCCGCGTCAAGGTAACGTATGGCGCCCTTCTTTCTTATCTTCTAACGGTCTTCTTACAGGTGAAGACTCCGTGATGCAGGACGCCACAACAGCTACAATAGTAGCTAGGAACCTCCTCACTCCAAAAGATAGTAGGCTGCTGTCAGGACGGTCCGATGAGTTGGCCGTTCAAGAGTCCCTCGCACTTAGTGTTCAGTGTGCGAGTTCTGTGTCCAACATGGGCCAACGCCTGCTTGCCCGCTCCCGTCAGGTGGAATCATTGATGGCAGAGGTGGAGAGTCTTAAGCAAGAGATCCAGCAGCTTAAGTACGAGAATAGAAGTTTGCATGTGCTTGCAAATAACTATTCGTCGGGCATGAAGAGGAAGCTTGATGAGCTGCAAGAATCTGAGGGTCGAATTCACAGTGACCGTCAAAGGCTTGCGGCTTGTCTCCAGAGGCACCTTTTTCCTGGGTCATCCAGCGTTTGGCCAAGTATTGAGGCCTGGAATGCTCTAGCTCCGATGCCTCCCGCTCCGATGCCATCTGCTTCGATGCCTCCCGCTTCAATGCCTTCTGCTTCAATGCCTTCCGCTTCTGCGCCTCGTAGTGGGGCTTCACGTAAACGTGAAGCTCCACCTTTCTCCATGTTTAGTATTTTTTTTTTTTAATATGAATTTTTTTTTTTTTTTTTTTTTTTTTTTTTTTACATAAATAAAATCAAATGGCATGGAATTGGTCCTTGAATGGAAGGTGATACTTGAAGTGAACCGGCATTGGTTTGAATTCTAATGTAGGTGCCTGATTCAAAAAAAACAACAAGTTAGTATAAAATGTAATGGAATTTGGAAAAAATGACTTACTTGTTTTGTCTGACAAGAACTCAATGACAAACACCACTCCTTTGAAAGTTTCAGGGATATTGGACTTGGCCAGATTGCATGTGATGGTTATGACTTGTCCAATGTCATCAAATTCAACTTCTTTGGGCATTGTTGTCTCGAGTATATCCCCTTTGATGAATTCATGAAATTCCCTACTTTGCACCTTTGGAAGGTCTTCCAAGATGTCTTTTTCACTTTCTTCTTCCTTGGAATTCATGAACCTGCAAGGAATAGGGATATTAGGTGGAATGGGGTTAGAACTAATTAAATTTGGAACAACCTTACTTGAATTAGATGGCGTAGGAGCAATAGGTGCCTCCGGTAAAGGTGTTTCAAATCCTCCATTCGGATTTGCAATGGTTGAACTAGGGAGTTCGCCTTGGTCGCAAATTTGTTCTACAAACTCCGCTATCTGCCCAATTTGCTTTTCCAAGTGGTCCAACCTTTTGTCTTCTTGTCGAGCCTCATTGTCTTGATTTTGTGAGCCCTGCACCAAACAAATTAATTCGTTAAGCTTTTGATTATAATCTATTGACGAACTTAAATTTGGTTGGGCATATTGAATATGAGGTTGTGGTGGGTGCATAGGTCTTGAATAGAACTCCTCATATGGCTGCCAATATCCTTCTTGTTGAGCCTCCTTGGCTTGATTTTGTGACCCCTGCGCCAAAGAATTTAATTCATTAAGAATTTGATTATAATCTATTGGCGAACTTGAATTTAATTGAGCATATTTCATATGAAGTTGTGGTGGCTGCATAGGTCTTGAATAGAACTCCTCATATGGTTGCCAATATGCTTCACGTTGAACTTGTTGATCTTCCCACCACATAAAGTTTGAATGATCTCTCCAATCTCTTTGTGGACATTGATTGGCTTGAAATCCTTGCCTATATGAAGCACCAAATGTAGGGACACTCTGCATTGTGGTCCTTTTGGCATACGGCGACAATTGAGAAGTAAGATTTGCCAATTGAGCTTGAATGCTAGCAAAATCCATATCTTACTTCTCTAGTACCTAAAATCAAACAAAACACAAATCAAAAACTAAAACTAAAATACATAACAGAAACGAACAATCCAAGAGATTAGCAAATTTGCTAATCCCCGGCAACGGCGCCAAAATTTGATGCGAGATTTATACGCACACAAATTAAACCCTCTTTTTGACAATTGTAGTATAAGTATAAGTAGGGATCGTTCTGGACCGGGGATTAGGAGGGATTGTTAATCACTTGGATTTGACTTAAAAACGTAAAAACATAATATAAAACACTAAACTAGACTCAAAGAATGTAAAACTAAACTTTAAAACACTAAAACAAATCAAAAGACTCAAAATGCTTTTAAAAACACAAACTAAAATGCTATACTAAACTCGAAGAATTCAAAATTAAAAATAAGAAAGATTAAGACTAAGACTTTAAACGAAATATGGGGGGATTGATTTTGGACGAATTTAAACTAAAATGGATAGATTGTAAAGAAAACAAATTGTAAATATGAAATTGACGGAAATGAATGGATGGTATGGCTAGCTAAGGGGTTCTTCTCCACACATGTTACACTTGCATAATAAAAAGATTTCCAATTGCATTTCAATAAATTATGAAACTCATCACCCCGGGTTAATTAGGTCCGCTTAAATTAACCGTCAAGTTTTCCTTAAGTTAATGAATTGGATGATTGCATACGACAACCCAAAGCATTCCCCACAAGTTCCCTACATGAATTGCATAATAGAGATACAAGCAAGAATCATTAAGTTCTTTGAAAACTATAAGTGTTGACGAGGCATTCGTTACTATGGAATACGCATGAAACTTATGCCAAGAATTCGTTTAACGCGATTGTTTATAAGCAACCTCCACTACTTGTGAATATAAGTTCATAACGATTAGGTGAAACTCACTTATATTCTAGCGTCATATTCATGAATGAAAATTAAGCGTGCACTCTCAATAAACATACATAAATAGGTTATCAATCAAATAGTTAAACAAATTGAATTCACAACTTATGAAACGCAATTAGAAGTAATCAAATCAAAATGCAAGCATAAACATTTATTTCGAATTACCCCCTAGCTAAAGGGGGATTAGTTCTTCATAACATTGAAATCAAAGAAACACCTAAACATTCCAACAACTCAAACTTGAATTGTATGAACGTTTAGGCACTCTTCTCTTCCATTCCTTATACGTACAAAACAAAGAGAATTAAAATGAAACATTGAAATCAAAGAATCACCTAAACATTCCAACAACTCAAACTTGAATTGTATGAACGTTTAGGTCCTCTTCTCTTCCTCGTTGTTGTAGCATAAGGTCTAAGGATAGTTGGTTTGGGGGAATGGAAGTGTGGAATGGAGTGAGGAGTGATGGAAATGGAAAGATGGTTGGTGTTTGGATTAGTAGGGAGGGGGGACTCACGGCTAAGGAAAGAATGGGAGTGTTTGAGGGGTGTTGTGTTGTGAATGAGATGATGCTTGAATGAATGAATGCAAGGGTATTTATAGGGGGAATGGGAGAATATGTGGGTGATTGTTTAAGAGTGAATGTGGTTGTTATGATTGAGAGTGCATGTGGATGAAATAATGATGGAAAAAGAGCTAGGTTGTTGGTGTGTGAATGCATGTGTGTGTGAATGGTGGTGCAATGATGAAAGAGTAAGTGCATGTGTGTGTGAAAGAGTAAGTGCATGTGTGTGTGAATGGTGGTGTAATGATGAAAGAATAAGTGCATGTGTGTGTGAATGGTGGTGCAATGATGAAAGAGTAAGTGCATGTGTGTGTGAATGGTGTTTCTTGATGGTTTTGGGGTTGTGATGCATGTGAATGCATGTGGCTAAGGGTTGTTGATTGGGCTAGAGGTTTTGCATGGCTCAAAGGATTGTTTGATTGGGCTAGGCCCTTTGTTTTATGTCCAAAGTGCATACAAGGCTTTCAAATTCGTCCAACACTTTGGCTCCAAGCATATGCTATCCATTCCAAGCCCAATTTTGCTCCAAAATGCTCCAAAATGCATCTTTTTGCTTCCTTAGCCATATGAACCTAAAAACACACGAAAATGGCTTAAACTACTAAAACAATTATGAATTAACAACATAGATGCACGAAAACAAGCTAAGTAAGTCGCCTAAATATGCTCCTATCACTCACTCTCTGGGACACATCTCCTAATGATTTGATCAGGGCAATATTTAAACAAATATGGTTCGTCCCAAACGTAGTGCTTCGCCATGGCAAGGAACTTCTTTCTTTCCTGAAAAGACAGGTCATTTCTCATTATACCACAAGCAAGATAATTAACAACATCCGCATACCATGGTTCTTTTTCTTGAACAACAAAGAGTTGTTCATCTGGAAATGATTCATTTAGGGGCAAAGGTTGTCCCACTCCATGGTTTTCATTGAGCCTGGACAAATGGTCAGCCACAACATTATCACTGCCTTTCTTATCTCGAATTTCCAAGTCAAACTCTTGTAGTAAGAGTATCCATCTAATCAAGCGTGGTTTAGCATCCTTCTTTGTCATCAAATACCTAATGGCTGCATGATAAGTCACATTTTGCATGCATCTATATCTCCCTTATTTGGTGTCTTTGTGATGTTTTGGATTAAACTAGTTGCGTTTTACATTGTTTTGTGTTAGTGTGCAGCCAAGTGTGTAATTCGACCACATTGGATGGTTCTAAACAGAAAGTGATGCATTGGAGTCACTTTGGGTGGTTCTAAACAAGGCAAAAACATGCAATCACATGCATGTCCACAACCTGCCCGTGCACTCCCATTTGGTTCCAAATCAGATTATGCACTTTTAAAAACATCAAAACATGCATTCACATGCATGTTCATACCTTGTGCCGTGCATGTCCATACCCAATTCCAGATTATTCTAACCAAGTCAGATTGTCCACTCCCTTGTGGCAGACTTTGCACATGTTTCTTGGATTAAATATCCACATACCTGCAGATTATGTCCATTCCTTGCATCCTTTATTCCAGAAATTCCATTTCATGCCATCATTTCAGAAATCCAACCTATTCCTTTGTCCATGCCGTGTGTTCTTTCCATTTTCAGACTTGTATAAACATTTTCTGGTGCTCCAATTGACCTTTGCAGGTTCCACTCCCTTGTGGCAGACTTTACACATGCATTTTGATTAAACAAAACACATACTTGCAGAGTTGTCCAAGCCATGCGTCCACTACACTCAGAAACCCATCATTCCACCTAAATTATGCTCTGCCATCTGAGTAAACAAAGGCTAGATCCAATCTGAATGTTGGGGGATCACACACACTCTATTTGGCTCCATTTTCTGTCCATCATACACACAAAATTCGTCCTCTCCATTGCATTGCATTCTACATTCTTTTCCTTTCACAGAAACTGCTCATTTTCTCCCCCTTTCCCATCCGCAAGGTTCCTTCTTCATTTTCAGTCCATTACACACTCTAAAACCCCCCTACTTCACTCCATTCTCTGTCCATTTCTGTCCTAAGGGCAGAAACCATCCAAACCAAACCAATCTACTTCATCCGCACCACATTTGGAGAAGCAACACCAAGGAACTCTTCAAGGACTTCAACATCAGTTTTGGCTTCAAGGGTTCATTCTTATCAATTTTATGTTCATTCATGTTTCATATGTTTATGTTAAATCTTTTGTAGACATGAATTGTAACTAAGCTTCCTCTAGGGATTCGATGTAACCTTGCAAAGTTTGCTATGTAATTAAGTTAGAATGCTCAGTTTGTCTACCTAGTTCTTGATTCATTCTCTGTTATAATTGTGAATTTGTGGGTTGATTTGTATGCTTGATCGCCATTTGAGTTAACCACAAGTTATTTAGCCAAGATTAAAACATACATCATGTCTAATATTGGTGGATTTGTGAATGAATGAAGGGAAAGATTGGCAAACATCCTGCCAAGTGTTCCCTTTGGTTTAGTGAACGTTTCTTGTGCATTACATACTCTAGATTATGAACCAAAGTTGCACATCACAATTAGGTTCAAGATTATAGACATTTGATCAAATCCACACATCATATGGTTAATCATATCCAAGTGAAACAAACTCAAGAAATTTGTAGATGAATGAGTATAAACCAACTTAACAAGCATGGACTTGGCTTAGCAATGGTGAAATCGAATCCCTAGTTTCATTTCCATTGATACTATCTCATTATATTGGTTGTTGATTGATAGGAGCATATTCATGCGACTTAAGTGGCTTGTTCTCGTGCATTTACGTTATGTTTCTTTAGTTATTTTAGTCCTTTATGCTTCTTTTGTGTGTTTTCAGGTTCTAAGGGCAAAGTATGCAAAAGGATGCCTTTTGGAGCCTTTTGGAGCAAATTAGAGATTGGAATGGATATCATATGCTTGGAGCCAAGAGGATGGACGAAATTGAAGGATTCCTCCTCCATTGCAGCCACATGCACATTCAATCATTCACACCAAAACCTTGCACATGCTTTCCCATTTCATTATTCATTCACCTTGCAGCCACTCCACATGCATTTCTAGCTTTTCCTTTGCATTCCCCCTTTAATCAACACATGCATCCACTCACCAAGAAATCATTCATTCCACATGCACCCAAAACACCACCAGAAATCATCATTGCCCCATACCTTGCATTTTCAGATTGTTCCTCCATCATTGCACCACAATGCAGCCACATGCACTTGTTCCTCTAACATTTCAGCCACTTGCACTCCCATTCTCTCCCAAAACCGTGCACATGCCTTCTCCTTGCATTTCCAGCCATTCCACATGCTATTTCAGCCACATGCACTCATAATCATTCAACCAACATGTGCACATGCAACCTAGCTGTCATGTTCCCCCCATTTCACCTATAAATACTCATTCATTCACACTCATTCATACACAATCCATTCACCACAGAAATAAGGCCTTTGTGCCAGAAATTCATCCATTCCAAACACTCTTCCATAAACTCATCCATTGCAGAAATGTAGACATCAAACCACCCTTGTGCCGTGCCTTCCCTATTAATCCAAACACCACTCCCCAAACCATTCACACCATCAAACTATCCTTAGACCTTGTGCTACAACAACGAGGAAGAGAAGAGTGCCTAAACGTTCATACAATTCAAGTTTGAGTTGTTGGAATGTTTAGGTGTTTCTTTGATTTCAATGTTTAAATTCAATTCTCTTTGTTTTGTACGTATGAGGAATGGAAGAGAAGAGTGCCTAAACGTTCATACAATTCAAGTTTGAGTTGTTGGAATGTTTAGGTGTTTCTTTGATTTCAAAGTTATGAGGAAATTCGAAATATATGTTTATGCTTACATTTTTATTTGATTACTTCTAATTGCGTTTCATAAGTTGTGATTCAATTTGTTTAACCGTTTGATTGATAACTTATTTATGTATGTTTATTGAGAGTGCACGCTTAATTTTCATGCATGAATATGACGCTAGAATATAAGTGAGTTTCACCTAATAGTTACGAACTTATATTCACAAGTAGTGGAGGTTGCTTATAAACAATCGCGTTAAACGAATTCTTGGCATAAGTTTCATGCAATCATAGTAACGAATGCCTCGTCAACACTTATAATTTTCATAGAGCGTAATGATTCTTGCTTGTACCTCTTCTATGCATTCATGTTGAGGACTTGTGGGGAATATTTTGAATTGTCGCATGCATCATCCAATTCAATAACGTTAGGAAGATTTGAAGGTTAATTAGTGCATCACGGTTAACTTGGGGTGTTGAGAATTAATGGTTTATTGAAATGCAATTGGAAATCATTTTATTATGCAAGTGTAACATGTGTGGAGAAGAACCTTCTAGCTAGCATTCATCCATTCATTTCATCACATTCATATATACTATCTGTTTTAATTCGAATCTGTACATTTTAGTTTAATTTCATCCAAAACCAATCCCCCTTTACTTTAATGTCCAATTTAGTTAGAAATACATTTAGTTTGTGTTTATGAGTGTTTTGATTCATTTTATTTCCCAATTTCGTCCAAATTCACCAAAGTGCTCAAAACTGCCCAGAAAGTGATTTTAAGGCAGTTTTGAGTGTTTTGGGTGATGTTTGAGTCTTTTGGTTTGTTTTAATGTTTTAAGTGTTTAGTTTTACATTCTTTGAGTTAGAAAGTGTTTTAGTTTGTGTTTATGAGTGTTTTGATTCATTTTGTTACACAATTTCGTCCAAATTCACCAAAGTGCTCAAAACTGCCCAGAAAGTGATTTTAAGGCAGTTTTGAGTGTTTTGGGTGATGTTTGAGTCTTTTGGTTTGTTTTAGTGTTTTAAAGTTTAGTTTTGCATTCTTTGAGTCTAGTATAGTGTTTTATATTGTGTTTTTACGTTTGAATCAAACCATCATCTTAAATTCGTCCAACATTGGGTTTAAGGTCAGAAACTGCCTAGTTAGTGTTTTTAGGCAGTTTTGAGTCTTTTGAACTTGTTTTGAGTCCTTTGAGTCTTTGTGAACGTTTTTAACTTTGTTTTTACGTTTTTGAGTCAAATCCAAGTGATTAACAATCCCTCCTAATCCCCGGTCCAGAACGATCCCTACTTATACATATACTACAATTTGACGAAAAGAGGGTTTAATTTATGCGCGTATAAATCTCGCATCAAATTTTGGCGCCGTTGCCGGGGATTAGAAAATTTGCTAATCCCTTGGATTGTTTTATTTTTGTTTGTTTTTATTCCAGATTCTTAATCTTGTTTTGTTTCTTGTTTTAGGTACTAGTTTATGACTCGGAGTTCTCATCCGATTCGTGAACATATCCTGGAGTGATTGGGTTCTTCGTCCGGCTGCAAGACGTAAAAGAAAGCGCTACTTGGGAGGCAACCCAATGCACTGAATAAACAAAGCATGTTTAAAAAAAAAAAAAAAAAAAAAAGAAAAGAAAATTTATATATTAAATAAAGATACTAAACATGGAGAAAGTTGGAGCTTCACAAAGGTTGTTTACGTGAAGCCCCATTACGAGGCGTCGGAGCGGAAGGCATCGGAGCGGAAGGCATCGAAGATAGAGCATTCCAGGCCTCAATACTTGGCCAAGCGCTGGATGAGCCAGGAAAAAGGTGCCTCTGGAGATAAGCAGAAAACCTTTGACGGTCGCTTTGAATCCGACCTTCAGACTCTTGCAGTTCATCAAGCTTCCTCTTCATGCCCGTCGAATAGTTGTTTGCAAGCACGTGCAAACTTCTATTCTCATACTTAAGCTGCTGGATCTCTTGCTTAAGACTTTCTACCTCTGCCATCAACGATTCAACCTGACGGGAGCGAGCAAGAAGGCGTTGGCCCATGTTGGACACAGAGCCTGCACACTGAACGCTGAGAGCGAGGGACTCTTGAACGGCCAACTCATCGGACCGTCCTGACAGCAGCCTACTATCTTTTGGAGTGAGGAGGTTCCTAGCTACTATTGTAGCTGTTGTGGCGTCCTGCATCACGGAGTCTTCACCTGAAAGAGGACCGTTAGAAGATAAGAAAGAAGGGCGCCATACGTTACCTTGACGCGGCGCGCCCGTATCATTGCTAAGGCTCAATTCCAAGCTAAGGTTCGATGAGTTTGCCATTTTTCAAAAGTGTTCAAAGAGAAGAGATGGAGTTAAATTTCAAAGGGCCGGAGTCGATTTTCAAGAATGGGAAATCTTCAGAGTGTGTTTGTTTGTTTTGATCGATAGCTCTATAAGAAGCCAAGGCGACGCGTCCACCGATTCAAAAGGCCGGAATTTCCGGCGTAATTTAGGCGACGCTTTCTCGGCTTTTCAGAAGACGCGTTCAACTTTGTCAAAAGTTCACGTGGAGGTCATCATCGCAGCTACACTTTTGCCGACAAGCGTAAATTTCGGCGACGCTTTCTCTGCTTTTCAGAAAACGCGTGCGACTTTGTCAAAAGAGCTCTGACAGAGCCGCATCCGCACTACCACGTGTCGTTCAGAAAGCGAAGGGGCGTCCGTTCAGAAATCGAAGAGCCGTTTGCTCAGAAATTGAAGAGACGTTTGTCGACAAGGGTAAAAGAACAGTACCACCACTTGATATTATCTCTATATATGTCGACCTTCGTCTTTTATACCAAGGCAAACCTGAAGAAAATGTCCAACTCTTCCGCACCTCTGAGGGCGCTCTCCCAGCAACGCCTTTTGAAATACTCAATTTTTTCTCCCCCAAAGAAGATACCAGAAACCTGGAGTACAAATAAGGCAGAAGGAAACGGTCGATCGAAGCATGTGGAGACAGCCACAACAAATACATGTGCTGATTCATTCGCCGTTTCTTCAAAAGCAAAGGTATCTCATATCATCAAGGTCTAAAGCAAAAGTATCTCATATCATGCTCTTTCCCTGTCCTTTCCTTTGTCCTTGTTATTACTCGCATGGCTAAGTAAAACGAAAGCAATCAGAGGCACTTGGAGTCAGTCTTCTGTTCTGGAACCGACTGCCTGGAATCGATTCCTGATTGCTTACCTAGCGTTGCTCTCGAGTAGTCATCTTCAACGGTTGACACACTTCCAGAGAAGGGACCATTTCTGCAAGGGGAGCAAGCAAGGCAAAGGAAAATGATACATTGAAGCATGTGGAGACAAACATAGGCTGAGTTATCCTCCAACCCTTTTCAATACGAATTGGAAAGATTGAACAAAGAAACAGACCAAAGGAGTAAGCTCAGACCTTCGGGGGAGACCAAAAGAATCCTGCTGCCCATTTCAATAGTAGCACAAAGGAAAATCAACGATGGGAGGAACCCCTGTGGAATCAACAACATCAAGCCTCAATGCAATCACCAAGGAGAAGAGGGAATTTACACTCCATAACCAGATTTGCGTCTCTAAACTCTTCTCTTTGTTAATTACATTCTGCCATGTTTAGTATGTTTAAATGCTTTTTGTGTGTTTACTTATGCTTTGTATGAATCTATGCTTAAAACATTGCAGCCAAGTGTGTAATTCGACCACATTGGATGGTTCTAAACAGAAAGTGATGCATTGGAGTCACTTTGGGTGGTTCTAAACAAGGCAAAAACATGCAATCACATGCATGTCCACAACCTGCCCGTGCACTCCCATTTGGTTCCAAATCAGATTATGCACTTTTAAAAACATCAAAACATGCATTCACATGCATGTTCATACCTTGTGCCGTGCATGTCCATACCCAATTCCAGATTATTCTAACCAAGTCAGATTGTCCACTCCCTTGTGGCAGACTTTGCACATGTTTCTTGGATTAAATATCCACATACCTGCAGATTATGTCCATTCCTTGCATCCTTTATTCCAGAAATTCCATTTCATGCCATCATTTCAGAAATCCAACCTATTCCTTTGTCCATGCCGTGTGTTCTTTCCATTTTCAGACTTGTATAAACATTTTCTGGTGCTCCAATTGACCTTTGCAGGTTCCACTCCCTTGTGGCAGACTTTACACATGCATTTTGATTAAACAAAACACATACTTGCAGAGTTGTCCAAGCCATGCGTCCACTACACTCAGAAACCCATCATTCCACCTAAATTATGCTCTGCCATCTGAGTAAACAAAGGCTAGATCCAATCTGAATGTTGGGGGATCACACACACTCTATTTGGCTCCATTTTCTGTCCATCATACACACAAAATTCGTCCTCTCCATTGCATTGCATTCTACATTCTTTTCCTTTCACAGAAACTGCTCATTTTCTCCCCCTTTCCCATCCGCAAGGTTCCTTCTTCATTTTCAGTCCATTACACACTCTAAAACCCCCCTACTTCACTCCATTCTCTGTCCATTTCTGTCCTAAGGGCAGAAACCATCCAAACCAAACCAATCTACTTCATCCGCACCACATTTGGAGAAGCAACACCAAGGAACTCTTCAAGGACTTCAACATCAGTTTTGGCTTCAAGGGTTCATTCTTATCAATTTTATGTTCATTCATGTTTCATATGTTTATGTTAAATCTTTTGTAGACATGAATTGTAACTAAGCTTCCTCTAGGGATTCGATGTAACCTTGCAAAGTTTGCTATGTAATTAAGTTAGAATGCTCAGTTTGTCTACCTAGTTCTTGATTCATTCTCTGTTATAATTGTGAATTTGTGGGTTGATTTGTATGCTTGATCGCCATTTGAGTTAACCACAAGTTATTTAGCCAAGATTAAAACATACATCATGTCTAATATTGGTGGATTTGTGAATGAATGAAGGGAAAGATTGGCAAACATCCTGCCAAGTGTTCCCTTTGGTTTAGTGAACGTTTCTTGTGCATTACATACTCTAGATTATGAACCAAAGTTGCACATCACAATTAGGTTCAAGATTATAGACATTTGATCAAATCCACACATCATATGGTTAATCATATCCAAGTGAAACAAACTCAAGAAATTTGTAGATGAATGAGTATAAACCAACTTAACAAGCATGGACTTGGCTTAGCAATGGTGAAATCGAATCCCTAGTTTCATTTCCATTGATACTATCTCATTATATTGGTTGTTGATTCATTGATTTGTGTTTACTTCATTCTCTTATGCTTTCAAGTTAAAACAACAAATCTGCATAGTTTGATTAGTTTGATTCAAATCTGCCTATTTAGACTAGTTTGATTCATTTCTTAGATTTCTTGCAAACAAGTAGTTACATAGGTCCAATTAGTCCCTGTGGATTCGACACCCTTGCTTGTGCCATTATACTAAATATATTCTAGCATTAGGAAGGAATTATACATCAACAAAAATGGCGCCGTTGCCGGGGACTGATTTCAGTCCCTTGTAATTGCTTGTTTGCTTGTTTGCTATTTTGATTAGTGTCAAGGTTCATAACTTGTCGATTTGATAGTTGGAAGTTGATTTAAGTTGCATACATTTCAGGTGTGGAAAAGAATCCCTTAGCCATTCCATTATCCATTGGTTTACATCAACTTGCTTTACAATCTGCTTTTGTTATAATCTGACCATTTAATTGCATTTCGTCCAAATATAATTTCTCCCCATAGTTTGTTAAGTCTTAAGCTTAGAATCTGTCTTATCTTGTGTTTTGAAGCATTTTGAGTCAAGCTCAAACCTAATTTTCGTCCAAAATTGAGTTTAGTGTCAAAACTGCCCAATTTGTGTTTTTAGGCAGTTTTGAGAGTTTTTAGCTTGTTTTGAGTCCTTTGAGTCTTTGTTTTGTCCAAATTAATTAGAAAGTGTTTTGATTTGTGTTTATAAGTGTTTTGATTCAAGTTTCCATCCAATTTCGTCCAAATTAGTGTAGGTGCTCAAAACTGCCCAGAAAGTGGTTTTTAGGCAATTTTGAGTCTTCTAGTTGCTGTTTTGGATTTTAGGATTGTTTAAGTGTTCTAAGAGTTTAGTTCCACATCCCTTGAGTCTTTTCAAACGTTTTTAAGTTTATTTTTGTTCTTTTCATTGTGGTTTGCTTCTTGATTTTCATTCACACTTGTGTTACTTTGTTTCAGGTAGTATATGTCAAATAAACTTGTTGAGCTAGGCCAAAGGATTGAACGGTTGAAGGGCCACACTTTGGACAACTTTGTGCCATCAAGTTCATCCCTAATCTGTGAGGAAGAGGAAAGGACTTCACCTAGTTCAACAAGTAAAGGATCTGAGCAAGTTGATTGGGAAAGAGAGGAAGAGATGGCGGGCAACCTAGATGAGCTTCGAGCTTTGGAGGACTTTGCTCAACCAATCATACCAAATTCACCTTCATGCATCTTGCTGCCCACAGAAGCTAGAAACTATGATCTCAAATCTTCACATTTCCATATGTTTCCTTCATTTTATGGCTTACCTAATGAAGACCCTTTAGCTCATATTAAAGAGTTTTACAATGTTGTGAGTGGTTTACCTTTGCAGGGAGTGAGTGAAGCAAATTTGAGGATGAGAGTGTTTCCTTACACTTTGAAAGATAGGGCCAAGAGTTGGTTGATGACTCTAACACCAGGTTCCCTCACTACATGGGATGCCGTGGCTAAGAAGTTCTTGGAGAAGTTCTTCTCCACTCAAAAGACAGCCACATTAAGGGGACAAATCTTCAACTTCAAACAAGATGATGGTGAACCTTTCAATGAGTGTTGGGAGCGTTTTAAAGGCCTCTTGATACAATGTCCACACCATGGGTTACCTTTTCATTTACAAATGCAAATTTTCTATGATGGACTAACCCAAAATTGTCAATCAACTGTTGATAATGCAGCAGGTGGAGCATTGAAGAAAAAGAATGCTCAAGAGTCATATAACATTTATGAGATGTTGGGGTCTAATGCTCAACACAAAGATTTAAGGGGTAAGAAAGTTGGAGTTTATGAAACAAGTTCTAATCATGAGCTTTTGTTGCAGGTAGCTAACCTAGAAAGGAAGCTTGAATCCGTGCTCAACATGGTGCCAAAAGCTAATGAAGTGTGTGCCATTTGCAACATACCAAGCCATCCTACTCACCAATGTCCATCTAGGGAGGCTTATCCCGAGTATGTTCAAGAACAAGTGAACCTCATGAATTCTTACAACCAAAGACCAAGGAATGATATGTATTCCAACACATATAACCCGAGTTGGAGAGATCATCCCAACTTTTCATGGAAGAACAACAATCCAATCCAAAATTTCCAACCAAAACCTACCCCTAGTCTAGAGGATACGGTTAAGTTGTTAGCCCAAAACACGTTGCAATTCCAACATTCCACAAATAGCACTCTCCAACAACATTCAGCAGCCCTAACCAAAATGGAGACACAATTGGGGCAGATTGCAGATGCCTTGAACCAAAGAGAGGTTGGGAAGTTTCCAAGCCAACCCGTGATACTCCAAAGGAACCAAGAGCAAGCCAAAGCAATCACTACACTTAGAAGTGGTAAGGTTATTGATAATAGAGTTGGCAATGAAGTTACTAATGAATATGATCATGTGAATGCAGGTGTCACTCAAGGAGACAAGGAGAAATCAATTGAGGAACCAAGCCATGCCACTTCCTCACTAGAAGCACCAAATCTTCACAAGGCCGAGAAACCATACACTCCACCAATACCATTCCCTGGAAGACTTGCCAAGAGCAAGCAGGATAAGTCATTTAAGGAAATTTTTGATATACTAAGCAAAGTGAATGTTAACTTACCTTTGCTTGATGTCATTAGGAACATGCCGGCATATGGGAAGTTCTTCAAGGAGTTAAACAGCTACAAAAGGAAGTATGGACCACATGAGAAGGTTGTGGTGTCTGAGAATGTGAGTGCAGTTTTGCAAAGAAAACTTCCACCAAAGCTCAAGGATCCAGGAAGTTTCTCTATCAACATCACCATAGGGGATAAGAAAGTAGAGAAGGCAATGCTTGATTTGGGTGCTAGCATCAATTTAATGCCTTATTCAGTGTACCTTCAACTAGGGTTGGGAGATTTGAAAGCCACCACCATTTCATTACAACTTGCAGACAGATCCGTGAAATATCCAAGAGGTATAGTAGAAGATATTCTAGTTCAAGTTGATAAACTAATCTTGCCTGCAGATTTTGTAGTGTTGGACATGGAAGAAGCTCCTATACATGATCGTGAGTTGCCAATATTGCTTGGGAGACCTTTCATGGCCACGGCCAAGACCATCATTGATGTGCAAAATGGACTCCTCACTATGACAGTGTTAGGAGAGACAGTTCAGTTCAAAGTGTTTGAATCTCTTGCTCATCCTTCTTCATCTCTTGATTGTTATGCCATTGATGTGCTTGATTCACTTGTATTCTCTAAGTTCTTGCAGGCACAATCGAATGAACCCTTACAAACTGTTTTGAGTCAATCTCAAGATGAGTTTGATGAAGAAGATGCACTCATGGAAGAAGTAGCTGCCTTGGAAGCATTGGCATTGTATCCTTTGAATGTTTCACCTCGTTTTGAGCCTTTAGAATCATCAATATCACATCTAACTCCTTCTACTGTTAAAGCACCAAAACTTGAACTTAAACCACTTCCACCACATCTAAAATATGCATATCTAGCTGAATTTGAAACTCTTCCAATTATCATCGCTTCTGATCTCACCCCAAATGAAGAAGATAAACTAATTAGGGTGTTAAAAGAGTTCAAATCTGTTTTTGGTTGGTCTATTGCAGATATCAAGGGAATAAGCCCTACCATGTGCATGCATAGGATCCTTTTGGAGGAAGGAGCAAAAACAAACCGTGAGCCACAAAGAAGGCTCAATCCACACATGAAGGAAGTTGTTAGGAATGAGGTGTTGAAAATGTTAGATGTGGGGATCATATATCCCATTTCTGATAGCAAATGGGTGAGTGCTATTCAGGTGGTGCCTAAGAAGGTGGGAATCACTGTGACGAGGAATGAAAACAATGAGCTTGTGCCCACAAAGCCCACGACCAGTTGGCGTGTTTGCACCGATTACAGGAAGTTGAATTCTAGCACTAGAAAAGATTACTTTCCTATGCCTTTCATAGATCAAATGCTTGAGAGATTGGCGAGTTACTCACACTATTGTTTTCTTGATGGTTACTCAGGCTACAATCAAATTGCAATCGCTCCGGAGGATCAAGAGAAAACAACCTTTACTTGCCCCTTTGGTACATTTGCATACCGGAGAATGCCTTTTGGACTTTGCAATGCTCCGGCAACATTCCAAAGATGCATGTTGGCCATCTTCTCTGACATGGTAGAAAGGTTCATTGAGGTATTTATGGATGACTTCTCAGTGTTTGGTTCCTCTTTTGATGAATGTCTTAACCATCTATCGTTAGTACTTCAAAGATGTCAGGAAACAAATTTGGTCCTCAATTGGGAGAAGTGCCAATTTATGGTGAAACAAGGAATTGTGTTGGGGCATGTAATCTCTAGCAAAGGAATGGAGGTGGACAAAGCCAAAATTGACGTCATCACCAATATGGTAGCCCCCACCACTGTGAAGGGAATAAGAAGTTTTTTGGGCCATGCGGGTTTTTATCGTCGTTTCATTAAGAACTTTTCAATGATCACTCGTCCATTATGCAATCTGTTAGCTAAAGATGTTGTATTTCATTTTGATAAGGCTTGTATGGATGCATTCAATACTTTGAAAAATGAACTAACATCGGCTCCTATTATTATGGCACCAGATTGGTCTTTACCTTTTGAATTGATGTGTGATGCCTCTGACTATGCTATTGGTGCAGTTTTAGGGCAAAGGGTGAACAAGCTTCCACATGTGATCTACTATGCAAGCCGGACTCTGCATGATGCTCAACTTAACTATTCCACAACTGAAAAGGAGTTGCTTGCTGTTGTTTTTGCCTTAGAAAAGTTTAGGTCATATCTTGTGGGATCTAAAGTTATTGTGTTTTCTGATCATGCAGCCATTAGGTATTTGATGACAAAGAAAGATGCTAAACCACGCTTGATTAGATGGATACTCTTGCTACAAGAGTTTGACTTGGAAACTCGAGATAAGAAGGGCAGTGATAATGTTGTGGCTGACCATTTGTCCAGGCTTAATGAAAACCATGGAGTTGGACAACCTTTGCCCCTAAATGAATCATTTCCAGATGAGCAACTTTTTGTTGTTCAAGAAAAAGAACCATGGTATGCGGACTTTGTGAATTATCTTGCTTGTGATATAATGAGAAATGACCTTTCTTTTCAGGAAAGAAAGAAGTTCCTTGCCATGGTAAAGCACTACGTTTGGGACGAACCATATTTGTTTAAATATTGCCCTGATCAAATCATTAGGAGATGTGTCCCAGAGAGTGAGCAACAAAGCATCCTAACATTTAGCC
Organism: Pyrus communis; assembly: GCF_041283825.1. Classification (NCBI taxonomy): domain Eukaryota; kingdom Viridiplantae; phylum Streptophyta; class Magnoliopsida; order Rosales; family Rosaceae; genus Pyrus; species Pyrus communis. The sequence continues at coordinate 10,902,887 of NC_142566.1, forward strand.
ACACATTGGCATGTGGAGGCCATTTTGGTGCCAAAAAGACATCTCTAAAGGTTTTACAATCTGGTTTCTTTTGGCCTACTTTATTCAAAGATGCTTTTGATTTTTGCTCTAAATGTGATAGGTGCCAGAAAATGGGGAACATTAGCCGAAGAAATGAGATGCCATTGAACAACATTTTGGTGGTGGAACTCTTTGATGTTTGGGGAATTGACTTCATGGGACCATTTCCATCCTCTTTTGGCTACTTATACATATTAGTGGCAGTGGATTACGTATCCAAATGGGTTGAAGCCATGGCTACAAGAACTAATGATCATAAGGTTGTGTTGAATTTTCTTAAAGATGTGATTTTTTGTAGGTTTGGAACCCCAAGAGCTATTATTAGTGATGGTGGCAGCCATTTCTGCAACAAACCTTTTGAATCCTTGATGAAGAAGTACAACATCAACCACAAAGTGGCAACCCCGTACCATCCTCAGACCTCAGGACAAGTGGAGATTAGCAATAGGGAGATCAAGAATATTTTGATGAAGACTGTGAGCCCTACAAGGAAAGACTGGTCACTAAGGTTAAATGATGCACTATGGGCATATAGAACAGCATACAAGACCCCCATTGGCATGAGTCCTTATCGCCTTGTGTTTGGGAAAGCTTGTCATTTGCCAATGGAGCTTGAACACCGTGCATATTGGGCCATCAAGAAGTTCAACTTTGATTACAAGGATGCTGGAGTAGCAAGGAAGCTCCAACTGAATGAGTTGGAAGAGCTTAGAAATGAGGCATATGAGAATGCCAAAATCTACAAGGAACAGACTAAGCTCTATCATGACAAGACCATCCTAAGGAAGGAGTTTCACCAAGGTATGAAAGTACTTTTGTTTGACTCACGTTTGAGACTTTTTCCAGGAAAATTGAAGTCTAGGTGGGTGGGACCATTTAAAGTGCTGCAAACATTTCCTCACGGAGCTGTGGAGATAGAGAACATGAAGAATGGCACTTCTTTTAAAGTCAACGGGCAGCGATTGAAACCATATTTGGAGAAAGCAGAAGAGGAGCCAGTGTATCAAGTTGTAGATTTTCTTGAATTTACAACACCATGAACAAGCTACCATGTCTTGCCTAGACATTAAATAAAGCGCTTGCTAGGAGGCAACCTAGTGTGGTTTGTGTTCTTTCTTTATGTTGTGTTATATTGTTTATGTTGTGTTATTTTGTGACCATTCCATCTTCTTTGCCTACTTGCATTGCATACAATTTTAAACATCGAGGACAATGTTTAGTTTAGGTTTGGGGGTGGTTTGGAAGTTTTGTGTTGTGTTTGTGCCTATTTGAAGTGTTAGTGTTGGTTAAGAATGTTTTTGCATGCTAATACGAATGTATATGAGGAATATGTTTGAAAACAAACGATTGGGTTGCTATGGAAAAGAGTTGCATCTTGTTGTCATTTATAAAGCTATAACTCTTGAAATTATGATGATAGAGGTACCATACTCAAATTCTGGAAGAGGAATAGTGGAGACTACCCTAGCGAGTTATTTTGAGCCTAATTGCTTCTTTGAGAGGGTTTAAAGTGTTTCTACTCCTATCTTTTTCTTTCATTTTCACTTTAAATGATCTCATTATTTCTATTTCATTTGGATGCTAAGAATCATTCTCCTTTGCAGATACCATGTGTTTAGTATCATTCGTGAATGAACTCAATGAGATGATTGATGCGTTATTTATACGCACACAAATTAAACCCTCTTTTTGTCAATTGTAGTATAAGTATAAGTAGGGATCGTTCTTAACCGGGGATTAGGAGGGATTGCAAATCACTTGGAAACTGACTCAAAAACGTAAAATAAAGTTAAAAACGTTCACAAAGACTCAAAGGACTCAAAACAAGTTCAAAAGACTCAAAACTGCCTAAAAACACTAACTAGGCAGTTTCTGACCTTAAACCCAATGTTGGACGAATTTAAGATTATGGTTTGATTCAAACGTAAAAACACAATATAAAACACTATACTAGACTCAAAGAATGCAAAACTAAACTTTAAAACACTAAAACAAACCAAAAGACTCAAACATCACCCAAAACACTCAAAACAGCCTTAAAATCACTTTCTGGGCAGTTTTGAGCACTTTGGTGAATTTGGACGAATTTTGGGAAATAAATTGAATCAAAACACTTTAGAACATAAACTAAACAAAGTCTAAACACTAAAGAACAAGAAAGTAAAGGGGGGGGTTTTAAATTGACGAGAATTGAAATAACGAAAGAAGTTAATAAACTAGACAGAATGTAAAGATGAATTTGATGGAATTGAATGGATGGGAACCTAGCTAAGGGGTTCATCTCCATACATGTTATACTTGCATAATAAAATGATTTCCAATTGCATTTCAATAAACTATGATACTCAACACCCCAAGTTAACCGTGATGCACTAATTAACCTTCAAATCTTCCTAACGTTATTGAATTGGATGATGCATGCGACAATTCAAAACATTCCCCACAAGTCCTCAACATGAATGCATAGAAGAGGTACAAGCAAGAATCATTACGCTCTATGAAAATTATAAGTGTTGACGAGGCATTCGTTACTATGATTGCATGAAACTTATGCCAAGAATTTGTTTAACGCGATTGTTTATAAGCAACCTCCACTACTTGCGAATATAAGTTCGTAACTATTAGGTGAAACTCACTTATATTCTAGCGTCATATTCATGCATGAAAATTAAGCGCGCATTCTCAATAAACATACATAAATAAGTTATCAATCAAACGGTTAAACAAATTGAATCCACAACTTATGAAACGCAATTAGAAGTAATCAAATCAAAATGCAAGCATAAACATATATTTCAAATCCCCCCCTAGCCAAGGGGGGTTTAGTTGAATTTAAACATTGGAATCAAAGAAACACCTAAACATTCCAACAACTCAAACTTGAATTGTATGAACGTTTAGGCTCTCTTCTCTTCCATTCCTCATTCGTACAAAACAAAGAGTATTGAAATTAAACATTGAAATCAAAGAAACACCTAAACATTCCAACAACTCAAACTTGAATTGTATGAACGTTTAGGCACTCTTATCTTCCTCTTCGTTGTAGCACAAGGTCTAAGGATAGTTTGATGGTGTGAATGGTTTGGGGAGTGGTTGGAGTGGCTGTAATGGAGGAGAAAAGTGTTTTGGTGGCTGTTGCAAGGGTGTGGAGAGGTTTTGACGAATTTCTGGAATATGGAAGAGTGAATGAATGAGTATGAATGCAATGGATGCTTATTTATAGGTGAAATGGGGGGAACATGACAGCTAGGAGGGAATGTGGCTGCATGTGCAAGGGGACAATCTGAAAATGCATGTGAAAGCATGTGTTGGCTGCAATGATGAAATGGATGGGAGTGCATGTGGCTTAATTAATTAAAGGGAGTGCATGTGCAATGTTTTAAAGGATGGAATGCATGTGAATATGAAGGAAATCTGATTTATTTGAAGATGCATGTGCAATGAAGTGGAATGACAGCTAGGTTATGATGATGAATGCATGTGGCTGATTTAATTGAATAGGAAGGCATGTGGATTTAATGGTTTAAAGGGTGAATGCATGTGGATGCATGTGTTGATGAATGGGATTGTGGAGTGGCTGGAATGATGAAAGAATAAAGGGTGCATGTGGGTTAATTAATTAAAGGGCATGTGCAATGTTGTTGTTGGTGCAATGATGGAGGAACAAGTGCATGTGAATGCATGGTGATAGCATGTGCACGGTTTTGGTTGGAATGATGGCAGATTGTGAAAACATGTGAATGCATGTGTTTGATGAATGATAAGTGGTGAATGATATGATAAGTGATAAGTGGTGAATGATAAGTGATGAATGATAAGTGGTGAATGATATGATAAGTGATAAGTGGTGAATGATAAGTAATGGGAGCATGTGAGGGAATGAATAATGAATGCATGTGTATGGTTTTGGGAGAAAGGTGGAGATGCACGGCATAAGGGAATTGAAAGGTTTAAATGTCCTAAAACTAAAGGGAACAAAGTTCCAACACTTTGGTCTTCAATTTCGTCCAACATTTTGGCGCCAAACATAAGCTATCCATCCTTAGCCCAAAAGTGCTCCAAAAGTCTCCAAAATGCATCTTTTTGCTCCTTTAGCCCTTTGGACCTACAAACACACGAAAATAGCTTAAAGGACTAAAATAACTAAAGAAACATAACGTAAATGCACGAGAACAAGCCATTTAAGTCGCATGAATATGCTCCTATCAAATACCCCCACACTTATCTTTTGCTAGTCCTCGAGCAAAACAAAACAACAAAAGAACACGAAACTAGACAAAACGAACAAAACACAACCTACACCTTCCAACAATCGTCTCACGGATTTCCAATGCACATGACAAGTTAAAAATCATTGGTCCCATAGATTTTAGTCATCTTCACACTTGAATACATTCTTAATCATAGTCACCACATACTATTTCACAACTAAGCATTTAAAACCATGTTTTGAATGTAGTAACATGCTTTAGAGAATTTGCTCAAATCCTTACAAGATATGCACTCGTTTTTCACACAGATTTTCTGACTACACACCCTACACTAGTTATATGTGAGAAGATTGATGTAAATATGAATTCTAACACTCACATATGTTATATCAAAGAAAGCATTTTCTGGATTTATGATAATGACATGAATATGATCTCATGAATGGAATGCTACTACTTAGAATGAGAACCAGTGATTCCATAAGCTCATATCAATTCCAAACTCCACATTATTGAACACATAACGATCAAGATAGAAGCATAAGGGTTGAAACGGGGCTAAAGGTGTTTGGCTAACAAAGAAGGGATATGGAAAACAAGGGTTCTTAAAGAAATAGCGAGCAAAGCATTTGAATTAACTTAGAATTCACTTTTGAATGAAAACTCATCTTTTGAACAACAAGGGGGAACAAGCTCTTTTTTCTTTCTTTCTTTCTTTTCTTTTCTATTTTTTTCTTCTTTTTCATATGTTTTTCAGAATTTTTTTTTCTTTTCTTTTGACTCTCAAAACATACATAAACGCTTAAGAACAAAACATTCTCTCCCCCACACTCATTTTCTTTCATAATGTACTCAAAAGGAATTCATTTAAGTCATGCTCACTATCTTTTAAGAACAAGGGTGTGGACAGTCCTAAACTAGGCTAGGTTAGGATAATGTGGGTTAACAATGAATAAAGGCTAAACAAAGCTCAACGGGGTTAAAACTTACAACAAATACGAAAAATGGGAAGTAAGGCTATTTGGCTATGGTGGCAACTACACAACTTCATCTTGATATATGTTATGCAATTCAATGTCATGCTTTGAATGAAACGGATATAAGTTCTAGCATTTAGTTCTATCATGATACAATTGCATTCTAAGTAGCAACCAAGCAAGGAATAATGAGATCATGCAACAACTTTAGAAAACAAGGAATCACAGAAAATAACTCTCCAAAGAAAGTAATGGCTCGAGTCTCACAGGGATGTAGCGTTTGTTTGAGTTCCTTCCTTCAAGCATGTTACAAAAACGAATTTTTCTTTTATGATTGCATGTGAAGTCATATATTATAACCATAACCAAGCATATACCAAGAGTAAATCAAACTTTTCTCCATGTTTATAACTCTTTTTAACAGTCATGCAATTACAAACCAAATCCTTATCATTGTGTTGGAAGGTATCCTAAGACACAAACACACAAAAACGACTCAAAACACTCTTTTTAGGCTTTTCAAAACAATTTTTTCAAATTTTTATGTGATTTTCGGAGTTATAAAAACAAAACATACTAAAACACTCTAAAACATCTTAAAAACACCTTAAAACAGCAAGGAACAACATTTGAAGTTATGGGTGATAAAATCCCACGAATTCGCGTCAAATATACTTAGTTACCCCCCCCCCCCCCCATACTTAAATCAAACATTGTCCTCAATGTTTTAAGCATAGATTCATACAAAGCATAATTAAACACACAAAAAGCATTTAAACATACTAAACATGGCAGAATGTAATTAACAAAGAGAAGAGTTTAGAGACGCAAATCTGGTTATGGAGTGTAAATTCCCTCTTCTCCTTGGTGATTGCATTGAGGCTTGATGTTGTTGATTCCACAGGGGTTCCTCCCATCGTTGATTTTCCTTTGTGCTACTATTGAAATGGGCAGCAGGATTCTTTTGGTCTCCCCCGAAGGTCTGAGCTTACTCCTTTGGTCTGTTTCTTTGTTCAATCTTTCCAATTCGTATTGAAAAGGGTTGGAGGATAACTCAGCCTATGTTTGTCTCCACATGCTTCAATGTATCATTTTCCTTTGCCTTGCTTGCTCCCCTTGCAGAAGTGGTCCCTTCTCTGGAAGTGTGTCAACCGTTGAAGATGACTACTCGAGAGCAACGCTAGATAAGCAATCAGGAATCGATTCCAGGCAGTTGGTTCCAGAACAGAAGACTGACTCCAAGTGCCTCTGATTGCTTTCGTTTTACTTAGCCATGCGAGTAATAACAAGGACAAAGGAAAGGACAGGGAAAGAGCATGATATGAGATACTTTTGCTTTAGACCTTGATGATATGAGATACCTTTGCTTTTGAAGAAACGGCGAATGAATCAGCACATGTATTTGTTGTGGCTGTCTCCACATGCTTCGATCGACCGTTTCCTTCTGCTTTATTTGTACTCCAGGTTTCTGGTATCTTCTTTGGGGGAGAAAAAATTGAGTATTTCAAAAGGCGTTGCTGGGAGAGCGCCCTCAGAGGTGCGGAAGAGTCGGACATTTTCTTCAGGTTTGCCTTGGCATAAAAGACGAAGGTCGACATATATAGAGATAATATCAAGTGGTGGTACTGTTCTTTTACCCTTGTCGACAAACGTCTCTTCAATTTCTGAGCAAACGGCTCTTCGATTTCTGAACGGACGCCCCTTCGCTTTCTGAACAACACGTGGTAGTGCGGATGCGGCTCTGTCAGAGCTCTTTTGACAAAGTCGCACGCGTTTTCTGAAAAGCAGAGAAAGCGTCGCCGAAATTTACGCTTGTCGGCAAAAGTGTAGCTGCGATGATGACCTCCACGTGAACTTTTGACAAAGTTGAACGCGTCTTCTGAAAAGCCGAGAAAGCATCGCCTAAATTACGCCTGAAATTCCGGCCTTTTGAATCGGTGGACGCGTCGCCTTGGCTTCTTATAGAGCTATCGATCAAAACAAACAAACACACTCTGAAGATTTCCCATTCTTGAAAATCGACTCCGGCCCTTTGAAATTTAACTCCATCTCTTCTCTTTGAACACTTTTGAAAAATGGCAAACTCATCGAACCTTAGCTTGGAATTGAGCCTTAGCAGTGATACGGGCGCGCCGCGTCAAGGTAACGTATGGCGCCCTTCTTTCTTATCTTCTAACGGTCCTCTTTCAGGTGAAGACTCCGTGATGCAGGACGCCACAACAGCTACAATAGTAGCTAGGAACCTCCTCACTCCAAAAGATAGTAGGCTGCTTTCAGGACGGTCCGATGAGTTGGCCGTTCAAGAGTCCCTCGCACTCAGCGTTCAGTGTGCAGGCTCTGTGTCCAACATGGGCCAACGCCTTCTTGCTCGCTCCCGTCAGGTTGAATCGTTGATGGCAGAGGTAGAAAGTCTTAAGCAAGAGATCCAGCAGCTTAAGTATGAGAATAGAAGTTTGCATGTGCTTGCGAACAACTATTCGACGGGCATGAAGAGGAAGCTTGATGAGCTGCAAGAATCCAATGGTCGAATGCAAAGTGACCGTCAAAGTGACTGTCACAGGCTTGCGGCTTACTTCCAGAGGCACATTTTTCCTGGCTCGTCCAGCGTTTGGCCAAGTATTGGGGCCTGGAATGCTCCTGCTCCGATGCCTTCCGCACCGATGCCTCCCGGATCTGTGCCTCCCGCCGCTCCGATGCCTCCCGCTTCTAGAGTTTTGCCCAGTAGTGGGGCTTCAAGCAAACAACCTCTGTGAAGGCTCCATCTTTCTCCATGTTTAGAATTTTATTTAATATATGAAACTTTTTTTTTTTTTTCTAGTGCATTGGGTTGCCTCCCAAGTAGCGCTTTCTTTTACGTCTTGCAGCCGGACGAAGAACCCAATCACTCCAGGATATGTTCACGAATCGGATGAGAACTCCGAGTCATAAACTAGTACCTAAAACAAGAAACAAAACAAGATTAAGAATCTGGAATAAAAACAAACAAAAATAAAACAATCCAAGGGATTAGCAAATTTTCTAATCCCCGGCAACGGCGCCAAAATTTGATGCGTTATTTATACGCACACAAATTAAACCCTCTTTTTGTCAATTGTAGTATAAGTATAAGTAGGGATCGTTCTTAACCGGGGATTAGGAGGGATTGCAAATCACTTGGAAACTGACTCAAAAACGTAAAATAAAGTTAAAAACGTTCACAAAGACTCAAAGGACTCAAAACAAGTTCAAAAGACTCAAAACTGCCTAAAAACACTAACTAGGCAGTTTCTGACCTTAAACCCAATGTTGGACGAATTTAAGATTATGGTTTGATTCAAACGTAAAAACACAATATAAAACACTATACTAGACTCAAAGAATGCAAAACTAAACTTTAAAACACTAAAACAAACCAAAAGACTCAAACATCACCCAAAACACTCAAAACAGCCTTAAAATCACTTTCTGGGCAGTTTTGAGCACTTTGGTGAATTTGGACGAATTTTGGGAAATAAATTGAATCAAAACACTTTAGAACATAAACTAAACAAAGTCTAAACACTAAAGAACAAGAAAGTAAAGGGGGGGGTTTTAAATTGACGAGAATTGAAATAACGAAAGAAGTTAATAAACTAGACAGAATGTAAAGATGAATTTGATGGAATTGAATGGATGGGAACCTAGCTAAGGGGTTCATCTCCATACATGTTATACTTGCATAATAAAATGATTTCCAATTGCATTTCAATAAACTATGATACTCAACACCCCAAGTTAACCGTGATGCACTAATTAACCTTCAAATCTTCCTAACGTTATTGAATTGGATGATGCATGCGACAATTCAAAACATTCCCCACAAGTCCTCAACATGAATGCATAGAAGAGGTACAAGCAAGAATCATTACGCTCTATGAAAATTATAAGTGTTGACGAGGCATTCGTTACTATGATTGCATGAAACTTATGCCAAGAATTTGTTTAACGCGATTGTTTATAAGCAACCTCCACTACTTGCGAATATAAGTTCGTAACTATTAGGTGAAACTCACTTATATTCTAGCGTCATATTCATGCATGAAAATTAAGCGCGCATTCTCAATAAACATACATAAATAAGTTATCAATCAAACGGTTAAACAAATTGAATCCACAACTTATGAAACGCAATTAGAAGTAATCAAATCAAAATGCAAGCATAAACATATATTTCAAATCCCCCCCTAGCCAAGGGGGGTTTAGTTGAATTTAAACATTGGAATCAAAGAAACACCTAAACATTCCAACAACTCAAACTTGAATTGTATGAACGTTTAGGCTCTCTTCTCTTCCATTCCTCATTCGTACAAAACAAAGAGTATTGAAATTAAACATTGAAATCAAAGAAACACCTAAACATTCCAACAACTCAAACTTGAATTGTATGAACGTTTAGGCACTCTTATCTTCCTCTTCGTTGTAGCACAAGGTCTAAGGATAGTTTGATGGTGTGAATGGTTTGGGGAGTGGTTGGAGTGGCTGTAATGGAGGAGAAAAGTGTTTTGGTGGCTGTTGCAAGGGTGTGGAGAGGTTTTGACGAATTTCTGGAATATGGAAGAGTGAATGAATGAGTATGAATGCAATGGATGCTTATTTATAGGTGAAATGGGGGGAACATGATAGCTAGGAGGGAATGTGGCTGCATGTGCAAGGGGACAATCTGAAAATGCATGTGAAAGCATGTGTTGGCTGCAATGATGAAATGGATGGGAGTGCATGTGGCTTAATTAATTAAAGGGAGTGCATGTGCAATGTTTTAAAGGATGGAATGCATGTGAATATGAAGGAAATCTGATTTATTTGAAGATGCATGTGCAATGAAGTGGAATGACAGCTAGGTTATGATGATGAATGCATGTGGCTGATTTAATTGAATAGGAAGGCATGTGGATTTAATGGTTTAAAGGGTGAATGCATGTGGATGCATGTGTTGATGAATGGGATTGTGGAGTGGCTGGAATGATGAAAGAATAAAGGGTGCATGTGGGTTAATTAATTAAAGGGAGTGCATGTGCAATGTTGTTGTTGGTGCAATGATGGAGGAACAAGTGCATGTGAATGCATGGTGATAGCATGTGCACGGTTTTGGTTGGAATGATGGCAGATTGTGAAAACATGTGAATGCATGTGTTTGATGAATGATAAGTGGTGAATGATATGATAAGTGATAAGTGGTGAATGATAAGTGATGAATGATAAGTGGTGAATGATATGATAAGTGATAAGTGGTGAATGATAAGTAATGGGAGCATGTGAGGGAATGAATAATGAATGCATGTGTATGGTTTTGGGAGAAAGGTGGAGATGCACGGCATAAGGGAATTGAAAGGTTTAAATGTCCTAAAACTAAAGGGAACAAAGTTCCAACACTTTGGTCTTCAATTTCGTCCAACATTTTGGCGCCAAACATAAGCTATCCATCCTTAGCCCAAAAGTGCTCCAAAAGTCTCCAAAATGCATCTTTTTGCTCCTTTAGCCCTTTGGACCTACAAACACACGAAAATAGCTTAAAGGACTAAAATAACTAAAGAAACATAACGTAAATGCACGAGAACAAGCCATTTAAGTCGCATGAATATGCTCCTATCAATGATGTTAGGCTATGCATGTTAACTACTAAAAGGCTTAAGTCCTACCCATTTGTGTGCTCCATTCACCCTCGTTGCAGCCAAACACTTTAGCCCAATTCTTTCATCACCCACACCATACTCTACCCATTCTAGCCCATTACAAGCCATACCTTATAGTTTGGGGAATACCAAGGTGATGAAGACTAAAGGTAAATTGAGCTTAGAACAAGATTGTGGCATGTACCGAGGGCACCTATGTTGAAGATTCTTCTAAAAAAAAAAGGTTATAAAAAAAAAAAGAAAAAAAAAGAAGAGAAAATAAGAGAATCAAAGTGGATACAAGTTCCAAATCTCCTCATGATAAGACATAGGGCCTGGATGCCAAAAACAAAGAAGAAAGAAAACAAATGCAAGTGAAGAGCATGATCCTCAAGAACACTTTGGTACGCCCCAAGCTCTAGTATTCCATATCACTTCTTTCATAACCTATACCCTAAGCCTTGCATTACATCCCTGAGAAAGACCTAACTGATCATTAAGGATGTATTCATGGGTGATGGTAAGTGTGTGTATTTCTATATTCTTAGCATTTGATTCATTTCATGAGATCTACTCAGAAATTGTGCTTTTATTTCGAAATTCATATGTGAGACTTTTGATTTCCTTTACATAATTTCGCTCATATATGGTTGTGGAGGGATTAAACCTTAGGATCTGAGTGAAGAACTTGAGTGGATTCTGTGAGAAGTAGAGTTGAGGCGAATTCTATCTTAAGCATTTGGGTATGGTGACCTTGAAGTTGTAAGACATGGAGAAATATCTTTATACGTTACAATTGATACGATTCTTTGAAGTGGCAAACTGTTGAGTTTGAATATATGACATAATCTTCATTGGTTCTGATTAGTTTGTTTAAAGAATGTTTTAACCAAGTTGTTTGCAGATTTTGTAAATGTTTGTGGGTGTCATCACTGTAAACCCTCAGGAGACACAACTCCTCCAACTAGGGACACCTAAGGGTTCAAAGGCTTGTTGCACATGCTCAGTGCAATCGTTTGGCCAGCGAAAGTGGTTTAGTTAGATGTTTGTTTTGTGTGTGTTTTAGTTTTAAGTTTGCTCGAGGACTAGCAAAAACCAGGTTTGGGGGTATTTGATAAGTCACATTTTGCATGCATCTATATCTCCCTTATTTGGTGTCTTTGTGATGTTTTGGATTAAACTAGTTGCGTTTTACATTGTTTTGTGTTAGTGTGCAGCCAAGTGTGTAATTCGACCACATTGGATGGTTCTAAACAGAAAGTGATGCATTGGAGTCACTTTGGGTGGTTCTAAACAAGGCAAAAACATGCAATCACATGCATGTCCACAACCTGCCCGTGCACTCCCATTTGGTTCCAAATCAGATTATGCACTTTTAAAAACATCAAAACATGCATTCACATGCATGTTCATACCTTGTGCCGTGCATGTCCATACCCAATTCCAGATTATTCTAACCAAGTCAGATTGTCCACTCCCTTGTGGCAGACTTTGCACATGTTTCTTGGATTAAATATCCACATACCTGCAGATTATGTCCATTCCTTGCATCCTTTATTCCAGAAATTCCATTTCATGCCATCATTTCAGAAATCCAACCTATTCCTTTGTCCATGCCGTGTGTTCTTTCCATTTTCAGACTTGTATAAACATTTTCTGGTGCTCCAATTGACCTTTGCAGGTTCCACTCCCTTGTGGCAGACTTTACACATGCATTTTGATTAAACAAAACACATACTTGCAGAGTTGTCCAAGCCATGCGTCCACTACACTCAGAAACCCATCATTCCACCTAAATTATGCTCTGCCATCTGAGTAAACAAAGGCTAGATCCAATCTGAATGTTGGGGGATCACACACACTCTATTTGGCTCCATTTTCTGTCCATCATACACACAAAATTCGTCCTCTCCATTGCATTGCATTCTACATTCTTTTCCTTTCACAGAAACTGCTCATTTTCTCCCCCTTTCCCATCCGCAAGGTTCCTTCTTCATTTTCAGTCCATTACACACTCTAAAACCCCCCTACTTCACTCCATTCTCTGTCCATTTCTGTCCTAAGGGCAGAAACCATCCAAACCAAACCAATCTACTTCATCCGCACCACATTTGGAGAAGCAACACCAAGGAACTCTTCAAGGACTTCAACATCAGTTTTGGCTTCAAGGGTTCATTCTTATCAATTCTATGTTCATTCATGTTTCATATGTTTATGTTAAATCTTTTGTAGACATGAATTGTAACTAAGCTTCCTCTAGGGATTCGATGTAACCTTGCAAAGTTTGCTATGTAATTAAGTTAGAATGCTCAGTTTGTCTACCTAGTTCTTGATTCATTCTCTGTTATAATTGTGAATTTGTGGGTTGATTTGTATGCTTGATCGCCATTTGAGTTAACCACAAGTTATTTAGCCAAGATTAAAACATACATCATGTCTAATATTGGTGGATTTGTGAATGAATGAAGGGAAAGATTGGCAAACATCCTGCCAAGTGTTCCCTTTGGTTTAGTGAACGTTTCTTGTGCATTACATACTCTAGATTATGAACCAAAGTTGCACATCACAATTAGGTTCAAGATTATAGCCATTTGATCAAATCCACACATCATATGGTTAATCATATCCAAGTGAAACAAACTCAAGAAATTTGTAGATGAATGAGTATAAACCAACTTAACAAGCATGGACTTGGCTTAGCAATGGTGAAATCGAATCCCTAGTTTCATTTCCATTGATACTATCTCATTATATTGGTTGTTGATTCATTGATTTGTGTTTACTTCATTCTCTTATGCTTTCAAGTTAAAACAACAAATCTGCATAGTTTGATTAGTTTGATTCAAATCTGCCTATTTAGACTAGTTTGATTCATTTCTTAGATTTCTTGCAAACAAGTAGTTACATAGGTCCAATTAGTCCCTGTGGATTCGACACCCTTGCTTGTGCCATTATACTAAATATATTCTAGCATTAGGAAGGAATTATACATCAACACTGCATGATCAGAAAACACAATAACTTTAGATCCCACAAGATATGACCTAAACTTTTCTAAGGCAAAAACAACAGCAAGCAACTCCTTTTCAGTTGTGGAATAGTTAAGTTGAGCATCATGCAGAGTCCGGCTTGCATAGTAGATCACATGTGGAAGCTTGTTCACCCTTTGCCCTAAAACTGCACCAACAGCATAGTCAGAGGCATCACACATTAATTCAAAAGGTAACGACCAATCTGGTGCCATAATAATAGGGGCCGAGGTTAGTTCATTTTTCAAAGTATTGAATGCATCCATACAAGCCTTATCAAAATGAAATACAACATCTTTAGCTAACAGATTGCATAATGGACGAGTGATCATTGAAAAGTTCTTAATGAAACGACGATAAAAACCCGCATGGCCCAAAAAACTTTTTACTCCCTTCACCGTGGTGGGGGCTACCATATTGGTGATGACGTCAATTTTGGCTTTGTCTACCTCCATTCCTTTGCTAGAGATTACATGTCCCAACACAATTCCTTGTTTCACCATGAATTGGCACTTTTCCCAATTGAGAACCAAATTTGTTTCCTGACATCTTTGAAGTACTAAAGAGAGATGGTTAAGACATTCATCAAAAGAGGAACCAAACACTGAGAAGTCATCCATAAATACCTCAATGAACCTTTCTACCATGTCAGAAAAGATGGCCAACATACATCTTTGGAATGTTGCTGGAGCATTGCAAAGTCCAAAAGGCATTCTCCTGTATGCAAATGTGCCAAAAGGGCAAGTAAAGGTTGTTTTCTCTTGATCCTCCGGAGCGATTGCAATTTGATTGTAACCTGAGTAACCATCAAGAAAACAATAGTGTGAGTAACCCGCCAATCTCTCAAGCATTTGATCTATGAAAGGCATAGGAAAGTAATCTTTTCTAGTGCTAGAATTCAACTTCCTGTAATCGGTGCAAACACGCCAATTGGCCGTGGGCTTGGTGGTCACAAGCTCATTGTTTTCATTCCTCATCACAGTGATTCCCACCTTCTTAGTTACCACCTGAATAGCACTCACCCATTGGCTATCAGAAATGGGATATATGATCCCCACATCTAACAATTTTAACACCTCATTCCTAACAACTTCCTTCATGTGTGGATTGAGCCTTCTTTGTGGCTCACGGCTTGTTTTTGCTCCTTCCTCCAAAAGGATCCTATGCATGCACATGGTAGGGCTTATTCCCTTGATATCTGCAATAGACCAACCAAAAACAGATTTGAACTCTTTTAACACCCTAATTAGTTTATCTTCTTCATTTGGGGTGAGATCAGAAGCGATGATAATTGGAAGAGTTTCAAATTCAGCTAGATATGCATATTTTAGATGTGGTGGAAGTGGTTTAAGTTCAAGTTTTGGTGCTTTAACAGTAGAAGGAGGTAGATGTGACATTGATGATTCTAAAGGCTCAAAACGAGGTGAAACATTCAAAGGATACAATGCTAATGCTTCCAAGGCAGCAACTTCTTCCATAAGTGCATCTTCTTCATCAAACTCATCTTGAGGTTGACTCAAAACAGTTTGCAATGGTTCATTCGATTGTGCCTGCAAGAACTTAGAGAATACAAGTGAATCAAGCACATCAATGGCATAACACTCAAGAGAGGAAGAAGGATGAGCAAGAGATTCAAACACTTTGAATTGAACTGTCTCTCCTAACACTGTCATAGTGAGGAGTCCATTTTGCACATCGATGATGGTCTTGGCTGTGGCCATGAAGGGTCTCCCAAGCAATATTGGCAACTCACGATCATGTATAGGAGCTTCTTCCATGTCCAACATTACAAAATCTGCAGGCAAGATTAGTTTATCAACTTGAACTAGAATATCTTCTACTATACCTCTTGGATATTTCACGGATCTGTCTGCAAGTTGTAATGAAATGGTGGTGGCTTTCAAATCTCCCAAACCTAGTTGAAGGTACACTGAATAAGGCATTAAGTTGATGCTAGCACCCAAATCAAGCATTGCCTTCTCTACTTTCTTGTCCCCTATGGTGATGTTGATAGAGAAACTGCCTGGATCCTTGAGCTTTGGTGGAAGTTTTCTTTGCAAAACTGCACTCACATTCTCAGACACATTCTCAGACACGAAAATAAACTTAAAAACGTTTGAAAATACTCAATGGATGTGGAACTAAACGCTTAGAACACTTAAACAATCCTAAAACCCAAAACAGCAACTAGAAGACTCAAAATTGCCTAAAAACCACTTTCTGGGCAGTTTTGAGCACCTACACTAATTTGGACGAAATTGGATGGAAACTTGAATCAAAACACTTTCTAACTAATTTGGACAAAACAAAGACTCAAAGGACTCAAAACAGATTCACAAGACTCAAAACAAGCTAAAAACTCTTAAAACTGCCTAAAAACACAAACTGGGCAGTTTTGACACTAAACTCAACTTTGGACGAAAATTAGGTTTGAGCTTGACTCAAAATGCTTCAAAACACAAGATAAGACAGATTCTAAGCCTAAAACTTAACAAACTATAGGGAGAAATTGTATTTGGACGAAATGCATTTAAATGGACAGATTATAACGAAATCAGATTGTAAAGCAAGTTGATGTAAACCAATGGATAATGGAATGGCTAAGGGATTCTTTTCCACACCTGAAATGTATGCAACTTAAATCAACTTCCAACTATCAAATCGACAAGTTATGAACCTTGACACTAATCAAAATAGCAAACAAGCAAACAAGCAATTACAAGGGACTGAAATCAGTCCCCGGCAACGGCGCCATTTTTGTTGATGTATATTTCCTTCCTAATGCTAGAATATATTTAGTATAATGGCACAAGTAAGGGTGTCGAATCCACAGGGACTAATTGGACCTATGTAATCACTTGGTGATGCGAGATTTATACGCACACAAATTAAACCCTCTTTTCGTCAAATTGTAGTATATGTATAAGTAGGGATCGTTCTAGACCGGGGATTAGGAGGGATTGTTAACCACTTGGATTTGACTCAAAAATGTAAAATAACAATATGAAATACTAACTTAGACTCAAAGAATGCAAAACTAAGCTTTAAAACACTAAGACAAACCAAAAGACTCAAAACAACACAAACACACTCAAATCTGCCTAAAAACCACTTTCTGGGCAGATTTGAGCACAAACACAAATTTGGACGAATTTATATAATAACTTGACTCAAGAACGTAAAAACACAATATAAAACACTAAACTAACTCAAAGAATGTAAAACTAAACACTTAAAACATTAAAACAAACCAAATGACTCAAACATCACCCAAAACACTCAAAACTGCCTTAAAATCACTTTCTGGGCAGTTTTGAGCACTTTGGTGAATTTGGACGAAATTGGGAAATAAATTGAATCAAAACACTTAGAAACATAAACTAAGACACTTTCTAACTAAATTGGACAATAAAGTAAAGGGGGATTGAGGTTTATACGAAATTAAATTAAATTGCACAGATTGTAAATTAAAGCAAAATGTAAATGTGAATGTGTGATAGAATTGAATGGAATTGAAATGAATGAATGATAGAATGGCTAAGGGGTTCATCTCCATACATGTTATACTTGCATAATAAAATGATTTCCAATTGCATTTCAATAAACTATGATACTCAACACCCCAAGTTAACCGTGATGCACTAATTAACCTTCAAATCTTCCTAACGTTATTGAATTGGATGATGCATGCGACAATTCAAAACATTCCCCACAAGTCCTCAACATGAATGCATAGAAGAGGTACAAGCAAGAATCATTACGCTCTATGAAAATTATAAGTGTTGACGAGGCATTCGTTACTATGATTGCATGAAACTTATGCCAAGAATTTGTTTAACGCGATTGTTTATAAGCAACCTCCACTACTTGCGAATATAAGTTCGTAACTATTAGGTGAAACTCACTTATATTCTAGCGTCATATTCATGCATGAAAATTAAGCGCGCATTCTCAATAAACATACATAAATAAGTTATCAATCAAACGGTTAAACAAATTGAATCCACAACTTATGAAACGCAATTAGAAGTATTCAAATCAAAATGCAAGCATAAACATATATTCGAATCACCCCCTAACCAAGGGGGGTTTAGTTCCTCATGGTACAAAACAAAGAGAATCAAAGAAACGCCTAAACATTCCAACAACTCAAACTTGAATTGTATGAACGTTTAGGCCCTCTTATCATCCATTCCTCATTCGTACAAAACAAAGAGCATTGAAATTAAACATTGAAATCAAAGAAACACCTAAACATTCCAACAACTCAAACTTGAATTGTATGAACGTTTAGGCACTCTTCTCTTCCTCTTCGTTGTGGCACAAGGTCTAAGGTGAGTTTGATGGTGTGAATGGTTTGGGGAGTGGTGGAGATATGGAAGAGGAGTGGTGGAAATGGAAGGATGGTGTTTGGATTGTAAGGGAGAGCACGGCACAAGGGAGTTTGATGGTCTACATTTCTGCAATGGATGAGTTTATGGAAGAGTGTTTGGAATGGGTGAATTTCTGGCACAAAGGCCTTATTTCTGTGGTGAATGGATCCCCCATCTTGTGGCTGCAATGAAGGGTTATTTATAGGTGAAATGGGGGGAACATGACAGCTAGGAGGGTGGTGGAAATCTGGAATGGTGATGGGAGATGCATGTGGCTGATTTATGCATGTGATTAAAGGGTGGAAATGCATGTGCTTTGAATAAGTGGCTGCATGTGCAAGGGGACAATCTGAAAATGAGATGGGAGATGCATGTGCACGGTTTTGGGAGAGAATGGGAGTGCATGTGGCTGAAATGTTGGAGGAACAAGTGCATGTGGCTGCATTGTGGTGCAATGATGGTGTTTGTGTGAATGATGGCAGATTGTGTGGATGAATGATTATGGTCTTGTAAGGGTGGAAATGCATGTGGAGTGTATGGTTTTGCATGTGAATTAAAACTAGAGTGATGATGATGAATGCATGTGCAAAGGAAGTGGATTTTCTGCAAATGCAAGGTGAATGTGCATGGCTGAAAATGCATGTGAAAGCATGTGAATTAAATGGATGTGGGTGGAAATGTGGCTGCAATGATGAAAGAATAAAGGGTGCATGTGGGTTAATTAATTAAGTGTATGATATGATAAGTGAATGATATGATAAGTGGTGAATGATAAGTGATAAGTGATATGTGGTGATGATAAGTGATAAGTGATATGTGGTGATAAGTAATGATATGTGGGAGTGTGGCAGAAATGAAGGAGTGGAATGTTGGAATGTTATGCACGGCTAAGGAAATTGGAAAGGTTTAAATGTCCTAAAACTAAAGGGAACAAGGTTCCAACACTTTGGTCTTCAATTAGGTCTTCAATTTCGTCCAACACTTTGGCGCCAAGCATAAGCTATCCATCCTTAGCCCAAAAGTGCTCCAAAAGTCTCCAAAATGCATCTTTTTGCTCCTTTAGCCCTTTGGACCTACAAACACACGAAAATAGCTTAAAGGACTAAAATAACTAAAGAAACATAACGTAAATGCACGAGAACAAGCCATTTAAGTCGCATGAATATGCTCCTATCACTTGGTTTGCAAGAACTCTATGAAATGACTCAAACTAAACAAATTGAGCAGATTTGTTGTTGTTACTTAAAAGCATAAATAAAAGAAGTAAACACAACTAAATGAATCAACAACCAATATAATGAGATAGTATCAATGGAAATGAAACTAGGGATTCGATTTCACCATTACCCAATTAAATCCATGTTTGTTAAGTTAGTTTATACTCATTCATCTACCTATTTCTTGAGTTTGTTTCACTTGGATATGATCAACCATATGATGTGTGGATTTGATCAAATGTCTCTAATCTTGAACCTAATTGTGATGTGCAACTTTGGTTCATAAACTAGAGTATGTAATGCACAAGAAACGTTCACTAAACCAAAGGGAACACTAGGCAGGATGTTTGCCAAGCTTTCCCTTCATTCATTCACAAATCCACCAATATTAGACATGATGTATGCTTTAATCTTGGCTAAATAACTTGTGGTTAACTCAAATGAAGATCAAGCATACAAATCAACACACAAATTCACAATTAAATCGGAGAATGAAGCAAGAACTAGGTAGACAAACTGAGCATTCTAACTTAATTACATAGCAAACTTTGCAAGGTTACATCGAATCCCTAGAGAAAGATTAGTTACAATTCATGTCTACAAAAGATTTGACATAAAAGTATAAAACATGAATGAACATAGAATTGATAAGAATGAACCCTTGAAGCAAAACTGATGTTGAAGTCCTTGAAGAGTTCCTTGGTGTAGCTTCTCCAAATGTGGTGCGGATGAAGTAGATTGGTTTTGTTTGGATGGTTTCTACCCTTAGGACAGAATTGGACAGAGAATGGAGTGAAATGGGGGAGGTTTTTGAGTGTGTAATGGACTGAAAAATGGATAGTTTCTGTGAGAGAGGGAGAGTGTGTAATGGACGGAATTGGAGAAGAAAACTTGCGGATGGGAGAAGATGGAATGGTTTTTGTGAAAATGGAGAAGATGTCGAATCTAAGAGGATGGAGAGGGAGAATGAGATTGAATGGTCTGAATGAAGAGGAAAACTTCCGGATGGGAGAAAAAAGAAGAGAATGTGAGTGAAATGATGGGCAGAAAATAGAGCCAATGTGTAGTGTGTGTGATCCCCCAACATTCAGATTGGATCTAGGAGTTGTTTAACTCAGATGGCAGAGCATAAATCAGATGGAATGATGGGTTTCTGAGTGTTGTTCTCACGGCATGGACAAGGTCTGCACAGATGTGGTTTCTTTAATTAAAATGCATGTGCCCTTGCTGCCACAAGTGAGTGGAACCTGCAAAGGTCAATTGGAGCACCAGAAAATGTTTATACAAATCTGAAAATGGGAAGAACACACGGCATGGACAAAGGGATGGGTTGGATTTCTGAAATGATGGCTGCAAGGAGTTACTTGTTTAATCACAATGCATGTGAATTTCTGTAAAGATGAAGTGTAGAAACTAAATGGAATGCCCGGGTCAGGTTGTGGACATGCATGTGAATGCATGTTTTGAGTGTTACACATGGAATCTGTACGAAATGGACTGATTGAGTTGGAAGTGCAAAGGGAGCTCGGCAAAGTGTTTGAACATGCATGTGAATGCATGTTTTGGTGTTAGAACCTCCCAATCTGAATTCAATCTTTTTGCCTTGTTTAGCTTCACCCAAAGTGACTCCAATGCACCCCTTTCTGTTTAGAACCATCTAATGTGGTCGAATTACACCCTTGGCTGCACACTAACACAAAACAAAGTAAAACGCAACTAGTTTAATCCAAAACAATCACAAAGATGCCAAATAAGGAAGATATAAATGTATGCAAAATGTGACTTAACATTGTGGTTATAATTTATGAATTCACATGCAATCATAAAGGAAAAATCAGTTTTTGTAACATGCTTGAAGGAAGGAACTCATAATAACGCTACATCCCTGTGAGACTCGAGCCATTACCTTCTTTGG
This sequence comes from Pyrus communis, assembly GCF_041283825.1. Taxonomy (NCBI): domain Eukaryota; kingdom Viridiplantae; phylum Streptophyta; class Magnoliopsida; order Rosales; family Rosaceae; genus Pyrus; species Pyrus communis. The sequence goes on from NC_142566.1 coordinate 10,924,296, forward strand.
AGAGTTATAATCTGTGATTCTTTGTTTTCTAAAGTTGTTGCATGATCTCATTACTCCTTGCTTGGTTGCTACTTAGAAGGAATTGTATCATGATAGAACTAAATGCTAGAACTTATATCCGTTTCATTCAAAGCATGACATTGAATTGCATAACACATATCAAGATGAAGTTGTGTAGTTGCCACCATAGCCAAATAGCCTTACTTCCCATATTTCGTATATTTTGTAAGTTTTAACCCCGTTGAGCTTTGTTTAGCCTTTATTCGTTGTTAACCCACATTATCCTCACCTGGCCTAGTTTAGGACAGTCCACACCCTTGTTCTTATAAGATAGTGAGCATGACTTAAATGAATTCCTTTTGAGTTACATTATGCAAGAAAATGAGTGTGGGGGAGGGAATGTTTGTTCTTAAGTTATATGTATGTTTTGAGATTCAAAAGAAAAGAAAAAGTTGTGAAAAACGTATGAAAAAGAAAAACAGAAAAGAAAAGAAAGAAAGAAAGGAAAAAGAGCTTGAAAAGATGTAAGAATGAGTGATTAAGTGTTGAATGTTGAAGAAAGGGTCCAAAACACCAAATCTGGCCCTAAATTGTCTAAATTTTCCCTTTTTGTTCAAAAGTTGAGTTTTCATTCAAAAGTGAATTCTAAGTTGATTCAAATGCTTTGCTCACTATTTCTTTAAGAACCTTTGTTTTCCATATCCCTTCTTTGTTAGTCAAACACCTTTAGCCCCGTTTCAACCCTTATGCTTCAATCTTGATCGTTATGTGTTCAATAATGTGGAGTTTGGAATTGATATGAGCATATGGTGTCAACGTTTCATGCTTGCAGATTGGAGCGTTCTTAGGTGTACTTCGTTCTTGTTTTCAATGTTTACTTTGTTATTACTTTCTGAGTTTGCTGTAATCATGAGTGGCTAAACCCCTAATTAGTTAGGGGAAAGTTTGAAGCCATGAACATGTTTGAGATATGAATTGATTTCTTCCAATTGTGATTTGTTAAGTTGTGATTGTAATTCAATTATCTGTTTTATTCAAAACTTGTTCTTGTATGTTGATTAAGGATGCATACTTAGTTTTCATGCATGAACTCGATGCTAGTTTATAAACGAGTTTCACCTAATCGTCACAAGTTTATAAACATGAGTAGTGAAGGTTGCTAGTCACAATTGCGTTAATTGAATTCTTGGCAAGAGTATCATGCATTCATAGTTACAATTGCCTCGTCAACACTTATGATTTTCATAGAGCATAATGATCTCTCATTGTATCTCTTCTATGCATTCATGTTGAGGACCGTTGGAGAATAATTTGAATTGTCGCATGCATCATCCAATTCAATGACATAAGGAAATCTGAGGGTTAATTAGTGCATCACGGGTAACTTGGGGTGTTGAGCATCATAGTTAGTGAAAAGCAATTGGAAAATCGATTCATATACAAATGTGTCATGTGTGGAGAATGGACCTCTAACTAATCCATCCATCATCTTGTTTCCAAAAATTCGTTTACAATCTACCTAGTTTTATAACTTGTTTTGTTATTTCAATTTTCGTCAAATCAAAACCCCCCTTTACTTTCTTGTTCTATAGTGTTTAGAATCTGTTTAGTTTGTGTTTTAAAGTGTTTTGAATCAACCTATAATCTTAAATTCGTCCAAAATTGTGTTTAGAGTCAGAAACTGCCTAGTTAGTGTTTTTAGGCAGTTTTGAGTCTTTTGAACTTGCTTCGAGTCCTTTGAGTCTTTGTGAACATTTTCAACTTTGTTTTTATGTTTTTGAGTCAGTTTAGAGGTTTTAGCAAGCCCTCCTAATCCCCGGTCCAGAACGATCCCTACTTGCATCCTTACTACAATTCGACAACAAGAGGGTTAATTTGTGTGCTTAACTATTTTCGCATCACCCTCAACTGCTATCTTGATGTTATGTGTTCAATATGTGGAGTTTGAATTTGGTATGAGCATATGGAATCATTGGTTCTCGTTCTAAGTAGTAGCATTCCATTCATGAGATCATATTCATGTCATTGTCGTAAATCCAGAAAATGCTTTCTTTGATATAACATATGTGAGTGTTAGAATTCATATTAACATCAATCTTCTCACATATACCTAGTGTAGGGTCTGAAGTTAGAAAATCTGTGTGAAAATAGAGTGCATTCTAGTAAGGAATTGAGGGAATTCTCTAAGGCATGTTACTACATTCAAAATGTTGTTTTAATTGATTAAATGTGAACTAATAAGTGGTAACTATGATTAAGTGTTCGTTGAAGTGTAAAGAAAGCTAAATGTCGTGGGAATGATGTTCTATATTGTGTCATGTTCGTTTGAAATCCCTGAGATACATGTTGGAAGGTTTAGAATGTGTTTTGGTTTGTTTTAGTTTCTTTTGTTTTGTTTTGCTCGAGGACTAGCAAAAGCTAAGTGTGGGGGAATTTGATAGGAGCATATTTAGACGACTTACTTAGCTTGTTTTCGTGCATTTTTATTGTTAATTCATAGTTGTTTTAGTAGTTTAAGACATTTTCGTGTGTTTTTAGGTTCATATGGCTAAGGAAGCAAAAAGATGCATTTTGGAGCATTTTGGAGCAAAATTGGGCTTGGAATGGATAGCTTATGTTTGGAGCAAAAGGAATGGACGAAATTGAAGACCTAATGAAGTTAGGATTCCTAATCACAAGAGGATTCCTAATCAAATGAGGAATCCTAGTCAAAGAAGGTTTCCTACTTGAAGTAGGAAAGTTAAGCCAAGGTTTCCTATTTTGGTTTAATCTTTCCTAATCCTTAAAGACTCCATATTTCAGCAAGATCAAAGGCTCCTACCTATTCTAGGTCACAAAAACAACATCCCTTGCAACCTTAGGACAATGTCGTGTGTTTCCTTGTGTTTCCCTTCCTTGCCGTGCAAGGAAGGGCCTTGTTCCCTATTTTAAATACTTAAACACCTTCCTTTTTCATACCAATCTCAGCCATAACTCACATACCCTTTTATACTCCTAAATCCTTGCCTAAATTCAGAAATAAAAGACATTCCCTTTCTCTCTAACCTTTGCCGCAAGTCACATTCCTATTCCTTTCAATTTCTGATTTTGTGTTTCCTATTCTTCAAAGATTTAGAATTAATTCCTTTCCTAAACCAAGTAATAAAGCCTTTAGGTCTTTTCTTCCTTATAAATACCCTTGTGCCGCACCCTTAGAAAGCTAATCCCCCCTTCTACACAACCTACTTTCATTCACAAACATATCCAACCTTGCCATAGCTTTCCATCCAAATTCTGATGCGAATTATATAAGAACACAAATTAAAACCCTCCTTTGACAATTGTAGTATATGTATAAGTAGGGATCGTTCTAAACTGGGGATTAGGAGGGATTGCTAAATCACTTGAAAACTGACTCAAAAACGTAAAACAAAGGTTAAAACACTAAACTAGACTCAAAGAATGCAAAACTAAACACTTAAAACAAACCAAAAGACTCAAAACAGCACCAAAACACTCAAAACTGCCTTAAAACACAATCTGGGCAGTTTTGAGCACTTACACTAATTTGGACGAATTTGGGTGATAAATTGAATCAAAACACTTAGAAACACAAACTAAGACACTTTCTAACTAAATTGAACACTAAAGTAAAGGGGGATTTAGTTTTTGACGAAATTAAACAAAGTGCACAGATTGTAAATACGAATTTGATGAAAATATGGATGGAACTCTAGCTAGAAGGTTCTTCTCCACACATGTCACACTTGCATACAAGATGATTTTCAGTTGGTCTTTCGATGAATCAAGAAACTCAACACCCCGGGTTAATTAGGTCCGCTTAAATTAACCTTCAAGTTTTCCTTAAGTTAATGAATTGGATGGGACAGCGCATACACAATTCAAAACATTCTCCAAAAGTCCTTTACGTGAAAAGCACAATAAAGATACAATCAAAGATCATTAAGCAACATGAAAACTATAAGTGTTGACGAGGCATTCGTTACTATGATGAGCATGAAACTAGTGCCAAGAATTCATTTAACACTATCGTTTATAAGCGACCTCCACTACTTGTGAATATAAGTTTGTAACTATTAGGTGAAACTCACTTATATTCTAGCATCATATTCATGCATGAAAACTAAGCGTGCACTCTCAATAAACATACACAAATAAGTTATCAATCAAGCAGTTAAACAAATTGAATCCACAACTCATGAAATTCCAACCGAAGGTAATCAATTTATATTGCAAGCATAAACATGGTTTCGAATCACCCCCTAGCTAACTAGGGATTTAGCCTCTCATGTTCACAGAAAGATAAACAAAATTGAAATTAAACATAAAGAACAAAAGATTGATTACACCTAGAACGCCCAACGAATCCACTTTGAATTTCTGCACGTTTCAAGCTCCTCTTTCTTCTTCTTCTTGCTGCGGCAGAGAGGGTTTTAGGGTGAGTTTGGATGATTTTCTGGGTTGTGAATGGATATATGGGGATATGGTGGTGCGGCAAGGAGGTGGGAAGGTGTATGGAGGTTGGGAATGGTGGCTGGAAGGGTGGAGTGGCTGCGGCAGAGAGTGTTTGTGGCTGTAAGATGAAAAGAACGAATGAAAAGTGATCCTAGGGTGCGGCTAAGTGGTTTAATATATAGGGTTTCAGAAAATAAAACCCTAGCTTATTTTTATTAACTAAAATTAAGTCAAAGGCTGCTAGAATTAGGAAATTAAATCAGAAATTAAAAGGAAATTGGTTAATAGGTGCGGCTAGGGTTTAGTTTAGGAGAGGAGCATGTGTTTAATTGCATAACCTAGGACAAAATTGCCCCCCCCCCTTGCACGGCAAGGGAAGGTGAGAAAGGGAAACCCACGGCAAAAGGAGTTTAAGGGGCTAGGGCCTTTGTTTTGTGTCCTAAAGTGCCTACAAGGCCTTCAAAGTGGCTAGAAAATACAGACGTTTAAGATTAGGAAAGTAAACGGGAAACCTAGGGTTAACTTTCCTACTTCAAGTAGGAATCCTTGTTGAAGTAGGAATCCTCGTTGAAGTAGGAATCCTCGTTAAAGTAGGAATCCATCGTTCTTCAAGTCTTCAACTCAATCATTCCTCTTTTGCTCCAAAAGACTCCAATTTGCATCTTCTTGCACACTTTGGCTTGATAATCTGAAAATACACAAAAGTAACTTTAAACACTAAAATAACTAAAGAAACACAACATAAATGCACGAGAACAAGCTAATTAAGTCGCATGAATATGCTCTTATCAAATTCCCCCACACTTAGCTTTTGCTAGTCCTCGAGCAAAACAAAACAACTAAAGTAAACAAGACGAAACAAAACAAACAAAACATAACCTAAACCTTCCAACGTTTGCCTCAGGGATTTCCAATGAAACATGACATGTCAAAGATCATTACTCACATAGCTTTTAGTCTTCCTTCCCCTCGAGCACATACTTAATCATAGTCACCATTCACTAGTTCGCATTAAATCAATTAAAACATGATAGAAGCATATTTAGGCGACTTACTTAGCTTGTTTTCGTGCATTTATATTGTTAATTCATAGTTGTTTTAGTCGTTTAAGCCATTTTCGTGTGTTTTTAGGTTCATATGGCTAAGGAAGCAAAAAGATGCATTTTGGAGCATTTTGGAGCAAAATTGGACTTGGAATGGATAGCTTATGTTTGGAGCAAAAGGAATGGACGAAATTGAAGGATTCCTAATCCATTGCAGCCACATGCACCCATAATCATTCACACCTTGCAGCCACATGCATTCACATGCATAAATCAGTCACATGCATTCCATCCTTTAAAACATTGCAGATGCACTCCCTTTAATTAATTAAGCCACATGCACCCATAATCATTCACACCTTGCAGCCACATGCATTCACATGCATAAATCAGCCACATGCATCTCCCATCACCATATCAGATTTCCATCATATTCACATGCATTCCATCCTTTAAAACATTGCACATGCACTCCCTTTAATTAATTAAGCCACATGCACTCCCATCCATTTCATCATTGCAGCCAACACATGCTTTCACATGCATTTTCAGATTGTCCCCTTGCACATGCAGCCACATATTCATTGCACATGCAATTCCAACCCACATGTATCCTTTAATCATTCAAACATGCAGCCACATTCCCTCCTAGCTGTCATGTTCCCCCCATTTCACCTATAAATAAGCATACACTCATTCATTCTCATTGATTCTTCCACATTTCAGAAATTCACCCATTCCATACACTCTCCCATTTTCAGAAAACCATCTCTTGGTGCCGTGCCTTAAGGCACCATTCCACCACTCCCCAAACCATTCACACCATCAAACTATCCTTAGACCTTGTGCTACAACGAAGAGGAAGATAAGAGTGCCTAAACGTTCATACAATTCAATTTTGAGTTGTTGGAATGTTTAGGTGTTTCTTTGATTTCAATGTTTAATTTCAATACTCTTTGTTTTGTACGTATGAGGAATGGAAGAGAAGAGTGCCTAAACGTTCATACAATTCAAGTTTGAGTTGTTGGAATGTTTAGGTGTTTCTTTGATTTCAAAGTTATGAAGAACTAAACCCCCCTTGGCTAGGGGGTGATTCGAAATATATGTTTATGCTTGCATTTTGATTTGATTACTTCTAATTGCGTTTCATAAGTTGTGATTCAATTTGTTTAACCATTTGATTGATAACTTATTTATGTATGTTTATTGAGAGTGCACGCTTAATTTTCATGCATGAATATGACGCTAGAATATAAGTGAGTTTCACCTAATAGTTACGAACTTATATTCACAAGTAGTGGAGGTTGCTTATAAACAATCGCGTTAAACGAATTCTTGGCATAAGTTTCATGCGTATTCCATAGTAACGAATGCCTCGTCAACACTTATAATTTTCATAGAGCGTAATGATTCTTGCTTGTATCTCTATTATGCAATCATGTAGGGGACTTGTGGGGAATGTTTTGAATTGTTGTATGCGCTAACCCATCCAATTCAATAACGTTAGGAAGATTTGAAGGTTAATTAGTGCATCACGGTTAACTTGGGGTGTTGAGAATTCATGGTTTACTGAAATGCAATTGGAAATCATTTTATTATGCAAGTATAACATGTGTGGAGATGAACCCCTTAGCTAGGTTCCCATCCATTCAATTCCATCAAATTCATCTTTACATTCTGTCTAGTTTATTAACTTGTTTCGTTATTTCAATTCTCGTCAATTTAAAACCCCCCCTTTACTTTCTTGTTCTTTAGTGTTTAGAATTTGTTTAGTTTATGTTTTAAAGTGTTTTGATTCAATTTATTTCCCAAAATTCGTCCAAATTCACCAAAGTGCTCAAAACTGCCCAGAAAGTGATTTTAAGGCTGTTTTGAGTGTTTTGGGTGATGTTTGAGTCTTTTGGTTTGTTTTAGTGCTTTAAAGTTTAGTTTTGCATTCTTTGAGTCTAGTATAGTGTTTTATATTGTGTTTTTACGTTTGAATCAAACCATAATCTTAAATTCGTCCAACATTGGGTTTAAGGTCAGAAACTGCCTAGTTAGTGTTTTTAGGCAGTTTTGAGTCTTTTGAACTTGTTTTGAGTCCTTTGAGTCTTTGTGAACGTTTTTAACTTTATTTTATGTTTTTGAGTCAAATCCAAGTGGTTAACAATCCCTCCTAATCCCCGGTCTAGAACGATCCCTACTTATACATATACTACAATTTGACGAAAAGAGGGTTTAATTTGTGTGCGTATAAATCTCGCATCAAAACACATTTTGAATGTAGTAACATGCCTTAGAGAATTCCCTCAATTCCTCACTAGTTATGCACTCAATTTTCACTCAGATTTTCTGACTACACACCCTACAATAGTTATATGTGAGAAGATTGATGTAAACATGAAAGACCAGTACTCACATACGTTATAACAAAGAAAGCAATTTTTGGAGTAATTAAACATGTTTAGATATGATCTCATGAATAGAATGCTACTACTTAGATGCGAGAACCAGTGACACCGTATGCTCATACCAAATTCAAACTCCACAAATTGAAATACACAACACTCAAGATAGAAGTCAAGGGTTGTAACGGGGCTTGGGGTATTGGCTAACAAGGAAAGATAGGGATAAACAAAAGTTCTTTAAGCAATAGCAAGCAAAGTACTGAAATTGAGACTTAGAATTCACTTGGAATGCAGAAATCAACTTTAAACACCCAAGGGAAGTCACACAAAATTTAGGGCCATATTCAACTTTTTGGACCCTTTCTTCAACAACCAACACTTTGGAACTCTTTTCAACTCTTTTTCACTTCTTTTTTTTTTTTTTTTCTTTCTTTTCTTTTTTTTTTCTTTTTTTTTCTAGCCGTGCCTATGGCACATAAACTCACATCAATAATCCTTCCCCCACACTTATTTTCTGCAACACAATTGATATGAAAATTAACTTGACACACAAATTAAACCCTATGGATGACAATTGTAGTATATGAGGAAACAGGGATCGTTCTAGACCGGGGATTAACTAGGGATGCTAACCAATGTGAAATTGACTCAAAAACGTAAAAACAATATTTAGAACACTAAACTAGACTTAATGAATGCAAACCTAAAATTTAAAATACTCAAACAAACTAAAAGACTCATATCACCCAAAACACTCAAAACTGCCTTAAAAACACTTTCTGGGCAGTTTTGAACACTTTGGTGAATTTGGACGAATTTGTGTAACAAATTGAATCAAAACACTTATAAACACAAACTAAGACACTTTCTAACTAAGTTGGACACTAAAGTAAAGGGGGATTAAGGTTTTGACGAAATTAAATTAAATGCACAGATTCTAATTAAGGGCAGATTGTGAAAACGAAATTGATGAAATAGAATGATGAGAAACTAGTTAGAGGGTTCCTTATCCACACATGAACATATGCATATAATTTGATTCCCAGTTATGACTTCAACAAACGATGAATGATAATGCTCCAAGTTAATTAGGTCCGCTTAAATTAACTTTCAGATTTCCCTAGATTCATTGGATTGAATGGAATACGCATTACAACCAAATTATTCCTAATCAAAGTCCCTAACTATGGAATACGCATGATAGAGACATTCAACAAGGATCATTAAGTTCAACGGAAATCATAAACATCGACTAGGCATTCATAACTATGGAATACGCATGTTAATCCAGCCTAGGGTTTATTAAACACAATCGTGACTAGCGATTTTTACTACTCATGAATATAAGTTCATAACGATTAGGTGAAATTCCCTTATATCCTAGCATCAAGTTTAGGCATGCAAATTAAGTGTCGACCCTCAACGCACATACATAAACAAGTTCTTAATCAAAACAGAAAAGTAAACCACATCTAAAGTTCATGAATTCATAACTGGAGTAAATCAAATCATAACCAACATATGTCCATGGCTTCAAACTTTCCCCTAACTAATTAGGGGTTTAGCCACTCATGATTACAACAAACTTAGAGAGTAATAACAAAGTAAACATTGAAAACAAGAACGAAGAACACCTAAAAATCCCAACAACTCAATCTTGAATTGTATGAACGTTTAGGCCTCTTCTCCTCTAGTTGCTGCAGCACAAGGGGTTTTGGTGAGTCTTGGGGGTTATGGATGATGTAGAATGATGTGTTTAGGGTAGGGATGGATGTAGGGGAAGGCAAGGAGTGTTTTTGGGCAGAAAATATGAAGAATGGTGAAGTATGGCAGTGTTAGAGAGAGGGAATGAATTTCTGGCGTGAATGAATGTGTATGAGAGATGATTTTCTGAATATGGAAGAGTGAGTGATTTGTGGCTGCAATGGATGCTTATTTATAGGTGAAAAAGAGGGAACATGACAGCTAGGAACTTGGTGGAAAGCTGAAAATGCATGTGCAATGTTTTGGGAGAAAATGGGAGTGCATGTGGCTTGACTGGAATGAATGGAATGCAATCTGAAATGGGAGAGCATGTGGGTGAAATAAAGAAGGAATAAGTGCATGTGGCTGAATTGGTGGTGCAAAGTGAATGAATAATGAAATGGGAAAGCATGTGCAAGGTTTTGGTGTGAATGATTGAATGTGCATGTGGCTGATTTATGAAGAGTGAATGCATGTGGCTGCAAGGTGTGAATGATTATGGGTGCATGTGGCTGCAATGGATTAGGAATCCTTCAATTTCGTCCATTCCTTTTGCTCCAAACATAAGCTATCCATTCCAAGTCCAATTTTGCTCCAAAATGCTCCAAAATGCATCTTTTTGCTTCCTTAGCCATATGAACCTAAAAACACACGAAAATGGCTTAAACGACTAAAACAACTATGAATTAACAATATAAATGCACGAAAACAAGCTAAGTAAGTCGCCTAAATATGCTCCTACCAACAATAATCAAAAAGACTTCAGTCATGCTTACTATGCTTCAAGAACAAGGGTACGGATGGTCCTAATCTAGGCTAGGTGAGGATAAAATGGGATAACAAAGAACATGGGCTAACACAGCTCAATGGGGTTAACTTAAACACAAAATGAGTTAAGGGCACATGGCTATTTGGCTTCGATGGTGGTCACTACACAACTTCATCTTGAATATGTGTTATGCAAATCAATAACATGCTTTGAATGAAATGGGCATGAGTTCTAGCATTTGGAACTAAGTGATGAAACGCCTTCTAAGTAGTAACCAAGCAATGAATAATGAGATCATGCAACGACTTTAGAAAACAATGATGCACAGATTATTACTCTCCAAATAACGTTTAGGCTCAAGTCTCACAGGGATGTAGCGTTAGTTTGAGTTCATTCCTTCAAGCATGTTACAAAAACTAATTTTCCTTTGTGATTACATGTGAATTCGTAAACTATAACTACAACCAAGCATAAACCAAAGAGTATATCGAACGCTGGTGCGAGATTTATACGCGCATAAATTAAACCCTCTTTTCGTCAAATTGTAGTATATGTATAAGTAGGGATCGTTCTGGACCGGGGATTAGGAGGGATTGTTAATCACTTGGATTTGACTCAAAAACGTAAAAACAAAGTTAAAAACGTTCACAAAGACTCAAAGGACTCAAAACAAGTTCAAAAGACTCAAAACTGCCTAAAAACACTAACTAGGCAGTTTCTGACCTTAAACCCAATGTTGGACGAATTTAAGATTATGGTTTGATTCAAACGTAAAAACACAATATAAAACACTATACTAGACTCAAAGAATGCAAAACTAAACTTTAAAACACTAAAACAAACCAAAAGACTCAAACATCACCCAAAACACTCAAAACTGCCTTAAAATCACTTTCTGGGCAGTTTTGAGCACTTTGGTGAATTTGGACGAAATTGGGAAACAAAATGAATCAAAACACTCATAAACACAAACTAAAACACTTTCTAACTCAAAGAATGTAAAACTAAACACTTAAAACATTAAAACAAACCAAAAGACTCAAACATCACCCAAAACACTCAAAACTGCCTTAAAATCACTTTCTGGGCAGTTTTGAGCACTTTGGTGAATTTGGACGAAATTGGGAAATAAAATGAATCAAAACACTCATAAACACAAACTAAATGTATTTCTAACTAAATTGGACATTAAAGTAAAGGGGGATTGGTTTTGGATGAAATTAAACTAAAATGTACAGATTCGAATTAAAACAGATAGTATATATGAATGTGATGAAATGAATGGATGAATGCTAGCTAGAAGGTTCTTCTCCACACATGTTACACTTGCATAATAAAATGATTTCCAATTGCATTTCAATAAACCATTAATTCTCAACACCCCAAGTTAACCGTGATGCACTAATTAACCTTCAAATCTTCCTAACGTTATTGAATTGGATGATGCATGCGACAATTCAAAACATTCCCCACAAGTCCTCAACATGAATGCATAGAAGAGGTACAAGCAAGAATCATTACGCTCTATGAAAATTATAAGTGTTGACGAGGCATTCGTTACTATGATTGCATGAAACTTATGCCAAGAATTCGTTTAATGCGATTGTTTATAAGCAACCTCCACTACTTGTGAATATAAGTTCGTAACTATTAGGTGAAACTCACTTATATTCTAGCGTCATATTCATGCATGAAAATTAAGCGTGCACTCTCAATAAACATACATAAATAAGTTATCAATCAAACGGTTAAACAAATTGAATCACAACTTATGAAACGCAATTAGAAGTAATCAAATCAAAATGGAAGCATAAACATATATTTCGAATTTCCTCATAACTTTGAAATCAAAGAAACACCTAAACATTCCAACAACTCAAACTTGAATTGTATGAACGTTTAGGCACTCTTCTCTTCCATTCCTCATACGTACAAAACAAAGAGAATTGAATTTAAACATTGAAATCAAAGAAACACCTAAACATTCCAACAACTCAAACTTGAATTGTATGAACGTTTAGGCACTCTTCTCTTCCTCGTTGTTGTAGCACAAGGTCTAAGGATAGTTTGATGGTGTGAATGGTTTGGGGAGTGGTGTTTGGATTAATAGGGAAGGCACGGCACAAGGGTGGTTTGATGTCTACATTTCTGCAATGGATGAGTTTATGGAAGAGTGTTTGGAATGGATGAATTTCTGGCACAAAGGCCTTATTTCTGTGGTGAATGGATTGTGTATGAATGAGTGTGAATGAATGAGTATTTATAGGTGAAATGGGGGGAACATGACAGCTAGGTTGCATGTGCACATGTTGGTTGAATGATTATGAGTGCATGTGGCTGAAATAGCATGTGGAATGGCTGGAAATGCAAGGAGAAGGCATGTGCACGGTTTTGGGAGAGAATGGGAGTGCAAGTGGCTGAAATGTTAGAGGAACAAGTGCATGTGGCTGCATTGTGGTGCAATGATGGAGGAACAATCTGAAAATGCAAGGTATGGCTGGAATGATTGTGTTTGTTTGAATGTGCATGTGATTAAATTAAAGGATGCAAAGTAAATAAATAATGAATGCATGTGTTGAATTATGAAGATGCATGTGCAATGAAGTGGAATGACAATCTGAAATGGGATAGGTACCCACGGCAATGATGATTTCTGGTGGTGTTTTGGGTGCATGTGGAATGAATGATTTCTTGGTGAGTGGATGCATGTGTTGATTAAAGGGGGAATGCAAAGGAAAAGCTAGAAATGCATGTGGAGTGGCTGCAAGGTGAATGAATAATGAAATGGGAAAGCATGTGCAAGGTTTTGGTGTGAATGATTGAATGTGCATGTGGCTGCAATGGAGGAGGAATCCTTCAATTTCGTCCATCCTCTTGGCTCCAAGCATATGATATCCATTCCAATCTCTAATTTGCTCCAAAAGGCTCCAAAAGGCATCCTTTTGCATACTTTGCCCTTAGAACCTGAAAACACACAAAAGAAGCATAAAGGACTAAAATAACTAAAGAAACATAACGTAAATGCACGAGAACAAGTCATTTAAGTCGCATGAATATGCTCCTATCAAACGCCCATCCATGTTTGTAACTTTCTTTAACCATCATGCAATTAAAAACCAAATCCTCATCATTGTGTTGGAAGGTAACCTACGACACAAACAAACACACAAAAACAACTCTTTTTGGGTTTTTCAAAACTATTTTTCAAATTTTTATGGGATTTTCGGATTTTTAAGTCAACACACACTAAAACACTCTCAAATAGCTTAAAAACACTTAAAAACAGCAAGGAACAACATTGGAAGTTATGGGTGATAAAATCCCACGAATTTGCATCAACAACATTAGTTACCCCCCCCCCCCCCACACTTAAATCAAACATTGTCCTCAATGTTTCAAGCCTAAAATCACACTAAACAAAAACAAACACACAAACAGCAACTAAACACACTAAACATGGCAGAATGTAAATAACAAAGAGAAGAGGTTAGGGATGCAAATCTGGTTATGGAGTGTAGATTCCATCTTATCCTTGGTGATTGCATGGGTTGCCTCCCACGAAGCGCTTGCTTTAACGTCTTGCAGTCGGACGATGGTATGCTCATTCCCCATTACTTAGAACCCACGGCATGGAGGGTGATGTCTTCCATAACCTGCCCTTCAACACTTTCATCATATGGCTCAATGAATGGGAGGGGATAGTGATCCTCCCTGATGGTGGTGTTTTGGTTCCGAAAGTCCATGTAAATGTTCCCACCACCTTTAAATCGGTTGGGCACCTGCACCAAAGAAGGTTACAACCTATTAGTTGAAATGGGAATTGACATTGGGATTGACGACTTACAAACATATTGTAGTGAAGGCTCAAAATCGGCAGCCCTATCAACAATGTCACCATGGCTACTTTCGGCCATATTGGGTGGTTGTAGGGCAATCACTCCAAGTTTTTCTCTAATGGTGGTTCTTAATACATCATTCGTGATAAGTGTGGATCCTTTCGGCCCTATGTCCTTATGCACATCTATGACAAAACAAGAATGACTATCGTTAGGATTCTTAATAGAGTCATAAACATTGAATTTAATTATATCACCACCAAACTCCATTGTTAGTGCTCCCTTGGCCACATCAATCTTTGTTTGGGCTGTTTTCATGAATGGACGGCCTAGCAAAATTGGTAATGATGGAGCATGGCTCGAATCCTCCATTTCTAAGACATAAAAATCTGCAGGAAAGATGAGATGATTGACCTGCACTAAAACATCCTCAAGGACTCCCTTGGGATAAACATTAGAACGATCGGCCAATTGAATTATAACGCCATCTTGTTTTAACTCACCAAGGTTCATAGATGCATAAATGGAATATGGCATGACATTGATAGAGGCACCTAAATCTAACATGCATTGTTCAAATCTAGTGTTTCCAATTATGCATGGGATAGTAAAGCTCCCTGGATCTTTACATTTTGGAGGTAACTTTCGTTGCAAAACCGCGGATACATTTTCACTGGCTTTCACAACTTCTTTGTTTGAAATTCTTTTCCTAGTTGTGCATAACTCTTTTAAAAACTTTGCATACCTGGGCACTTGCTTAATGGCATCAAGTAAAGGAATGTTTACTTGGACCTTCCTAAACGTCTCAAGAATGTCTTTCTCCTGCTCCTCCTTCTTTGTTTGCAAAAATCTCTGAGGAAAAGGAACATTGGGTGGAACGGGGTTAGAATTAATCAATTTTGAAACCAACTTACCTTTGGTGGCCGAATGGGATGAGTTGGATGCATTAAGGTGCCTAGGTAGTTGCGGCAAGGGTGTTTGTACCCTTGCCGTGGGCTTGCTTGCATCCTCCTCTTCATGTTGCAGCTTCCCTTCGTCCTTAGGACCTGTTTTGGATGGTTTAGGACCTGCCCCAACTTCTTTTCCATTTCTCAAGATGATTGCATTGGCCGTTTCGAACCCTCCCTTTGGGTTTGGAATGGTAGAGCTTGGGAGCTTGCCTTGGTCTCGGAATTGCCCTACAAAATCTGCAATCTGCCCAATTTGTTTCTCTAATTGATCCACCCTTTTTTCTTGATTTTGCATTGCTTTGGCTTGATTCTCTTGCCCCTGAGACAAATTAGTTAGTAACTTAAGAAGTGTATCATTGTCTAGGGACGTACCTGAAGCATTGGGGGCAGATTGTTGTGGAGCATGTGTGGGTGCGTATGGCTTAGTGAAGAAACCCGGGGGTTGTTGTCTAAAGCCTCCTTGTTGTGGTGCTTGTTGGGGCTCCCTCCATTTGAAGTTTGGGTGGTCTCTCCAACCTGGATTATATGTGTTAGAATATGGATCGTTCCTCGGTTGGTTTTGGCCTTGAAATCCAATTGCATTTGCGCTTTCCCATCCACCATTTTCAATTAGTTGTGGGCACTTCTCATAAGCATATCCTTGGATAGAACACACCCCGCATACAATTGGTCCTTGCATCCTCATTCCTTCGGCCATCTGAGACACAATGGAAGTAAGATTAGCTAATTGTGAATGAATGTCGGGTATGGAACTTACCTCATTAACTTGCTGCCGTGGGGGTCCTCTTTGGCCTACTCCTTCGTATTGTTGAGCATTCAACGCTCGGTTAGCAATTAAGACCTTGGCAGCCATGGGTGTCTTGTCCACCAATGCTCCACCCACCGAGGCATCGAGCATTTGACGTTCAATTGGTAGGAGCCCCTCGTAGAAGTATTGTAGAAGTAACTCCTCCTTCATCTAATGCTGTGGACAAGAAGCAACAAGTGATTTAAAACGTTCATAATATGTAGGAAAAGACTCACCTTCTTCTTGCTGAATTCCACTTGTCCTTTTACGTAGAAGGATGATTCGAGAAGTTGGGAAAAACTTCTCCAGAAATGCCCTCTTCATACTCTCCCATGATGTGACAGTTCCGGGAGCTAATTCATACAACCAATCTTTGGCTTTGTCCATTAAAGAGAATGGAAAATCCTTCATCTTCAAAATACATCCATCGACGTTGACGGGGGTCATGCTTGAACAAACCACCTCGAATTCTTTCAGATGCTTGTTCGGATCCTCCATGGACAACCCATGGTATTTCGGAATATGGTGGAGCATATTTAGGCGACTTACTTAGCTTGTTTTCGTGCATCTATGTTGTTAATTCATAGTTGTTTTAGTAGTTTAAGCCATTTTCGTGTGTTTTTAGGTTCATATGGCAAAGGGAGCAAGAAAGTGCATTTTGAGGCTATTTGGAGCATTTTTGGGCATGGATTGGATAGCTTAATCATGGAGCAAAGAGGATGGACGAAATTGAAGCCTTGTATGCTCTTTTGGACATAAAACAAAGGGCCTAGCCCAATCAAACAAATCCTTTGAGCCATGGAAAACCTTTAGCCCAATCAAACAATCCATCAAAGCCATGCAAAAACACCAACACATGCACCCATCACCAAACACTTACCTTTGCCGAGCACTTCCCTTTCATTTCAGCATTTCCCCTTTGCATTCCCACCTTCCCACTTCATCATTTCACCACAAATCAACCACATGCCCTTATTCCTCCATCATTGCACAACATTGTAACCACATGCACCCTTTAATTCATTTTCAGCACAATCACTTCAAAGCCGTGCATTACTCCTTCACATTCCAACATTTCCACATGCATTCCCCTTACAATTTCAGCCATTACACATGCATTTCAAACCTTTCAACACCCTTTAATCATCCCCCTTTAAGTTATGATTTTATTTCCTAACCCTACATGCATTATTTATTAGCATCTTCACATGCATTCACACACACTTTACACATTCAAACACTAGCCTTTGCCGTGACTTCCCTTTCTCTCCAACATAATTCACATGCATTTCAGATTGCATTCCCATTCTTTAATTCAACCAACACAACCATGCACTCCACATGCATTTCCACCCTTACAAGACCCTAATCATTCATCCACACAATCTACCATCATTCACACAAACAACATCCATGCCGTGGCTCCCCCTTTGAAATTCCAGCTTTCCCATTCATCATTTCACCAACAATTCAGCCACATTCCACATGCATAACTGATAGAAGCATATTTAGGCGACTTACTTAGCTTGTTTTCGTGCATTTATATTGTTAATTCATAGTTGTTTTAGTAGTTTAAGCCATTTTCGTGTGTTTTTAGGTTCATATGGCTAAGGAAGCAAAAAGATGCATTTTGGAGCATTTTGGAGCAAAATTGGACTTGGAATGGATAGCTTATGTTTGGAGCAAAAGGAATGGACGAAATTGAAGGATTCCTAATCCATTGCAGCCACATGCACCCATAATCATTCACACCTTGCAGCCACATGCATTCACATGCATAAATCAGCCACATGCATCTCCCATCACCATATCAGATTTCCATCATATTCACATGCATTCCATCCTTTAAAACATTGCACATGCACTCCCTTTAATTAATTAAGCCACATGCACTCCCATCCATTTCATCATTGCAATTCCAACCCACATGCATCCTTTAATCATTCAAACATGCAGCCACATTCCCTCCTAGCTGTCATGTTCCCCCCATTTCACCTATAAATAAGCATCCATTGCATTCATTCTCATTCACTCTTCCATATTCCAGAAATTCGTCAAAACCTCTCCACACCCTTGCAGCAGCCACCAAAACACTTTTCTCCTCCATTGCAGCCACTCCAACCACTCCCCAAACCATTCACACCATCAAACTATCCTTAGACCTTGTGCTACAACGAAGAGGAAGATAAGAGTGCCTAAACGTTCATACAATTCAAGTTTGAGTTGTTGGAATGTTTAGGTGTTTCTTTGATTTCAATGTTTAATTTCAATACTCTTTGTTTTGTACGAATGAGGAACTAAACCCCCCCTTGGCTAGGGGGGGGATTCGAAATATATGTTTATGCTAGCATTTTGATTTGATTACTTCTAATTGCGTTTCATAAGTTGTGTATTCAATTTGTTTAACTGTTTGATTGATAACTTATTTATGTATGTTTATTGAGAGTGCACGCTTAATTTTCATGCATGAATATGACGCTAGAATATAAGTGAGTTTCACCTAATAGTTATGAACTTATATTCACAAGTAGTGGAGGTTGCTTATAAACAATCGCGTTAAATAAATTCTTGGCATAAGTTTCATGCAATCATAGTAACGAATGCCTCGTCAATACTTATAATCTTCATAGAGCGTAATGATTCTTGCTTGTATCTCTATTATGCAATCATGTAGGGGACTTGTGGGGAATGTTTTGGGTTGTCGTATGCAATCATCCAATTCAATAACGTTAGGAAGATTTGAAAGTTAATTTAAGCGGATCTAATTAACTTGGGGTGTTGAGAATTCATGGTTTATTGAAATGCAATTGGAAATCGTTTTATTATGCAAGTATAACATGTATGGAGATGAACCCCTTAGCTAGCATTCATCCATACTTTCATCATATTCATATTTACATTCTGCTTTAATTAGAATCTGTGCATTTAGTTTAATTTCGTCCAAAACTAAATCCCCCTTTACTTTAATGTCCAATTTAGTTAGAAAGTGTATTAGTTTGTGTTTATAAGTGTTTTGATTCAATGTGTTTCACAAATTCGTCCAAATTCACCAAAGTGCTCAAAACTGCCCAGAAAGTGTTTTAAGGCAGTTTTGAGTGTTTTGGGTGATGTTTGAGTCTTTTGGTTTGTTTTAGTGTTTCAAGCATTTAGTTTCGCATTCTTTGAGTCTAGTTTAGTGTTTTAAACTTTATTTTACGTTTTTGAGTCAGTTTCCAAGTGATTTGCAATCCCTCCTAATCCCCGGTCCAGAACGATCCCTACTTATACTTATACTACAATTGTCAAAAAGAGGGTTTAATTTGTGTGCGTATAAATCTCGCATCAAATTTTGGCGCCGTTGCCGGGGATTAGCAAATTTGCTAATCTCTTGGATTGTTCGTTTCTGTTATGTATTTTAGTTTTAGTTTTTGATTTGTGTTTTATTTGTTGAATTCAAGTACTAGAGAAGAACAACATGGCACTTGATAATGCTTCTCTTTTGTCACAGCTCATGGAACGGTCCCAAATGCAAAGCGTTGATATATTTGATCTTCAATCAAGGAATAACGTGTTTTCCAATACTTACAATTCAGATTGGAGTGATCATTCAAACTCTATGTGGTGGGAAGCTCAACATGTTCAAGAAGAAGGATATTGGCAGCCACCACAACCTCATATTCAATATGCCCAACCAAATTCAAGTTCGTCAATAGATTATAATCAAAAGCTCAATGAATTAATTTGTTTGGTGCAGGGCTCACAAAATCAAGAGAATGAGGCTCAACAAGAAGGATATTGGCAGCCATATGAGGAGTTCTATTCAACGCCTATGCAGACACCACAAAGGTTGGACCACTTGGAAAAGCAAATTGGGCAGATCGCGGAGTTCGTAGGACAGTTTCGAGACCAAGGCGAACTCCCTAGTTCAACCATTGCAAATCCGAAGGGAGAATTTGAAACTGCCAAGGAAATCATGTTGAGAAGTGACAAGGAGGTTGGAACGGACCCTCAACCATCAAAATCAAATCACAAGGAAGAGGAATACACCCAACCCACAGCAAGGGTGGAAACACCTTTGCCGGAGGCACCTATTGCTCCTACGCCATCTAATTCAAGTAAGGTTGTTCCAAATTTAATTAATTCTAACCCCATTCCACCTAATATCCCTATTCCTTGCAGGTTCATGAATTCCAAGGAAGAAGAAAGTGAAAAAGACATCTTGGAAACCCTTCCAAAGGTGCAAAGTAGGGAATATCATGAATTCATCAAAGAGGACGTTCTTGAGGCAAACAACCCCAAAGAAGTTGAATTTTATGACACAAGACAAGGACCAATCCTCACATCAAATCTGTCCAAGGGCAAAGTTCCTGAAATGTTCAAAGAAGATGTGTTTATCCTTGAGTTCATGTCGGAGCACATAAGTAAGCCACCTCCTCCAATTTCAATTTTCTTTTATACTAACATGTTGTTAATGATTCAGGCATCCAATCTTGAATTTAAACCATTACCGGATCATTTCAAGTATCACCGCCCATTCAAAGATAAATTCCATGCCGATTGATTTAGAATTAAAAAAAAAAAAAAGAAAAAAGAAAAAAAAATAATAATAAAGCAGAGCAGATGTAGCCTTCACAGAGGTTGTTTGCTTGAGGCCCCACTACGTGGCTTTACTCTTGGAGCGGAAGGCGTAGGAACAGAAAGCATCGAAACGGAAGACATAGGAGCGGAAGGCATCGGAGCGGGAGGCATCGGAGCTAGAGCATTCCAGGCCTCAATACTTGGCCAAACGCTGGATGACCCAGGAAAAAGGTGCCTCTGGAGATAAGCCGAAAACCTCTGACGGTCGCTTTGAATCCGACCTTCAGACTCTTGCAGCTCATCAAGTGATAGGAGCATATTCATGCGACTTAAATGGCTTGTTCTCGTGCATTTACGTTATGTTTCTTTAGTTATTTTAGTCCTTTAAGCTATTTTCGTGTGTTTGTAGGTCCAAAGGGCTAAAGGAGCAAAAAGATGCATTTTGGAGACTTTTGGAGCACTTTTGGGCTAAGGATGGATAGCTTATGCTTGGCGCCAAAGTGTTGGACGAAATTGAAGACCTAATTGAAGACCAAAGTGTTGGAACCTTGTTCCCTTTAGTTTTAGGACATTTAAACCTTTCCAATTTCCTTAGCCGTGCATAACATTCCAACATTCCACTCCTTCATTTCAGCCACACTCCCACATATCATTACTTATCATCACCACTCATTACTTATCATCACCACTTATCACTTATTGATAGGAGCATATTCATGCGACTTAAATGACTTGTTCTCGTGCATTTACGTTATGTTTCTTTAGTTATTTTAGTCCTTTATGCTTCTTTTGTGTGTTTTCAGGTTCTAAGGGCAAAGTATGCAAAAGGATGCCTTTTGGAGCCTTTTGGAGCAAATTAGAGATTGGAATGGATATCATATGCTTGGAGCCAAGAGGATGGACGAAATTGAAGGATTCCTCCTCCATTGCAGCCACATGCACATTTAATCGTTCACACCAAAACCTTGCACATGCTTTCCCATTTCATTATTCATTCACCTTGCAGCCACTCCACATGCATTTCTAGCTTTTCCTTTGCATTCCCCCTTTAATCAACACATGCATCCACTCACCAAGAAATCATTCATTCCACATGCACCCAAAACACCACCAGAAATCATCATTGCCGTGGGTACCTATCCCATTTCAGATTGTCATTCCACTTCATTGCACATGCATCTTCATAATTCAACACATGCATTCATTATTTATTTACTTTGCATCCTTTAATTTAATCACATGCACATTCAAACAAACACAATCATTCCAGCCATACCTTGCATTTTCAGATTGTTCCTCCATCATTGCACCACAATGCAGCCACATGCACTTGTTCCTCTAACATTTCAGCCACTTGCACTCCCATTCTCTCCCAAAACCGTGCACATGCCTTCTCCTTGCATTTCCAGCCATTCCACATGCTATTTCAGCCACATGCACTCATAATCATTCAACCAACATGTGCACATGCAACCTAGCTGTCATGTTCCCCCCATTTCACCTATAAATACTCATTCATTCACACTCATTCATACACAATCCATTCACCACAGAAATAAGGCCTTTGTGCCAGAAATTCATCCATTCCAAACACTCTTCCATAAACTCATCCATTGTAGAAATGTAGACATCAAACCACCCTTGTGCCGTGCCTTCCCTATTAATCCAAACACCACTCCCCAAACCATTCACACCATCAAACTATCCTTAGACCTTGTGCTACAACAACGAGGAAGAGAAGAGTGCCTAAACGTTCATACAATTCAAGTTTGAGTTGTTGGAATGTTTAGGTGTTTCTTTGATTTCAATGTTTAAATTCAATTCTCTTTGTTTTGTACGTATGAGGAATGGAAGAGAAGAGTGCCTAAACGTTCATACAATTCAAGTTGAGTTGTTGGAATGTTTAGGTATTTCTTTGATTTCAAAGTTATGAGGAAATTCGAAATATATGTTTATGCTTACATTTTGATTTGATTACTTCTAATTGCGTTTCATAAGTTGTGATTCAATTTGTTTAACCGTTTGATTGATAACTTATTTATGTATGTTTATTGAGAGTGCACGCTTAATTTTCATGCATGAATATGACGCTAGAATATAAGTGAGTTTCACCTAATAGTTACGAACTTATATTCACAAGTAGTGGAGGTTGCTTATAAACAATCGCGTTAAACGAATTCTTGGCATAAGTTTCATGCAATCATAGTAACGAATGCCTCGTCAACACTTATAATTTTCATAGAGCGTAATGATTCTTGCTTGTACCTCTTCTATGCATTCATGTTGAGGACTTGTGGGGAATGTTTTGAATTGTCGCATGCATCATCCAATTCAATAACGTTAGGAAGATTTGAAGGTTAATTAGTGCATCACGGTTAACTTGGGGTGTTGAGAATTAATGGTTTATTGAAATGCAATTGGAAATCATTTTATTATGCAAGTGTAACATGTGTGGAGAAGAACCTTCTAGCTAGCATTCATCCATTCATTTCATCACATTCATATATACTATCTGTTTTAATTCGAATCTGTACATTTTAGTTTAATTTCATCCAAAACCAATCCCCCTTTACTTTAATGTCCAATTTAGTTGGAAATACATTTAGTTTGTGTTTATGAGTGTTTTGATTCATTTTATTTCCCAATTTCGTCCAAATTCACCAAAGTGCTCAAAACTGCCCAGAAAGTGATTTTAAGGCAGTTTTGAGTGTTTTGGGTGATGTTTGAGTCTTTTGGTTTGTTTTAATGTTTTAAGTGTTTAGTTTTACATTCTTTGAGTTAGAAAGTGTTTTAGTTTGTGTTTATGAGTGTTTTGATTCATTTTGTTTCCCAATTTCGTCCAAATTCACCAAAGTGCTCAAAACTGCCCAGAAAGTGATTTTAAGGCAGTTTTGAGTGTTTTGGGTGATGATTGAGTCTTTTGGTTTGTTTTAGTGTTTTAAAGTTTAGTTTTGCATTCTTTGAGTCTAGTATAGTGTTTTATATTGTGTTTTTACATTTGAATCAAACCATAATCTTAAATTCGTCCAACATTGGGTTTAAGGTCAGAAACTGCCTAGTTAGTGTTTTTAGGCAGTTTTGAGTCTTTTGAACTTGTTTTGAGTCCTTTGAGTCTTTGTGAACGTTTTTAACTTTGTTTTTACGTTTTTGAGTCAAATCCAAGTGATTAACAATCCCTCCTAATCCCCGGTCCAGAACGATCCCTACTTATACATATACTACAATTTGACGAAAAGAGGGTTTAATTTATGCGCGTATAAATCTCGCATCACTTATCATAACCACATATCATATCACTTATCACTTATCACTTATCACTTATTATCATCACTTATCATATCACTTATCATAATCACTTATCACTTAACATGCACCCATCACCTAACACAAAACCTTGCAGCCACATGCATTCCCCTTTTGCACATGCTTTCCCATTTCATTATTCATTCACCTTAATCATTCCCTCACATGTTTTCCCAACCCATTGCAGCACATGCACATTCACCCTTTCCATCCACATGCATTTATCATCATTCACCCTAGCTTTAATTCACATGCAAACACATTCATTTCAGCCACATGCATCTCCCATCTCATTTCCAGATTGTCCCCTTGCACATGCAGCCACTTATTCAAAGCACATGCATTTCCACCCTTTAATCACATGCATAAATCAGCCACATGCATCTCCCATCACCATTCCAGATTTCCACCACCCTCCTAGCTGTCATGTTCCCCCCATTTCACCTATAAATAACCCTTCATTGCAGCCACAAGGGGGGGGATCCATTCACCACAGAAATAAGGCCTTTGTGCCAGAAATTCACCCATTCCACAAACACTTCCATTCCATTGTACATACCACCAACACTTCCCCCTTTGTGCCGTGAGTTTCCCTTACAATCCAAACACCATCCTTCCATTCCTCCACCACTACCCAAACCATTCACACCATCAAACTATCCTTAGACCTTGTGCTACAACGAAGAGGAAGAGAAGAGTGCCTAAACGTTCATACAATTCAAGTTTGAGTTGTTGGAATGTTTAGGTGTTTCTTTGATTTCAATGTTTAATTTCAATACTCTTTGTATTGTACGTATGAGGAATGGAAGAGAAGAGTGCCTAAACGTTCATACAATTCAAGTTTGAGTTGTTGGAATGTTTAGGTGTTTCTTTGATTTCAAAGTTATGAGGAAATTCGAAATATATGTTTATGCTTACATTTTGATTTGATTACTTCTAATTGCGTTTCATAAGTTGTGATTCAATTTGTTTAACCGTTTGATTGATAACTTATTTATGTATGTTTATTGAGAGTGCACGCTTAATTTTCATGCATGAATATGACGCTAGAATATAAGTGAGTTTCACCTAATAGTTACGAACTTATATTCACAAGTAGTGGAGGTTGCTTATAAACAATCGCGTTAAACGAATTCTTGGCATAAGTTTCATGCAATCATAGTAACGAATGCCTCGTCAACACTTATAATTTTCATAGAGCGTAATGATTCTTGCTTGTACCTCTTCTATGCATTCATGTTGAGGACTTGTGGGGAATGTTTTGAATTGTCGCATGCATCATCCAATTCAATAACGTTAGGAAGATTTGAAGGTTAATTAGTGCATCACGGTTAACTTGGGGTGTTGAGAATTCATGGTTTATTGAAATGCAATTGGAAATCATTTTATTATGCAAGTGTAACATGTGTGGAGATGAACCCTTCTAGCTAGCATTCATCCATTCATTTTCATCGCATTCATATTTACATTATGCCTTTAATTCGAATCTGTACATTTTAGTTTAATTTCATCCAAAACCAATCCCCCTTTACTTTAATGTCCAATTTAGTTGGAAATACATTTAGTTTGTGTTTATGAGTGTTTTGATTCATTTTATTTCCCAATTTCGTCCAAATTCACCAAAGTGCTCAAAACTGCCCAGAAAGTGATTTTAAGGCAGTTTTGAGTGTTTTGGGTGATGTTTGAGTCTTTTGGTTTGTTTTAGTGTTTTAAAGTTTAGTTTTGCGTTCTTTGAGTCTAGTATAGTGTTTTATATTGTGCTTTTACGTTTGAATCAAACCATAATCTTAAATTCGTCCAACATTGGGTTTAAGGTCAGAAACTGCCTAGTTAGTGTTTTTAGGCAGTTTTGAGTCTTTTGAACTTGTTTTGAGTCCTTTGAGTCTTTGTGAACGTTTTTAACTTTGTTTTTACGTTTTTGAGTCAAATCCAAGTGATTAACAATCCCTCCTAATCCCCGGTCCAGAACGATCCCTACTTATACATATACTACAATTTGACGAAAAGAGGGTTTAATTTGTGTGCGTTTAAAGCCCGCATCAAATTTTGGCGCCGTTGCCGGGGATTAGAAAATTTGCTAATCCCTTGGATTGTTTTATTTTTGTTTGTTTTTATTCCAGATTCTTAATCTTGTTTTGTTTCTTGTTTTAGGTACTAGTTTATGACTCGGAGTTCTCATCCGATTCGTGAACATATCCTGGAGTGATTGGGTTCTTCGTCCGGCTGCAAGACGTAAAAGAAAGCGCTACTTGGGAGGCAACCCAATGCACTGAATAAACAAAGCATGTTTAAAAAAAAAAAAAAAAAAAAAAAAAAAAAAATTTATATATTAAATAAAGATACTAAACATGGAGAAAGTTGGAGCTTCACAAAGGTTGTTTACGTGAAGCCCCACTACGAGGCGTCGGAGCGGAAGGCATAGAAGCAGGAGGCATAGAAGCGGAAGGCATCGGAGCGGAAGGCATCGGAGCGGAAGGCATCGGAGTTGGAGGCATCGAAGATAGAGCATTCCAGGCCTCAATACTTGGCCAAGCGCTGGATGAGCCAGGAAAAAGGTGCCTCTGGAGATAAGCAGAAAACCTTTGACGGTCGCTTTGAATCCGACCTTCAGACTCTTGCAGTTCATCAAGCTTCCTCTTCATGCCCGTCGAATAGTTGTTTGCAAGCACGTGCAAACTTCTATTCTCATACTTAAGCTGCTGGATCTCTTGCTTAAGACTTTCTACCTCTGCCATCAACGATTCAACCTGACGGGAGCGAGCAAGAAGGCGTTGGCCCATGTTGGACACAGAGCCTGCACACTGAACCCTGAGAGCGAGGGACTCTTGAACGGCCAACTCATCGGACCGTCCTGACAGCAGCCTACTATCTTTTGGAGTGAGGAGGTTCCTAGCTACTATTGTAGCTGTTGTGGCGTCCTGCATTACGGAGTCTTCACCTGAAAGAGGACCGTTAGAAGATAAGAAAGAAGGGTGTTGATTTTATATTTCCTTCCTAATGCTAGAATATATTTAGTATAATGGCACAAGCAAGGGTGTCGAATCCACAGGGACTAATTGGACCTATGTAATCACTTGTTTTGCAAGAACTCTATGAAATGAATCAAACTAATCAAATTGAGCAGATTTGTTGTTATTACTTAAAAGCATAAATAAAAGAAGTAAACACAACTAAATGAATCAACAACCAATATAATGAGATAGTATCAATGGAAATGAAACTAGGGATTCGATTTCACCATTGCTCAATTAAATCCATGTTTGTTAAGTTAGTTTATACTCATTCATCTACAAATTTCTTGAGTTTGTTTCACTTGGATATGATCAACCATATGATGTGTGGATTTGATCAAATGTCTATAATCTTGAACCTAATTGTGATGTGCAACTTTGGTTCATAATCTAGAGTATGTAATGCACAAGAAATGTTCAATAAACCAAAGGGAACACTTGGCAGGATGTTTGCCAATCTTTCCCTTCATTCATTCACAAACCCACCAATATTAGACATGATGTATGTTTTAATCTTGGCTAAATAACTTGTGGTTAACTCAAATGGTGATCAAGCATACAAATCAACCCACAAATTCACAATTATAACAGAGAATGAATCAAGAACTAGGTAGACAAACTGAGCATTCTAACTTAATTACATAGCAAACTTTGCAAGGTTACATCGAATCCCTAGAGGAAGCTTAGTTACAATTCATGTCTACAAAAGATTTGACATAAAAGTATAAAACATGAATGAACATAGAATTGATAAGAATGAACCCTTGAAGCAAAACTGATGTTGAAGTCCTTGAAGAGTTCCTTGGTGTTGCTTCTCCAAATGTGGTGTGGATGAAGTAGATTGGTTTGGTTTGGATGGTTTCTTCCCTTAGGACAGAAATGGACAGAGAATGGAGTGAAATGGGGGAGGTTTTTGAGTGTGTAATGGACTGAAAAATGGATAGTTTCTGTGAGAGAGGGAGAGTGTGTCGAATCTAATGGAATGGAGAGGGGAAATAAGAGTGAATGATGGGCAGAAAATGGAGCAAAATGGTGTATGTAATGGAATGGATCCGAGATGGAGATTAGTGAGTGTTATGGACAGAAAATGGAGTGTAATAGGCTGTGTGTGATCCCCCCTGATCTGAGTCCGAAAATCCCTAAGTCTTGGTGCATTTCTGAATGAGTCTAATGATGGGGAGACAATCAGATTGGATCTTGGCTTTGTTTAACTCAGATGGCAGTGCATAAGTGATGGAATGATTGTGTTTCTGAGATAGTGGACGCATGGCATGGACAAGATCTGCAAGGATGTGTTTTGTTTAATCAAAATGCATGTGCAAAGTCTGCCACAAGGGAGTGGAACCTGCAAAGGTCAATTGGAGCACCAGAAAATGTTTATACAAGTCTAAAAATGGGAAGAACACACGGCATGGACAAAGGAATGGGTTGGATTTCTGAAATGATGGCATGAAATGGAATTTCTGGAATAAAGGATGCAAGGAATTACTTGTTTAATCACAATGCATGTGAATTTCTGTAAAGATGAATGCAAAAGGGAAATGGAATTGCATGTGAGTTCGGCAAAGTGTTTGAACATGCATGTGAATGCATGTTTTGGTGTAAATATTGCTGAATGGTTTAAGTAATGGGAGTTGGACAAAGCAAGGGAATACATGGCACAAGGTTGTGACATGCATGTGAATGCATGTTTTGATGTTTTAGAGGTGCATAATCTGATTTGGAACCAAATGGGAGTGCACGGGCAGGTTGTGGACATGCATGTGATTGCATGTTTTTGCCTTGTTTAGAACCACCCAAAGTGACTCCAATGCATCACTTTCTGTTTAGAACCATCCAATGTGGTCGAATTGCACCACATTTCATCATTTGCCTTCCGATTGATATTATTACACACTTGGCTGCACACTA
This sequence comes from Pyrus communis, assembly GCF_041283825.1. Lineage (NCBI taxonomy): Eukaryota > Viridiplantae > Streptophyta > Magnoliopsida > Rosales > Rosaceae > Pyrus > Pyrus communis. The sequence continues at coordinate 10,953,051 of NC_142566.1, forward strand.
ACACAAAACAATGTAAAACGCAACTAGTTTACTCCAAAACAATCACAAAGATGCCAAATAAAGAAGATATAAATGCATGCAAAATGTGACTTAACAAATACCCCCAAACCTGGTTTTTGCTAGTCCTCGAGCAAACTTAAAACTAAAACACACAAAATACAAACATCTAACTAAACCACTTTCGCTGGCCAAACGATTGCACTGAGCATGTGCAACAAGCCTTTGAACCCCTAGGTGTCCCTAGTTGGAGGAGTTGTGTCTCCTGAGGGTTTACAGTGATGAACCCACAAACATCTACAAAATCTGCAAACAACTTGGTTAAAACATGCTTTAAACAAACTAATAAGAACCAATGAAGATTTTGTCATTCATTCAACACAAAAGTTTTCCACTTCAAAGAATCGTATCAATTGTAACGTATAAAGATATTTCTCCATGTCTTACAACTTCAAGGTCACCATACCCAAATGCTTCAGATAGAATTCGCCTCAACTCTACTCCTCACAGGTTTCACTCAAATTTTTCACTCAGATCCTAAGGTTTAATCCCTCCACAACCATATATGAGCGAAATTATGTAAAGGAAATCAAAAGTCTCACATATGAATTTCGAAATGAAAGCACAATTTCTGAGTAGATCTCATGAAATGAATCAAATGCTAAGAATATAGAAATACACGCACTTACCATCACCCATGAATACATCCTCAATGATCAGTTAGGTCTTTCTCAGGGATGTAATGCAAGGCTTAGGGTATAGGTTATGAAAGAAGTGATATGAAATACTAGAGCTTGGGGCGTACCAAAGTGTTCTTGAGGATCATGCTCTTCACTTGCATTTGTTTTCTTTCTTCTTTGTTTTTGGCATCCAGGCCCTATGTCTTATCATGAGGAGATTTGGAACTTGTATCCACTTTGATTCTCTTCTCTTTTTTTTTTATAACTTTTTTTTTTTTTTTTTTTTTTTTTTTTTTTTTAGAAGAATTTTCAACATAGGTGCCCTCGGTACATGCCACAATCTTGTTCTAAGCTCAATTTAACTTTAGTCTTTATCACCTTGGTATTCCCCAAACTATAAGGTATGGCTTGTAATGGGCTAGAATGGGCAGAGTATGGTGTGGGTGATGAAAGAGTTAGGCTAAAGTGTTTGGCTGCAACGAGGGTGAATGGAGCACACAAATGGGTAGGATTTAAGCCTTTTAGAAGTTAAAACATGCATAGCCTAACATCATCTCATTGAGTTCATTCATGAATGACACTAAATACATGGTATCTGCAAAGGAGAATGATTCTTAGCATCCAAACGAAATAGAAGTAATGAGATCATTTAAAGTGAAAATGAAAGAAAAAGATAGGAGTAGAAACAATTTAAACCCTCTCAAAGAAGCAATTAGGCTCAAAATAACTCACTAGGGTAGTCTCCACTATTCTTCTTCCAGAATTTGAGTATGGTACCTCTATCATCATAATTTCAAGAGTTATAGCTTTATAAATGACAACAAGATGCAACTCTTTTCCATAGCAACCCAATTGTTTGTTTTCAAACATAGTCCTCATATACATTCGTATTAGCATGCAAAAACGCTCTTAACCAAAACAAACCCACACAAATTGAACAAAAAAAAAGCAAAACACTCTAAACCAAACTAACACATAAAACAAATATAAACACAAACTTCCATTCCACACCCCCAAACCTAATCTAAGCATTGTCCTCGATGCTTAAAATTGTACGCAAAGTAAAAAGGCAAAGAATATGGAATGGAAATAACAAAATAAACACAACATAAAGATAGAACACAAACCACACTAGGTTGCCTCCTAGCAAGCGCTTTATTTAATGTCTAGGCAAGACATGGTAGCTTGTTCATGGTGTTGTAAACTCAAGAAAATCAACAACTTGATACACTGGCTCCTCTTCTACTTTCTCCAAATATGGTTTCAATCGCTGCCCATTGACTTTAAAAGAAGTGCCATTCTTCATGTTCTCTATCTCCACAGCTCCATGGGGAAATGTTTGCAGTACTTTGAATGGTCCCACCCACCTAGACTTCAATTTTCCTGGAAAAAGTCTCAAACGTGAGTCAAACAAAAGTACTTTCATACCTTGGTGAAACTCCTTCCTCAGGATGGCCTTGTCATGATAGAGCTTAGTCCGTTCCTTGTAGATTTTGGCATTCTCATATGCCTCATTTCTAAGCTCTTCCAACTCATTAAGTTGGAGCTTCCTTGCTATTCCAGCATCCTTGTAATCAAAGTTGAACTTCTTGATGGCCCAGTATGCACGGTGTTCAAGCTCCATTGGCAAATGACAAGCTTTCCCAAACACAAGGCGATAAGGACTCATGCCAATGGGGGTCTTGTATGCTGTTCTATATGCCCATAGTGCATCATTCAACCTCAATGACCAATCCTTCCTTGTAGGGCTCACAGTCTTCATCAAAATGTTCTTGATCTCCCTATTGCTAATCTCCACTTGTCCTGAGGTCTGAGGATGGTACGGGGTTGCCACTTTGTGGTTGATGTTGTACTTCTTCATCAAGGCTTCAAAGGGTTTGTTGCAGAAATGGCTGCCACCATCACTAATAATAGCTCTTGGGGTTCCAAACCTACAAAAAATCACATCTTTAAGAAAATTCAACACAACCTTATGATCATTAGTTCTTGTAGCAATGGCTTCAACCCATTTGGATACGTAATCCACTGCCACTAATATGTATAAGTAGCCAAAAGAGGATGGAAATGGTCCCATGAAGTCAATTCCCCAAACATCAAAGAGTTCCACCACCAAAATGTTGTTCAATGGCATCTCATTTCTTCGGCTAATGTTCCCCATTTTCTGGCACCTATCACATTTAGAGCAAAAATCAAAAGCATCTTTGAATAAAGTAGGCCAAAAGAAACCAGATTGTAAAACCTTTAGAGATGTCTTTTTGGCACCAAAATGGCCTCCACATGCCAATGTGTGGCTAAATGTTAGGATGCTTTGTTGCTCACTCTCTGGGACACATCTCCTAATGATTTGATCAGGGCAATATTTAAACAAATATGGTTCGTCCCAAATGTAGTGCTTTACCATGGCAAGGAACTTCTTTCTTTCCTGAAAAGAAAGGTCATTTCTCATTATATCACAAGCAAGATAATTCACAAAGTCCGCATACCATGGTTCTTTTTCTTGAACAACAAAAGTTGCTCATCTGGAAATGATTCATTTAGGGGCAAAGGTTGTCCAACTCCATGGTTTTCATTACGCCTGGACAAATGGTCAGCCACAACATTATCACTGCCCTTCTTATCTCGAATTTCCAAGTCAAACTCTTGTAGCAAGAGTATCCATCTAATCAAGCGTGGTTTAGCATCCTTCTTTGTCATCAAATACCTAATGGCTGCATGATCAGAAAACACAATAACTTTAGATCCCACAAGATATGACCTAAACTTTTCTAAGGCAAAAACAACAGCAAGCAACTCCTTTTCAGTTGTGGAATAGTTAAGTTGAGCATCATGCAGAGTCCGGCTTGCATAGTAGATCACATGTGGAAGCTTGTTCACCCTTTGCCCTAAAACTGCACCAATAGCATAGTCAGAGGCATCACACATTAATTCAAAAGGTAACGACCAATCTGGTGCCATAATAATAGGGGCCGAGGTTAGTTCATTTTTCAAAGTATTGAATGCATCCATACAAGCCTTATCAAAATGAAATACAACATCTTTAGCTAACAGATTGCATAATGGACGAGTGATCATTGAAAAGTTCTTAATGAAACGACGATAAAAACCCGCATGGCCCAAAAAACTTCTTACTCCCTTCACAGTGGTGGGGGCTACCATATTGGTGATGACGTCAATTTTGGCTTTGTCTACCTCCATTCCTTTGCTAGAGATTACATGCCCCAACACAATTCCTTGTTTCACCATAAATTGGCACTTTTCCCAATTGAGAACCAAATTTGTTTCCTGACATCTTTGAAGTACTAACGATAGATGGTTAAGACATTCATCAAAAGAGGAACCAAACACTGAGAAATCATCCATAAATACCTCGATGAACCTTTCTACCATGTCAGAAAAGATGGCCAACATGCATCTTTGGAATGTTGCTGGAGCATTGCAAAGTCCAAAAGGCATTCTTCTGTATGCAAATGTGCCAAAGGGGCAAGTAAAGGTTGTTTTCTCTTGATCCTCCGGAGCGATTGCAATTTGATTGTAACCTGAGTAACCATCCAGAAAATAATAATGTGAGTAACCTGCCAACCTCTCAAGCATTTGATCTATGAAAGGCATAGGAAAGTAATCTTTTCTAGTGCTAGAATTCAACTTCCTGTAATCGGTGCAAACACGCCAACTGGTCGTGGGCTTTGTGGGCACAAGCTCATTGTTGTCATTCCTCATCACAGTGATTCCTACCTTCTTAGGCACCACTTGAATGGCATTCACCCATTTGCTATCAGAGATGGGATATATGATCCCTACATCTAACAATTTCAATACCTCATTCCTAACAACTTCCTTCATATGTGGATTGAGCCTTCTTTGTGGCTCACGGCTTGTTTTTGCTCCTTCCTCCAAAAGGATCCTATGCATGCACATGGTAGGGCTTATTCCCTTGATATCTGCAATAGACCAACCAAAAGCTGATTTAAACTCTTTTAACACCCTAATTAGTTTATCTTCTTCAATTGGGGTGAGATCAGAAGCTATGATAACTGGAAGAGTTTCAAATTCAGCTAGATATGCATATTTTAGATGTGGTGGAAGTGGCTTAAGTTCAAGTTTTGGTGCCTTAACAGTGGAAGGAGTTAGATGTGATATTGATGATTCTAAAGGCTCAAAACGAGGTGAAACATTCAAAGGATACAATGCCAATGCTTCCAAGGCAGCTACTTCTTCCATGAGTGCATCTTCTTCATCAAACTCATCTTGAGATTGACTCAAAACAGTTTGTAAGGGTTCATTCGATTGTGCCTGCAAGAACTTAGAGAATACAAGTGAATCAAGCACATCAATGGCATAACAATCAAGAGATGAAGAAGGATGAGCAAGAGATTCAAACACTTTGAATTGAACTGTCTCTCCTAACACTGTCATAGTGAGGAGTCCATTTTGCACATCAATGATGGTCTTGGCTGTGGCCATGAAGGGTCTCCCAAGCAATATTGGCAACTCACGATCATGTATAGGAGCTTCTTCCATGTCCAGCACTACAAAATCTGCAGGCAAGATTAGTTTGTCAACTTGAACTAGAATATCTTCTACTATACCTCTTGGATATTTAACTGATCTGTCTGCAAGTTGTAATGAAATGGTGGTGGCTTTCAAATCTCCCAAACCTAGTTGAAGGTACACTGAATGGCATTAAGTTGATGCTAGCACCCAAATCAAGCATCGCCTTCTCTACTTTCTTGTCCCCTATGGTGATATTGATAGAGAAACTTCCTGGATCCTTGAGCTTTGGTGGAAGTTTTCTTTGCAAAACTGCACTCACATTCTCAGACACTACTACCTTCTCATGTGGTCCATACTTCATTTTGTAGCTGTTTAACTCCTTGAAGAACTTCCCATATGCCGGCATGTTCCTAATGACATCAAGCAAAGGTAAGTTAACATTCACTTTGCTTAGTATATCAAAAATTTCCTTAAATGACTTATCCTGCTTGCTCTTGGCAAGTCTTCCAGGGAATGGTATTGGTGGAGTGTATGGTTTCTCGGCCTTGTGAAGATTTGGTGCTTCAAATGAGGAAGTGGCATGGCTTGGTTCCTCAATTGATTTCTCATTGTCTCCTTGAGTGACACCTGCATTCACATGATCATATTCATTAGTAACTTCATTGCCAACTCTATTATCAATAACCTTACCACTTCTAAGTGTAGTGATTGCTTTGGCTTGCTCTTGGTTCCTTTGGAGTATCACGGGTTGGCTTGGAAACTTCCCAACCTCTCTTTGGTTCAAGGCATCTGCAATCTGCCCCAATTGTGTCTCCATTTTGGTTAGGGCTGCTGAATGTTGTTGGAGAGTGCTATTTGTGGAATGTTGGAATTGCAACGTGTTTTGGGCTAACAACTTAACCGTATCCTCTAGACTAGGGGTAGGTTTTGGTTGGAAATTTTGGATTGGATTGTTGTTCTTCCATGAAAAGTTGGGATGATCTCTCCAACTCGGGTTATATGTGTTGGAATACATATCATTCCTTGGCCTTTGGTTGTAAGAATTCATGAGGTTCACTTGCTCTTGAACATACTCGGGATAAGCCTCCCTAGATGGACATTGGTGAGTAGGATGGCTTGGTATGTTGCAAATGGCACACACTTCATTAGCTTTTGGCACCATGTTGAGCACGGATTCAAGCTTCCTTTCTAGGTTAGCTACCTGCAACAAAAGCTCATGATTAGAACTTGTTTCGTAGACTCCAACTTTCTTACCCCTTAAGTCTTTGTGTTGAGCATTAGACCCCAACATCTCATAAATGTTATATGACTCTTGAGCATTCTTTTTCTTCAATGCTCCACCTGCTGCATTATCAACAGTTGATTGACAATTTTGGGTTAATCCATCATAGAAAATTTGCATTTGTAAGTGAAAAGGTAACCCATGGTGTGGACATTGTATCAAGAGGCCTTTAAAACGCTCCCAACACTCATTGAAAGGTTCACCATCATCTTGTTTGAAGTTGAAGATTTGTCCCCTTAATGTGGCTGTCTTTTGAGTGGAAAAGAACTTCTCCAAGAACTTCTTAGCCACGGCATCCCATGTAGTGAGGGAACCTGGTGTTAGAGTCATCAACCAACTCTTGGCCCTATCTTTCAAGGTGTAAGGAAACACTCTCATCCTCAAATTTGCTTCACTTACTCCCTGCAAAGGTAAACCACTCACAACATTGTAAAACTCTTTAATATGAGCTAAAGGGTCTTCATTAGGTAAGCCATAAAATGAAGGAAACATATGGAAATGTGAAGATTTGAGATCATAGTTTCTAGCTTCTGTGGGCAGCAAGATGCATGAAGGTGAATTTGGTATGATTGGTTGAGCAAAGTCCTCCAAAGCTCGAAGCTCATCTAGGTTGCCCGCCATCTCTTCCTCTCTTTCCCAATCAAATTGCTCAGATTCTTTACTTGTTGAACTAGGTGAATTCCCTTCCTCTTCCTCACGGTTAAAGGATGAACTTGATGGCACAAAGTTGTCCAAAGTGTGGCCCTTTAATCTTTCAATTCTTTGGCCTAACTCAACAAGTTTATTTGACATATACTACCTGAAACAAAGTAACACAAGTGTGAATGAAAATCTACTAGCAACAACAATGAAATGAACAAAAAAAACAAACTTAAAAACGTTTGAAAAGACTCAAGGGATGTGGAACTAAACGCTTAGAACACTTAAACAAACCTAAAACCCAAAACAGCAACTAGAAGACTCAAAATTGCCTAAAAACCACTTTCTGGGCAGTTTTGAGCACCTACACTAATTTGGACGAAATTGGATGGAAACTTGAATCAAAACACTTATAAACACAAATCAAAACACTTTCTAACTAATTTGGACGAACAAAGACTCAAAAGACTCAAAACAGATTCACAAGACTCAAAACAAGCTGAAAACTCTCAAAACTGCCTAAAAACACAAATTGGGCAGTTTTGACACTAAACTCAACTTTGGACGAAAATTAGGTTTGGACTTGACTCAAAATGCTTCAAAACACAAGATAAGACAGATTCTAAGCCTAAAACTTAACAAAATATGGGGAGAAATTGTATTTGGACGAAATGCAATCAAATGGACAGATTATAACGAAATCAGATTGTAAAGCAAATTGATGTAAATCAATGGATAATGGAATGGCTAAGGGACTCTTTTCCACACCTGAAATGTATGCAACTTAAATCAACTTCCAGTTATCAATTTGACAAGTTATGAACCTTGACACTAATCAAAATAGCAAACAAGCAAACAAGCAATTACAAGGGACTGAAATCAGTCCCCGGCAACGGCGCCATTTTTGTTGATTTTATATTTCCTTCCTAATGCTAGAATATATTTAGTATAATGGCACAAGCAAGGGTGTCGAATCCACAACGACTAATTGGACCTATGTAATCACTTGTTTTGCAAGAACTCTATGAAATGAATCAAACTAATCAAATTGAGCAGATTTGTTGTTATTACTTAAAAGCATAAATAAAAGAAGTAAACACAACTAAATGAATCAACAACCAATATAATGAGATAGTATCAATGGAAATGAAACTAGGGATTCGATTTCACCATTGCTCAATTAAATCCATGTTTGTTAAGTTAGTTTATACTCATTCATCTACAAATTTCTTGAGTTTGTTTCACTTGGATATGATCAACCATATGATGTGTGGATTTGATCAAATGTCTATAATCTTGAACCTAATTGTGATGTGCAACTTTGGTTCATAATCTAGAGTATGTAATGCACAAGAAACGTTCAATAAACCAAAGGGAACACTTGGCAGGATGTTTGCCAATCTTTCCCTTCATTCATTCACAAACCCACCAATATTAGACATGATGTATGTTTTAATCTTGGCTAAATAACTTGTGGTTAACTCAAATGGTGATCAAGCATACAAATCAACCCACAAATTCACAATTATAACAGAGAATGAATCAAGAACTAGGTAGACAAACTGAGCATTCTAACTTAATTACATAGCAAACTTTGCAAGGTTACATCGAATCCCTAGAGGAAGCTTAGTTACAATTCATGTCTACAAAAGATTTGACATAAAAGTATAAAACATGAATGAACATAGAATTGATAAGAATGAACCCTTGAAGCAAAACTGATGTTGAAGTCCTTGAAGAGTTCCTTGGTGTTGCTTCTCCAAATGTGGTGTGGATGAAGTAGATTGGTTTGGTTTGGATGGTTTCTGCCCTTAGGACAGAAATGGACAGAGAATGGAGTGAAATGGGGGAGGTTTTTGAGTGTGTAATGGACTGAAAAATGGATAGTTTCTGTGAGAGAGGGAGAGTGTGTCGAATCTAATGGAATGGAGAGGGGAAATAAGAGTGAATGATGGGCAGAAAATGGAGCAAAATGGTGTATGTAATGGAATGGATCCGAGATGGAGATTAGTGAGTGTTATGGACAGAAAATGGAGTGTAATAGGCTGTGTGTGATCCCCCCTGATCTGAGTCCGAAAATCCCTAAGTCTTGGTGCATTTCTGAATGAGTCTAATGATGGGGAGACAATCAGATTGGATCTTGGCTTTGTTTAACTCAGATGGCAGTGCATAAGTGATGGAATGATTGTGTTTCTGAGATAGTGGACGCATGGCATGGACAAGATCTGCAAGGATGTGTTTTGTTTAATCAAAATGCATGTGCAAAGTCTGCCACAAGGGAGTGGAACCTGCAAAGGTCAATTGGAGCACCAGAAAATGTTTATACAAGTCTAAAAATGGGAAGAACACACGGCATGGACAAAGGAATGGGTTGGATTTCTGAAATGATGGCATGAAATGGAATTTCTGGAATAAAGGATGCAAGGAATTACTTGTTTAATCACAATGCATGTGAATTTCTGTAAAGATGAATGCAAAAGGGAAATGGAATTGCATGTGAGTTCGGCAAAGTGTTTGAACATGCATGTGAATGCATGTTTTGGTGTAAATATTGCTGAATGGTTTAAGTAATGGGAGTTGGACAAAGCAAGGGAATACACGGCACAAGGTTGTGACATGCATGTGAATGCATGTTTTGATGTTTTAGAGGTGCATAATCTGATTTGGAACCAAATGGGAGTGCACGGGCAGGTTGTGGACATGCATGTGATTGCATGTTTTTGCGTTGTTTAGAACCACCCAAAGTGACTCCAATGCATCACTTTCTGTTTAGAACCATCCAATGTGGTCGAATTGCACCACATTTCATCATTTGCCTTCCGATTGATATTATTACACACTTGGCTGCACACTAACACAAAACAATGTAAAACGCAACTAGTTTACTCCAAAACAATCACAAAGATGCCAAATAAAGAAGATATAAATGCATGCAAAATGTGACTTAACAAAGGGCGCCATACGTTACCTTGACGCGGCGCGCCCGTATCACTGCTAAGGCTCAATTCCAAGCTAAGGTTCGATGAGTTTGCCATTTTTCAAAAGTGTTCAAAGAGAAGAGATGGAGTTAAATTTCAAAGGGCCGGAGTCGATTTTCAAGAATGGGAAATCTTCAGAGTGTGTTTGTTTGTTTTGATCGATAGCTCTATAAGAAGCCAAGGCGACGCGTCCACCGATTCAAAAGGCCGGAATTTCCGGCGTAATTTAGGCGACGCTTTCTCGGCTTTTCAGAAGACGCGTTCAACTTTGTCAAAAGTTCACGTGGAGGTCATCATCGCAGCTACACTTTTGCCGACAAGCGTAAATTTCGGCGACGCTTTCTCTGCTTTTCAGAAAACGCGTGCGACTTTGTCAAAAGAGCTCTGACAGAGCCGCATCCGCACTACCACGTGTCGTTCAGAAAGCGAAGGGGCGTCCGTTCAGAAATCGAAGAGCCGTTTGCTCAGAAATTGAAGAGACGTTTGTCGACAAGGGTAAAAGAACAGTACCACCACTTGATATTATCTCTATATATGTCGACCTTCGTCTTTTATGCCAAGGCAAACCTGAAGAAAATGTCCGACTCTTCCGCACCTCTGAGGGCGCTCTCCCAGCAACGCCTTTTGAAATACTCAATTTTTTCTCCCCCAAAGAAGATACCAGAAACCTGGAGTACAAATAAGGCAGAAGGAAACGGTCGATCGAAGCATGTGGAGACAGCCACAACAAATACATGTGCTGATTCATTCGCCGTTTCTTCAAAAGCAAAGGTATCTCATATCATCAAGGTCTAAAGCAAAAGTATCTCATATCATGCTCTTTCCCTGTCCTTTCCTTTGTCCTTGTTATTACTCGCATGGCTAAGTAAAACGAAAGCAATCAGAGGCACTTGGAGTCAGTCTTCTGTTCTGGAACCGACTGCCTGGAATCCATTCCTGATTGCTTACCTAGCGTTGCTCTCGAGTAGTCATCTTCAATGGTTGACACACTTCCAGAGAAGGGACCACTTCTGCAAGGGGAGCAAGCAAGGCAAAGGAAAATGATACATTGAAGCATGTGGAGACAAACATAGGCTGAGTTATCTTCCAACCCTTTTCAATACGAATTGGAAAGATTGAACAAAGAAACAGACCAAAGGAGTAAGCTCAGACCTTCGGGGGAGACCAAAAGAATCCTGCTGCCCATTTCAAGAGTAGCACAAAGGAAAATCAACGATGGGAGGAACCCCTATGGAATCAACAACATCAAGCCTCAATGCAATCACCAAGGAGAAGAGGGAATTTACACTCCATAACCAGATTTGCGTCTCTAAACTCTTCTCTTTGTTATTTACATTCTGCCATGTTTAGTATGTTTAAATGCTTTTTGTGTCTTTACTTATGCTTTGTATGAATCTATGCTTAAAACATTGAGGACAATGTTTGATTTAAGTGTGGGGGGGTAACTAATGTTGTTAATGCAAATTCGTGGGATTTTATCACCCATAACTTCAAATGTTGTTCCTTGCTGTTTTAAGGTGTTTTTAAGATGTTTTAGAGTGTTTTAGTATGTTTTGTTTTTATAAATCCGAAAATCACATAAAAATTTGAAAAAAACATGTTTTGAAAAGCCTAAAAAGAGTGTTTTGAGTCGTTTTTGTGTGTTTGTGTCTTAGGGTACCTTCCAACATAATGATAAGGATTTGGTTTGTAATTGCATGACTGTTAAAAAGAGTTATGAACATAGAGAAAAGTTTGATTTACTCTTGGTATATGCTTGGTTATGGTTATAATGTATGACTTCACATGCAATCATAAAAGAAAAATTTGTTTTTGTAACATGCTTGAAGGAAGGAACTCAAACAAACGCTACGACCCTGTGAGACTCGAGCCATTACCTTCTTTGGAGAGTTATTTTCTGTGATTCTTTGTTTTCTAAAGTTGTTGCATGATCTCATTATTCCTTGCTTGGTTGCTACTTAGAATGCAATTGTATCATGATAGAACTAAATGCTAGAACTTATATCCGTTTCATTCAAAGCATGATATTGATTACATAACATACAATAAGATGAAGTTATTAGTCAAGCCAAAGCCAAAAAGCCTATCCCTTTTCACATGTATTGTAGGATTACCCCTTTTGAGCCTTTTCAAGCTTATTTTCTTTGTTAACCCCTTGTTCTTAAAGGATAGTGAAGCATGACTTAGAATGAACTCCTTTTGATCCATATACTGCAGAAAATAAGTGTGGGGGAAGATAATATGGCACGGCCAAAGAATGAAATAGAGAAAAAAATTGTTGAAAAGAAAGGAAAAAAAAAAAAAGAGTTGAAAAATAAGTGAGAATGATCTCACAAGCATTGGTTATTGAATGAAGGGTCCAAAAGAGTGAATTTGACCCTAGTTGTTGCATGAATCTTCCCTTGTGTTTAAAAGTTGATTTCTGCCATTAAAAGTGAGTTTAAGTGTCAATTTCATTACTTCGCTTCCTATTACTTTAAGAACCTTTGTTTTACTTTACCTTTCTTTGTTAAACCATTACCCTTAGCCCCGTTACAACCCTCAACTTCTATCTTGATGTTATGTATTCAATATGTGGAGTTTGGAATTGATATGAGCTTATGGAATCACTGGTTCTCATTCTAAGTAGTAGCATTCCATTCATGAGATCATATTCATGTCATTATCGTAAATCCAGAAAATGCTTTCCTTGTTATAACATATGTGAGTGTTCGTCTACATGTTTACATCAATCTCTCACATATAACTAGTGTAGGGTGTGTAGTCAGAAAATCTGTGTGAAAATAGAGTGCATTCTAGTAAGGAATTGAGGAAATTCTCTAAGGCATGTTACTACATTCAAAACATGGTTTTAAATGCTTAATTGTGAAATAGTATGTGGTGACTATGATTAAGAATGTACTTAAGTGTGAAGATGACAAAAATCTATGGGACTAATGATTTTTAACTTGTCATGTGCATTGGAAATCCGTGAGACGATTGTTGGAAGGTGTAGGTTGTGTTTTGTTCGTTTTGTCTAGTTTCGTGTTCTTTTGTTGTTTTGTTTTGCTCGAGGACTAGCAAAAGATAAGTGTGGGGGTATTTGATAGGAGCATATTCATGCGACTTAAATGGCTTGTTCTCGTGCATTTACGTTATGTTTCTTTAGTTATTTTAGTCCTTTAAGCTATTTTCGTGTGTTTGTAGGTCCAAAGGGCTAAAGGAGCAAAAAGATGCATTTTGGAGACTTTTGGAGCACTTTTGGGCTAAGGATGGATAGCTTATGCTTGGCGCCAAAGTGTTGGACGAAATTGAAGACCTAATTGAAGACCAAAGTGTTGGAACCTTGTTCCCTTTAGTTTTAGGACATTTAAACCTTTCCAATTTCCTTAGCCGTGCATAACATTCCAACATTCCACTCCTTCATTTCAGCCACACTCCCACATATCATTACTTATCATCACCACTCATTACTTATCATCACCACTTATCACTTATCATAACCACATATCATATCACTTATCACTTATCACTTATCACTTATTATCATCACTTATCATATCACTTATCATAATCACTTATCACTTAACATGCACCCATCACCTAACACAAAACCTTGCAGCCACATGCATTCCCCTTTTGCACATGCTTTCCCATTTCATTATTCATTCACCTTAATCATTCCCTCACATGTTTTCCCAACCCATTGCAGCACATGCACATTCACCCTTCATTATTTCCATCCACATGCATTTATCATCATTCACCCTAGCTTTAATTCACATGCAAACACATTCATTTCAGCCACATGCATCTCCCATCTCATTTCCAGATTGTCCCCTTGCACATGCAGCCACTTATTCAAAGCACATGCATTTCCACCCTTTAATCACATGCATAAATCAGCCACATGCATCTCCCATCACCATTCCAGATTTCCACCACCCTCCTAGCTGTCATGTTCCCCCCATTTCACCTATAAATAACCCTTCATTGCAGCCACAAGGGGGGGGATCCATTCACCACAGAAATAAGGCCTTTGTGCCAGAAATTCACCCATTCCACAAACACTTCCATTCCATTGTACATACCACCAACACTTCCCCCTTTGTGCCGTGAGTTTCCCTTACAATCCAAACACCATCCTTCCATTCCTCCACCACTACCCAAACCATTCACACCATCAAACTATCCTTAGACCTTGTGCTACAACGAAGAGGAAGAGAAGAGTGCCTAAACGTTCATACAATTCAAGTTTGAGTTGTTGGAATGTTTAGGTGTTTCTTTGATTTCAATGTTTAATTTCAATACTCTTTGTATTGTACGTATGAGGAATGGAAGAGAAGAGTGCCTAAACGTTCATACAATTCAAGTTTGAGTTGTTGGAATGTTTAGGTGTTTCTTTGATTTCAAAGTTATGAGGAAATTCGAAATATATGTTTATGCTTACATTTTGATTTGATTACTTCTAATTGCGTTTCATAAGTTGTGATTCAATTTGTTTAACCGTTTGATTGATAACTTATTTATGTATGTTTATTGAGAGTGCACGCTTAATTTTCATGCATGAATATGACGCTAGAATATAAGTGAGTTTCACCTAATAGTTACGAACTTATATTCACAAGTAGTGGAGGTTGCTTATAAACAATCGCGTTAAACGAATTCTTGGCATAAGTTTCATGCAATCATAGTAACGAATGCCTCGTCAACACTTATAATTTTCATAGAGCGTAATGATTCTTGCTTGTACCTCTTCTATGCATTCATGTTGAGGACTTGTGGGGAATGTTTTGAATTGTCGCATGCATCATCCAATTCAATAACGTTAGGAAGATTTGAAGGTTAATTAGTGCATCACGGTTAACTTGGGGTGTTGAGAATTCATGGTTTATTGAAATGCAATTGGAAATCATTTTATTATGCAAGTGTAACATGTGTGGAGATGAACCCTTCTAGCTAGCATTCATCCATTCATTTTCATCGCATTCATATTTACATTATGCCTTTAATTCGAATCTGTACATTTTAGTTTAATTTCATCCAAAACCAATCCCCCTTTACTTTAATGTCCAATTTAGTTGGAAATACATTTAGTTTGTGTTTATGAGTGTTTTGATTCATTTTATTTCCCAATTTCGTCCAAATTCACCAAAGTGCTCAAAACTGCCCAGAAAGTGATTTTAAGGCAGTTTTGAGTGTTTTGGGTGATGTTTGAGTCTTTTGGTTTGTTTTAGTGTTTTAAAGTTTAGTTTTGCGTTCTTTGAGTCTAGTATAGTGTTTTATATTGTGCTTTTACGTTTGAATCAAACCATAATCTTAAATTCGTCCAACATTGGGTTTAAGGTCAGAAACTGCCTAGTTAGTGTTTTTAGGCAGTTTTGAGTCTTTTGAACTTGTTTTGAGTCCTTTGAGTCTTTGTGAACGTTTTTAACTTTGTTTTTACGTTTTTGAGTCAAATCCAAGTGATTAACAATCCCTCCTAATCCCCGGTCCAGAACGATCCCTACTTATACATATACTACAATTTGACGAAAAGAGGGTTTAATTTGTGTGCGTTTAAAGCCCGCATCATCAAGCTTCCTCTTCATGCCCGTCGAATAGTTGTTTGCAAGCACGTGCAAACTTCTATTCTCATACTTCAGCTGCTGGACCTCCTGCTTGAGACTTTCCACCTCTGCCATCAATGATTCCACCTGACGGGAGCGGGCAAGCAGGCGTTGGCCCATGTTGGACACAGAACTCGCACACTGAACACTAAGTGCGAGGGACTCTTGAACGGCCAACTCATCGGACCGTCCTGACAGCAGCCTACTCTCTTTTGGAGTGAGGAGGTTCCTAGCTACTATTGTAGCTGTTGTGGCGTCCTGCATCACGGAGTCTTCACCTGTGAGAGGACCGTTAGAAGATAAGAAAGAAGGGCGCCATACGTTACCTTGACGCAGCGCGCCCGTATCACTGCTGAGACTCAATTCTAAGCTAAGGTTTGATGAGTTTGCCATTTTTCAAAAGTGTTCAAAGAGGTGGGGTGGATGGAGTTAATTCTCAAAGGGCCGGAGTCGATTTTCAAGAATGGGAAATCTTCAGAGTGTGTTTGTTGTGGTGATCGATAGCTCTATAAAAAGCCAAGGCGACGCGTCCACCGATTCAAAAAGCCGGAATTTCCGGCGTAATTTAGGCGACGTTTTCTCGGCTTTTCAGAAGACGCGTTCAACTTTGTCAAAAGATTTCTTCTTTTCAGACAACACGTGGAGGCCATCATCGTAACTACACATCTTTAGCCGACAAGCGCAAAGTTCGGCGACGCTTTCTCTGCTTTTCAGAAAACGCGTGCAGCTTTGTCAAAAGAGCCGCATCCACACTACTACGTGTCGTTCAGAAAGCGAAGGGGCGTCGTTCAGAGATCGAAGAGGCGTCTGCTCAGAAATCGAAGAGGCGTTTTCAAAGATCGAAGAGGCGCCACTATTTCAAAAAGCCGGATTTGCGGGATCAAAACGTTTGTCGACAAGGGTAAAAGAACAATACCACCACTTGATATTATCTCTATATATGTCGACCTTCGTCTTTTATGGCAAGGCAAACCTGAAGAAAAATGCCCAACTCTCCCTCACCTCTGAGGGCGCACTCCCAGCAAAGCCTTTCGAAATACTCAATTCTTTCTTCTTCCCCAAAGATGATACCAGATGCCTGGAGTACATATGACCCAGGAGGAAACGGCGGATTGAAGCATGTGCTGATTCATTCACCGCTTCTTCAAAAGCAAAGGTATCTCATATCATCAAGGTCAAAAGCAAAAGTATCTCATATCATGCTCTTTCCCTGTCCTTTTCTTTGTCCTTGTTCTTACTCGCATGGCAAAGTGAAAGAAGCAATCAGCCGGCACTTGGAGTCAGTCTTCCGATCTGGTTCCGACTGCCTGGAATCTATTCCTGGTTGCTTACCTAGCGTTGCTCTCGAGTAGTCATCTTCAACGGTTAATACACTTCCAAAGAAGGGACCACTCCTGCAAAGATTGAACAAAGAAATAGATAGCAGGAGGAAGCTCAGACCTTTGGGGGAGACCCTAAAGGGAATCCTGCTGCCCAGTTTAAGAGTAGCACAAAGGAAAATCAACGATGGGCGGAAACCAGTTCAAGAGTAAGCCTGTGGAATCATCAAGATCAACCCATGCAATCACCAAGGAGAAGAGGGAATTTACACTCCATAACCAGATTTGCGTCCCTAAACTCTTCTCTTTGCTAGTTACATTCTGCTATGTTTAGTATGTTTAAGTGCTTTTTGTGTGTTTACTTATGTTTTGTGTGAATCTATGCTTAAAACATTGAGGACAATGTTTGATTTAAGTGTGGGGGGGTAACTAAGTATATTTAATGCAAATTCGTGGGATTTTATCACCCATAACTTCAAATGTTGTTCCTTGCTGTTTTAAGGTGTTTTTAAGTTGTTTTAGAGTGTTTTAGTATGTTTTGTTTTTATAACTCCGAAAATCACATAAAAATTTGAAAAACATGTTTTAAAAAAGCCTAAAAAGAGTGTTTTGAGTCGTTTTTGTGTGTTTGTGTCTTAGGGTACCTTCCAACACAATGATAAAACACAATGATAAGGATTTGGTTTGTAATTGCATGACGGTTAAAAAGAGTTATAAACATAGAGAAAAGTTTGATTTACTCTTGGTATATGCTTGGTTATGGTTATAATGTATGACTTCACATGCAATCATAAAAGAAAAATTTGTTTTTGTAACATGCTTGAAGGAAGGAACTCAAACAAACGCTACAACTCTGTGAAACTCGAGCCATTACCTTCTTTGGAGAGTTATAATCTGTGATTCTTTGTTTTCTAAAGTTGTTGCATGATCTCATTATTCCTTGCTTGGTTGCTACTTAGAATGCAATTGTATCATGATAGAACTAAATGCTAGAACTTATATCCGTTTCATTCAAAGCATGATATTGAATTGCATAACATATATCAAGATGAAGTTGTGTAGTTGCCACCATAGCCAAATAGCCTTACTTCCCATATTTCGTATATGTTGTAAG
The DNA here is from genome assembly GCF_041283825.1 of Pyrus communis. Classification (NCBI taxonomy): domain Eukaryota; kingdom Viridiplantae; phylum Streptophyta; class Magnoliopsida; order Rosales; family Rosaceae; genus Pyrus; species Pyrus communis. The sequence goes on from NC_142566.1 coordinate 10,971,139, forward strand.
TTTTACCCCCGTTGAGCCTTGTTTAGCCTTTATTCTTTGTTTACCCACATTATCCTCACCTAGCCTAGTGTAGGACAGTCCACACCCTTGTTCTTAAATGATAGTGAGCATGACTAAAATGAATTCCTTTTGAGTACATTATGAAAGAAAATGAGTGTGGGGGAGAGAATGTTTTGTTCTTAAGTGTTTATGTATGTTTTGAGAGGCAAAAGAAAAGAAAAAATTGTGAAAAACATATGAAAAAAAAAAGAAAAACAGAAAAGAAAAGAAAGAAAGAAAGAAAAAGGAAAAAAGAGCTTGTTCCCCCTTGTTGTTCAAAAGTTGAGTTTTCATTCAAAAGTGAATTCTAAGTTAATTCAAATGCTTTGCTCGCTATTTCTTTAAGAACCTTTGTTTTCCATATCCCTTCTTTGTTAGCCAAACACCTTTAGCCCCGTTTCAACCCTTATGCTTCTATCTTGATCGTTATGTGTTCAATAATGTGGAGTTTGGAATTGATATGAGCTTATGGAATCATTGGTTTTCATCCTAAGTGATGCGAAATATATTAAGCACACAAATTAAACCCTCTTCTGACAATTGTAGCAAAGTATGTAAGTAGGGATCGTTCAAAACTGGGGATTAGGAGGGATTGCTAAACTCTTGAAAACTGACCTAAGAACTCCAAAACAAAGTTAAAAACACTAATTTGGACTCAAAGAATGAAAAACCAAAGTTAAAACACTAAAACAAAACAAAAACTCAAAACAGCAACTAGAAGACTCAAAACTGCCTAAAAACCACTTTCTGGGCAGTTTTGAGCACCTACACTAATTTGGACGAAATTGGTTGAAAACTTGACTCAAAACACTTAAAAACATGAACCAAAACAATTTCTAACTAAATTGAGACTTCAAAGTAAAGGGGGATTTGATTTGGACGAAATTAAAGTTGAGAAAACAGATTGCAAAGTAAAACTGATTTTGAAACGTTTTTGGGGTTTTTAATGGATGATGGACTAGTTAGGGGTTCCTTCTCCACACATGACAAGTATGCAAATGACTCGATTTCCAGTTATTCCTTCATAGAATTATGAATGACAATGCCCCAAATTAACCGTGACATCACTAGTTAATTCTCAAGTTTTCCTTGTGTTATTGAATTGGATGACATCATACGACAACCCAAAGTATTCTTCAAAAGTTCCTTACATGACATCATAATAAAGATACAATCAAAGATCATTACGTTCAATGAAAACTATAAGCATTGACAAAGCACTTGTGACTATGACATCATGACACTTATGCTAGGAATTGAACTTAACGCGATTGTGACTAGCAACCTTCACTACTTGTGAATATAATTGTGTGACAATTATGTGAAACAAACTTATATTCTAGCATCATATTCATGCAAGCCAATTAAGTGTCGACCCCTAATTAACAAACACAAATACGTTATTACTCGCACAGTTAAGCCAATTGCATTCACGATTCAAGAACTCATAACTGGAATTTATCAAATCAATTTGCACACATAGTTATGGCTTTGAAATCACCCCTAACCAATAAGGGTTTAGCCACTCATGTTCATAGCAAAATGAAAGGAAAATAAATTAAACATTGAAATCATAAAACGAATTACACCTAGAATGCACCAACGACGAAGCTTGAGCATCCAAGAGTCTTTCCTTCTTCCTCCTTGCTACGGCACAAAGGTGGATGGGATGGTTGGGATGTGTTTTAGGATCAGGGATTATGGAATTGGATGGAGGATAGGCACGGCAAGGTGTAGTGTTTGGCTGGAATTGTGTTTCTAGGATTTTAGGATGTGTAGAGTGGTGTGGCTAGATGAATGGACGAAAATTGGGTGAATGAGTGATCCCCCCAAGTGCCTTGCTGCAAAGCCTTATTTATAGGGCTAGGAAAGGTTTTTGAACTTAGTTGAAACACTTAAAGGATATATGTGTGTATGATGCGAAAATAGTTAAACACACAAATTAAACCCTATGGATGACAATTGTAGTAAATGAGCAAATAGGGATCGTTCTAGACCGGGGATTAACTAGGGATGCTAATCAATGTGAAATTGACTCAAAAACGTAAGAACACAATATAAAACACTTACTAGACTCAAAGAATGCAAAACTAAACTTTAAAACACTAAAACAAACCAAAAGACTCAAACATCACCCAAAACACTCAAAACTGCCTTAAAAACACTTTCTGGGCAGTTTTGGACACTTTGGTGAATTTGGACGAATTTGTGTAACAAATTGAATCAAAACACTTAAAAACACAAACTAAGACACTTTCTAACTAAGTTGGACACTAAAGTAAAGGGGGATTAAGGTTTTGACGAAATTAAATTAAATAAAACAAGTTAATAAACTAGGCAGATTGTATAAACGGATTTGAGAAACAAGATGATGGATGGATTAGTTAGAGGTCCATTCTCCACACATGACACATTTATATATGAATCGATTCTCCAATTGCTTTTCATTATCTATGATGCTCAACACCCCAAGTTAACTGATGCGAGATTTATACGCACACAAATTAAACCCTCTTTTTGTCAATTGTAGTATAAGTATAAGTAGGGATCGTTCTGGACCGGGGATTAGGAGGGATTGTTAATCACTTGGATTTGACTCAAAAACATAAAAACAAAGTTAAAAACGTTCACAAAGACTCAAAGGACTCAAAACAAGTTCAAAAGACTCAAAACTGCCTAAAAACACTAACTAGGCAGTTTCTGACCTTAACCCCAATGTTGGACGAATTTAGGATTATGGCTTGATTCAAACGTAAAATAACAATATAAAACACTATACTAGACTCAAAGAATGCAAAACTAAACTTTAAAACACTAAAACAAACCAAAAGACTCAAACATCACCCAAAACACTCAAAACAGCCTTAAAATCACTTTCTGGGCAGTTTTGAGCACTTTGGTGAATTTGGACGAATTTTGGGAAATAAATTGAATCAAAACACTTTAAAACATAAACTAAACAAAGTCTAAACACTAAAGAACAAGAAAGTAAAGGGGGGGGTTAGGTTTTGACGAATTTAAACTAAAAGAACAGATTGTAAGTAAAAGCAAAATGTAAATATGAATGTGTGATAGAATTGAATGGAATGAAGGCTAGCTAAGGGGTTCATCTCCATACATGTTATACTTGCATAATAAAATGATTTCCAATTGCATTTCAATAAACCATGAAACTCAACACCCCGGGTTAACCGTGATGCACTAATTAACCTTCAAATCTTCCTAACGTTATTGAATTGGATGATGCATGCGACAATTCAAAACATTCCCCACAAGTCCTCAACATGAATGCATAGAAGAGGTACAAGCAAGAATCATTACGCTCTATGAAAATTATAAGTGTTGACGAGGCATTCGTTACTATGATTGCATGAAACTTATGCCAAGAATTTGTTTAACACGATTGTTTATAAGCAACCTCCACTACTTGTGAATATAAGTTCGTAACTATTAGGTGAAACTCACTTATATTCTAGCGTCATATTCATGCATGAAAATTAAGCGCGCATTCTCAATAAACATACATAAATAAGTTATCAATCAAACGGTTAAACAAATTGAATCCACAACTTATGAAACGCAATTAGAAGTAATCAAATCAAAATGCAAGCATAAACATATATTTCGAATTCCCCCCTAGCCAAGGGGGGTTTAGTTGAATTTAAACATTGGAATCAAAGAAACACCTAAACATTCCAACAACTCAAACTTGAATTGTATGAACGTTTAGGCACTCTTCTCTTCCATTCCTCATACGTACAAAACAAAGAGTATTGAAATTAAACATTGAAATCAAAGAAACACCTAAACATTCCAACAACTCAAACTTGAATTGTATGAACGTTTAGGCACTCTTCTCTTCCTCTTCGTTGTAGCACAAGGTCTAAGGATAGTTTGATGGTGTGAATGGTTTGGGGAGTGGTTGGAGTGGCTGCAATGGAGGAGAAAAGTGTTTTGGTGGCTGCAATGAGGGTGTGGAGAGGTTTTGACGAATTTCTGGAATATGGAAGAGTGTATGAATGAAATGTGTATGCAATGGATGCTTATTTATAGGTGAAATGGGGGGAACATGACAGCTAGGAGGGAATGTGGCTGCATGTTTGAATGATTAAAGGATGCATGTGGGTTGGAATTGCATGTGCAATGAATATGTGGCTGCATGTGCAAGGGGACAATCTGAAAATGCATGTGAAAGCATGTGTTGGCTGCAATGATGAAATGGATGGGAGTGCATGTGGCTTAATTAATTAAAGGGAGTGCATGTGCAATGTTTTAAAGGATGGAATGCATGTGAATATGATGGAAATCTGATGGGAGATGGAATGGGATGTTTTGCATGTGAATTAAAGAGTAAATGCATGTGAATTAAAGAGTGAATGCATGTGCAATGACAGCTAGGTTGAATATGCATGTGGAATGGCTGATTTATTTGAAGATGCATGTGTAATGAAGTGGAATGACAGCTAGGTTATGATGATGAATGCATGTGGCTGATTTAATTGAATAGGAAAGCATGTGGATTTAATGGTTTAAAGGGTGAATGCATGTGGATGCATGTGTTGATGAATGGGATTAGGAAAGGCTTAAATGTCCTAAAACTAAAGGGAACAAGGTTCCAACACTTTGGTCTTCAATTAGGTCTTCAATTTCGTCCAACACTTTGGCTCCAAGCATAAGCTATCCATCCTTAGTCCAAAAGTGCTCCAAAAGTCTCCAAAATGCATCTTTTTGCTCCTTTAGCCCTTTGGACCTACAAACACACGAAAATAGCTTAAAGTACTAAAATAACTAAAGAAACATAACGTAAATGCACGAGAACAAGCCATTTAAGTCGCATGAATATGCTCCTATCAAATACCCCCACACTTATCTTTTGCTAGTCCTCGAGCAAAACAAAACAAAAGAAACCAAAAACAAAACAAAACGAACAAAACACAACCTATACCTTCCAACAATCGTCTCAGGGATTTCCAATGCACATGACAAGTTAAAAATCATTATTCCTACAGATTTTAGCCATCTTTACACTTAAGTACATTTTTAATCATAGTCACCACATACTAGTTCACAATTAAGCATTTAAAACCATGTTTTGAATGTAGTAACATGCCTTAGAGAATTCCCTCAATTCCTTACTAGATGTACTCTCGTTTTTCACACAGATTTTCTAACTTCACACCCTACACTAGTTATATGTGAGAAGATTGATGTAAACATGAAAACGAACACTCACATATATGTATCATAAAGAGAGCAATTTCTGGAGTTAATAAGCATGTTTAGGTATGATCTCATGAATGGAATGCTACTACTTAGAAGCGAGAACCAGTGACACCATAAGCTTATACCAAGTTCAAACTCCACAAATTGAAACACATAACAATCAAGATAGAAGTCAAAGGGTTGTAACGAGGCTAGGCAATTGGCTAACAATGAAAGGTGAAGGACAAGCAAACATTCTTAAAGCAATAGTGAGCAAAGTATTGAATTAGGTACTTAGAATTCCCTTTAGAACGCAGAAGTCAACTTTGAACACCCAAGGGGAAGTCACAAAACTTCGGGCCATATTCAACTTTTTGGGCCCTTTCTTCAACAATCACACTTGTGAGTCCATTCTCACTTATTTTCACTCTTTTTCTTTCTTTTCTTCTTCTTTTTCTCACATTTTTTTTTTCTTTTTCCCGTGCCTCCTTTAAGACTTAGGCACATACATACACACAAAAATCCCTTCCCCCACACTTATTTTCTGCAACATATTAATCAAAAGGAATTCATTATCCGTCATGCTTACTATGCTTCAAGAACAAGGGTACGGATGGTCCTAATCTAGGCTAGGTGAGGGGTGATGTGGGTTAACAAAGAACATGGGCTAAACAAGGCTCAACGGGGTTAAAACTTACAACATATACGAAATATGGGAAGTAAGGCTATTTGGCTATGGTGGCAACTACACAACTTCATCTTGATATATGTTATGCAATTCAATGTCATGCTTTGAATGAAACGGATATAAGTTCTAGCATTTAGTTCTATCATGATACAATTGCATTCTAAGTAGCAACCAAGCAAGGATAATGAGATCATGCAACAACTTTAGAAAACAAAGAATCACAGAAAATAACTCTCCAAAGAAAGTAATGGCTCGAGTCTCACAGGGATGTAGCGTTATTATGAGTTTCTTCCTTCAAGCATGTTACAAAAACGAATTTTTCTTTTATGATTGCATGTGAAGTCATACATTATAACCATAACCAAGCATATACCAAGAGTAAATCAAACTTTCATCCATGTTTATAACTCTCTTTAACAGTCATGCAATTACAAACCAAATCCTTATCATTGTGTTGGAAGGTACCCTAAGACACAAACACACAAAAACGACTCAAAACACTCTTTTTAGGCTTTTTAAAACATGTTTTTCAACTTTTTATGTGATTTTCGAAGTTATAAAACAAAACATACTAAAAACACTCTAAGACAACTTAAAAACACCTTAAAACAGCAAGGAACAACATTTGAAGTAATGGGTGATAAAATCCCACGAATTTGCATTAAATATACTTAGTTACCCCCCCCACACTTAAATCAAACATTGTCCTCAATGTTTTAAGCATAGATTCACACAAAACATAAGTAAACTCACAAAAAGCACTTAAACATACTAAACATGGCAAAATGTAATTAACAAAGAGAAGAGTTTAGAGACGCAAATCTGGTTATAGAGTGTAAATTCCATCTTCTCCTTGGTAATTGCATTGAGGCTTTTGATCTTTGTGATTCCACAGGCTTACTCTTGAACTGGTTTCTGCCCATCGTTGATTTTCCTTTGTGCTACTTCTTGAACTGGGCAGCATGATGGTTCTTTTGGTCTCCCCCGAAGGTCTGAGCTTACCCCTTTGGTCTGTTTCTTTGTTCAATCTTTCCAATTCGTATTGAAAAGGGTTGGAGGATAACTCAGCCTAAGTTTGTCTCCACATGCTTCAATGTATCATTTTCCTTGCCTTGCTTGCTCCCCTTGCAGAAGTGGTCCCTTCTCTGGAAGTGTGTCAACCGTTGAAGATGACTACTCGAGAGCAACGCTAGGTAAGCAATCAGGAATGGATTCCAGGCAGTCGGTTCCAGAACAGAAGACTGACTCCAAGTGCCTCTGATTGCTTTCGTTTTACTTTGCCATGCGAGTAATAACAAGGACAAAGGAAAGGACAGGGAAAGAGCATGATATGAGATACTTTTGCTTTAGACCTTGATGATATGAGATACCTTTGCTTTTGAAGAAACGGCGAATGAAGCAGCACATGTATTTGTTGTGGTTGTCTCCACATGCTTCGATCGACCGTTTCCTTCTGCCTTATTTGTACTCCAGGTTTCTGGTATCTTCTTTGGGGGAGAAAAAATTGAGTATTTCAAAAGGCGTTGCTGGGAGAGCGCCCTCAGAGGTGCGGAAGAGTTGGACATTTTCTTCAGGTTTGCCTTGCCATAAAAGACGAAGGTCGACATATATAGAGATAATATCAAGTGGTGGTACTGTTCTTTTACCCTTGTCGACAAACGTCTCTTCAATTTCTGAGCAAACGGCTCTTTGATTTCTAAACGGACGCCCCTTCGATTTCTGCACAGGCGCCCCTTCACTTTCTGAACGACACGTGGTAGTGCGGATGCGGCTCTGTCAGAGCTCTTTTGACAAAGTCGCACGCGTTTTCTGAAAAGCAGAGAAAGCGTCGCCGAAATTTACGCTTGTCGGCAAAAGTGTAGCTGCGATGATGACCTCCACGTGAACTTTTGACAAAATTGAACGCGTTTTCTGAAAAGCAGAGAAAGCGTCGCCGAACTTCCGCCGGAAATTTCGGCTTTTTGAATCGGTGGACGCGTCGCCTTGGCTTTTTTTATAGGGCTATCGATCACCACAACAAACACACTCTGAAGAATTCCCATTCTTGAACATCGTCTCCGGCCCTTTGAAATTTAACTCCATCCACCCCTTCTCTTTGAACACTTTTGAAAAATGGCAAACCCATCGAACCTTAGCTTGGAATTGAGCCTTAGCAGTGATACGGGTGTGCCGCGTCAAGGTAACATATGGCGCCCTTCTTTCTTATCTTCTAACGGTCCTCTTTCAGGTGAAGACTCCGTGATGCAGGACGCCACAACAGCTACAATAGTAGCTAGGAACCTCCTCACTCCTAAGGATAGTAGGCTGCTTTCAGGACGGTCCGATGAGTTGGCCGTTCAAGAGTCCCTCGCTCTTAGCGTTCAGTGTGCAGGCTCTGTGTCCAACATGGGCCAACGCCTTCTTGCTCGCTCCCGTCAGGTTGAATCGTTGATGGCAGAGGTGGAAAGTCTCAAGCAGGAGATCAAACTGCTTAAGCACGAGAATAGAAGTCTGCACGTGCTTGCCAACAATTATTCGACGGGCATGAAGAGGAAGCTTGATGAGCTGCAAGAATCCAATGGTCGAATGCAAAGTGACCGTCAAAGTGACCGTCAAAGGCTTGCGGCTTACTTCCAGAGGCACATTTTTCCTGGCTCGTCCAGCGTTTGGCCAAGTATTGGGGCCTGGAATGCTCCCGCTCCGATGCCTCCCGCATCTATGCCTCCCGCTCCGATGCCTCCCGCATCTATGCCTTCCGCTTCGACGCCTTCCGCTCCGATGCCTCCTGCTTCTAGAGTTTTGCCCAGTAGTGGGGCTTTAAGCAAACGACCTCTGTGAAGGCTCCATCTTTCTCCATGTTTAGTATCTTTTTTTTTTTTTTTTTTTTTTTTTTTGAACATGCTTTGTTTTATTCAGTGCATTGGGTTGCCTCCCAAGTAGCGCTTTCTTTTACGTCTTGTAGCCGGACGAAGAACCCAATCACTCCAGGATACGTTCACGAATCGGATGAGAACTCCGAGTCATAAACTAGTACCTAAAACAAGAAACAAAATAAGAGTAAGAATCTGGAATAAAAATAAAAACAAACGAAAATAAAACAATCCAAGGGATTAGCAAATTTTCTAATCCCCGGCAACGGCGCCAAAATTTGATGCGAGAATAATTAAACACACAAATTATGTTTAAGTGCTTTTTGTGAGTTTACTTATGTTTTGTGTGAATCTATGCTTAAAACATTGAGGACAATGTTTGATTTAAGTGTGGGGGGGGTAACTAAGTATATTTAATGCAAATTCGTGGGATTTTATCACCCATTACTTCAAATGTTGTTCCTTGCTGTTTTAAGGTGTTTTTAAGTTGTCTTAGAGTGTTTTTAGTATGTTTTGTTTTATAACTTCGAAAATCACATAAAAAGTTGAAAAACATGTTTTAAAAAGCCTAAAAAGAGTGTTTTGAGTCGTTTTTGTGTGTTTGTGTCTTAGGGTACCTTCCAACACAATGATAAGGATTTGGTTTGTAATTGCATGACTGTTAAAGAGAGTTATAAACATGGATGAAAGTTTGATTTACTCTTGGTATATGCTTGGTTATGGTTATAATGTATGACTTCCCCGGCAACGGCGCCAAAATTTGATGCGAGATTTATACGCACACAAATTAAACCCTCTTTTTGTCAATTGTAGTATAAGTATAAGTAGGGATCGTTCTGGACCGGGGATTAGGAGGGATTGTTAATCACTTGGATTTGACTCAAAAACATAAAAACAAAGTTAAAAACGTTCACAAAGACTCAAAGGACTCAAAACAAGTTCAAAAGACTCAAAACTGCCTAAAAACACTAACTAGGCAGTTTCTGACCTTAACCCCAATGTTGGACGAATTTAGGATTATGGCTTGATTCAAACGTAAAATAACAATATAAAACACTATACTAGACTCAAAGAATGCAAAACTAAACTTTAAAACACTAAAACAAACCAAAAGACTCAAACATCACCCAAAACACTCAAAACAGCCTTAAAATCACTTTCTGGGCAGTTTTGAGCACTTTGGTGAATTTGGACGAATTTTGGGAAATAAATTGAATCAAAACACTTTAAAACATAAACTAAACAAAGTCTAAACACTAAAGAACAAGAAAGTAAAGGGGGGGGTTAGGTTTTGACGAATTTAAACTAAAAGAACAGATTGTAAGTAAAAGCAAAATGTAAATATGAATGTGTGATAGAATTGAATGGAATGAAGGCTAGCTAAGGGGTTCATCTCCATACATGTTATACTTGCATAATAAAATGATTTCCAATTGCATTTCAATAAACCATGAAACTCAACACCCCGGGTTAACCGTGATGCACTAATTAACCTTCAAATCTTCCTAACGTTATTGAATTGGATGATGCATGCGACAATTCAAAACATTCCCCACAAGTCCTCAACATGAATGCATAGAAGAGGTACAAGCAAGAATCATTACGCTCTATGAAAATTATAAGTGTTGACGAGGCATTCGTTACTATGATTGCATGAAACTTATGCCAAGAATTTGTTTAACACGATTGTTTATAAGCAACCTCCACTACTTGTGAATATAAGTTCGTAACTATTAGGTGAAACTCACTTATATTCTAGCGTCATATTCATGCATGAAAATTAAGCGCGCATTCTCAATAAACATACATAAATAAGTTATCAATCAAACGGTTAAACAAATTGAATCCACAACTTATGAAACGCAATTAGAAGTAATCAAATCAAAATGCAAGCATAAACATATATTTCGAATTCCCCCCTAGCCAAGGGGGGTTTAGTTGAATTTAAACATTGGAATCAAAGAAACACCTAAACATTCCAACAACTCAAACTTGAATTGTATGAACGTTTAGGCACTCTTCTCTTCCATTCCTCATACGTACAAAACAAAGAGTATTGAAATTAAACATTGAAATCAAAGAAACACCTAAACATTCCAACAACTCAAACTTGAATTGTATGAACGTTTAGGCACTCTTCTCTTCCTCTTCGTTGTAGCACAAGGTCTAAGGATAGTTTGATGGTGTGAATGGTTTGGGGAGTGGTTGGAGTGGCTGCAATGGAGGAGAAAAGTGTTTTGGTGGCTGCAATGAGGGTGTGGAGAGGTTTTGACGAATTTCTGGAATATGGAAGAGTGTATGAATGAAATGTGTATGCAATGGATGCTTATTTATAGGTGAAATGGGGGGAACATGACAGCTAGGAGGGAATGTGGCTGCATGTTTGAATGATTAAAGGATGCATGTGGGTTGGAATTGCATGTGCAATGAATATGTGGCTGCATGTGCAAGGGGACAATCTGAAAATGCATGTGAAAGCATGTGTTGGCTGCAATGATGAAATGGATGGGAGTGCATGTGGCTTAATTAATTAAAGGGAGTGCATGTGCAATGTTTTAAAGGATGGAATGCATGTGAATATGATGGAAATCTGATGGGAGATGGAATGGGATGTTTTGCATGTGAATTAAAGAGTAAATGCATGTGAATTAAAGAGTGAATGCATGTGCAATGACAGCTAGGTTGAATATGCATGTGGAATGGCTGATTTATTTGAAGATGCATGTGTAATGAAGTGGAATGACAGCTAGGTTATGATGATGAATGCATGTGGCTGATTTAATTGAATAGGAAAGCATGTGGATTTAATGGTTTAAAGGGTGAATGCATGTGGATGCATGTGTTGATGAATGGGATTAGGAAAGGCTTAAATGTCCTAAAACTAAAGGGAACAAGGTTCCAACACTTTGGTCTTCAATTAGGTCTTCAATTTCGTCCAACACTTTGGCTCCAAGCATAAGCTATCCATCCTTAGTCCAAAAGTGCTCCAAAAGTCTCCAAAATGCATCTTTTTGCTCCTTTAGCCCTTTGGACCTACAAACACACGAAAATAGCTTAAAGTACTAAAATAACTAAAGAAACATAACGTAAATGCACGAGAACAAGCCATTTAAGTCGCATGAATATGCTCCTATCATTAACCGTGATGCACTAATTAACTCTCAAATTTTCCTTATGTTATTGAATTGGATGATGCATGCGACAATTCAAATCATTCTCCAATGGTTCTCAACATGAATGCATAGAAGAGATACAATGAGAGATCATTATGCTCTATGAGAAATATAAGTGTTGACGAGGCAATTGTAACTATGAATGCATGATACTTTTGCCGAGAATTCAATTAACGCGGTTGTGACTAGCAACCTTCACTACTCATGTTTATAAACTTGTGACGATTAGGTGAAACTCGTTTATAAACTAGCATCGAGTTTATGCATGAAGACTAAGTATGCATCCCTAATCAACATACAAAAACAAGTTTTTAATAAACATGATAATTGAATTACAATCACAACTTAACAAATCACAATTGGAAGAAATCAATTCATATTTCAAACATGTTCATGGCTTCAAACTTTCCCCTAACTAATTAGGGGTTTAGCCACTCATGATTACAACAAACTTAGAGAGTAATAACAAAGTAAACATTGAAAACAAGAATCGAAGTACACCTAAAAATTCCAACAACTCAATCTTGAATTGTATGAACGTTTAGGCCTCTTCTCCTCTAGTTGCTGCGGCACAAGGGGTTTTGGTGAGTTTTGGGGGTTATGGATGATGTAGAATGATGTGTTTAGGGTAGGGATGGATGTAGGGGAAGGCAAGGAGTGTTTTTGGGCAGAAAATATGAAGAATGGTGGAGTATGGCTGTGTTAGAGAGAGGGAATGAATTTCTGGCGTGAATGAATGTGAATATGAGATGGTTTTCTGAATATGGAAGAGTGAGTGATTTGTGGCTGCAATGGGTGCTTATTTATAGGTGAAAAAGAGGGAATATGACAGCTAGGAACTTGGTGGAAAGCTGAAAATGCATGTGCAATGTTTTGGGAGAAAATGGGAGTGCATGTGGCTGCAATGGATTAAAGGGTGAATGCATGTGCAATGATGAAGTGGGATGGCTGAAATTGTAAGGGGAATGCATGTGGGTGAATGTGTGGCTGCATGGTTGAATGATTAAAGGGTGCATGTGGCTGAATTGGTGGTGCAAAAAGAATGAATAATGAAATGGGAAAGCATGTGCAAGGTTTTGGTGTGAATGATTGAATGTGCATGTGGCTGATATGGATTAGGAATCCTTCAATTTCGTCCATTCCTTTTGCTCCAAACATAAGCTATCCATTCCAAGTCCAATTTTGCTCCAAAATGCTCCAAAATGCATCTTTTTGCTTCCTTAGCCATATGAACCTAAAAACACACGAAAATGGCTTAAACTACTAAAACAACTATGAATTAACAATATAAATGCACGAAAACAAGCTAAGTAAGTCGCCTAAATATGCTCCTATCAAATTCCCCCACACTTAGCTTTTGCTAGTCCTCGAGCAAAACAAAACGAAAGAAACTAAAAACAAACCAAAACACATTCTAAACCTTCCAACATGTATCTCAGGGATTTCAAACGAACATGACACAATATAGAACATCATTCCCACAACATTTAGCTTACTTTACACTTCAGCAAACACTTAATCATAGTTACCACTTATTATTTCACATTTAATCAATTAAAACATCATTTTGAATGTAGTAACATGCCTTAGAGAATTCCCTCAATTCCTTACTAGAATGCACTCAATTTTCACACAGATTTTCTAACTCCACGCCCTACACTAGGTATATGTGAGGAGATTGATGTAAATATGAATTCTAACACTCACATATGTTAAATCAAAGAAAGCATTTTCTGGATTTACGACAATGACATGAATATGATCTCATGAATGGAATGCTACTACTTAGAATGAGAACCAGTGATTCCATATGCTCATACCAAATTCAAACTCCACAAATTTGAACACATAACATCAAGATAGAAGTTGAGGGTTGTAACGGGGCTAAGGGTAATGGTTTAACAAAGAAAGGTAAAGTAAAACAAAGGTTCTTAAGGCAATAGGAAGCAAAGTAATGAAATTGACACCTAAACTCACTTTTAATGGCAGAAATCAACTTTTAAACACAAGGGAAGATTCATGCACAATTAGGGTCAAATTCACTCTTTTGGACCCTTCCTTCAATAACCAATACTTGTGAGATCATTCTCACTTATTTTTCAACTCTTTTTCTTTCTTTTCAACACTTTTCTAATTTCTTTTTATTTTTCCACGAAATTTTTTTCTCTTTCTTTTTCTTTTTCTTTATTTCATTCTTTGGCCGTGCCCTATTATCTTCCCCCACACTTATTTTCTGCAATATATTGATCAAAAGGAGTTCATTCTAAATCATGCTTCACTATTGATAGGAGCATATTCATGCGACTTAAATGGCTTGTTCTCGTGCATTTACGTTATGTTTCTTTAGTTATTTTAGTACTTTAAGCTATTTTCGTGTGTTTGTAGGTCCAAAGGGCTAAAGGAGCAAAAAGATGCATTTTGGAGACTTTTGGAGCACTTTTGGGCGAAGGATGGATAGCTTATGCTTGGCGCCAAAATGTTGGACGAAATTGAAGACCAAAGTGTTGGAACCTTGTTCCCTTTAGTTTTAGGACATTTAAACCTTTCCAATTCCCTTATGCCGTGCATCTCCACCTTTCTCCCAAAACCATACACATGCATTCATTATTCATTCCCTCACATGCTCCCATTACTTATCATCACCACTTATCATTTATCGTAACCACATATCATATCACTTATCACTTATCATAACCACTTATCATATCACTTATCATAATCACTTATCACTTATCATCATCACTTATCATATCACTTATCATAATCACTTATCACTTAACATGCACAAAACCTTGCAGCCACATGCATTCCCCTTTTGCACATGCTTTCCCATTTCATTATAGATTCACCTTAATCATTCCCTCACATGTTTTCCCAACCCATTGCAGCACATGCACATTCACCCTTCATTATTTCCATCCACATGCATTTATCATCATTCACCCAAGCTTTAATTCACATGCAAACACATTCATATCAGCCACATGCATCTCCCATCTCATTTCCAGATTGTCCCCTTGCACATGCAGCCACTTATTCAAAGCACATGCACTTGTTCCTCTAACATTTCAGCCACTTGCACTCCCATTCTCTCCCAAAACCGTGCACATGCCTTCTCCTTGCATTTCCAGCCATTCCACATGCTATTTCAGCCACATGCACTCATAATCATTCAACCAACATGTGCACATGCAACCTAGCTGTCATGTTCCCCCCATTTCACCTATAAATACTCATTCATTCACACTCATTCATACACAATCCATTCACCACAGAAATAAGGCCTTTGTGCCAGAAATTCATCCATTCCAAACACTCTTCCATAAACTCATCCATTGCAGAAATGTAGACATCAAACCACCCTTGTGCCGTGCCTTCCCTATTAATCCAAACACCACTCCCCAAACCATTCACACCATCAAACTATCCTTAGACCTTGTGCTACAACAACGAGGAAGAGAAGAGTGCCTAAACGTTCATACAATTCAAGTTTGAGTTGTTGGAATGTTTAGGTGTTTCTTTGATTTCAATGTTTAAATTCAATTCTCTTTGTTTTGTACGTATGAGGAATGGAAGAGAAGAGTGCCTAAACGTTCATACAATTCAAGTTTGAGTTGTTGGAATGTTTAGGTGTTTCTTTGATTTCAAAGTTATGAGGAAATTCGAAATATATGTTTATGCTTACATTTTGATTTGATTACTTCTAATTGCGTTTCATAAGTTGTGATTCAATTTGTTTAACCGTTTGATTGATAACTTATTTATGTATGTTTATTGAGAGTGCACGCTTAATTTTCATGCATGAATATGACGCTAGAATATAAGTGAGTTTCACCTAATAGTTACGAACTTATATTCACAAGTAGTGGAGGTTGCTTATAAACAATCGCGTTAAACGAATTCTTGGCATAAGTTTCATGCAATCATAGTAACGAATGCCTCGTCAACACTTATAATTTTCATAGAGCGTAATGATTCTTGCTTGTACCTCTTCTATGCATTCATGTTGAGGACTTGTGGGGAATATTTTGAATTGTCGCATGCATCATCCAATTCAATAACGTTAGGAAGATTTGAAGGTTAATTAGTGCATCACGGTTAACTTGGGGTGTTGAGAATTCATGGTTTATTGAAATGCAATTGGAAATCATTTTATTATGCAAGTGTAACATGTGTGGAGAAGAACCTTCTAGCTAGCATTCATCCATTCATTTCATCACATTCATATATACTATCTGTTTTAATTCGAATCTGTACATTTTAGTTTAATTTCATCCAAAACCAATCCCCCTTTACTTTAATGTCCAATTTAGTTAGAAATACATTTAGTTTGTGTTTATGAGTGTTTTGATTCATTTTATTTCCCAATTTCGTCCAAATTCACCAAAGTGCTCAAAACTGCCCAGAAAGTGATTTTAAGGCAGTTTTGAGTGTTTTGGGTGATGTTTGAGTCTTTTGGTTTGTTTTAATGTTTTAAGTGTTTAGTTTTACATTCTTTGAGTTAGAAAGTGTTTTAGTTTGTGTTTATGAGTGTTTTGATTCATTTTGTTACACAATTTCGTCCAAATTCACCAAAGTGCTCAAAACTGCCCAGAAAGTGATTTTAAGGCAGTTTTGAGTGTTTTGGGTGATGTTTGAGTCTTTTGGTTTGTTTTAGTGTTTTAAAGTTTAGTTTTGCATTCTTTGAGTCTAGTATAGTGTTTTATATTGTGTTTTTACGTTTGAATCAGACCATAATCTTAAATTCGTCCAACATTGGGTTTAAGGTCAGAAACTGCCTAGTTAGTGTTTTTAGGCAGTTTTGAGTCTTTTGAACTTGTTTTGAGTCCTTTGAGTCTTTGTGAACGTTTTTAACTTTGTTTTTACGTTTTTGAGTCAAATCCAAGTGATTAACAATCCCTCCTAATCCCCGGTCCAGAACGATCCCTACTTATACATATACTACAATTTGACGAAAAGAGGGTTTAATTTATGCGCGTATAAATCTCGCATCAAATTTTGGCGCCGTTGCCGGGGATTAGAAAATTTGCTAATCCCTTGGATTGTTTTATTTTCGTTTGTTTTTATTCCAGATTCTTAATCTTGTTTTGTTTCTTGTTTTAGGTACTAGTTCATGACTCGGAGTTCTCATCCGATTCGTGAACATATCCTGGAGTGTTTGGGTTCTTCGTCCGGCTGCAAGACATAAAAGAAAGCGCTACTTGGGAGGCAACCCAATGTACTGAAAAAAAAAAAAAAAAAAAAAAAAAATTATATATTAAATAAAATACTAAACATGGAGAAAGATGGTGCTTCACAAAGGTTGTTTGCTTGAGGCCCCACTACGTGGCTTTACTCTTGAAGGAGAAGGCATCGGAGCAGAAGGCATCGGAGCTGAAGGCATAGAAGCGGAAGCCATCGGAGCGGGAGGCATCGAAGCGGAAGCCATCGGAGCGGGAGGCATCGGAGCGGAAGGCATCGGAGCGGGAGGCATCGAAGATAGAGCATTCCAGGCCTCAATACTTGGCCAAGCGCTAGATGAGCCAGGAAAAAGGTGCCTCTGGAGATAAGCAGAAAACCTTTGACGGTCGCTTTGAATCCGACCTTCAGTCTCTTGCAGTTCATCAAGCTTCCTCTTCATGCCCGACGAATAGTTATTTGCAAGCACATGCAAACTTCTATTCTCGTACTTAAGTTGCTGAATCTCTTGCTTAAGACTTTCCACCTCTGCCATCAATGATTCCACCTGACGGGAGCGGGCAAGCAGGCGTTGGCCCATGTTGGACACAGAGCCTGCACACTGAACGCTGAGAGCGAGGGACTCTTGAACGGCCAACTCATCGGACCGTCCTGACAGCAGCCTACTATCTTTTGGAGTGAGGAGGTTCCTAGCTACTATTGTAGCTGTTGTGGCGTCCTGCATCACGGAGTCTTCACCTGAAAGAGGACCGTTAGAAGATAAGAAAGAAGGGCGCCATACGTTACCTTGACGAGGCGCGCCCGTATCACTGCTAAGGCTCAATTCCAAGCTAAGGTTCGATGAGTTTGCCATTTTTCAAAAGTGTTCAAAGAGAAGAGATGGAGTTAAATTTCAAAGGGCCGGAGTCGATTTTCAAGAATGGGAAATCTTCAGAGTGTGTTTGTTTGTTTTGATCGATAGCTCTATAAGAAGCCAAGGCGACGCGTCCACCGATTCAAAAGGCCGGAATTTCCGGCGTAATTTAGGCGACGCTTTCTCGGCTTTTCAGAAGACGCGTTCAACTTTGTCAAAAGTTCACGTGGAGGTCATCATCGCAGCTACACTTTTGCCGACAAGCGTAAATTTCGGCGATGCTTTCTCTGCTTTTCAGAAAACGCGTGCGACTTTGTCAAAAGAGCTCTGACAGAGCCGCATCCGCACTACCACGTGTCGTTCAGAAAGCGAAGGGGCGTCCGTTCAGAAATCGAAGAGCCGTTTGCTCAGAAATTGAAAAGACGTTTGTCGACAAGGGTAAAAGAACAGTACCACCACTTGATATTATCTCTATATATGTTGACCTTCGTCTTTTATGCCAAGGCAAACCTGAAGAAAATGTTCGACTCTTCCGCACCTCTGAGGGCGCTCTCCCAGCAACGCCTTTTGAAATACTCAATTTTTTCTCCCCCAAAGAAGATACCAGAAACCTGGAGTACAAATAAGGCAGAAGGAAACGGTCGATCGAAGCATGTGGAGACAGCCACAACAAATACATGTGCTGATTCATTCGCCGTTTCTTCAAAAGCAAAGGTATCTCATATCATCAAGGTCTAAAGCAAAAGTATCTCATATCATGCTCTTTCCCTATCCTTTCCTTTGTCCTTGTTATTACTCGCATGGCTAAGTAAAACGAAAGCAATCAGAGGCACTTGGAGTCAGTCTTCTGTTCTGGAACCGACTGCTTGGAATCGATTCCTGATTGCTTACCTAGCGTTGCTCTCGAGTAGTCATCTTCAACGGTTGACACACTTCCAGAGAAGGGACCACTTCTGCAAGGGGAGCAAGCAAGGCAAAGGAAAATGATACATTGAAGCATGTGGAGACAAACATAGGCTGAGTTATCCTCCAACCCTTTTCAATACGAATTGGAAAGATTGAACAAAGAAACAGACCAAAGGAGTAAGCTCAGACCTTCGGGGGAGACCAAAAGAATCCTGCTGCCCATTTCAATAGTAGCACAAAGGAAAATCAACGATGGGAGGAACCCCTGTGGAATCAACAACATCAAGCCTCAATGCAATCACCAAGGAGAAGAGGGAATTTACACTCCATAACCAGATTTGCGTCTCTAAACTCTTCTCTTTGTTAATTACATTCTGCCATGTTTAGTATGTTTAAATGCTTTTTGTGTGTTTACTTATGCTTTGTATGAATCTATGCTTAAAACATTGAGGACAATGTTTGATTTAAGTATGGGGGGGTAACTAAGTATATTTGATGCAAATTCGTGGGATTTTATCACCCATAACTTCAAATGTTGTTCCTTGCTGTTTTAAGGTGTTTTTAAGATGTTTTAGAGTGTTTTAGTATGTTTTGTTTTTATAACTCCGAAAATCACATAAAAATTTGAAAAAATTGTTTTGAAAAGCCTAAAAAGAGTGTTTTGAGTCGTTTTTGTGTGTTTGTGTCTTAGGATACCTTCCAACACAATGATAAGGATTTGGTTTGTAATTGCATGACTGTTAAAAAGAGTTATAAACATGGAGAAAAGTTTGATTTACTCTTGGTATATGCTTGGTTATGGTTATAATATATGACTTCACATGCAATCATAAAAGAAAAATTCGTTTTTGTAACATGCTTGAAGGAAGGAACTCAAACAAACGCTACATCCCTGTGAGACTCGAGCCATTACTTTCTTTGGAGAGTTATTTTCCGTGATTCCTTGTTTTCTAAAGTTGTTGCATGATCTCATTATTCCTTGCTTGGTTGCTACTTAGAATGCAATTGTATCATGATAGAACTAAATGCTAGAACTTATATCCGTTTCATTCAAAGCATGACATTGAGTTGCATAACATATATCAAGATGAAGTTGTGTAGTTGCCACCATAGACAAATAGCCTTACTTCCCATATTTCGTATATATTAGTTTTAACCTCGTTGAGCCTCGTTTAGCCTATTTTCTTTGCTAACCACATCACCCCTTACCTAGCCTAGAGTAGGACTTTCCTATACCCTTGTTCTTGAAGTATAGTGAGAATGACTTAAATGAATTCCTTTTGATTAATATGTTGCAGAAAATAAGTGTGGGGGAAGGGATTTTTGTGTGTATGTATGTGCCTAAGTCTTAAAGGAGGCACGGGAAAAAGAAAAAAAAATGTGAGAAAAAGAAGAAGAAAAGAAAGAAAAAGAGTGAAAATAAGTGAGAATGGACTCACAAGTGTGATTGTTGAAGAAAGGGCCCAAAAGGTTTGAATATGACCCTAAGTTTTGTGTGACTTCCCCTTGGGTGTTCAAAGTTGACTTCTGCGTTCTAAAGGGAATTCTAAGTGCCTAATTCAATACTTTGCTCACTATTGCTTAAAGAACATTTGTTTTCCCTATCCTTTCTTTGTTAGCCAAACACCTTTAGCCCCGTTTCAACCCTTATGCTTCTATCTTGATCGTTATGTGTTCAATATGTGAAGTTTGGAATTGATATGAGCTTATGGTGTCACTGGTTCTCGCATCTAAGTAGGAGCATTCCATTCTTGAGATCATATCTAAACATGCTTATTAACTCCAGAAAATGCTTTCTTTGTTATAACATATGTGAGATACTAGTCTTTCATGTTTACATCAATCTCTCACATATAACTAGTGTAGGGTGTGTAGTCAGAAAATCTGTGTGAAAATAGAGTGCATTCTAGTAAGGAATTGAGGAAATTCTCTAAGGCATGTTACTACATTCAAAACATGGTTTTAAATGCTTAATTGTGAAATAGTATGTGGTGACTATGATTAAGAATGTACTTAAGTGTGAAGATGACAAAAATCTATGGGACTAATGATTTTTAACTTGTCATGTGCATTGGAAATCCGTGAGACGATTGTTGGAAGGTTTAGGTTGTGTTTTTCTTGTTTAGGGTCGTTTTGTTTTTGGTTTCTTTTGTTTTGTTTTGCTCGAGGACTAGCAAAAGATAAGTGTGGGGGTATTTGATAGGAGCATATTCATGCGACTTAAATGTCTTGTTCTCGTGCATTTACGTTATGTTTCTTTAGTTATTTTAGTACTTTAAGCTATTTTCGTGTGTTTGTAGGTCCAAAGGGCTAAAGGAGCAAAAAGATGCATTTTGGAGACTTTTGGAGCACTTTTGGGCGAAGGATGGATAGCTTATGCTTGGCGCCAAAATGTTGGACGAAATTGAAGACCAAAGTGTTGGAACCTTGTTCCCTTTAGTTTTAGGACATTTAAACCTTTCCAATTCCCTTATGCCGTGCATCTCCACCTTTCTCCCAAAACCATACACATGCATTCATTATTCATTCCCTCACATGCTCCCATTACTTATCATCACCACTTATCATTTATCGTAACCACATATCATATCACTTATCACTTATCATAACCACTTATCATATCACTTATCATAATCACTTATCACTTATCATCATCACTTATCATATCACTTATCATAATCACTTATCACTTAACATGCACAAAACCTTGCAGCCACATGCATTCCCCTTTTGCACATGCTTTCCCATTTCATTATAGATTCACCTTAATCATTCCCTCACATGTTTTCCCAACCCATTGCAGCACATGCACATTCACCCTTCATTATTTCCATCCACATGCATTTATCATCATTCACCCAAGCTTTAATTCACATGCAAACACATTCATATCAGCCACATGCATCTCCCATCTCATTTCCAGATTGTCCCCTTGCACATGCAGCCACTTATTCAAAGCACATGCACTTGTTCCTCTAACATTTCAGCCACTTGCACTCCCATTCTCTCCCAAAACCGTGCACATGCCTTCTCCTTGCATTTCCAGCCATTCCACATGCTATTTCAGCCACATGCACTCATAATCATTCAACCAACATGTGCACATGCAACCTAGCTGTCATGTTCCCCCCATTTCACCTATAAATACTCATTCATTCACACTCATTCATACACAATCCATTCACCACAGAAATAAGGCCTTTGTGCCAGAAATTCATCCATTCCAAACACTCTTCCATAAACTCATCCATTGCAGAAATGTAGACATCAAACCACCCTTGTGCCGTGCCTTCCCTATTAATCCAAACACCACTCCCCAAACCATTCACACCATCAAACTATCCTTAGACCTTGTGCTACAACAACGAGGAAGAGAAGAGTGCCTAAACGTTCATACAATTCAAGTTTGAGTTGTTGGAATGTTTAGGTGTTTCTTTGATTTCAATGTTTAAATTCAATTCTCTTTGTTTTGTACGTATGAGGAATGGAAGAGAAGAGTGCCTAAACGTTCATACAATTCAAGTTTGAGTTGTTGGAATGTTTAGGTGTTTCTTTGATTTCAAAGTTATGAGGAAATTCGAAATATATGTTTATGCTTACATTTTGATTTGATTACTTCTAATTGCGTTTCATAAGTTGTGATTCAATTTGTTTAACCGTTTGATTGATAACTTATTTATGTATGTTTATTGAGAGTGCACGCTTAATTTTCATGCATGAATATGACGCTAGAATATAAGTGAGTTTCACCTAATAGTTACGAACTTATATTCACAAGTAGTGGAGGTTGCTTATAAACAATCGCGTTAAACGAATTCTTGGCATAAGTTTCATGCAATCATAGTAACGAATGCCTCGTCAACACTTATAATTTTCATAGAGCGTAATGATTCTTGCTTGTACCTCTTCTATGCATTCATGTTGAGGACTTGTGGGGAATATTTTGAATTGTCGCATGCATCATCCAATTCAATAACGTTAGGAAGATTTGAAGGTTAATTAGTGCATCACGGTTAACTTGGGGTGTTGAGAATTCATGGTTTATTGAAATGCAATTGGAAATCATTTTATTATGCAAGTGTAACATGTGTGGAGAAGAACCTTCTAGCTAGCATTCATCCATTCATTTCATCACATTCATATATACTATCTGTTTTAATTCGAATCTGTACATTTTAGTTTAATTTCATCCAAAACCAATCCCCCTTTACTTTAATGTCCAATTTAGTTAGAAATACATTTAGTTTGTGTTTATGAGTGTTTTGATTCATTTTATTTCCCAATTTCGTCCAAATTCACCAAAGTGCTCAAAACTGCCCAGAAAGTGATTTTAAGGCAGTTTTGAGTGTTTTGGGTGATGTTTGAGTCTTTTGGTTTGTTTTAATGTTTTAAGTGTTTAGTTTTACATTCTTTGAGTTAGAAAGTGTTTTAGTTTGTGTTTATGAGTGTTTTGATTCATTTTGTTACACAATTTCGTCCAAATTCACCAAAGTGCTCAAAACTGCCCAGAAAGTGATTTTAAGGCAGTTTTGAGTGTTTTGGGTGATGTTTGAGTCTTTTGGTTTGTTTTAGTGTTTTAAAGTTTAGTTTTGCATTCTTTGAGTCTAGTATAGTGTTTTATATTGTGTTTTTACGTTTGAATCAGACCATAATCTTAAATTCGTCCAACATTGGGTTTAAGGTCAGAAACTGCCTAGTTAGTGTTTTTAGGCAGTTTTGAGTCTTTTGAACTTGTTTTGAGTCCTTTGAGTCTTTGTGAACGTTTTTAACTTTGTTTTTACGTTTTTGAGTCAAATCCAAGTGATTAACAATCCCTCCTAATCCCCGGTCCAGAACGATCCCTACTTATACATATACTACAATTTGACGAAAAGAGGGTTTAATTTATGCGCGTATAAATCTCGCACTTCACTATCCTTTAAGAACAAGGGTATGGGAAGTCCTAATCTAGGCTAGGTAAGGATAATGTGGCTAACAAAGAAAATAAGCTTGAAAAGGCTCAAAAAGGGGTAATCCTACAATACATGTGAAAAGGGATAGGCTTTTTGGCTTTGGCTTGACTAACAACTTCATCTTATTGTATGTTATGCAATAAATATCATGCTTTGAATGAAATGGGCATGAGTTCTAGTATTTGGAACTATAATGAAATGCATTCCAAGTAGCAACCAAGCAAAGAATGATGAGATCATGCAACGACTTTAGAAAACAAGAAATCACAGATTTATACTCTCCAAAGAACGTTATAGGCTCAAGTCTCACAAGGATGTAGCTTTAGTTTGAGTTTCTTCCTTCAAGCATGTTACAAAAACTGATTTTCTCTTTTTGTGATTACATGTGAATTCATAAGCTATAACCATAACCAAGCATAAACCAAAGCACAAATCAACTTCCAGCCATGTTTACAACATTCTTTAATAGTCATGCAATTAAAACCAAATCCTCATCATTGTGTTGGAAGGTACCCTAGGACACAAAAACAACTCTTTTTGGGTTTTTTGAAACAATTTTTCAAATTTTTATGGGATTTTCGAATTTTTAAGTCAAAACACACTAAAACAGACCAAAACTGCTTAAAAACACTTAAAAACAGCAAGGAACAAGTCTATAAGTAAAGGGGTGATAAAATCCCATGATTTTGCATCAAAAACACTTAGTTACCCCCCCCACACTTAAATCAAACATTGTCCTCAATGTTTCAAGCATAAAATCACACAAAACACAAAGAAACACACAAACAGCAAGTAAAACAACTAAATAGGCAGATTCGAAATAAACAACAAAGTGAAGGGTTTAGGAACGCAAATCTGGAATTGGAGTGATTCCTTGAGCTTCCTTTGTTGAATTGCATGGGTTGCCTCCTCTTTCTTCTCAAATCACGTTCAAAATCGTCGTTAAAGTCCAAGATATGTGCATGCACAGTTTGAGAACTCCGCGTCATGCACTAGTACCTAAACCAAGAAAACAAAACAAAATAAGAAAACTAGGTAAATTACACTAAAAACATACGGCAAAAACACAAGGGATTAGCAATTTTGCTAATCCCCGGCAACGGCGCCAAAATTTGATGCGAAAATAGTTAAACACACAAATTAAACCCTATGGATGACAATTGTAGTAAATGAGCAAATAGGGATCGTTCTAGACCGGGGATTAACTAGGGATGCTAATCAATGTGAAATTGACTCAAAAACGTAAGAACACAATATAAAACACTTACTAGACTCAAAGAATGCAAAACTAAACTTTAAAACACTAAAACAAACCAAAAGACTCAAACATCACCCAAAACACTCAAAACTGCCTTAAAAACACTTTCTGGGCAGTTTTGGACACTTTGGTGAATTTGGACGAATTTGTGTAACAAATTGAATCAAAACACTTAAAAACACAAACTAAGACACTTTCTAACTAAGTTGGACACTAAAGTAAAGGGGGATTAAGGTTTTGACGAAATTAAATTAAATAAAACAAGTTAATAAACTAGGCAGATTGTATAAACGGATTTGAGAAACAAGATGATGGATGGATTAGTTAGAGGTCCATTCTCCACACATGACACATTTATATATGAATCGATTCTCCAATTGCTTTTCATTATCTATGATGCTCAACACCCCAAGTTAACCGTGATGCACTAATTAACTCTCAAATTTTCCTTATGTTATTGAATTGGATGATGCATGCGACAATTCAAATCATTCTCCAATGGTTCTCAACATGAATGCATAGAAGAGATACAATGAGAGATCATTATGCTCTATGAGAAATATAAGTGTTGACGAGGCAATTGTAACTATGAATGCATGATACTTTTGCCGAGAATTCAATTAACGCGGTTGTGACTAGCAACCTTCACTACTCATGTTTATAAACTTGTGACGATTAGGTGAAACTCGTTTATAAACTAGCATCGAGTTTATGCATGAAGACTAAGTATGCATCCCTAATCAACATACAAAAACAAGTTTTTAATAAACATGATAATTGAATTACAATCACAACTTAACAAATCACAATTGGAAGAAATCAATTCATATTTCAAACATGTTCATGGCTTCAAACTTTCCCCTAACTAATTAGGGGTTTAGCCACTCATGATTACAACAAACTTAGAGAGTAATAACAAAGTAAACATTGAAAACAAGAATCGAAGTACACCTAAAAATTCCAACAACTCAATCTTGAATTGTATGAACGTTTAGGCCTCTTCTCCTCTAGTTGCTGCGGCACAAGGGGTTTTGGTGAGTTTTGGGGGTTATGGATGATGTAGAATGATGTGTTTAGGGTAGGGATGGATGTAGGGGAAGGCAAGGAGTGTTTTTGGGCAGAAAATATGAAGAATGGTGGAGTATGGCTGTGTTAGAGAGAGGGAATGAATTTCTGGCGTGAATGAATGTGAATATGAGATGGTTTTCTGAATATGGAAGAGTGAGTGATTTGTGGCTGCAATGGGTGCTTATTTATAGGTGAAAAAGAGGGAATATGACAGCTAGGAACTTGGTGGAAAGCTGAAAATGCATGTGCAATGTTTTGGGAGAAAATGGGAGTGCATGTGGCTGCAATGGATTAAAGGGTGAATGCATGTGCAATGATGAAGTGGGATGGCTGAAATTGTAAGGGGAATGCATGTGGGTGAATGTGTGGCTGCATGGTTGAATGATTAAAGGGTGCATGTGGCTGAATTGGTGGTGCAAAGAGAATGAATAATGAAATGGGAAAGCATGTGCAAGGTTTTGGTGTGAATGATTGAATGTGCATGTGGCTGATATGGATTAGGAATCCTTCAATTTCGTCCATTCCTTTTGCTCCAAACATAAGCTATCCATTCCAAGTCCAATTTTGCTCCAAAATGCTCCAAAATGCATCTTTTTGCTTCCTTAGCCATATGAACCTAAAAACACACGAAAATGGCTTAAACTACTAAAACAACTATGAATTAACAATATAAATGCACGAAAACAAGCTAAGTAAGTCGCCTAAATATGCTCCTATCAGTGTAGCTTGGACAAGGTAGGAGACAAGGTAGGACGGCTAGGAGACAAGGTAGGACGGCTAGGAGACAAGCTAGGACGGCTAGGAGACAAGCTAGGACGGCTAGTGACAAGCTAGGACGGCTAGTGACAAGCTAGGACGGCTAGGAGACAAGCTAGGACGGCTAGTGACAAGCTAGGACGGCTAGGAGACAAGCTAGGACGGCTAGGAGACAAGGTAGGACGGCTAGTGACAAGCTAGGATGGCTAGTGACAAGGTAGGACGGCTAGGAGACAAGGTAGGACGGCTAGGAGACAAGCTAGGACGGCTAGGAGACAAGCTAGAAATTAGGCACCATGTGTGATTAGATAAAGCCTTCTAGAAATAAGGTTTTTTAGGCCCCCTTGCAGCTCCCTAACTGAATTCAAGCCTTCAAATTCGTCCATCCTCATGCCTCCATGCTTGCACTATCCAATCTTGGCCCAAAAATGCTCTAGAATGCTCCAAATTGCTTCTTTTTGCATACTTTGACACTAAAACCTGAAATTGCACGAAAATGACTTTAAACACTAAACTAACTAAGGATAAACAACATAAATGCATGAGAACAAGCCAATTAAGTCGCATAAAAATGCTCCTATCACTAAGTAGTAGCATTCCATTCATGAGATCATATTCATGTCATTATCATAAATCCAGAAAATGCTTTCCTTGTTATAACATATGTGAGTGTTCGTCTACATGTTTACATCAATCTTCTCACATATACCTAGTGTAGGGTGTGCAGTCAGAAAATCTGTGTGAAAAACGAGAGTACATCTAGTAAGGAATTGAGGGAATTCTCTAAGGCATGTTACTACATTCAAAACATGGTTTTAAATGCTTAATTGTGAACTAGTATGTGGTGACTATGAGTAAGAATGTACTTAAGTGTAAAGATGGCTAAAATCTGTGGGAATAATGATTTTTAACTTGTCATGTGCATTGGAAATCCCTGAGACGATTGTTGGAAGGTATAGGTTGTGTTTTGTTCGTTTTGTTTTGTTTTTGGTTTCTTTTGTTTTGTTTTGCTCGAGGACTAGCAAAAGCTAAGTGTGGGGGAATTTGATAGAAGCATATTTAGGCGACTTACTTAGCTTGTTTTCGTGCATTTATATTGTTAATTCATAGTTGTTTTAGTAGTTTAAGCCATTTTCGTGTGTTTTTAGGTTCATATGGCTAAGGAAGCAAAAAGATGCATTTTGGAGCATTTTGGAGCAAAATTGGACTTGGAATGGATAGCTTATGTTTGGAGCAAAAGGAATGGACGAAATTGAAGGATTCCTAATCCATTGCAGCCACATGCACCCATAATCATTCACACCTTGCAGCCACATGCATTCACATGCATAAATCAGCCACATGCATCTCCCATCACCATATCAGATTTCCATCATATTCACATGCATTCCATCCTTTAAAATATTGCACATGCACTCCCTTTAATTAATTAAGCCACATGCACTCCCATCCATTTCATCATTGCAATTCCAACCCACATGCATCCTTTAATCATTCAAACATGCAGCCACATTCCCTCCTAGCTGTCATGTTCCCCCCATTTCACCTATAAATAAGCATCCATTGCATTCATTCTCATTCACTCTTCCATATTCCAGAAATTCGTCAAAACCTCTCCACACCCTTGCAGCAGCCACCAAAACACTTTCCTCCTCCATTGCAGCCACTCCAACCACTCCCCAAACCATTCACACCATCAAACTATCCTTAGACCTTGTGCTACAACGAAGAGGAAGATAAGAGTGCCTAAACGTTCATACAATTCAAGTTTGAGTTGTTGGAATGTTTAGGTGTTTCTTTGATTTCAATGTTTAATTTCAATACTCTTTGTTTTGTACGAATGAGGAATGGAAGAGAAGAGGGCCTAAACGTTCATACAATTCAAGTTTGAGTTGTTGGAATGTTTAGGTGTTTCTTTGATTCTCTTTGTTTTGTACGTATGAGGAACTAAACCCCCCCTTGGCTAGGGGGGGATTCGAAATATATGTTTATGCTTGCATTTTGATTTGATTACTTCTAATTGCGTTTCATAAGTTGTGTATTCAATTTGTTTAACTGTTTGATTGATAACTTATTTATGTATGTTTATTGAGAGTGCACGCTTAATTTTCATGCATGAATATGACGCTAAAATATAAGTGAGTTTCACCTAATAGTTATGAACTTATATTCACAAGTAGTGGAGGTTGCTTATAAACAATCGCGTTAAATAAATTCTTGGCATAAGTTTCATGCAATCATAGTAACGAATGCCTCGTCAATACTTATAATCTTCATAGAGCGATGCGAGATTTATACGCGCATAAATTAAACCCTCTTTTCGTCAAATTGTAGTATATGTATAAGTAGGGATCGTTCTGGACCGGGGATTAGGAGGGATTGTTAATCACTTGGATTTGACTCAAAAACGTGAAAACAAAGTTAAAAACGTTCACAAAGACTCAAAGGACTCAAAACAAGTTCAAAAGACTCAAAACTGCCTAAAAACACTAACTAGGCAGTTTCTGACCTTAAACCCAATGTTGGACGAATTTAAGATTATGGTTTGATTTAAACGTAAAAACACAATATAAAACACTATACTAGACTCAAAGAATGCAAAACTAAACTTTAAAACACTAAAACAAACCAAAAGACTCAAACATCACCCAAAACACTCAAAACTGCCTTAAAATCACTTTCTGGGCAGTTTTGAGCACTTTGGTGAATTTGGACGAAATTGTGTAACAAAATGAATCAAAACACTCATAAACACAAACTAAAACACTTTCTAACTCAAAGAATGTAAAACTAAACACTTAAAACATTAAAACAAACCAAAAGACTCAAACATCACCCAAAACACTCAAAACTGCCTTAAAATCACTTTCTGGGCAGTTTTGAGCACTTTGGTGAATTTGGACGAAATTGGGAAATAAAATGAATCAAAACACTCATAAACACAAACTAAATGTATTTCTAACTAAATTGGACATTAAAGTAAAGGGGGATTGGTTTTGGATGAAATTAAACTAAAATGTACAGATTCGAATTAAAACAGATAGTATATATGAATGTGATGAAATGAATGGATGAATGCTAGCTAGAAGGTTCTTCTCCACACATGTTACACTTGCATAATAAAATGATTTCCAATTGCATTTCAATAAACCATTAATTCTCAACACCCCAAGTTAACCGTGATGCACTAATTAACCTTCAAATCTTCCTAACGTTATTGAATTGGATGATGCATGCGACAATTCAAAATATCCCCCACAAGTCCTCAACATGAATGCATAGAAGAGGTACAAGCAAGAATCATTACGCTCTATGAAAATTATAAGTGTTGATGAGGCATTCGTTACTATGATTGCATGAAACTTATGCCAAGAATTCGTTTAACGCGATTGTTTATAAGCAACCTCCACTACTTGTGAATATAAGTTCGTAACTATTAGGTGAAATTTACTTATATTCTAGCGTCATATTCATGCATGAAAATTAAGCGTGCACTCTCAATAAACATACATAAATAAGTTATCAATCAAACGGTTAAACAAATTGAATCACAACTTATGAAACGCAATTAGAAGTAATCAAATCAAAATGTAAGCATAAACATATATTTCGAATTTCCTCATAACTTTGAAATCAAAGAAACACCTAAACATTCCAACAACTCAAACTTGAATTGTATGAACGTTTAGGCACTCTTCTCTTCCATTCCTCATACGTACAAAACAAAGAGAATTGAATTTAAACATTGAAATCAAAGAAACACCTAAACATTCCAACAACTCAAACTTGAATTGTATGAACGTTTAGGCACTCTTCTCTTCCTCGTTGTTGTAGCACAAGGTCTAAGGATAGTTTGATGGTGTGAATGGTTTGGGGAGTGGTGTTTGGATTAATAGGGAAGGCACGGCACAAGGGTGGTTTGATGTCTACATTTCTGCAATGGATGAGTTTATGGAAGAGTGTTTGGAATGGATGAATTTCTGGCACAAAGGCCTTATTTCTGTGGTGAATGGATTGTGTATGAATGAGTGTGAATGAATGAGTATTTATAGGTGAAATGGGGGGAACATGACAGCTAGGTTGCATGTGCACATGTTGGTTGAATGATTATGAGTGCATGTGGCTGAAATAGCATGTGGAATGGCTGGAAATGCAAGGAGAAGGCATGTGCACGGTTTTGGGAGAGAATGGGAGTGCAAGTGGCTGAAATGTTAGAGGAACAAGTGCATGTGCTTTGAATAAGTGGCTGCATGTGCAAGGGGACAATCTGGAAATGAGATGGGAGATGCATGTGGCTGATATGAATGTGTTTGCATGTGAATTAAAGCTTGGGTGAATGATGATAAATGCATGTGGATGGAAATAATGAAGGGTGAATGTGCATGTGCTGCAATGGGTTGGGAAAACATGTGAGGGAATGATTAAGGTGAATGAATAATGAAATGGGAAAGCATGTGCAAAAGGGGAATGCATGTGGCTGCAAGGTTTTGTGCATGTTAAGTGATAAGTGATTATGATAAGTGATGATGATAAGTGATAAGTGATTATGATAAGTGATATGATAAGTGGTTATGATAAGTGATAAGTGATATGATATGTGGTTACGATAAATGATAAGTGGTGATGATAAGTAATGGGAGCATGTGAGGGAATGAATAATGAATGCATGTGTATGGTTTTGGGAGAAAGGTGGAGATGCACGGCATAAGGGAATTGGAAAGGTTTAAATGTCCTAAAACTAAAGGGAACAAGGTTCCAACACTTTGGTCTTCAATTTCGTCCAACATTTTGGCGCCAAGCATAAGCTATCCATCCTTAGCCCAAAAGTGCTCGAAAAGTCTCCAAAATGCATCTTTTTGCTCCTTTAGCCCTTTGGACCTACAAACACACGAAAATAGCTTAAAGTACTAAAATAACTAAAGAAACATAACGTAAATGCACAAGAACAAGCCATTTAAGTCGCATGAATATGCTCCTATCAAATACCCCCACACTTATCTTTTGCTAGTCCTCGAGCAAAACAAAACAAAAGAAACCAAAAACAAAACGACACTAAACAAGAAAAACACAACCTAAACCTTCCAACAATCGTCTCACGGATTTCCAATGCACATGACAAGTTAAAAATCATTAGTCCCATAGATTTTTGTCATCTTCACACTTAAGTACATTCTTAATCATAGTCACCACATACTATTTCACAATTAAGCATTTAAAACCATGTTTTGAATGTAGTAACATGCCTTAGAGAATTTCCTCAATTCCTTACTAGAATGCACTCTATTTTCACACAGATTTTCTGACTACACACCCTACACTAGTTATATGTGAGAGATTGATGTAAACATGAAAGACTAGTATCTCACATATGTTATAACAAAGAAAGCATTTTCTGGAGTTAATAAGCATGTTTAGATATGATCTCAAGAATGGAATGCTCCTACTTAGATGCGAGAACCAGTGACACCATAAGCTCATATCAAT
This sequence comes from Pyrus communis, assembly GCF_041283825.1. NCBI lineage: Eukaryota > Viridiplantae > Streptophyta > Magnoliopsida > Rosales > Rosaceae > Pyrus > Pyrus communis. The sequence goes on from NC_142566.1 coordinate 11,003,545, forward strand.
TCCAAACTCCACATTATTGAACACATAACGATCAAGATAGAAGCATAAGGGTTGAAACGGGGCTAAAGGTGTTTGGCTAACAAAGAAAGGATAGGGAAAACAAATGTTCTTTAAGCAATAGTGAGCAAAGTATTGAATTAGGCACTTAGAATTCCCTTTAGAACGCAGAAGTCAACTTTGAACACCCAAGGGGAAGTCACACAAAACTTAGGGCCATATTCAAACTTTTTGGGCCCTTTCTTCAACAATCACACTTGTGAGTCCATTCTCACTTATTTTCACTCTTTTTCTTTCTTTTCTTCTTCTTTTTCTCACATTTTTTTTTCTTTTTCCCGTGCCTCCTTTAAGACTTAGGCACATACATACACACAAAAATCCCTTCCCCCACACTTATTTTCTGCAACATATTAATCAAAAGGAATTCATTTAAGTCATTCTCACTATACTTCAAGAACAAGGGTATAGGAAAGTCCTACTCTAGGCTAGGTAAGGGGTGATGTGGTTAGCAAAGAAAATAGGCTAAACGAGGCTCAACGAGGTTAAAACTAATATATACGAAATATGGGAAGTAAGGCTATTTGTCTATGGTGGCAACTACACAACTTCATCTTGATATATGTTATGCAACTCAATGTCATGCTTTGAATGAAACGGATATAAGTTCTAGCATTTAGTTCTATCATGATACAATTGCATTCTAAGTAGCAACCAAGCAAAGAATAATGAGATCATGCAACAACTTTAGAAAACAAGGAATCACAGAAAATAACTCTCCAAAGAAAGTAATGGCTCGAGTCTCACAGGGATGTAGCGTTTGTTTGAGTTCCTTCCTTCAAGCATGTTACAAAAACGAATTTTTCTTTTATGATTGCATGTGAAGTCATATATTATAACCATAACCAAGCATATACCAAGAGTAAATCAAACTTTTCTCCATGTTTATAACTCTTTTTAACAGTCATGCAATTACAAACCAAATCCTTATCATTGTGTTGGAAGGTATCCTAAGACACAAACACACAAAAACGACTCAAAACACTCTTTTTAGGCTTTTCAAAACAATTTTTTCAAATTTTTATGTGATTTTCGGAGTTATAAAAACAAAACATACTAAAACACTCTAAAACATCTTAAAAACACCTTAAAACAGCAAGGAACAACATTTGAAGTTATGGGTGATAAAATCCCACGAATTTGCATCAAATATACTTAGTTACCCCCCCATACTTAAATCAAACATTGTCCTCAATGTTTTAAGCATAGATTCATACAAAGCATAAGTAAACACACAAAAAGCATTTAAACATACTAAACATGGCAGAATGTAATTAACAAAGAGAAGAGTTTAGAGACGCAAATCTGGTTATGGAGTGTAAATTCCCTCTTCTCCTTGGTGATTGCATTGAGGCTTGATGTTGTTGATTCCACAGGGGTTCCTCCCATCGTTGATTTTCCTTTGTGCTACTATTGAAATGGGCAGCAGGATTCTTTTGGTCTCCCCCGAAGGTCTGAGCTTACTCCTTTGGTCTGTTTCTTTGTTCAATCTTTCCAATTCGTATTGAAAAGGGTTGGAGGATAACTCAGCCTATGCTTGTCTCCACATGCTTCAATGTATCATTTTCCCTTGCCTTACTTGCTCCGTTGAAGATGACTACTCGAGAGCAACGCTAGGTAAGCAATCAGGAATAGATTCCAGGCAGTTGGCTCCAGATCGGAAGACTGACTCCAAGTGCCTCTGATTGCTTTCGTTTTACTTAGCCATGCGAGTAATAACAAGGACAAAGGAAAGGACAGGGAAAGAGCATGATATGAGATACTTTTGCTTTAGACCTTGATGATATGAGATACCTTTGCTTTTGAAGAAACGGCGAATGAATCAGCACATGTATTTGTTGTGGCTGTCTCCACATGCTTCGATCGACCGTTTCCTTCTGCCTTATTTGTACTCCAGGTTTCTGGTATCTTCTTTGGGGGAGAAAAAATTGAGTATTTCAAAAAGCGTTGCTGGGAGAGCGCCCTCAGAGGTGCGGAAGAGTCGGACATTTTCTTCAGGTTTGCCTTGGCATAAAAGACGAAGGTCGACATATATAGAGATAATATCAAGTGGTGGTACTGTTCTTTTACCCTTGTCGACAAACGTCTCTTCAATTTCTGAGCAAACGGCTCTTCGATTTCTGAACGGACGCCCCTTCGCTTTCTGAACGACACGTGGTAGTGCGGATGCGGCTCTGTCAGAGCTCTTTTGACAAAGTCGCACGCGTTTTCTGAAAAGCAGAGAAAGCGTCGCCGAAATTTACGCTTGTCGGCAAAAGTGTAGCTGCGATGATGACCTCCACGTGAACTTTTGACAAAGTTGAACGCGTCTTCTGAAAAGCCGAGAAAGCGTCGCCTAAATTACGCCGGAAATTCCGGCCTTTTGAATCGGTGGACGCGTCGCCTTGGCTTCTTATAGAGCTATCGATCAAAACAAACAAACACACTCTGAAGATTTCCCATTCTTGAAAATCGACTCCGGCCCTTTGAAATTTAACTCCATCTCTTCTCTTTGAACACTTTTGAAAAATGGCAAACTCATCGAACCTTAGCTTGGAATTGAGCCTTAGCAGTGATACGGGCGCGCCGCGTCAAGGTAACGTATGGCGCCCTTCTTTCTTATCTTCTAACGGTCCTCTTTCAGGTGAAGACTCCGTGATGCAGGACGCCACAACAGCTACAATAGTAGCTAGGAACCTCCTCACTCCAAAAGATAGTAGGCTGCTGTCAGGACGGTCCGATGAGTTGGCCGTTCAAGAGTCCCTCGCACTTAGTGTTCAGTGTGCGAGTTCTGTGTCCAACATGGGCCAACGCCTGCTTGCCCGCTCCCGTCAGGTTGAATCGTTGATGGCAGAGGTAGAAAGTCTTAAGCAAGAGATCCAGCAGCTTAAGTATGAGAATAGAAGTTTGCACGTGCTTGCAAACAACTATTCGACGGGCATGAAGAGGAAGCTTGATGAACTGCAAGAGTCTGAAGGTCGGATTCAAAGCGACCGTCAAAGGTTTTCTGCTTATCTCCAGAGGCACCTTTTTCCTGGCTCATCCAGCGCTTGGCCAAGTATTGAGGCCTGGAATGCTCTAGCTCCGATGCCTCCCGCTCCGATGGCTTCCGCTCCAATGCCTTCCGCTTCGATGCCTTCCGCTCCGATGCCTTCCGCTCCGATGCCTCGTAGTGGGGCTTCACGTAAACAACCTTTGTGAAGCTCCAACTTTCTCCATGTTTAGTATCTTTATTTAATATATAAATTTTCTTTTTTTTTTTTTTTTTTTATTTTTTTTTTATTTTTTTAAACATGCTTTGTTTATTCAGTGCATTGGGTTGCCTCCCAAGTAGCGCTTTCTTTTACGTCTTGCAGCCGGACGAAGAACCCAATCACTCCAGGATATGTTCACGAATCGGATGAGAACTCCGAGTCATAAACTAGTACCTAAAACAAGAAACAAAACAAGATTAAGAATCTGGAATAAAAACAAACAAAAATAAAACAATCCAAGGGATTAGCAAATTTTCTAATCCCCGGCAACGGCGCCAAAATTTGATGCGAGATTTATACGCGCATAAATTAAACCCTCTTTTCGTCAAATTGTAGTATATGTATAAGTAGGGATCGTTCTGGACCGGGGATTAGGAGGGATTGTTAATCACTTGGATTTGACTCAAAAACGTGAAAACAAAGTTAAAAACGTTCACAAAGACTCAAAGGACTCAAAACAAGTTCAAAAGACTCAAAACTGCCTAAAAACACTAACTAGGCAGTTTCTGACCTTAAACCCAATGTTGGACGAATTTAAGATTATGGTTTGATTTAAACGTAAAAACACAATATAAAACACTATACTAGACTCAAAGAATGCAAAACTAAACTTTAAAACACTAAAACAAACCAAAAGACTCAAACATCACCCAAAACACTCAAAACTGCCTTAAAATCACTTTCTGGGCAGTTTTGAGCACTTTGGTGAATTTGGACGAAATTGTGTAACAAAATGAATCAAAACACTCATAAACACAAACTAAAACACTTTCTAACTCAAAGAATGTAAAACTAAACACTTAAAACATTAAAACAAACCAAAAGACTCAAACATCACCCAAAACACTCAAAACTGCCTTAAAATCACTTTCTGGGCAGTTTTGAGCACTTTGGTGAATTTGGACGAAATTGGGAAATAAAATGAATCAAAACACTCATAAACACAAACTAAATGTATTTCTAACTAAATTGGACATTAAAGTAAAGGGGGATTGGTTTTGGATGAAATTAAACTAAAATGTACAGATTCGAATTAAAACAGATAGTATATATGAATGTGATGAAATGAATGGATGAATGCTAGCTAGAAGGTTCTTCTCCACACATGTTACACTTGCATAATAAAATGATTTCCAATTGCATTTCAATAAACCATTAATTCTCAACACCCCAAGTTAACCGTGATGCACTAATTAACCTTCAAATCTTCCTAACGTTATTGAATTGGATGATGCATGCGACAATTCAAAATATCCCCCACAAGTCCTCAACATGAATGCATAGAAGAGGTACAAGCAAGAATCATTACGCTCTATGAAAATTATAAGTGTTGATGAGGCATTCGTTACTATGATTGCATGAAACTTATGCCAAGAATTCGTTTAACGCGATTGTTTATAAGCAACCTCCACTACTTGTGAATATAAGTTCGTAACTATTAGGTGAAATTTACTTATATTCTAGCGTCATATTCATGCATGAAAATTAAGCGTGCACTCTCAATAAACATACATAAATAAGTTATCAATCAAACGGTTAAACAAATTGAATCACAACTTATGAAACGCAATTAGAAGTAATCAAATCAAAATGTAAGCATAAACATATATTTCGAATTTCCTCATAACTTTGAAATCAAAGAAACACCTAAACATTCCAACAACTCAAACTTGAATTGTATGAACGTTTAGGCACTCTTCTCTTCCATTCCTCATACGTACAAAACAAAGAGAATTGAATTTAAACATTGAAATCAAAGAAACACCTAAACATTCCAACAACTCAAACTTGAATTGTATGAACGTTTAGGCACTCTTCTCTTCCTCGTTGTTGTAGCACAAGGTCTAAGGATAGTTTGATGGTGTGAATGGTTTGGGGAGTGGTGTTTGGATTAATAGGGAAGGCACGGCACAAGGGTGGTTTGATGTCTACATTTCTGCAATGGATGAGTTTATGGAAGAGTGTTTGGAATGGATGAATTTCTGGCACAAAGGCCTTATTTCTGTGGTGAATGGATTGTGTATGAATGAGTGTGAATGAATGAGTATTTATAGGTGAAATGGGGGGAACATGACAGCTAGGTTGCATGTGCACATGTTGGTTGAATGATTATGAGTGCATGTGGCTGAAATAGCATGTGGAATGGCTGGAAATGCAAGGAGAAGGCATGTGCACGGTTTTGGGAGAGAATGGGAGTGCAAGTGGCTGAAATGTTAGAGGAACAAGTGCATGTGCTTTGAATAAGTGGCTGCATGTGCAAGGGGACAATCTGGAAATGAGATGGGAGATGCATGTGGCTGATATGAATGTGTTTGCATGTGAATTAAAGCTTGGGTGAATGATGATAAATGCATGTGGATGGAAATAATGAAGGGTGAATGTGCATGTGCTGCAATGGGTTGGGAAAACATGTGAGGGAATGATTAAGGTGAATGAATAATGAAATGGGAAAGCATGTGCAAAAGGGGAATGCATGTGGCTGCAAGGTTTTGTGCATGTTAAGTGATAAGTGATTATGATAAGTGATGATGATAAGTGATAAGTGATTATGATAAGTGATATGATAAGTGGTTATGATAAGTGATAAGTGATATGATATGTGGTTACGATAAATGATAAGTGGTGATGATAAGTAATGGGAGCATGTGAGGGAATGAATAATGAATGCATGTGTATGGTTTTGGGAGAAAGGTGGAGATGCACGGCATAAGGGAATTGGAAAGGTTTAAATGTCCTAAAACTAAAGGGAACAAGGTTCCAACACTTTGGTCTTCAATTTCGTCCAACATTTTGGCGCCAAGCATAAGCTATCCATCCTTAGCCCAAAAGTGCTCGAAAAGTCTCCAAAATGCATCTTTTTGCTCCTTTAGCCCTTTGGACCTACAAACACACGAAAATAGCTTAAAGTACTAAAATAACTAAAGAAACATAACGTAAATGCACAAGAACAAGCCATTTAAGTCGCATGAATATGCTCCTATCAATAGAGCGTAATGATTCTTGCTTGCATCTCTATTATGCAATCATGTAGGGGACTTGTGGGGAATGTTTTGGGTTGTCGTATGCAATCATCCAATTCAATAACGTTAGGAAGATTTGAAAGTTAATTTAAGCGGATCTAATTAACTTGGGGTGTTGAGAATTCATGGTTTATTGAAATGCAATTGGAAATCGTTTTATTATGCAAGTATAACATGTATGGAGATGAACCCCTTAGCTAGCATTCATCCATACTTTCATCATATTCATATTTACATTCTGCTTTAATTAGAATCTGTGCATTTAGTTTAATTTCGTCCAAAACTAAATCCCCCTTTACTTTAATGTCCAATTTAGTTAGAAAGTGTATTAGTTTGTGTTTATAAGTGTTTTGATTCAATTTGTTTCACAAATTCGTCCAAATTCACCAAAGTGCTCAAAACTGCCCAGAAAGTGTTTTTAAGGCAGTTTTGAGTGTTTTGGGTGATGTTTGAGTCTTTTGGTTTGTTTTAGTGTTTCAAGCATTTAGTTTCGCATTCTTTGAGTCTAGTTTAGTGTTTTAAACTTTATTTTACGTTTTTGATTCAGTTTCCAAGTGATTTGCAATCCCTCCTAATCCCCGGTCCAGAACGATCCCTACTTATACTTATACTACAATTGTCAAAAAGAGGGTTTAATTTGTGTGCGTATAAATCTCGCATCAATAACCAACCTAGTGTCACTCCCATTCATTCCCTTTAATCATTCAGCCACCATCATACATTTATTCTCTTCACAAACACATACACAACCTGCCATCATTCCAGAAAAACATCCCATGCCGTGCATTCACTTTCATTTCTGTCAAAGTACATGCACTTCCACCCTTTAATCACATGCATAAATCAGCCACATGCATCTCCCATCACCATTTCAGATTTCCACCAACCTCCTAGCTGTTATGTTCCCCCCATTTCACCTATAAATAAGCATCCAACACTCCTCAAACCTCATTCACTCTTCCATACACATTTCAGTCACAAACACCAAGCAACAAACCCCTTGTTGCCGTGCATCTCCCTTCCAATCCAAACACCATTCCAACACTTCACAACACCACTCCTCTACCATTTCCATAATCCCCCAAACCTCACCTTAGACCTTGTGCTACAACAACGAGGAAGATAAGAGGGCCTAAACGTTCATACAATTCAAGTTTGAGTTGTTAGAATGTTTAGGTGTTTCTTTGATTTCAATGTTTAAATTCAATTCTCTTTGTTTTGTACGTATGAGGAATGGAAGAGAAGAGTGCTTAAACGTTCATACAATTCAAGTTTGAGTTGTTGGAATGTTTAGGTGTTTCTTTGATTTCAAAGTTATGAGGAACTAACCCCCTTTAGCTAGGGGGTGATTCGAAACTATGTTTATGTTTGCAATATGAATTGATTAACTTTCGTTGGAATTTCATAAGTTGTTGATTCAATTTGTTTAACCGTTTGATTGATAACTTATTTATGTATGTTTATTAAGAATGTGCGCTTAATTTTCATGCATGAATATGACGCTAGAATATAAGTGAGTTTCACCTAATCGTTATGAACTTATATTCACAAGTAGTGGAGGTTGCTTATAAACAATCGCGTTAAATGAATTCTTGGCACTAGTTTCATGCTTTTCATAGTAACGAAGGCCTCGTCAACACTTATAGTTTTCATAATGCTTAATGATCTTTGATTGTATCTTTATTGTGCTGTTCACGTAAAGGACTTTTGGAGAATGTTGTGAATTGCTTTGCGCAAACCCATCCAATTCATTAACTTAAGGAGAACTTGACGGTTAATTTAAGCGGACCTAATTAACCCGGAGTGTTGAGTTTCATAATTTATCGAAAGACCAACTGAGAATCAATCTTGTATGCAAGTATAACATGTGTGGAGAAGAACCCCTTAGCTAGCCTTCATTCCATTCATTCTATCACATTCATATTTACATTATGCTTTAATTTACAATCTGTCATTTAGTTTAATTTCATCAAAACCTAAATCCCCCTTTAACTTATTGTTCAATTTAGTTAGAAATCAATTTAGTTTATGTTTTAAAGCATTTTGAGTCTTTGGTTTGTCTTAGTGTTTTAACGTTTAGTTTCGCATTATTTGAGTCTAGTTTAGTGTTTTATATTGTTTTTTCGTTTTTAAGTCAGTTTCCAAGTGATTAACAATCCCTCCTAATCCCCGGTCCAAAACGATCCCTACTTATACTTATACTACAATTGTCAAAAAGAGGGTTTAATTTGTGCGCGTATAAATCTCGCATCAGTCTTGTCCACCAATGCTCCACCCACCGAGGCATCGAGCATTTGACGTTCAATTGGTAGTAGCCCCTCGTAGAAGTATTGTAGAAGTAACTCCTCCTTCATCTGATGCTGTGGACAAGAAGCAACAAGTGATTTAAAACGTTCATAATATGTAGGAAAAGACTCACCTTCTTCTTGCTGAATTCCACTTGTCCTTTTACGTAGAAGGATGATTCGAGAAGTTGGGAAAAACTTCTCTAGAAATGCCCTCTTCATACTCTCCCATGATGTGACAGTTCCGGGAGCTAATTCATACAACCAATCTTTGGCTTTGTCCATTAAAGAGAATGGAAAATCCTTCATCTTCAAAATACATCCATCGACGTTGACGGGGGTCATGCTTGAACAAACCACCTCGAATTCTTTCAGATGCTTGTTCGGATCCTCCATGGACAACCCATGGTATTTCGGAATATGGTGGAGCAAACTTGACTTCAACTCGAACTCTTCGGCCTTACCTTGGGCAGGTGGGGGATATTGGATACACAAAGGTGCGGCATTATCCAATCCCGAAGCAAAAAGCTCCTTGAGTGTCTGGTTGTCCACGGCCATGCCTTGTGGTTCTTCAAAATTCCTTGCTGTGGCCTCCTCTTCCTCTTCTAGAACTTGTTCTTCAAGGTCAGGTTCCGGGCTTGGTGGATTTGATTCGTGTTGCTTCCTCTTTCGTCTCAAAGTCCTCTCAAAATCGCTGTCAAAGTCCAAGATATGCTCACGAATCGGTTGAGAACTCCGAGTCATGCACTAGTACCTAAAACAAGAAAAACAAAACAAGGTCAGAAACTTAAACAAACTAAAATAAACAGAGGATAACAATCCAAAGGATTAGCAAAGTTGCTAATCCCCGGCAACGGCGCCAACAATTTGATGCGAATTATATAAGCACACAAATTAAAACCCTCTTTTGACAATTGTAGTATATGTATAAGTAGGGATCGTTCTAAACCGGGGATTAGGAGGGATTGCTAAATCACTTGAAAACTGACTCAAAAACGTAAAACAAAGGTTAAAACACTAAACTAGACTCAAAGAATGCAAAACTAAACACTTAAAACACTAAAACAAACCAAAAGACTCAAAACAGCACCAAAACACTCAAAACTGCCTTAAAAACACAATCTGGGCAGTTTTGAGCACTTACACTAATTTGGACGAATTTGGGTGATAAATTGAATCAAAACACTTAGAAACACAAACTAAGACACTTTCTAACTAAATTGAACACTAAAGTAAAGGGGGATTTAGTTTTTGACGAAATTAAACAAAGTGCACAGATTGTAAATACGAATTTGATGAAAATATGGATGGAATGCTAGCTAGAAGGTTCTTCTCCACACATGTCACACTTGCATACAAGATGATTTTCAGTTGGTCTTTCGATGAATCATGAAACTCAACACCCCGGGTTAATTAGGTTCGCTTAAATTAACCTTCAAGTTTTCCTTAAGTTAATGAATTGGATGGGACAGCGCATACACAATTCAAAACATTCTCCAAATGTCCTTTACGTGAAAAGCACAATAAAGATACAATCAAAGATCATTAAGCAACATGAAAACTATAAGTGTTGACGAGGCATTCGTTACTATGATGAGCATGAAACTAGTGCTAAGAATTCATTTAACGCGATCGTTTATAAGCGACCTCCACTACTTGTGAATATAAGTTTGTAACTATTAGGTGAAACTCACTTATATTCTAGCATCATATTCATGCATGAAAACTAAGCGTGCACTCTCAATAAACATACACAAATAAGTTATCAATCAAGCAGTTAAACAAATTGAATCCACAACTCATGAAATTCCAACCGAAGGTAATCAATTTATATTGCAAGCATAAACATGGTTTCGAATCACCCCCTAGCTAACTAGGGATTTAGCCTCTCATGTTCACAGAAAGAGAAACAAAATTGAAATTAAACATAAAGAACAAAAGATTGATTACACCTAGAACGCCCAACGAATCCACTTTGAATTTCTGCACGTTTCAAGCTCCTCTTTCTTCTTCTTCTTGCTGCGGCAGAGAGGGTCTTAGGGTGAGTTTGGATGATTTTCTGGGTTGGGAATGGATTTATGGGGATATGGTGGTGCGGCAAGGAGGTGGGAAGGTGTATGGTGGTTGGGAATGGTGGCTGGAAGGGTGGAGTGGCTGCGGCAAAGAGTGTTTGTGGCTGTAAGATGAAAAGAATGAATGAAAAGTGATCCTAGGGTGCGGCTAAGTGGTTTAATATATAGGGTGTTTCAGAAAATAAAACCCTAGCTTATTTTTATTAACTAAAATTAAGTCAAAGGCTGCTAGAATTAGGAAATTAAATCAGAAATTAAAAGGAAATTGGTTAATAGGTGCGGCTAGGGTTTAGTTTAGGAGAGAAATAGGTTTAAGTTCAGAAATTAAAGGGAAAGTGGCTGCAAGGTGCGGCTAGGGTTTAGTTTAGGAGAGGAGCATGTGTTTAATTGCATAACCTAGGACAAAATTGCCCCCCCTTGCACGGCAAGGGAAGGTGAGAAAGGGAAACCCACGGCAAAAGGAGTTTAAGGGGCTAGGGCCTTTGTTTTGTGTCCTAAAGTGCCTACAAGGCCTTCAAAGTGGCTAGAAAATACGGACGTTTAAGATTAGGAAAGGTTACCAAAACGGGAAACCTAGGGTTAACTTTCCTACTTCAAGTAGGAATCCTTGTTGAAGTAGGAATCCTCGTTGTAGTAGGAATCCTTGTTAAAGTAGGAATCCATCGTTCCTTGACTTCCAAACCTTCGTCCAAACCACCTTACACCACCACTAAGCCTTGCCACACCACCATACCTCCATAAACCCAACTTAAACCCAGAAACTCATCCAAAAACCCACCTTAGCACTTGTGCCGTGACCTAGCAAAGAAGAGGAGAAAGAAGACGAAGCCTTGGACGTTTATGCATTCGAGTTGGAGTGTTGGAACGCTTCTAGGTGTAATCTATCTTTTGTTTTCAATGTTTAATTCTAATTTCCTTTGTTTCGTTATGAACATGAGAGGCTAAACTCATTTTAGCCTAGGGATGCTTTAAAGCCATGATTATATTTATAATATGAGTTGATAAATTCCAGTTGTGATTTCATAAATTGTGAATGCAATTTACTTAACCGTTTGATGGATAACTTATTCTTGTATGTTGATTAGGGAGGCCTACTTAATTCGCATGCTTGAATTTGGTGCTAGAATATAAGGGTGTTTCACATAATCGTTACAAACTGATAGGAGCATATTCATGCGACTTAAATGGCTTGTTCTCGTGCATTTACGTTATGTTTCTTTAGTTATTTTAGTACTTTAAGCTATTTTCGTGTGTTTGTAGGTCCAAAGGGCTAAAGGAGCAAAAAGATGCATTTTGGAGACTTTTGGAGCACTTTTGGGCTAAGGATGGATAGCTTATGCTTGGAGCCAAAGTGTTGGACGAAATTGAAGACCTAATTGAAGACCAAAGTGTTGGAACCTTGTTCTCTTTAGTTTTAGGACATTTAAACCTTTCCTAATCCCAATCATGCCATGCATAACACACATCCATTCTAACACATTGTCATTGCACATGCATTTCCTTCATTAGTTAACCCACATGCTCCCATTACTTATCATCACCACTTATTACTTATCATCACCACATATCATATCACTTATCACTTATCATCACCACTTATCACTTATCATAACCACATATCATATCACTTATCACTTATCATCATCACTTATCACTTATCACTTAACATGCACCCATCACCTAACACAACACCTTTAATTCACATGCATACCTATTCTTTAAATCAGCCACATGCATTCATATTCACCATCATTGCCGTGCACATTCCTTCCCATTTCCACCTTTCATTTCAGCCACATGTCTTCATCATTGCAGCCACCATTCACTCTTTAATCCACATGCATTCACACACACTTCACACAAACAGCAATCACATGCAAACACATGCATTTCCAACCCCAAACACCCATTGCCGTGACTCTTCACTCCCATTTCCAGCTTTTCCTTTGCATTCCCCCTTTAATCAACACATGCATCCCCTCACCAAGAAATCATTCATTCCACATGCACCTAGAAATCACTCAATGCCGTGAGTTCCCATTGCATTTCCAGCTTTGCACATGCATTCACTCACCACAAACAAGTCACATGCATTCATCAACATATCTAGCTGTCATTCACATGCATTTCATTCATCATTTCCACCCCCACATGTCCCTTTAATCCACATGCATTTCCACCTAGCTTTCCACCTCACAACCACCAGAAATCAACCAAAACCGTGCATTCCCTTTCATTTCTGTCAAAGCACATGCACTCCCACCCTTTAATCACATGCATAAATCAGCCACATGCATTTCCTATCCCATTTCAGATTGTCATTCCACTTCATTGCACATGCATCTTCATAAATCAACACATGCATTCATTATTCATTTACTTTGCATCCTTTAATTTAATCACATGCATCTACAAACAATTCAGCCAACACATGCACTTTAATCATCCACCACATATTCCCTTGCACACTCCACCTAGCCGTGCACATTCATACATTTCCATTTTCCATATTTTCCCCCATCTTGGCAGATTTCACATGCACACACATGCAATTCCAGCTTTCACATGCTTTCCTAGCTGTTTTTCATCATTAACCATCCACATGCATGCTTAAACAAACAGCCATATACACCTCCATTCCTCCTATAAAAACCCTTGCATTCTCATTCATAAATTCACACTCATTCATACACATTTCAGTCACAAACACTTCCATTCCATTGTACATACCACCAACACTTCCCCCTTTGGCCGTGAGTCTCCCTTACAATCCAAACACCATCCTTCCATTTCCACCACTCCTCTTCCATCCCTCCACCACTCCCCAAACCATTCACACCATCAAACTATCCTTAGACCTTGTGCTAGAACGAAGAGGAAGATAAGAGGGCCTAAACGTTCATACAATTCAAGTTTGAGTTGTTGGAATGTTTAGGTGTTTCTTTGATTTCAATGTTTAAATTTAATTCTCTTTGTTTTGTACGAATGAGGAATGGAAGAGAAGAGGACCTAAACGTTCATACAATTCAAGTTTGAGTTGTTGGAATGTTTAGGTGTTTCTTTGATTCTCTTTGTTTTGTACCATGAGGAACTAAATCCCCTTTAGCTAGGGGGTGATTTGAATATATGTTTATGCTTGCATTTTGATTTGATTACTTCTAATTGCGTTTCATAAGTTGTGGATTCAATTTGTTTAACCGTTTGATTGATAACTTATTTATGTATGTTTATTGAGAATGCGTGCTTAATTTTCATGCATGAATATGACGCTAGAATATAAGTGAGTTTCACCTAATCGTTATGAACTTATATTCACAAATAGTGGAGGTTGCTTATAAACAATCGCGTTAAACGAATTCTTGGCATAAGTTTCATGCAATCATAGTAACGAATGCCTCGTCAACACTTATAGTTTTCAAAGAACTTAATGATTCTTGCTTGTATCTCTATTATGCAATTCATGTAGGGAACTTGTGGGGAATGCTTTGGGTTGTCGTATGCAATCATCCAATTCATTAACTTAAGGAAAACTTGACGGTTAATTTAAGCGGACCTAATTAACCCGGGGTGATGAGTTTCATGGTTTATTGAAATGCAATTGGAAATCATTTTATTATGCAAGTGTAACATGTGTGAGATGAACCCCTTAGCTAGCATTCATCCATTTCAATTCCATTCATTTTATTTCAATTTCATATTTACTTTCTGTCTAGTTTATTAACTTGTTTATGTTTTCATGTTTAATTTAACTTGTTGTTCAATTATGTTAAACATGTGAAACTAATTTCTTTTTAGTTAGAGGTGAATTTGAAGCCATGGACATATGTTGGTTATGATTTGATTTACTCCAGTTATGAATTCATGAACTTTAGATGTGGGTTACTTTTCTGTTTTGATTAAGAACTTGTTTATGTATGTGGGTTGAGGGTCGACACTTAATTTGCATGCCTAAACTTGATGCTAGGATATAAGGGAATTTCACCTAATCGTTATGAACTTATATTCATGAGTAGTAAAAATCGCTAGTCACGATTGTGTTTAGTAAACCCTAGGCTGGATTAACATGCGTATTCCATAGTTATGAATGCCTAGTCGATGTTCATGATTTCCGTTGAACTTAATGATCTTTGTTGAATGTCTCTATCATGCGTATTCCATGGTTAGGGACTTTGATTAAGGAATAATTTGGTTGTAATGCGTATTCCATTCAATCCAATGAATCTAGGGAAATCTGAAGGTTAGTTTAAGCGAACCTAATTAACTTGGAGCATTGTCATTCATCGTTTGTTGAAGTCATAACTGGGAGTCAAATTATATGCTTATGTTCATGTGTGGATAAGGAACCCTCTAACTAGTTTTTCATCATTCTATTCCATCAATTTCGTTTGTAGAATCTGTTTTAATTCCAAGTTTCTGTTTTAGTTTTAAATTCGTCAAAACCAATCCCCCATTTATTTTAAAGTGTTAGATTAGTTAGAATTACATTTAGTTTGTGTTTTTAAGAGTTTTGATTAAATTTATTTCCCAATTTCGTCCATATTCACCAAAGTGCTCAAAACTGCCCAGAAAGTGTTTTTAAGGCAGTTTTGAGTGTTTTGGGTGATGTTTGAGTCTTTTGGTTTGTTTTAGTGTTTTAAAGTTTAGTTTTGCATTCTTTGAGTCTAGTATAGAGTTTTATATTGTGTTTTTACGTTTTTAAGTCAAATCCAAGTGATTAACAATCCCTCCTAATCCCCGGTCCAGAACGATCCCTACTTATACTTATACTACAATTGTCAAAAAGAGGGTTTAATTTGTGTGCGTATAAATCTCGCATCACAAACTTATATTCACAAGTAGTTACGGTTGTTTTCACAATCATGTTAAGTAAATTCCTAGCATGCGTATCATGATGTCATAGTTACAAGTGCTTTGTCAATACTTATGATTTCCATTGAACGTAATGATCTTTGATTGCATCTCTATTATGATGTCATGTAGGGGACTTTTGAAGAATGCTTTGGGTTGTCGTATGATGTCATCCAATCCAATAACTTAAGGGAAATCTGAGGGTTAATTAGTGATGTCACGGTTAATCTGGGGTATTGAGGTTCATGGTTTATCGGAAAAGCAACTGGAAATCAACTTATGTTTGAATGTATCATGTGTGGAGAAGTATCCCTTGGCTAGTTCATCATCCATTGGTTTTACTTAAATTCGTCCAAAAACAAATCCCCCTTTCTTACTTATTCCAAATCTTTCCAAAAGTGTGTTTTAGAGTCTTTTGAGTCAAAACTAATTGTATTTTCGTCCAAACTAGTGTTAAGTGTTCAAAACTGCCCAGATTGTGTTTTTAAGGCAGTTTTGAGTGTTTTGGTTTGTTTTAGTGTTCTAGTGTTTAGTTTTACATTCTTTGAGTCTAGTTTAGTGTTTTAACCTTTGTTTTACGTTTTTGAGTCAGTTTTCAAGTGTTTTAGCAACCCCTCCTAATCCCCGGTTTAGAACGATCCCTACTTATACATATACTACAATTGTCAAAAGAGGGTTTTAATTTGTGTGCTTATATAATTCGCATCAATAAGGTTAGGATAGGATAAGACGAAATAAGGTTTTGGATAATGTTGGATAAGGTTTTAGATAAGGTTTTGGATAAGATTTTGGATAAGGTTTCCTCTTTTGAGCTACTTCCTTATCCACTTTGTCTTGAGCTTAGTTCCTTCCTCTTCTCATCATATTTCTAGCCTCTTGAACTCCAAATTCGTCCATCCATATTAGCCCATATACAAGCTATCCACATAGTGCCCAAAACTGCTCCAAAATGCATCAAAATGCACTTTCTTGGTACTTTAACCCTTCGGACCTACAAACGCACGAAAATGAGTTGTAATACGACATTAACTAGGAAATAATAGCACAAATGCACAAGAATAAGCTAGCTAAGTCGCCTAAATATGCTCCTATCAAACAAGTTCACAAGACTCAAAATAGGCTAAAAGCACACAAAACTGCCTAAAAACACAAATTGGGCAGTTTTGAGCCTAAACACAAACTTGGATGAAAATTCGTTCTACTCAAAACTCTTAAAAACACAATCTAAAACATATTTGAACCAATTAGACACTCTAAGACAATTGGGGATTTGGTTTTGGACGAAAATCAAACAAACAAAACAATAATGTAAACTAGGCAGATTTGGGCGAAATTGATAGAATTAAGTGGATGGTGAGATGGCTAGGAGGTTTTTCTCCACACATGGCATACTTGCTGATAGGAGCATATTTAGGCGACTTACTTAGCTTGTTTTCGTGCATCTATGTTGTTAATTCACAGTTATTTTAGTCCTTTATGCTTCTTTTGTGTGTTTTCAGGTTCTAAGGGCAAAGTATGCAAAAGGATGCCTTTTGGAGCCTTTTGGAGCAAATTAGAGATTGGAATGGATTGCATATGCTTAAAGCCAAGTAGATGGACGAAATTGAAGATCAAAACCATTCACTTATCACTTATCAAAACCATTCACTTATCACTTATCATTACCACAACCATTCACACCCTTTTAATCCACATGCACTCCCATCCATTTCATCATTGCAACCATTGCACATTTACACCAACAAACATCTCTTTGCCGTGCCTTTCCCTTAGCCTAGTTGTTTTATGCCATTTTCATATTTCCACCATTCACACACACATGCACTCACATGCATTTCAAGCACTAAACATTCTTCTTTGCCGTGCCTTTCCCTTCCACTTTCCAACCTTTCCAAATGCAATTTCATCAACACATGCATTCATTATTCATTCACCTTGCATTCCCTTTACATTTCAACCCACATGCACTTTAATCATTCAAACATGCAGCCACATAATCATTCACCCTATCCATTCTATGTCACAAAACAATGTCACATGCACCATCAAAACATCCTTTGCCGTGGCCCTTGCAAATCCATCCCATTTTCAGCCATTACACTCCTTCAATTCAGCCACCATTCATTCTTTATTCCACATACACTCATCATCACACACCCTAGCTATCATTCACATGCATTCACATGCATCACAACCCCAAAACCATCAAGAAAACACCCTTGCCGTGGCCTTCACTCACACTTCCAGCTTTCCACCTTGCATTTCCAGATTATTCCTTCATCATTGCATCCATTCCACATGCATTCTTCATCATTGCACCACAAATCAGCTCATCCCACACTCCATGCCGTGGCCTACCTCCCATTTCCAGCTTTCACATGCCTTCAAATGCATTTCCAGCACATCCTTTGCTTTACATCTCCACAAACACATGCATTTACACCCAAAAATCCCCTTTGCCGTGGAATTCATTCCCCTTTCCAGCTTTCCCTTTCATTTCCAGCTCTAACTATTCATCATTGCAGCCACCTACATGCATTATTTATTAACTCTTCATCATGCAGCCAGAAAATGAGCAAGAAAGCTTCCCAAACACATGCATACACACACCATTTCCAGCACACACATGCAATTCCAACATCAAAAACTGTCAATGCCGTGGGATCCTTGTGCTTTCCAGCTTTCCTAGCTGTTTTCCACCACATTTCAGCACATGCATGCTTAAACAAACAGCCATTTGCACCTCCATTTCTCCTATAAAAGCCCTTGCATTCCCATTACCAAGACATCTCAATTCATACACAACACACCACAAACACACCACCAAACTTCCTTTGTCGTGGCTTCCCATCTCTCCCTTATAATCCAAACACCATTCCTCTTCCATTTCAATCATTCCCCAATCCATTCAACACACCAACAACATCCCTTAGACCTTATGCTACAATAAAGAGGAAGAGAAGAGGGCCTAAACGTTCATACAATTCAAGTTTGAGTTGTTGGAATGTTTAGGTGTTTCTTTGATTTCAATGTTTAATTTTAATTCTCTTTGTTTTGTATGAGGAACTAAACCCCCCCCTTGGCTAGGGGGGATTCGAAATATATGTTTATGCTTGCGTTTTGATTTGATTGATGCGTGATTTATACGCACACAAATTAAACCCTCTTTTTGACAATTGTAGTAAGTATGTAAGTAGGGATCGTTCTGGACCGGGGATTAGGAGGGATTGCAAATCTCTTGGAAACTGACTCAAAAACGTAAAATAAAGTTTAAAACACTAAGACAAACCAAAAACTCAAAATGCTTTAAAAACACAAACTAAATTGAATTCTAACTAAAATGAACATTAAAGCAAAAGGGGGATTGAGGTTTTTACGAAAATTGAAATAACGAAACAAGTTAATAAACTAGACAGAATGTAAATATGAAATTTATGGATGAATGCTAGCTAAGGGGTTCATCTCCATACATGTTACACTTGCATACAAGATTGATTCTCAGTTGGTCTTTCGATAAATTATGAAACTCAACACTCCGGGTTAATTAGGTCCGCTTAAATTAACTGTCAAGTTTTCCTTAAGTTAATGAATTGGATGGGTTAGCGCAACGCAATTCACAACATTCTCCAAAAGTCCTTTACGTGAACAGCACAATAAAGATACAATCAAAGATCATTAAGCATCATGAAAACTATAAGTGTTGACAAGGCATTCGTTACTATGATGAGCATGAAACTCGTGCCAAGAATTCATTTAACGCGATTGTTTATAAGCAACCTCCACTACTTGTGAATATAAGTTCATAACGATTAGGTGAAACTCACTTATATTCTAGCGTCATATTCATGCATGAAAATTAAGCGCGCATTCTTAATAAACATACATAAATAAGTTATCAATCAAACGGTTAAACAAATTGAATCAACAACTTATGAAATTCCAACGAAAGTTAATCAATTCATATTGCAAATATAAACATATTGCTAAAGGGGGATTAGTTCCTCATAACTTTGAAATCAAAGAAACACCTAAACATTCCAACAACTCAAACTTGAATTGTATGAACGTTTAGGCACTCTTCTCTTCCATTCCTCATACGTACAAAACAAAGAGAATTGAATTTAAACTTTGAAATCAAAGAAACACCTAAACATTCCAACAACTCAAACTTGAATTGTATGAACGTTTAGGCCCTCTTATCTTCCTCGTTGTTGTAGCACAAGGTCTAAGGTGAGGTTTGGGGGATTATGGAAATGGATGAGGAGTGGTGTAGAAGTGGAAGGGGAATGGAAAAATGGTGTTTGGATTATAAGGGGAGAGATGGGAAGCTCACGGCTAGGGAAGGGAGAATGTGTTTGTAATGTGTTGTGTATGAAATGAGATGATATTGAATGAATGAATGTAAGGGTATTTATAGGAGTAATGGAGGGAACATGACAGCTAGGAGGTGGGTGGAAATGTGGCTGCAAGTTTGGTGAATGATTATGAGTGAATGCATGTGAATGTGGCTAGGTTGGAAAGCTGGAAATCTGAAAATGCAAATGGGAATGCTGAAATGCAAAGGTGGCCACGGTTTTGAGTGTGTTTTGTGTTGGAAATGCATGTGAATGCATGTGAATGTTGTTTGTGTGAAGTGTGTGTGGGTTAAAGAGTGAATGGTGGTGTAATGATGAAGTGTGATGGCTGAAAATGTCAAGGGAAATGCATGTGATTGCACGACAAAGAATTTCAGGATGCATGTGTGTTGGTGTGTTGTGTGATTGTTTTGTGGTTGAATGATTAAGTGGCTGAATTAAAGAATGGGAGTGCCTGTGGCTTAGGTGGTGTAATGATGAAGTGGGAATTGAAAGAATGTGGTTGGAAAGTGGAAGGGAAGGCACGGCACAAATGGGGAAGTGTTGGAAATGCATGTGATGCATGCCAATGTTGTCTTTTGGTGCATGTGTGTGTTGAATGGTGTCCTTTAATTATGCACGGTTTAGGGCTGTTAAGGGGAGAGAAATGGGAGTGAATGTGGCTTAATGATGAAGGGGCAAAGCTTGGAAAGCATGTGGCAAGGTTGGTTGCATGATGATGATGCATGTGAGTTGAAATGCATATGTTTAAATGGTTGAAATGTGTAGATGATTATGAGTATGATAAGTGATAAGTGAATGATGTATTAAGTGATAAATGAATGATATGTGGTGAGTGATAAGTGAATGGAAGTGATAAGTGATAAGTGAATGGTTTGATAAGTGAATGATATGATAAGTGAATGCTTATAATAAGTGAATGATATGATAAGTGAATGATATGATAAGTGAATGCTTTAGGTGTTTAAAATAGGGAACAAAGCCCTTCCTTGCATGGCAAGGAAGGGAGACACAAGGAAACACACGACAATGTCCTAAGGTTGCAAGGAATGTTGTTTTTGTGTTCTAAAATGCGTAGGAGTCTTCAATGATGCTTCAACATGAGGTCTTTTAGGTTTTAACTTTCCTACTTCAAGTCTTTAATTTCGTCCATCCTCTTGGCTCCAAGCATATGATATCCATTCCAATCTCTAATTTGCTCCAAAAGGCTCCAAAAGGCATCCTTTTGCATACCTTGCCCTTAGAACCTGAAAACACACAAAAGAAGCATAAAGGACTAAAATAACTAGAGAAACATAACGTAAATGCACGAGAACAAGCCATTTAAGTCGCATGAATATGCTCCTATCAAATACCCCCACACTTATCTTTTGCTAGTCCTCGAGAAAAACAGAAAGAAAAACAAAACAAAACCAAACGAAACAAAACAAGTAAAACACAACCTAAACCTTCCAACAACCGTCTTAGGGATTTCCAATGCACATGACACGTTAAAAATCATCATTCCCACAGATTTTAGTCATCTTCACACTTAAGTACATTCTTAATCATAGTCACCATATACTAGTTCACAATTAAGCATTTAAAACCATGTTTTGAATGTAGTAACATGCCTTAGAGAATTTGCTCAATTCCTTACAAGATATGCACTCGATTTTCACTCAGATTTTCTAACTACACATGATGCGAAAATTATACGCACACAAATTAAACCCTCTTTTTATCAATTGTAGTGAAGAATGTAAGTAGGGATCGTTCTGGACCGGGGATTAGGAGGGATTGTTAATCACTTGGAATTGACTCAAAAACGTAAAAACACAATATAAAACACTATACTAGACTCAAAGAATGCAAAACTAAACTTTAAAACACTAAGACAAACCAAAAGACTCAAAACAGCACCAAAACACTCAAAACTGCCTTAAAAACACAATCTGGGCAGTTTTGAGCACTTTGACTACTTTGGACGAAATTGGGTAATAAATTGATTCAAAACACTTAGAAACACAAACTAAGACACTTTCTAACTAAATTGGACACTAAAGTAAAGGGGGTTTGAGGTTTTGACGAATTTGAAAACAAAACTTAAACTTTGTAAAACGAACAGATTTTTAAACGAATTTGGATTTAATGAATGGAATGAAGGCTAGCTAAGGGGTTCATCTCCACACATGCCATACTTGCACACAAAACGATCTCTAATTGCTTTTCAATAAACCACTGAATTCTCAACGCCCCAGATTAACCGTGAATTGCACTAATTAACCCTCAGATTTTCCTAATGTTATTGAATTGGATGATTGCATACGACAACCCAAAGTATTCCCCACAAGTTCCCTACATGAATTGCATAATAGAGATACAAGCAAGAATCATTAAGTTCTTTGAAAACCATAAGCATTGACGAAGCACTCGTTACTATGAATTGCATGAAACTTATGCCAAGAATTTACTTAACGCAATTGAGATCATCAACTTTTACTACTTGTGAATATAAGTTTGTAACGATTAGGTGAAACTTCCTTATATCCTAGCATTAGATTTACGCATGATAATTAAGCGTGCACTCTCAACCAACACACACAAATCAGTTTAATTCAAATAGATAAGTAAATTGAATTCACAACTTATGAAACACAATTAGAGGTAATCAAATCATATAGCAAGCATGTTCATGGTTTCGAATCCCCCCCTAGCCAAAGGGGGGTTTAGTTCCTCATACGTACAAGACAAAGAGAAATAAGTTTAAACATTGAAATCAAAGGAGAGGAAACACCTAAATATTCCAGCCACTCGAACTCGAATTGCATGAACTTCCAAGCCCTCTTCTCCTCCTCTTTGTTGCGGCACAAGGTCTATGGTGGGTTTGTGGATGATTTTGGTATGTATGGTGGTGCGGCAAGGTTTGGTGGTGGTGTATGGTGGTTGGGATGGAGGTGTGGAAGTAGGGGAATGGTGTATGGTTGGTTGTAAGGTCACGGCAAGGGGGAATTTCTGAATGAATGTATGAAAGTTGTGTGAAGGGGTGGTGGTCTGAACTAGGGGCTAATACGAGTATATATAGGCACTTAAAACCCTAGGGTAATCAGATATGGACTTGAATAACCCAAATCCACAAGGAAATAGGCTTAGAAATCAGAAATAGAAAGGGATAATGCTTCCTAGGTGCGGCAGGTAAGGAGATAAGGTGATAAGGCTTCTAGAATGCCTTGCAAGGCAAGGGAAATCAGCTTTCTAGAAGGATTTGGGGCGCCACTGATGCGAGAATTATAAGCACACAAATTAAACCCTCTTTTCGTCAAATTGTAGTATATGTATAAGTAGGGATCGTTCTGGACCGGGGATTAGGAGGGATTGTTAACCACTTGGATTTGACTCAGAAACGTAAAATAACAATATGAAACACTATACTAGACTCAAAGAATGCAAAACTAAACTTTAAAACACTAAGACAAACCAAAAGACTCAAAACAACACAAACACACTCAAATCTGCCTAAAAACCACTTTCTGGGCAGATTTGAGCACAAACACAAGTTTGGACGAAATTAAGTAATAACTTGACTCAAGAACGTAAAAACACAATATAAAACACTAAACTAACTCAAAGAATGTAAAACTAAACACTTAAAACATTAAAACAAACCAAAAGACTCAAACATCACCCAAAACACTCAAAACTGCCTTAAAATCACTTTCTGGGCAGTTTTGAGCACTTTGTTGAATTTGGACGAAATTGGGAAATAAAATGAATCAAAACACTTAAAAACATAAACTAAAATACTTTCTAACTAAATTGGACAATAAAGTGAAGGGGGATTTAGGTTTTGACGAATTTAAACTAAAAGAACAGATTGTAAGTAAAAACAGATAGTAAATATGAAATTGTGATAGAATAGAATGGATGGGAAATAAAATGAATCAAAAACGTAAAAACACAATATAAAACACTAAACTAACTCAAAGAATGTAAAACTAAACACTTAAAACATTAAAACAAACCAAAAGACTCAAACATCACCCAAAACACTCAAAACTGCCTTAAAATCACTTTCTGGGCAGTTTTGAGCACTTTGGTGAATTTGGACGAAAATTGGGAAATAAAATGAATCAAAACACTTAAAAGCACAAACTAAATTGATTTCTAACTAAATTGGACATTAAAGTAAAGGGGGATTTAGATTTATACGAAAATTGAAATAACAAAACAAGTTAATAAACTAAACAGATTGTAAAACGAATTTGATGGAATGGAATGAATGGATGATAGATTGGCTAAGGGGTTCATCTCCATACATGTTATACTTGCATAATAAAATGATTTCCAATTGCATTTCAATAAACTATGATACTCAACACCCCAAGTTAACCGTGATGCACTAATTAACCTTCAAATCTTCCTAACGTTATTGAATTGGATGATGCATGCGACAATTCAAAACATTCCCCACAAGTCCTCAACATGAATGCATAGAAGAGGTACAAGCAAGAATCATTACGCTCTATGAAAATTATAAGTGTTGACGAGGCATTCGTTACTATGAATGCATGAAACTCTTGCCAAGAATTCGTTTAACGCGATTGTTTATAAGCAACCTCCACTACTTGTGAATATAAGTTCGTAACTATTAGGTGAAACTCACTTATATTCTAGCATCATATTCATGCATGAAAATTAAGCGTGCACTCTCAATAAACATACATAAATAAGTTATCAATAAAACGGTTAAACAAATTGAATCACAACTTATGAAACGCAATTAGAAGTAATCAAATCAAAATGCAAGCAGAAACATATATTCGAATCACCCCCCAACCAAGGGGGAGTTTAGTTCCTTATGATACAAAACAAAGAGAATCAAAGAAACACCTAAACATTCCAACAACTCAAACTTGAATTGTATGAACGTTTAGGCACTCTTCTCTTCCATGCCTCATTCGTACAAAACAAAGAGTATTGAAATTAAACATAGAAATCAAAGAAACACCTAAACATTCCAACAACTCAAACTTGAATTGTATGAACGTTTAGACACTCTTATCTTCCTCTTCGTTGTAGCACAAGGTCTAAGGATAGTTTGATGGTGTGAATGGTTTGGGTAGTGGTGGAGGAATGGAAGGATGGTGTTTGGATTTGTAGGGAAGACTCACGGCACAAAGGGGGTGGTTTGATGTCTACATTTCTGCAATGGATGAGTTTCTGAAATGGAAGTGTGTATGAGAATGGATGAATTTCTGGCACAAAGGCCTTATTTCTGTGGTGAATGGATTGTGTATGAATGAGTGTGAATGAATGAGTATTTATAGGTGAAATGGGGGGAACATGACAGCTAGGTTGCATGTGCACATGTTGGTTGAATGATTATGAGTGCATGTGGCTGAAATAGCATGTGGAATGGCTGGAAATGCAAGGAGAAGGCATGTGCACGGTTTTGGGAGAGAATGGGAGTGCAAGTGGCTGAAATGTTAGAGGAACAAGTGCATGTGGCTGCATTGTGGTGCAATGATGGAGGAACAATCTGAAAATGCAAGGTATGGCTGGAATGATTGTGTTTGTTTGAATGTGCATGTGATTAAATTAAAGGATGCAAAGTAAATAAATAATGAATGCATGTGTTGAATTATGAAGATGCATGTGCAATGAAGTGGAATGACAATCTGAAATGGGATAGGTACCCACGGCAATGATGATTTCTGGTGGTGTTTTGGGTGCATGTGGAATGAATGATTTCTTGGTGAGTGGATGCATGTGTTGATTAAAGGGGGAATGCAAAGGAAAAGCTAGAAATGCATGTGGAGTGGCTGCAAGGTGAATGAATAATGAAATGGGAAAGCATGTGCAAGGTTTTGGTGTGAATGATTGAATGTGCATGTGGCTGCAATGGAGGAGGAATCCTTCAATTTCGTCCATCCTCTTGGCTCCAAGCATATGATATCCATTCCAATCTCTAATTTGCTCCAAAAGGCTCCAAAAGGCATCCTTTTGCATACTTTGCCCTTAGAACCTGAAAACACACAAAAGAAGCATAAAGGACTAAAATAACTAAAGAAACATAACGTAAATGCACGAGAACAAGCCATTTAAGTCGCATGAATATGCTCCTATCAGCCACCTTTGTAGGAGATAAGATAAGGTTCCTAGAAACATGTTTTAAGGGCCAAATTTGTAGGAAAAAGGGATAAGGGTGCGGCACCTTTGTAGGGATAATGTTAGGGCTTCTAGAAAGCCTAAAACTAAGGGGATTTGGATAAAACCCACGGCAAAGATAGGATAGGGCATCTAAGGCTTCTAGAAACCCTCCAAGATAAGGTAAAGTGCATGGCATCCCTATAGGATTAGGATAAGGTGTCCTAAATGGATAAGGACTCCTCATTGCACTTGGAAACTTTGCCTATTAGGATTAGGAAACCTTGTCTTCATCATTCCTTCTTCATCTTGGACTCCTTTTCCTTCTTGGACTTGGAAAACTTCTTTGTTGCTTCACTTGAGACCATTTGGACTTTGCCTTTCCTACTTCAAGTAGGAAACCTTGTTTGAGTAGGCAACTTTGTTCTTCTAGGAATCCTAATTCAACTAGGAACCCCATTTTAACTAGGAATCCTAATTCAACTAGGAAACCATCTTCCATTAGGGACTTTCCTACTTCAACTAGGAACCCTTGCTCAAGTAGGAATCATCATCTTCAAGTCTTCAATTTCGTCCATCCTCTTGGCTCCAAGCATATGATGTCCATTCCAAGCTCTAATTTGCTCCAAAAGGCTCCAAAATGCATCCTTTTGCATACTTTGCCCTTAAAACCTGAAAATACATAAAACTAGCTTAAAAGACTACTTTACTAAGGAAAAACACTATAAATGCACAAGAACAAGCTAAACTAAGGTGCGTAAATATGCTCCTATCAAATTCCCCCACACTTAGCTTTTGCTAGTCCTCGAGCAAAACAAAATGAAACAAAGTAAATAAACGAAGTAAACCAAGTAAAACATAACCTACACCTTCCAACACTCGCCTCAGGGATTTCCAATGCACATGACATGTTAAAAATCATCATTCCCACAGATTTTAGCCATCTTTACGCTTAAGCATTTACTTAATCATGGTCACTACTCATTAGTTCACAAATAACCAATTAAAACATGATTTTGAATGTAGTAACATGCCTTAGAGAATTTCCTCACTTCCTTACTAGATATGCACTCAATTTTCACACAGATTTTCTGACTACACACCCTATACTAGTTATATGTGAGAAGATAGATGTAAATATAAAAACGAATGCTCACATATATGTATAACAAAGAAAGCACTTTTCGGAGTTACAAAGCATGTTTATCAATATGATCTCATGAATGGAATGCTACTACTTAGATGCGAGAACCAGTGACACCATATTCTCGTACCAATTTTAGACTCCACAAATTGAAACACATAACACTCAAGATTAAAGTCAAGGGTTGTAACGGGGCTAGGGGTATTGGCTAACAAAGAAAGGTAAAGGATGAAACAAACGTTCTTTAAACAATAGTAAGCAAAGCAATGAACTTGATACTTAGAATTCACTTTAGAGTGCAGAAAATAACTTTGAACACAAAGGGAAATACATGTGCATACTTAGGGTCAAATGCAACGTTTTGGACCTGATAGGAGCATATTCATGCGACTTAAATGGCTTGTTCTCGTGCATTTACGATATGTTTCTCTAGTTATTTTAGTCCTTTATGCTTCTTTTGTGTGTTTTCAGGTTCTAAGGGCAAGGTATGCAAAAGGATGCCTTTTGGAGCCTTTTGGAGCAAATTAGAGATTGGAATGGATATCATATGCTTGGAGCCAAAAGGATGGACGAAATTGAAGACTTGAAGTAGGAAAGTTAAATCCTAAAAAAACCTCATGTTTGAGCATCATTGAAAACTCCTACGCATTTTAGAACACAAAAACAACATTCCTAGCAACCTTAGGACATTGTCGTGTGTTTCCTTGTGTCTCCCTTCCTTGCATGGCAAGGAAGGGCTTTGTTCCCTATTTTAAATACTTAAACACTACCACTTATCATTCACCACATATCATTCACCACTTATCATATCATACATTCATTTATCACTTATCATAATCATTCACTTATCACTTAACATATCATACACTTATCACTTATCACTCATAATCACCTACAACATCCACCTACTTCACCTACAACATCCACCTACTTCACCTATAACATTCACCTACTTCACCTACAACATCCACCTACTTCACCTACAACATCCACTTACTTCACCTACAACATCCACCTACTTCACCTACAAATGACATAGCCATATGTTCCCTCCACTACTCCTATAAATACCCTTGCATTCATTCATTCAAAATGATCTCATTCACAACACAACACCCCTCAAACACTTCCATTATTCCCTAGCCGTGAGCTTCCCATCTTCCCCTTAGAATCCAAACCGTGAGTCCCCCTTCCACCATTCCTCATCCATTTCCATAATTCCCCAAACCTCACCTTAGACCTTGTGCTACAACAACGAGGAAGATAAGAGGGCCTAAACGTTCATACAATTCAAGTTTGAGTTGTTGGAATGTTTAGGTGTTTCTTTGATTTCAAAGTTTAAATTCAATTCTCTTTGTTTTGTACGTATGAGGAATGGAAGAGAAGAGTGCCTAAACGTTCATACAATTCAAGTTTGAGTTGTTGGAATGTTTAGGTGTTTCTTTGATTTCAAAGTTATGAGGAACTAAACCCCCTTTAGCTAGGGGGTGATTCGAAACTATGTTTATATTTGCAATATGAATTGATTAACTTTCGTTGGAATTTCATAAGTTGTTGATTCAATTTGTTTAACCGTTTGATTGATAACTTATTTATGTATGTTTATTAAGAATGCGCGCTTAATTTTCATGCATGAATATGACGCTAGAATATAAGTGAGTTTCACCTAATCGTTATGAACTTATATTCACAAGTAGTGGAGGTTGCTTATAAACAATCGCGTTAAATGAATTCTTGGCACGAGTTTCATGCGTATTCCATAGTAACGAATGCCTTGTCAACACTTATAGTTTTCATGATGCTTAATGATCTTTGATTGTATCTTTATTGTGCTGTTCACGTAAAGGACTTTTGGAGAATGTTGTGAATTGCGTTGCGCTAACCCATCCAATTCATTAACTTAAGGAAAACTTGACGGTTAATTTAAGCGGACCTAATTAACCCGGAGTGTTGAGTTTCATAATTTATCGAAAGACCAACTGAGAATCAATCTTGTATGCAAGTGTAACATGTATGGAGATGAACCCCTTAGCTAGCATTCATCCATAAATTTCATATTTACATTCTGTCTAGTTTATTAACTTGTTTCGTTATTTCAATTTTCGTAAAAACCTCAATCCCCCTTTTGCTTTAATGTTCATTTTAGTTAGAATTCAATTTAGTTTGTGTTTTTAAAGCATTTTGAGTTTTTGGTTTGTCTTAGTGTTTTAAACTTTAATTTTGCATTCTTTGAGTCTAGTTTAGTGTTTTAAACTTTATTTTACGTTTTTGAGTCAGTTTCCAAGAGATTTGCAATCCCTCCTAATCCCCCGTCCAGAACGATCCCTACTTATACTTATACTACAAATCGACAAAAAGAGGGTTTAATTTGTGTGCGTATAATTATGGCATCAAATTTTGGCGCCGTTGCCGGGGATTAGCAAATTTGCTAATCTCTTGGATTGTTCGTTTCTATTATGTATTTTAGTTTTAGTTTTTGAATTGTGTTTTGTTTGTTGAATTCAAGTACTAGAGAAGAACAACATGGCACTTGATAATGCTTCTATTTTGTCACAGCTCATGAAAAGGTCCCAAATGCAAAGCATTGATATATTTGATCTTCAATCAAGGAATAACGTGTTTTCCAATACTTACAATTCGGATTGGAGTGATCATTCAAACTCTATGTGGTGGGAACCTCAACATGTTCAACAAGAAGGATATTGGCAGCCACCACAACCTCATATTCAATATGCCCAACCAAATTTAAGTTCGTCAATAGATTATAATCAAAAGCTTAATGAATTAATTTGTTTGGTGCAGGGCTTACAAAATCAAGACAATGAGGCTCAACAAGAAGGATATTGGCAGCCGTATGAGGAGTTCTATTCAACGCCTATGCAGCCACCACAACCTGCCCAAAGTAATGTAGGTAATTCAAATGATAATGATACGATTTTTCAATTACTTACTACTCTGGAAAAGCAAATTGGCCAGATAGCGGAGTTCGAAGGACAATTTTGCGACCAAGGCGAACTCCCTAGTTCAACCATTGCAAATCAGAAGGGAGAATTTGAAACCACCAATGCTTTCATGTTGAGAAGTGACAAGGAGGTTGGAATGGACCCTCAACCATCAAAATCAAATCACAAGGAAGAGGAATACACCCAACCCACGGAAAGGGTGGAAACACCTTTACCGGAGGCACCTATTGCTCCTATGCCATCTAATACAGGTATGGTTGTTCCAAATTTCATTATTTTTAACCCCGTTCCAACAAGTATCCCTATTCCTTGCAGATTCATGACTTCCAAGGAAGAAGAAGGTGAAAAAGACATCTTGGAAGCCCTTCCAAAGGTGACAAGTAGGGAATGTCATGAATTCATCAAAGAGGACGTTCTTGAAACCACAAAATCCAAAGAAGTTAAATTTGATGACATTGGACAAGTCATAACCATCGCTTGCAATCTGGCCAAGTCCAATATCCCTGAAACTTTCAAAGGAGTGGTGTTTGTCATTGAGTTCTTGTCGGACAAAACAAGTAAGTTTTTTTTTCCAAATTCCATTAGATTTTATACTAACTTGCTATTTTTTTTTAATCAGGCACCTACACTAGAATTCAAACCAATGCCGGTTCACTTCAAGTATCACCTTCCATTCAAGGACCAATTCCATGCCGTTTGATTTTATTTATGTTAATAAAAAATAAAAAAAAAAAAAAAAAAAAAAAAAAAAAAAAAGAAAGATACTAAACATGGAGAAAGATGGAGCCTTCACAGAGGATGTTTACGTGAAGCCCCACTACGAGGCGTCGAAGCAGAAGGAATAGAAGCGGAAGGCATAGGAGCGGAAGGAATAGAAGCGGAAGGCATCGAAGCGGAAGGCATCGGAGCTAGAGCATTTCAGGCCTCAATACTTGGCCAAACGCTGGATGACCCAGGAAAAAGGTGCCTCTGGAGATAAGACGAAAACCTTTGACGGTCGCTTTGAATCCGACCCTCAGATTCTTGCAGCTCATCAAGCTTCCTCTTCATGCCCG
Source organism: Pyrus communis (assembly GCF_041283825.1). Lineage (NCBI taxonomy): Eukaryota > Viridiplantae > Streptophyta > Magnoliopsida > Rosales > Rosaceae > Pyrus > Pyrus communis. The sequence continues at coordinate 11,034,700 of NC_142566.1, forward strand.
ACGAATAGTTATTTGCAAGCACATGCAAACTTCTATTCTCGTACTTCAGCTGCTGGATCTCCTGCTTGAGACTTTCCACCTCTGCCATCAATGATTCCACCTGACGGGAGCGGGCAAGCAGGCGTTGGCCCATGTTGGACACAGAACTCGCACACTGAACACTAAGTGCGAGGGACTCTTGAACGGCCAACTCATCGGACCGTCCTGACAGCAGCCTACTATCTTTTGGAGTGAGGAGGTTCCTAGCTACTATTGTAGCTGTTGTGGCGTCCTGCATCACGGAGTCTTCACCTGTGAGAGGACCGTTAGAAGAAAAGAAAGAAGGGCGCCATACGTTACCTTGACGCGGCGCGGCCGTATCACTGCTAAGGCTCAATTCCAAGCTAAGGTTCGATGAGTTTGCCATTTTTTCAAAAGTGTTCAAAGAGAAGGGATGGAGTTAAATTTCAAAGGGCCGGAGTCGATTTTCAAGAATGGGAAATCTTCAGAGTGTGTTTGTTGTGGTGATCGATAGATCTATAAAAAGCCAAGGCGACGCGTCCACCGATTCAAGAAGCCGGAATTTCCGGCGTAATTTAGGCGACACTTTCTCAGCTTTTCAGAAGACGCGTTCAACTTTGTCAAAAGATTTCTTCTTTTCAGACAACACGTGGAGGCCATCATCGCAACTACACATCTTTAGCCGACAAGCGCAAAGTTCGGCGACGCTTTCTCTGCTTTTCAGAAAACGCGTGCAGCTTTGTCAAAAGGAGCCGCATCTGCACTACCACGTGTCGTTCAGAAATCGAAGGGGCGCCTGCTCAGAAATCGAAGAGGCGTATTCAGAGATCGAAGAGGCGCCACTATTTCAAAAAGCCGGAATTGCGGGATCAAAACGTTTGTCGACAAGGGTAAAAAGTACCACCACTTGATATTATCTCTATATATGTCGACCTTCGTCTTTTATGGCAGGGCAAACCTGAAGAAAATGCCCAACTCTCCCTCACCTCTGAGGGCGCACTCCCAGCAAAGCCTTTCGAAATACTCAATTCTTTCTTCTTCCCCAAAGATGATACCAGATGCCTGGAGTACATATGACCCAGGAGGAAACGGCGGATTGAAGCATGTGCTGATTCATTCACCGCTTCTTCAAAGCAAAGGTATCTCATATCATGCTCTTTCCCTGTCCTTTTCTTTGTCCTTGTTCTTACTCGCATGGCAAAGTGAAAGAAGCAATCAGCCGGCACTTGGAGTCAGTCTTCCGATCTGGTTCCGACTGCCTGGAATTTATTCCTGGTTGCTTACCTAGCGTTGCTCTCGAGTAGTCATCTTCAACGGTTGATACACTTCCAGAGAAGGGACCACACCTGCAAAGATTGAACAAAGAAACAGATGACAAGGGGAAGCTCAGACCTTCGGGGGAGACCCTAAAGGAAATCCTGCTGCCCAGATCAAGAGTAGCACAAAGGAAAATCAACGATGGGTGGCAACCAGTTCGAGAGTAAGCCTGTGGAATCATCAAGATCAAGCCTCAATGCAATCAACAAAGAGAAGATGGAAGTTACACTCCATAACCAGATTTGCGTCCCTAAACTCTTCTCTTTGTTAATTACATCCTGTCATGTTTAGTATGTTTAAGTGCTTTTTGTGTGTTTACTTATGTTTTGTGTGAATCTATGCTTAAAACATTGAGGACAATGTTTGATTTAAGTGTGGGGGGGGGGTAACTAATGTTGTTAATTTAAATTCGTGGGATTTTATCACCCATTACTTCACATGTTGTTTCTTGCTGTTTTTAAGTGTTTTTAAGCGTGTTTAGTGTGTTTTGACTTAAAAATTCGAAAATCACATAAAAATTTGAAAAACATGTTTTGAAAAGCCTAAAAAGAGTGTTTTGAGTCGTTTTTGTGTCGTAGGTCACCTTCCAACACAATGATAAGGATTTGGTTTCTAATTGCATGACTGTTAAAAAGAGTTATAAACATAGAGGTGTTTTTAAGCGTGTTTAGTGTGTTTTGACTTAAAAATTCGAAAATCACATAAAAATTTGAAAAACATGTTTTGAAAAGCCTAAAAAGAGTGTTTTGAGTCGTTTTTGTGTCGTAGGTCACCTTCCAACACAATGATAAGGATTTGGTTTCTAATTGCATGACTGTTAAAAAGAGTTATAAACATAGAGAAAAGTTTGATTTACTCTTGGTATATGCTTGGTTATGGTTATAATGTATGACTTCACATGCAATCATAAAAGAAAAAATTAGTTATGTAACATGCTTGAAGGAAGGAACTCAAACAAACGCTACAACCCTGAGAGACTTGAGCCTATAACGTTCTTTGGAGAGTATAATCTGTGATTTCTTGTTTTCTAAAGTCGTTGCATGATCTCATTATTCTTTGCTTGGTTACTACTTAGAAGGCGTTTCATCATATAGTTCCAAATGCTAGAACTCATGCCCATTTCATTCAAAGCATGTTATTGATTTGCATAACACATATTCAAGAAGAAGTTGTGTAGTGACCACCACCATAGCCAAATAGCCTTACTTCCCATACTTCGTATATGTTGTAAGTTTTAACCCCGTTGAGCCTTGTTTAGCCTTTATTCTTTGTTTACCCACATTTTCCTCACCTAGCCTAGTTTAGGACAATCCCCACCCTTGTTCTTAAAAGATAGTGAGCATGACTTAATTGAATTCCTTTTGAGTTACATTATGAAAGAAAATAAGTGTGGGGGAGAGAATGTTTTGTTCTTAAGTGTTTATGTATGTTTTGAGAGTCAAAAGAAAAGAAAAAAAAAATTGTGAAAAACATATGAAAAAGAAAAACAGAAAAGAAAAGAAAGAAAGGAAAAAGAGCTTGTTCCCCCTTGTTCAAAAGTTGAGTTTTCATTCAAAAGTGAATTCTACGTTAATTCAAATGCTTTGCTCGCTATTTCTTTAAGAACCTTTGTTTTCCATATCCCTTCTTTGTTAGCCAAACACCTTTAGCTCCGTTTCAACCCTTATGCTTCTTTCTTGAGTGTTATGTGTTTCAATTTGTGGAGTTTGGAATTGATATGAGCTTATGGTGTCACTGGTTCTCGCATCTAAGTAGTAGCATTCCATTCATGAGATCATATCTAAACATGCTTATTAACTCCAGAAATTGCGTTCTTTGTGATACATATATGAGAGTGTTCGTTTTCATGTTTACATCAATCTTCTCACATATGACTAGATTAGGGTGTGTAGTTAGAAAATCTGAGTGAAAATCGAGTGCATATCTTGTAAGGAATTGAGCAAATTCTCTAAGGCATGTTACTACATTCAAAACATGGTTTTAAATGCTTAATTGTGAACTAGTATATGGTGACTATGATTAAGAATGTACTTAAGTGTGAAGATGACTAAAATCTGTGGGAATGATGATTTTTAACGTGTCATGTGCATTGGAAATCCCTAAGACGGTTGTTGGAAGTTTTAGGTTGTGTTTTACTTGTTTTGTTTCGTTTGGTTTTGTTTTGTTTTTCTTTCTGTTTTGCTCGAGGACTAGCAAAAGATAAGTGTGGGGGTATTTGATAGGAGCATATTCATGCGACTTAAATGGCTTGTTCTCGTGCATTTACGATATGTTTCTCTAGTTATTTTAGTCCTTTATGCTTCTTTTGTGTGTTTTCAGGTTCTAAGGGCAAGGTATGCAAAAGGATGCCTTTTGGAGCCTTTTGGAGCAAATTAGAGATTGGAATGGATATCATATGCTTGGAGCCAAAAGGATGGACGAAATTGAAGACTTGAAGTAGGAAAGTTAAATCCTAAAAAAACCTCATGTTTGAGCATCATTGAAAACTCCTACGCATTTTAGAACACAAAAACAACATTCCTAGCAACCTTAGGACATTGTCGTGTGTTTCCTTGTGTCTCCCTTCCTTGCCATGCAAGGAAGGGCTTTGTTCCCTATTTTAAATACTTAAACACTACCACTTATCATTCACCACATATCATTCACCACTTATCATATCATACATTCATTTATCACTTATCATAATCATTCACTTATCACTTAACATATCATACACTTATCACTTATCACTCATAATCACCTACAACATCCACCTACTTCACCTACAACATCCACCTACTTCACCTATAACATCCACCTACTTCACCTACAACATCCACCTACTTCACCTACAACATCCACTTACTTCACCTACAACATCCACCTACTTCACCTACAAATGACATAGCCATATGTTCCCTCCACTACTCCTATAAATACCCTTGCATTCATTCATTCAAAATGATCTCATTCACAACACAACACCCCTCAAACACTTCCATTATTCCCTAGCCGTGAGCTTCCCATCTTCCCCTTAGAATCCAAACCGTGAGTCCCTCTTCCACCATTCCTCATCCATTTCCATAATTCCCCAAACCTCACCTTAGACCTTGTGCTACAACAACGAGGAAGATAAGAGGGCCTAAACGTTCATACAATTCAAGTTTGAGTTGTTGGAATGTTTAGGTGTTTCTTTGATTTCAAAGTTTAAATTCAATTCTCTTTGTTTTGTACGTATGAGGAATGGAAGAGAAGAGTGCCTAAACGTTCATACAATTCAAGTTTGAGTTGTTGGAATGTTTAGGTGTTTCTTTGATTTCAAAGTTATGAGGAACTAAACCCCCTTTAGCTAGGGGGTGATTCGAAACTATGTTTATATTTGCAATATGAATTGATTAACTTTCGTTGGAATTTCATAAGTTGTTGATTCAATTTGTTTAACCGTTTGATTGATAACTTATTTATGTATGTTTATTAAGAATGCGCGCTTAATTTTCATGCATGAATATGACGCTAGAATATAAGTGAGTTTCACCTAATCGTTATGAACTTATATTCACAAGTAGTGGAGGTTGCTTATAAACAATCGCGTTAAATGAATTCTTGGCACGAGTTTCATGCGTATTCCATAGTAACGAATGCCTTGTCAACACTTATAGTTTTCATGATGCTTAATGATCTTTGATTGTATCTTTATTGTGCTGTTCACGTAAAGGACTTTTGGAGAATGTTGTGAATTGCGTTACGCTAACCCATCCAATTCATTAACTTAAGGAAAACTTGACGGTTAATTTAAGCGGACCTAATTAACCCGGAGTGTTGAGTTTCATAATTTATCGAAAGACCAACTGAGAATCAATCTTGTATGCAAGTGTAACATGTATGGAGATGAACCCTGATGCGAGAATTATACGCACACAAATTAAACCCTCTTTTCGTCAAATTGTAGTATATGTATAAGTAGGGATCGTTCTAGACCGGGGATTAGGAGGGATTGTTAACCACTTGAATTTGACTCAAAAACGTAAAATAACAATATGAAACACTATACTAGACTCAAAGAATGCAAAACTAAACTTTAAAACACTAAAACAAACCAAAAGACTCAAAACAGCACCAAAACACTCAAAACTGCCTAAAAATCACTTTCTGGGCAGTTTTGAGCACCTTGAGTACTTTGGACGAATTTGAGAAACAAAATGAATCAAAACACTTATAAACACAAACTAAATGTATTTCTAACTAATCTAACACTTTAAAAGAAATGGGAGATTGGTTTTGAATGAAACTTGAAATAAAAACAGAAACTTGGAAACAAACAGATTGTAAATTAAAGCATAAGGAAATGAAGTAAACACAAGATGAATGAATCAACAACTAATAAAATAAGAGAGTACCAATGAAGATGAAGCTAGAGAATCGATTTCACCATTGCTAAGCCAAGTCCATGCTTGTTAAGTCAGATTATACTCATCCCTCTACTTATTTCTTGGGTTTGTTTCACTTAGATATGATCAGCCATATGATGTGTGGATTTGATCAAATGTCTCTAATTATGAACCTAATTGTGATGTGCAACTTTGGTTCCTAATCAAGACTATGTAGTGCATAAGAAACTTTCACAAAACCAAAGGGAACATTCGGCAGGATGTTTGCAAAACATTCCCTTCATTCATTCACATATCCACCAAGATTATGCATGATGTGTGCTTTAATCTTGGCTAAACAACCTGTGGTTAATTCAAATGATGATCAAACACTAAAATTAACACACTAAGTCACAATTAAATCGGAGAATGAAGCAAGAAATAGATAGATTAAATGAGAATTCCGAATTAACTACATGGCAAACTTTGCAAGGCTACATCGAATCCATAGAAGAGGATTAGTTACAATTCATGTTTGCAAATGATTTAACATAAAAATATAAAACATGAATGAACATAGAATTAATAATAAGAAAGAACCCTTGAAGCAAAACTGATGTAGAATCAAAGAAACACCTAAACATTCCAACAACTCAAACTTGAATTGTATGAACGTTTAGGCCCTCTTATCTTCCTCTTCGTCGTAGCACAAGGTCTAAGGGATGTTGTTGGTGTGTTGAATGGATTGGGGAATTATGGAAATGGAAGGATGATGTTTGGATTGTAAGGGAGAGTCACGGCACAAAGGGGGGTTTATGGTCTACATTTCTGCAATGGATGAAGTGTATGAATGGAATGGATGGACTTTGTGAAGGGCACGGCCCCAAGGGACCAATTTCTGTTGTGAAATGAATTGTGGATGAATGAGAATGAATGAATGAGTATTTATAGGTGAAATGGGGGGACATGACAGCTAGGTTGCATGTGCTAATGTTTGTGTGTGCATGTGAAATCTGGAATTGCATGTGTGTTGAATGTGAAAGCATGTGCAATGAATGTGTGGTGCAATGATGAAGGAATAATCTGAAAATGCAAGGTGAAATGAAGTGGAATGACAATGGCATGTGGAATGAATGATTTCTTGGTGAGGGGATGCATGTGTTGATTAAAGGGGAAATGAAAATCTGAAATGGGATAGCATGTGGGTGGAAATGCATGTGGGTGAATGTTTAAAGTGCATGTGCAATGTTTTAAAGGATGGAATGATGGAGGAACAAGTGCATGTGAATGCATGGTGATAGCATGTGCACGGTTTTGGTTGGAATGATGGCAGATTGTGAAAACATGTGAATGCATGTGTTTGATGAATGATAAGTGGTGAATGATATGATAAGTGATAAGCGGTGAATGATAAGTGATGAATGATAAGTGGTGAATGATAAGTGATATGATATGTGATTATGATAAGTAATGGGAGCATGTGTATGGTTTTGGGAGAAAGGTGGAGATGCACGGCATAAGGGAATTGGAAAGGTTTAAATGTCCTAAAACTAAAGGGAACAAAGTTCCAACACTTTGGTCTTCAATTTCGTCCAACATTTTGGCGCCAAGCATAAGCTATCCATCCTTAGCCCAAAAGTGCTCCAAAAGTCTCCAAAATGCATCTTTTTGCTCCTTTAACCCTTTGGACCTACAAACACACGAAAATAGCTTAAAGGACTAAAATAACTAAAGAAAAATAACGTAAATGCACGAGAACAAGCCATTTAAGTCGCATGAATATGCTCCTATCAAATACCCCCACACTTATCTTTTGCTAGTCCTCGAGCAAAACAAAACAACAAAAGAACACGAAACTAGACAAAACGAACAAAACACAACCTACACCTTCCAACAATCGTCTCACGGATTTCCAATGCTCATGACATGTTAAAAATCATTATCCCCACAGATTTTAGCCATCTTTACACTTAAGTACATTCTTAATCATAGTCACCACATACTAGTTCACATTTAAGCATTTAAAACCATTTCGAATGTAGTAACATGCCTTAGAGAATTTCCTCAATTCCTTACTAGAATGCACTCTATTTTCACATAGATTTTCTGACTATACACCCTACACTAGTTATATGTGAGAGATTGATGTAAACATGAAAGACTAGTATCTCACATATGTTATAACAAAGAAAGCATTTTCTGGATTTACGATAATGACATGAATATGATCTCATGAATGGAATGCTACTACTTAGAATGAGAACCAGTGATTCCATAAGCTCATATCAATTCCAAACTCCACATATTGAACACATAACGATCAAGATAGAAGCATAAGGGTTGAAACGGGGCTAAAGGTGTTTGGCTAACACAGAAAGGATAGGGAAAACAAACGTTCTTTAAGCAATAGTGAGCAAAGTATTGAATTAGGCACTTAGAATTCCCTTTAGAACGCAGAAGTCAACTTTGAACACCCAAGGGGAAGTCACACAAAACTTAGGGCCATATTCAAACTTTTTGGGCTCTTTCTTCAACAATCACACTTGTGAGTCCATTCTCACTTATTTTCACTCTTTTTCTTTCTTTTCTTCTTCTTTTTCTCACATTTTTTTTTTCCGTGCCTCCTTTAAGACTTAGGCACATACATACACACAAAAATCCCTTCCCCCACACTTATTTTCTGCAACATATTAATCAAAAGGAATTCATTTAAGTCATGCTCACTATACTTCAAGAACAAGGGTACGGATGGTCCTAATCTAGACTAGGTAAGGGGTGATGTGGTTAGCAAAGAAAATAGGCTAAACGAGGCTCAACGGGGTTAAAACTAATAACAAATACGAAATATGGGAAGTAAGGCTATTTGGATATGGTGGCAATTACACAACTTCATCTTGATATGTGTTATGCAATTCAATGTCATGCTTTGAATGAAACGGATATAAGTTCTAGCATTTAGTTCTATCATGATACAATTGCATTCTAAGTAGCAACCAAGCAAGGAATAATGAGATCATGCAACAACTTTAGAAAATAAAGAATCACAGAAAATAACTCTCCAAAGAAGGTAATGGCTCGAGTCTCACAGGGTTGTAGCGTTTGTTTGAGTTCCTTCCTTCAAGCATGTTACAAAAACGAATTTTTCTTTTATGATTGCATGTGAAGTCATACATTATAACCATAACCAAGCATATACCAAGAGTAAATCAAACTTTTCCCTATGTTTATAACTCTTTTTAACCGTCACGCAATTATAAACCAAATCCTTATCATTGTGTTGGAAGGTACCCTAAGACACAAACACACAAAAACGACTCAAAACACCCTTTTTAGGCTTTTCAAAACATTTTCTTCAAATTTTTATGTGATTTTCGGAGTTATAAAACAAAACACACTAAAACACTCTAAAACAATTTAAAAACACCTTAAAACAGCAAGGAACAACATTTGAAGTTATGGGTGATAAAATCCCACGAATTTGCATTAACAACATTAGTTACCCCCCCCCACACTTAAATCAAACATTGTCCTCAATGTTTTAAGCATAGATTCACACAAAACATAAGTAAACACACAAAAAGCACTTAAACATACTAAACATGGCAAAATGTAATTAACAAAGAGAAGAGTTTAGAGACGCAAATCTGGTTGTGGAATGTAAATTCCATCTTCTCCTTGTTGATTGCATTGAGGCTTGATGTTGTTGACTCCACAGGGGTTCCTCCCATCGTTGATTTTCCTTTGTGCTACTCTTGAACTGGGCAGCAGGATTCTTTTGGTCTCCCCCGAAGGTCTGAGCTTACTCCTTTGGTCTGTTTCTTTGTTCAATCTTTCCAATTCGTATTGAAAAGGGTTGGAGGATAACTCAGCCTATGTTTGTCTCCACATGCTTCAATGTATCATTTTCCTTGCCTTGCTTGCTCCCCTTGCAGAAGTGGTCGAGAGCAACGCTAGGTAAGCAATCAGGAATGGATTCCAGGCAGTCGGTTCCAGAACAGAAGACTGACTCCAAGTGCCTCTGATTGCTTTCGTTTTACTTTGCCATGCGAGTAATAACAAGGACAAAGGAAAGGACAGGGAAAGAGCATGATATGAGATACTTTTGCTTTAGACCTTGATGATATGAGATACCTTTGCTTTTGAAGAAACGGCGAATGAAGCAGCACATGTATTTGTTGTGGTTGTCTCCACATGCTTCGATCGACCGTTTCCTTCTGCCTTATTTGTACTCCAGGTTTCTGGTATCTTCTTTGGGGGAGAAAAAATTGAGTATTTCAAAAGGCGTTGCTGGGAGAGCGCCCTCAGAGGTGCTGAAGAGTTGGACATTTTCTTCAGGTTTGCCTTGCCATAAAAGACGAAGGTCGACATATATAGAGATAATATCAAGTGGTGGTACTCTTCTTTTACCCTTGTCGACAAACGTCTCTTCAATTTCTGAGCAAACGGCTCTTCGATTTCTGAGCGGACGCCCCTTCGATTTCTGCACAAGCGCCCCTTCGCTTTCTGAACGACACGTGGTAGTGCGGATGCGGCTCTGTCAGAGCTCTTTTGACAAAGTCGCACGCGTTTTCTGAAAAGCAGAGAAAGCGTCGCCGAAATTTACGCTTGTCGGCAAAAGTGTAGCTGCGATGATGACCTCCACGTGAACTTTTGACAAAGTTGAACGCGCCTTCTGAAAAGCCGAGAAAGCGTCGCCTAAATTACGCCGGAAATTCCGGCTTCTTGAATCGGTGGACGCGTCGCTTTGGCTTTTTATAGAGCTATCGATCACCACAACAAACATACTCTGAAGATTTCCCATTCTTGAAAATCGACTCCGGCCCTTTGAAATTTAACTCCATCCCTTCTCTTTGAACACTTTTGAAAAATGGCAAACTCATCGAACCTTAGCTTGGAATTGAGCCTTAGCAGTGATACGGGCGCGCCGCGTCAAGGTAACGTATGGCGCCCTTCTTTCTTATCTTCTAACGGTCTTCTTACAGGTGAAGACTCCGTGATGCAGGACGCCACAACAGCTACAATAGTAGCTAGGAACCTCCTCACTCCAAAAGATAGTAGGCTGCTGTCAGGACGGTCCGATGAGTTGGCCGTTCAAGAGTCCCTCGCACTTAGTGTTCAGTGTGCGAGTTCTGTGTCCAACATGGGCCAACGCCTGCTTGCCCGCTCCCGTCAGGTGGAATCATTGATGGCAGAGGTGGAGAGTCTTAAGCAAGAGATCCAGCAGCTTAAGTACGAGAATAGAAGTTTGCATGTGCTTGCAAATAACTATTCGTCGGGCATGAAGAGGAAGCTTGATGAGCTGCAAGAATCTGAGGGTCGAATTCACAGTGACCGTCAAAGGCTTGCGGCTTGTCTCCAGAGGCACCTTTTTCCTGGGTCATCCAGCGCTTGGCCAAGTATTGAGGCCTGGAATGCTTTAACTCCGATGCCTCCCGCTTCGATGGCTTCCGCTCCGATGCCTTCCGCTTCTATGCCTCCTGCTTCTATGCCTTCCGCTTCTGCGCCTCGTAGTGGGGCTTCACGTAAACAACCTTTGTGAAGCTCCACTTTTCTCCATGTTTAGTATTTTATTTAATAAATGAAATTTTTTTTTTTTTTTTTTTTTTTTTTTTCAGTGCATTGGGTTGCCTCCCAAGTAGCGCTTTCTTTTACGTCTTGCAGCCGGACGAAGAACCCAGTCACTCCAGGATATGTTCACGAATCGGATGAGAACTCCGAGTCATAAACAAGTACCTAAAACAAGAAACAAAACAAAATTAAGAATCTGGAAAAATAAAAACAAACGAAAATAAAACAATCCAAGGGATTAGCAAATTTTCTAATCCCCGGCAACGGCGCCAAAATTTGATGCGAGAATTATACGCACACAAATTAAACCCTCTTTTCGTCAAATTGTAGTATATGTATAAGTAGGGATCGTTCTAGACCGGGGATTAGGAGGGATTGTTAACCACTTGAATTTGACTCAAAAACGTAAAATAACAATATGAAACACTATACTAGACTCAAAGAATGCAAAACTAAACTTTAAAACACTAAAACAAACCAAAAGACTCAAAACAGCACCAAAACACTCAAAACTGCCTAAAAATCACTTTCTGGGCAGTTTTGAGCACCTTGAGTACTTTGGACGAATTTGAGAAACAAAATGAATCAAAACACTTATAAACACAAACTAAATGTATTTCTAACTAATCTAACACTTTAAAAGAAATGGGAGATTGGTTTTGAATGAAACTTGAAATAAAAACAGAAACTTGGAAACAAACAGATTGTAAATTAAAGCATAAGGAAATGAAGTAAACACAAGATGAATGAATCAACAACTAATAAAATAAGAGAGTACCAATGAAGATGAAGCTAGAGATTCGATTTCACCATTGCTAAGCCAAGTCCATGCTTGTTAAGTCAGATTATACTCATTCATCTACTTATTTCTTGGGTTTGTTTCACTTAGATATGATCAGCCATATGATGTGTGGATTTGATCAAATGTCTCTAATTATGAGCCTAATTGTGATGTGCAACTTTGGTTCCTAATCAAGACTATGTAGTGCATAAGAAACTTTCACAAAACCAAAGGGAACACTCGGCAGGATGTTTGCAAAACATTCCCTTCATTCATTCGCATATCCCCCAAGATTATGCATGATGTGTGCTTTAATCTTGGCTAAACAACCTGTGGTTAATTCAAATGATGATCAAGCACTAAAATTAACACACTAAGTCACAATTAAATCGGAGAATGAAGCAAGAAATAGATAGATTAAATGAGAATTCCGAATTAACTACATGGCAAACTTTGCAAGGCTACATCGAATCCATAGAAGAGGATTAGTTACAATTCATGTTTGCAAAGGATTTAACATAAAAATATAAAACATGAATGAACATAGAATTAATAAGAAGAAAGAACCCTTGAAGCAAAACTGATGTAGAATCAAAGAAACACCTAAACATTCCAACAACTCAAACTTGAATTGTATGAACGTTTAGGCCCTCTTATCTTCCTCTTCGTCGTAGCACAAGGTCTAAGGGATGTTGTTGGTGTGTTGAATGGATTGGGGAATTATGGAAATGGAAGGATGATGTTTGGATTGTAAGGGAGAGTCACGGCACAAAGGGGGGTTTATGGTCTACATTTCTGCAATGGATGAAGTGTATGAATGGAATGGATGGACTTTGTGAAGGGCACGGCCCCAAGGGACCAATTTCTGTTGTGAAATGAATTGTGGATGAATGAGAATGAATGAATGAGTATTTATAGGTGAAATGGGGGGACATGACAGCTAGGTTGCATGTGCTAATGTTTGTGTGTGCATGTGAAATCTGGAATTGCATGTGTGTTGAATGTGAAAGCATGTGCAATGAATGTGTGGTGCAATGATGAAGGAATAATCTGAAAATGCAAGGTGAAATGAAGTGGAATGACAATGGCATGTGGAATGAATGATTTCTTGGTGAGGGGATGCATGTGTTGATTAAAGGGGAAATGAAAATCTGAAATGGGATAGCATGTGGGTGGAAATGCATGTGGGTGAATGTTTAAAGTGCATGTGCAATGTTTTAAAGGATGGAATGATGGAGGAACAAGTGCATGTGAATGCATGGTGATAGCATGTGCACGGTTTTGGTTGGAATGATGGCAGATTGTGAAAACATGTGAATGCATGTGTTTGATGAATGATAAGTGGTGAATGATATGATAAGTGATAAGCGGTGAATGATAAGTGATGAATGATAAGTGGTGAATGATAAGTGATATGATATGTGATTATGATAAGTAATGGGAGCATGTGTATGGTTTTGGGAGAAAGGTGGAGATGCACGGCATAAGGGAATTGGAAAGGTTTAAATGTCCTAAAACTAAAGGGAACAAAGTTCCAACACTTTGGTCTTCAATTTCGTCCAACATTTTGGCGCCAAGCATAAGCTATCCATCCTTAGCCCAAAAGTGCTCCAAAAGTCTCCAAAATGCATCTTTTTGCTCCTTTAACCCTTTGGACCTACAAACACACGAAAATAGCTTAAAGGACTAAAATAACTAAAGAAAAATAACGTAAATGCACGAGAACAAGCCATTTAAGTCGCATGAATATGCTCCTATCAAACCCCTTAGCTAGCATTCATCCATAAATTTCATATTTACATTCTGTCTAGTTTATTAACTTGTTTCGTTATTTCAATTTTCGTAAAAACCTCAATCCCCCTTTTGCTTTAATGTTCATTTTAGTTAGAATTCAATTTAGTTTGTGTTTTTAAAGCATTTTGAGTTTTTGGTTTGTCTTAGTGTTTTAAACTTTAATTTTGCATTCTTTGAGTCTAATTTAGTGTTTTAAACTTTATTTTACGTTTTTGAGTCAGTTTCCAAGAGATTTGCAATCCCTCCTAATCCCTGGTCCAGAACGATCCCTACTTATACTTATACTACAAATCGACAAAAAGAGGGTTTAATTTGTGTGCGTATAATTATCGCATCAGGACCCTTTCTTCAATAACCAACAACTTAGAGCTCATTTTATGCTCTTCCAACTCCTTTTCATACTTTTCACAACTTTTTCTTTTTTTCTTCTTATTTTCCACGATTTTTTTTTTTTTTTTTTTTTTTTTTTTTTCTTTTCTTTTCTTTGCTGTGCCTCATTCAAGACTTTGGCACACCCATATATCAAGAATCCTTCCCCCACACTTGTTTTCTGCAATGCAATGATCAAAAGGAATTCATCTTTGAGTTATGCTTTTACTATGCTTCAAGAACAAAGGTATGGGTGGTCCTACTCTAGGCTAGGTGAGGATAATTGTGGGTTAACAAAGAAAGTAGGCTACACAAGGCTCAACGGGGTTAAATCCTACAAAACAAATGAAAGAGGGAAATATGGCAATTTGGCTATGGTGGTCACTACTAACTTCATCTTGAATATGTGTTATGCAATTCAATAACATGTTTTGAATGAAATTGGCATGAGTTCTAGTATTTGGAACTAAATGATGAAACGCCTTCTAAGTAGTAACCAAGCAAAGAAAAAATGAGATCATGCAATGACTTTAGAAAACAAGAATGCACAGATTTTAACTCTCCAAATAAACGTTTAGGCTCAAGTCTCACAAGGTTGTAGCGTTAGTTTGAGTTCCTTCCTTCAAGCATGTTACAAAAACTAATTTTTTTTTTTTTTTTTTTTCTTTTTGATTACATGTGAAGTCATAAGTTATAACCACAACCAAGCATAAACAAAGAGTAAATCAAACTTTCATCCATGTTAATCATTCTCTTTAACAGTCATGCAATTACAAACTGAATCCTCATCATTGTGTTGGAAGGTACCCTAAGACACAAACAAACACACAAAAACAACTTAAAAACAACTCTTTTTGGGTTTTCAAAACAATTTTTTTTCAATTTTTTCTGGGATTTTCGGATTTTTAGAACAACAAATACTAAAACACACCAAAACAGCCTAAAAACACCTAAAACAGCAAGAAACAACATTTGAAATTATGGGTGACAAAACCCTACGAATTTGCATCAAAACACTTTGGTTACCCCCCACACTTAAATCAAACATTGTCCTCAATGTTTCAAGCATAGACTCACACAAATAACAAACAACAAACAAAACAACATCTAACAACCTAACATGGCAGAAACAAAATCAACAACAAAGAGAAGAGTTTAGGAACGCAAATCTGGAATTGGAGTGCTTTCTAGGTCTTCCTTTGTTGAATGCATGGGTTGCCTCCCAAGTAGCGCTTGCTTTAACGTCGTACAGCTGGACGAGCATGCTTCTTATCCTCACTTGGAGCCCACGGCATGGAGTGGGATGTCCTCCACAACTTGCCCTTCAACACTTTCGTAATATGGCTCTATGAATGGGAGGGGATAGTGATCCTCCCTAATGGTGGTATTTTGGTTCCTATAGTTCATGTAGACGCTCCTACCACCTTGAAATCGATTTGGAACCTGCACCAAAGAAGGTAACAACCTATTAGTTGAAATGGGAATTGGAATTGGGATTGGAGACTTACTAGGATGTTGTGGCAATGCCCCTAGGGCAGCCACCATCTCGCAAATTTTATCCTTAGGTACGGCCAGATTGGGTGTTCGTAGGGTAGTGGCGTGCTCCTTGTGCTCTCCTTCAATTCCTTCCTCAATGGTGGTTCTAGACGCATCCTTCTTGATTGGTGTTGAACGTTCCTGCCCTATATTTTTAATTGTACCAATGGCAAAACAAGAACGAACATCATTAGGATTCTCAATGGAGTCATAAACATTGAATTTAATTATATCACCACCAAACTCCATTGTTAGTGCTCCTTTGGCCACATCAATCTTTGTTTGGGCTGTTTTCATGAACGGTCTTCCAAGTAGGAGTGGCAAGGGTGGAGAATGAACCGAATCGTCCATTTCAAGCACATAAAAATCCGCCGGGAATATCAAGTTATTCACCTGCACTAAAACATCTTCCAAAACTCCCTTTGGATAGGCATTAGATCTATCGGCCAATTGAATAATCACACCATCATTTTTCAATTCACCAAGGTTCATTGAAGCATAAATAGAGTAGGGCATGACGTTAATTGAAGCCCCTAAGTCTAACATAGCATTTTCAAACTTAGTTTGACCAATAATACAAGGAATTGTAAAGCTACCTGGATCCTTGCATTTTGGTGGTAACTTCCTTTGTAAAACAGCGGAAACGTTTTCACTTACCCGTACTACCTCTTTATGTGACGCCCTCTTCCTCGTAGTGCACAATTCCTTCAAGAACTTAGCGTATTTGGGCACTTGCTTTATTGCATCCAAAAGGGGGATATTGACTTGAACTTTCCGAAACGTCTCCAAAATGTCCTTTTCCGCTTCTTCTTTCTTTGTTTGCTTAAACCTACTAGGAAAAGGAACATTCGCAGGAAAATCATTAGTAGGAACCGAACTTGACACGTTTTTACCTTTATTGGATGAATTGGGCGACTTGGGATCACTTGGAACTTGCGGCACATTTGGTTCCACCTTGGCCGTGAGTGGCCTTTGCTCCTCCTCTTCAATTCTCAACTCGTCCTCCTCGTTGGAACGTGATTTGGATGGTTTGAGGTCAGATCCGACTTGCTTTCCACTTCGCAAATGTATAGCTTTTGCAGATTCGAATCCACCTCTCGGATTGACCACCGTTGAGCTAGGCAACCTTCCTTGCTCACGAAATTGCCCCATGAATTCGGCAATCTGTCCCACTTGCTTCTCCAAGTTGTCCACCCTCTTGTCTTGGATTTGCCTCTCTTTGTTTTGAGTTTGGACTTCCTGCGTCAAAGTAGTAAGTAATTGAAAAATCTTATCATTATCACTTGAATTACCTACATTGCTTTGGGCAGGTTGTGCTTGGGCTTGTGGTGGTGCCAACGGCTTTTGATAGAAACCCGGGGGTTGTTGCCTAAATCCGCTTTGTTGTTGACCTTGTTGGGGGTCTCGCCATTTGAAATTTGGATGATCACGCCAACCGGGATTGTAAGTATTAGAAAACGGATCACCACGTGTTTGGTATTGGTTGCCATATCACACGGCATTGAGTGTCTCCCACCCTCCATTCTCGATCAATTGTGGGCACTTGTCCGTAGGGTGTCCTTGCATGGAGCATACGCCACAAGAAGCTACGGTTTTGACTTTTGGACCTTCCACCACCTGAGAAAGCAACGTAGTAAGGTTAGCCATTTGGTTTTGAAGTTCGGTTATGGTACTTACCTCATTGACTTGGTGTTGCCGTGGGGTACTCCTCTGTCCAACGCCTTCGTATTGTTGAGCATTCAATGCTCGATTAGCAATCAAGGTCTTTGCAGCCGTGGGGGTCTTGTCCACCAAGGCTCCTCCCGCTGAGGCATCTAGCATTTGATGTTCAATAGGTAGAAGTCCCTCGTAAAAGTATTGTAGAAGTAGTTCCTCCTTCATTTGATGCTGTGGACATGAAGCAACAAGAGATTTAAAATGTTCATAATAAGTAGGAAAGGATTCACCTTCATCTTGTTGAATTCCACTTATCCTTTTCCGTAGGAGGATGACTCGAGAAGTTGGGAAAAACTTCTCCAAGAAAGCCCGTTTCATGCTCTCCCATGATGTGACCGTTCCGGGAGCCAATTCGTACAACCAATCTTTTGCTTTCTCTTGGAGAGAAAAGGGAAAGGCCTTCATCTTCAAGATGCTCTCATCCACGTTCACCGGAGTCATGCTTCAGCAAACGACTTCAAACTCCTTCAAATGCTTGTTCGGATCTTCCATGGATAGCCCATGGTACTTCGGAATGTGATGTAACAAGCTTGACTTCAATTCGAACTCGGCAGTCTTGTCTTGAGCCGCCCTTGGGTATTGGATGCACAAGGGTGCGTCATTGGCCAATCCCGAAGCGGAAAGCTCCTTGATTGTTCGGTTGTCCGCTGCCATATCTCCCACTTCTTCTTCAAATTCAGAAACGGACTCGGAACTTGCACTTGATTCACTAGGTTCCGGGTTCTTCCTCTTACGTCTCAACTCACGCTCAAAATCGTCGTCAAAGTCTAAAATATGTTCGTGAACCGGATTAGAACTCCGAGTCATAAACAAGTACCTAAAACAAGAAACAAAATAACATAAGAATCTGATATAATAAGAAAAACGAAAATAACAATCCAAGGGATTAGCAAAGTTGCTAATCCCCGGCAACGGCGCCAAAAATTTGATGCGAGATTTATACGCACACAAATTAAACCCTCTTTTTATCAATTGTAGTGAAGAATGTAAGTAGGGATCGTTCTGGACCGGGGATTAGGAGGGATTGTTAATCACTTGGAATTGACTCAAAAACGTAAAAACACAATATAAAACACTATACTAGACTCAAAGAATGCAAAACTAAACTTTAAAACACTAAGACAAACCAAAAGACTCAAAACAGCACCAAAACACTCAAAACTGCCTTAAAAACACAATCTGGGCAGTTTTGAGCACTTTGACTACTTTGGACGAAATTGGGTAATAAATTGATTCAAAACACTTAGAAACACAAACTAAGACACTTTCTAACTAAATTGGACACTAAAGTAAAGGGGGTTTGAGGTTTTGACGAATTTGAAAACAAAACTTAAACTTTGTAAAACGAACAGATTTTTAAACGAATTTGGATTTAATGAATGGAATGAAGGCTAGCTAAGGGGTTCATCTCCACACATGCCATACTTGCACACAAAACGATCTCTAATTGCTTTTCAATAAACCACTGAATTCTCAACGCCCCAGATTAACCGTGAATTGCACTAATTAACCCTCAGATTTTCCTAATGTTATTGAGTTGGATGATTGCATACGACAACCCAAAGTATTCCCCACAAGTTCCCTACATGAATTGCATAATAGAGATACAAGCAAGAATCATTAAGTTCTTTGAAAACCATAAGCATTGACGAAGCACTCGTTACTATGAATTGCATGAAACTTATGCCAAGAATTTACTTAACGCAATTGAGATCATCAACTTTTACTACTTGTGAATATAAGTTTGTAACGATTAGGTGAAACTTCCTTATATCCTAGCATTAGATTTACGCATGATAATTAAGCGTGCACTCTCAACCAACACACACAAATCAGTTTAATTCAAATAGATAAGTAAATTGAATTCACAACTTATGAAACACAATTAGAGGTAATCAAATCATATAGCAAGCATGTTCATGGTTTCGAATCCCCCCCTAGCCAAAGGGGGGTTTAGTTCCTCATACGTACAAGACAAAGAGAAATAAGTTTAAACATTGAAATCAAAGGAGAGGAAACACCTAAATATTCCAGCCACTCGAACTCGAATTGCATGAACTTCCAAGCCCTCTTCTCCTCCTCTTTGTTGCGGCACAAGGTCTATGGTGGGTTTGTGGATGATTTTGGTATGTATGGTGGTGCGGCAAGGTTTGGTGGTGGTGTATGGTGGTTGGGATGGAGGTGTGGAAGTAGGGGAATGGTGTATGGTTGGTTGTAAGGTCACGGCAAGGGGGAATTTCTGAATGAATGTATGAAAGTTGTGTGAAGGGGTGGTGGTCTGAACTAGGGGCTAATACGAGTATATATAGGCACTTAAAACCCTAGGGTAATCAGATATGGACTTGAATAACCCAAATCCACAAGGAAATAGGCTTAGAAATCAGAAATAGAAAGGGATAATGCTTCCTAGGTGCGGCAGGTAAGGAGATAAGGTGATAAGGCTTCTAGAATGCCTTGCAAGGCAAGGGAAATCAGCTTTCTAGAAGGATTTGGGGCGCCACCTTTGTAGGAGATAAGATAAGGTTCCTAGAAACATGTTTTAAGGGCCAAATTTGTAGGAAAAAGGGATAAGGGTGCGGCACCTTTGTAGGGATAATGTTAGGGCTTCTAGAAAGCCTAAAACTAAGGGGATTTGGATAAAACCCACGGCAAAGATAGGATAGGGCATCTAAGGCTTCTAGAAACCCTCCAAGATAAGGTAAAGTGCATGGCATCCCTATAGGATTAGGATAAGGTGTCCTAAATGGATAAGGACTCCTCATTGCACTTGGAAACTTTGCCTATTAGGATTAGGAAACCTTGTCTTCATCATTCCTTCTTCATCTTGGACTCCTTTTCCTTCTTGGACTTGGAAAACTTCTTTGTTGCTTCACTTGAGACCATTTGGACTTTGCCTTTCCTACTTCAAGTAGGAAACCTTGTTTGAGTAGGCAACTTTGTTCTTCTAGGAATCCTAATTCAACTAGGAACCCCATTTTAACTAGGAATCCTAATTCAACTAGGAAACCATCTTCCATTAGGGACTTTCCTACTTCAACTAGGAACCCTTGCTCAAGTAGGAATCATCATCTTCAAGTCTTCAATTTCGTCCATCCTCTTGGCTCCAAGCATATGATGTCCATTCCAAGCTCTAATTTGCTCCAAAAGGCTCCAAAATGCATCCTTTTGCATACTTTGCCCTTAAAACCTGAAAATACATAAAACTAGCTTAAAAGACTACTTTACTAAGGAAAAACACTATAAATGCACAAGAACAAGCTAAACTAAGGTGCGTAAATATGCTCCTATCAACACACCCTAATCTAGTCATATGTGAGAAGATTGATGTAAACATGAAAACGAACACTCACATATATGTATCACAAAGAACGCAATTTCTGGAGTTAATAAGCATGTTTAGATATGATCTCATGAATGGAATGCTACTACTTAGATGCGAGAACCAGTGACACCATATGCTCATACCAAGTTCAAACTCCACAAATTGAAACACATAACACTCAAGATAGAAGTCAAGGGTTGTAACGGGGCTAGGGTATTGGCTAACAATGAAAGGTGAAGGATAAACAAACATTCTTAAAGCAATAGTGAGCAAAGTATTGAATCAGGCACTTAGAATTCCCTTAAGAACGCAGAAGTCAACTTTGAACACCCAAGGGAAAGTCACACAAAACTTAGGGCCATATTCACTTTTTGGACCCTTTCTTCAATCACTCATTCTTTCATTTTTTTTTTTCAAGCTCTCTTTTTTTTTTTTTTTTCTTTCTTTCTTTTCTTTTGAATCTCAAACATACTTAAGAACAAGCATTCCTTCCCCCACACTCATTTTCTTGCATAATGTAACTCAAAAGGAATTCATTTAAGTCATGCTCACTATCTTTTAAGAACAAGGGTGTGGATTGTCCTAAACTAGGCTAGGTGAGGAAAATATGGGTAAACAAAGAATAGAGGCTAAACAAGGCTCAACGGGGTTAAAACTTACAACAAATACGAAATATGGGAAGTGAGGCTATTTGGCTATGGTGGCAACTACACAACTTCATCTTGATATATGTTATGCAAATCAATAACATGCTTTGAATGAAATGGGCATGAGTTCTAGCATTTGGAACTATATGATGAAACGCCTTCTAAGTAGTAACCAAGCAAAGAATAATGAGATCATGCAACGACTTTAGAAAACAAGAAATCACAGATTATACTCTCCAAAGAACGTTATTGGGTCAAGTCTCTCAGGGTTGTAGCGTTTGTTTGAGTTCCTTCCTTCAAGCATGTTACAAAAACGAATTTTTTTCTTTTATGATTGCATGTGAAGTCAAACATTATAACCATAACCAAGCATATACCAAAAGTAAATCAAACTTTTCTCTATATTTATAACTCTTTTTAACAGTCATGCAATTAGAAACCAAATCCTTATCATTGTGTTGGAAGGTGACCTACGACACAAAAACGACTCAAAACACTCTTTTTAGGCTTTTCAAAACATTTTTTTCAAATTTTTATGTGTTTTTCGGAGTTATAAAACAACACACACTAAAACACTCTAAAACAATTTAAAAACACCTTAAAACAGCAAGGAACAACATTTGAAGTTATGGGTGATAAAATCCCACGAATTTGCATTAACAACATTAGTTACCCCCCCACACTTAAATCAAACATTGTCCTCAATGTTTTAAGCATAGATTCACACAAAACATAAGTAAACACACAAAAAGCACTTAAACATACTAAACATGGCAGAATGTAATTAACAAAGAGAAGAGTTTAGGGACGCAAATCTGGTTATGGAGTGTAAATTCCCTCTTCTCCTTGGTGATTGCATTGAGGCTTGAACTTGATGATTCCACAGGCTTACTCTCGAACTGGTTGCCGCCCATCGTTGATTTTCCTTTGTGCTACTCTTGATCTGGGCAGCAGGATTCCCTTTAGGGTTTCCCCCGAAGGTCTGAGCTTCCTCCTGTTATCTGTTTCTTTGTTCAATCTTTGCAGGAGTGGTCCCTTCTCTGGAAGTGTATCAACCGTTGAAGATGACTACTCGAGAGCAACGCTAGGTAAGCAATCAGGAATAGATTCCAGGCAGTTGGATCCAGATCGGAAGACTGACTCCAAGTGCCGGCTGATTGCTTCTTTCACTTTGCCATGCGAGTAAGAACAAGGACAAAGAAAAGGACAGGGAAAGAGCATGATATGAGATACTTTTGCTTTAGACCTTGATGATATGAGATACCTTTGCTTTTGAAGAAACGGCGAATGAAGCAGCACATGTATTTGTTGTGGTTGTCTCCACATGCTTCGATCGACCGTTTCCTTCTGCCTCATTTGTACTCCAGGTTTCTGGTATCTTCTTTGGGGGAGAAAAAATTGAGTATTTCAAGAGGCTTTGCTGGGAGTGCGCCCTCAGAGGTGAGGGAGAGTTGGGCATTTTTCTTCAAGTTTGCCTTGCCATAAAAGACGAAGGTCGACATATATAGAGATAATATCAAGTGGTGGTACTGTTCTTTTACCCTTGTCGACAAATGTCTCTTCGATATCAGAACGACGCCTCATCGATTTCTGAGCAGGCGCCCTTTCGATTTCTGAACGACGCCCCTTTGCTTTCTGAACGACACGTAGTAGTGCGGATGCGGCTCCTTTTGACAAAGCTGCACGCGTTTTCTGAAAAGCAGAGAAAGCGTCGCCGAACTTTGCGCTTGTCGGCTAAAGATGTGTAGTTGCGATGATGGCCTCCACGTGTTGTCTGAAAAGAAGAAATCTTTTGACAAAGTTGAACGCGTCTTCTGAAAAGCCGAGAAAGCGTCGCCTAAATTACGCCGGAAGTTCCGGCTTCTTGAATTGGTGGACGCGTCGCCTTGGCTTTTTATAGAGCTATCGATCACCACAACAAACACACTCTGAAGATTTCCCATTCTTGAAAATCGACTCCGACCCTTTGAAATTTAACTCCATCCCTTCTCCTTGAACACTTTTGAAAAATGGCAAACTCATCGAACCTTAGCTTGGAATTGAGCCTTAGCAGTGATACGGGCGCGCCGCGTCAAGGTAACGTATGGCGCCCTTCTTTCTTTTCTTCTAACGGTCATCTCACAGGTGAAGACTCTGTGATGCAGGACGCCACAACAGCTACAATAGTAGCTAGGAACCTCCTCACACCAAAAGATAGTAAGCTGCTGTCAGGACGGTCCGATGAGTTGGCCGTTCAAGAGTCCCTCGCACTTAGTGTTCAGTGTGCGAGTTCTGTGTCCAACATGGGCCAACGCCTGCTTGCCCGCTCCCGTCAGGTGGAATCATTGATGGCAGAGGTGGAAAGTCTCAAGCAGGAGATCCAGCAGCTTAAGTACGAGAATAGAAGTTTGCATGTGCTTGCAAATAACTATTCGTCGGGCATGAAGAGGAAGCTTGATGAGCTGCAAGAATCTGAGGGTCGGATTCAAAGCGACCGTCAAAGGTTTTCTGCTTATCTCCAGAGGCATCTTTTTCTTGGCTCATCCAGCGCTTGGCCAAGTATTGAGGCCTGGAATGCTCTAGCTCCGATGCCTCCCGCTCCGATGCCTTCTGCTCCGATGCCTTCTGCTTCTATGCCTTCTGCTCCGATACCTTCCGCTCCTACGCCTTCCGCTTCAAGAGTATTGCCACGTAGTGGGGCTTCAAGCAAACAACCTTTGTGAAAGTTACATTCTTTTATTTTTCTTTTTTCTTTCGTTTTTTTTTTTTTTTTTTTTTTTTTTTTTTTTTTGTTTATTATTAACATAAATAAAATCAAACGGCATGGAATTGGTCCTTGAATGGAAGGTGATACTTGAAGTAAACCGGCATTGGTTTGAATTCTAGTGTAGGTGTGTTGATGTATATTTCCTTCCTAATGCAAGAATATATTTAGTATAATGGCATAAGCAAGGGTGTCGAATCCACAGGGACTAATTGGACCTATGTAACTACTTGTTTGCAAGAAATCTAAGAAATGAATCAAACTAGTCTAAATAGGCAGATTTGAATCAAACTAATCAAACTATGCAGATTTGTTGTTTTAACTTGAAAGCCTAAGAGAATGAAGTAAACACAAATCAATGAATCAACAACCAATATAATGAGATAGTATCAATGGAAATGAAACTAGGGATTCGATTTCACCATTGCTCAATTAAATCCATGTTTGTTAAGTTGGTTTATACTCATTCATCTACAACATGCATCTTTGGAATGTCAGAGAAGATGGCCAACATGCATCTTTGGAATGTTGCCGGAGCATTGCAAAGTCCAAAAGGCATTCTCCGGTATGCAAATGTGCCAAAGGGGCAAGTAAAGGTTGTTTTCTCTTGATCCTCCGGAGCGATTGCAATTTGATTGTAACCTGAGTAACCATCCAGAAAACAATAATGTGAGTAACCTGCCAATCTCTCAAGCATTTGATCTATGAAAGGCATAGGAAAGTAATCTTTTCTAGTGCTAGAATTCAA
Source organism: Pyrus communis (assembly GCF_041283825.1). Lineage (NCBI taxonomy): Eukaryota > Viridiplantae > Streptophyta > Magnoliopsida > Rosales > Rosaceae > Pyrus > Pyrus communis. The sequence continues at coordinate 11,059,587 of NC_142566.1, forward strand.
CTTCCTGTAATCGGTGCAAACACGCCAACTGGTCGTGGGCTTTGTGGCCACAAGCTCATTGTTTTCATTCCTCATCACAGTGATTCCCACCTTCTTAGGCACCACCTGAATAGCACTCACCCATTTGCTATCAGAAATGGGATATATGATCCCCACATCTAACAATTTCAACACCTCATTCCTAACAACTTCCTTCATGTGTGGATTGAGCCTTCTTTGTGGCTCACGGCTTGTTTTTGCTCCATCCTCCAAAAGGATCCTATGCATGCACATGGTAGGGCTTATTCCCTTAATATCTGCAATAGACCAACCAAAAGCTGATTTAAACTCTTTTAACACCCTAATTAGTTTATCTTCTTCAATTGGGGTGAGATCAGAAGCTATGATAACTGGAAGAGTTTCAAAATCAGCTAGATATGCATATTTTAGATGTGGTGGAAGTGGCTTAAGTTCAAGTTTTGGTGCCTTAACAGTGGAAGGAGTTAGATGTGATATTGATGATTCTAAAGGCTCAAAACGAGGTGAAACATTCAAAGGATACAATGCCAATGCTTCCAAGGCAGCTACTTCTTCCATGAGTGCATCTTCTTCATCAAACTCATCTTGAGATTGACTCAAAACAGTTTGCAAGGGTTCATTCGATTGTGCCTGCAAGAACTTAGAGAATACAAGTGAATCAAGCACATCAATGGCATAACAATCAAGAGATGAAGAAGGATGAGCAAGAGATTCAAACACTTTGAATTGAACTGTCTCTCCTAACACTGTCATAGTGAGGAGTCCATTTTGCACATCAATGATGGTCTTGGCTGTGGCCATGAAGGGTCTCCCAAGCAATATTGGCAACTCACGATCATGTATAGGAGCTTCTTCCATGTCCAACACTACAAAATCTGCAGGCAAGATTAGTTTATCAACTTGAACTAGAATATCTTCTACTATACCTCTTGGATATTTAACTGATCTGTCTGCAAGTTGTAATGAAATGGTGGTGGCTTTCAAATCTCCCAAACCTAGTTGAAGGTACACTGAATAAGGCATTAAGTTGATGCTAGCACCCAAATCAAGCATCGCTTTCTCTACTTTCTTGTCCCCTATGGTGATGTTGATAGAGAAACTTCCTGGATCCTTGAGCTTTGGTGGAAGTTTTCTTTGCAAAACTGCACTCACATTCTCAGACACTACTACCTTCTCATGTGGTCCATACTTCCTTTTGTAGCTGTTTAACTCCTTGAAGAACTTCCCATATGCCGGCATGTTCCTAATGACATCAAGCAAAGGTAAGTTAACATTCACTTTGCTTAGTATATCAAAAATTTCCTTAAATGACTTATCCTGCTTGCTCTTGGCAAGTCTTCCAGGGAATGGTATTGGTGGAGTGTATGGTTTCTCGGCCTTGTGAAGATTTGGTGCTTCAAATGAGGAAGTGGCATGGCTTGGTTCCTCAATTGATTTCTCATTGTCTCCTTGAGTGACACCTGCATTCACATGATCATATTCATTAGTAACTTCATTGCCAACTCTATTATCAATAACCTTACCACTTCTAAGTGTAGTGATTGCTTTGGCTTGCTCTTGGTTCCTTTGGAGTATCACGGGTTGGCTTGGAAACTTCCCAACCTCTCGTTGGTTCAAGGCATCTGCAATCTGCCCCAATTGTGTCTCCATTTTGGTTAGGGCTGCTGAATGTTGTTGGAGAGTGCTATTTGTGGAATGTTGGAATTGCAACGTGTTTTGGGCTAACAACTTAACCGTATCCTCTAGACTAGGGGTAGGTTTTGGTTGGAAATTTTGGATTGGATTGTTGTTCTTCCATGAAAAGTTGGGATGATCTCTCCAACTCGGGTTATATGTGTTGGAATACATATCATTCCTTGGTCTTTGGTTGTAAGAATTCATGAGGTTCACTTGTTCTTGAACATACTCGGGGTAAGCTTCCCTAGATGGACATTGGTGAGTAGGATGGCTTGGTATGTTGCAAATGGCACACACTTCATTTGCTTTTGGCACCATGTTGAGCACGGATTCAAGCTTCCTTTCTAGGTTAGCTACCTGCAACAAAAGCTCATGATTAGAACTTGTTTCATAAACTCCAACTTTCTTACCCCTTAAATCTTTGTGTTGAGCATTAGACCCCAACATCTCATAAATGTTATATGACTCTTGAGCATTCTTTTTCTTCAATGCTCCACCTGCTGCATTATCAACAGTTGATTGACAATTTTGGGTTAGTCCATCATAGAAAATTTGCATTTGTAAATGAAAAGGTAACCCATGGTGTGGACATTGTATCAAGAGGCCTTTAAAACGCTCCCAACACTCATTGAAAGGTTCACCATCATCTTGTTTGAAGTTGAAGATTTGTCCCCTTAATGTGGCTGTCTTTTGAGTGGAGAAGAACTTCTCCAAGAACTTCTTAGCCACGGCATCCCATGTAGTGAGGGAACCTGGTGTTAGAGTCATCAACCAACTCTTGGCCCTATCTTTCAAGGTGTAAGGAAACACTCTCATCCTCAAATTTGCTTCACTTACTCCCTGCAAAGGTAAACCACTCACAACATTGTAAAACTCTTTAATATGAGCTAAAGGGTCTTCATTAGGTAAGCCATAAAATGAAGGAAACATATGGAAATGTGAAGATTTGAGATCATAGTTTCTAGCTTCTGTGGGCAGCAAGATGCATGAAGGTGAATTTGGTATGATTGGTTGAGCAAAGTCCTCCAAAGCTCGAAGCTCATCTAGGTTGCCCGCCATCTCTTCCTCTCTTTCCCAATCAACTTGCTCAGATCCTTTACTTGTTGAACTAGGTGAAGTCCTTTCCTCTTCCTCACAGATTAGGGATGAACTTGATGGCACAAAGTTGTCCAAAGTGTGGCCCTTCAACCGTTCAATCCTTTGGCCTAGCTCAACAAGTTTATTTGACATATACTACCTGAAACAAAGTAACACAAGTGTGAATGAAAATCAAGAAGCAAACCACAATGAAAAGAACAAAAATAAACTTAAAAACGTTTGAAAAGACTCAAGGGATGTGGAACTAAACTCTTAGAACACTTAAACAATCCTAAAACCCAAAACAGCAACTAGAAGACTCAAAATTGCCTAAAAACCACTTTCTGGGCAGTTTTGAGCACCTACACTAATTTGGACGAAATTGGATGGAAACTTGAATCAAAACACTTATAAACACAAATCAAAACACTTTCTAACTAATTTGGACAAAACAAAAACTCAAAGGACTCAAAACAGATTCACAAGACTCAAAACAAGCTAAAAACTCTCAAAACTGCCTAAAAACACAAACTGGGCAGTTTTGACACTAAACTCAATTTTGGACGAAAATTAGGTTTGAGCTTGACTCAAAATGCTTCAAAACACAAGATAAGACAGATTCTAAGCTTAAGACTTAACAAACTATGGGGAGAAATTGTATTTGGACGAAATGCAATTAAATGGGCAGATTATAACAAAAGCAGATTGCAAAGCAAGTTGATGTAAACCAATGGATAATGGAATGGCTAAGGGATTCTTTTCCATATATGAAATGTATGCAACTTAAATCAACTTCCAATTATCAATTTGACAAGTTATGAACCTTGACACTAATCAAAATAGCAAACAAGCAAACAAGCAATTACAAGGGACTGAAATCAGTCCCCGGCAACGGCGCCATCCATTTTTGTTGATGTATATTTCCTTCCTAATGCAAGAATATATTTAGTATAATGGCATAAGCAAGGGTGTCGAATCCACAGGGACTAATTGGACCTATGTAACTACTTGTTTGCAAGAAATCTAAGAAATGAATCAAACTAGTCTAAATAGGCAGATTTGAATCAAACTAATCAAACTATGCAGATTTGTTGTTTTAACTTGAAAGCCTAAGAGAATGAAGTAAACACAAATCAATGAATCAACAACCAATATAATGAGATAGTATCAATGGAAATGAAACTAGGGATTCGATTTCACCATTGCTCAATTAAATCCATGTTTGTTAAGTTGGTTTATACTCATTCATCTACAAATTTCTTGAGTTTGTTTCACTTGGATATGATCAACCATATGATGTGTGGATTTGATCAAATGTCTATAATCTTGAACCTAATTGTGATGTGCAACTTTGGTTCATAATCTAGAGTATGTAATGCACAAGAAACGTTCACTAAACCAAAGGGAACACTTGGCAGGATGTTTGCCAATCTTTCCCTTCATTCATTCACAAATCCACCAATATTAGACATGATGTATGTTTTAATCTTGGCTAAATAACTTGTGGTTAACTCAAATGGCGATCAAGCATACAAATCAACCCACAAATTCACAATTATAACAGAGAATGAATCAAGAACTAGGTAGACAAACTGAGCATTCTAACTTAATTACATAGCAAACTTTGCAAGGTTACATCGAATCCCTAGAGGAAGCTTAGTTACAATTCATGTCTACAAAAGATTTAACATAAACATATGAAACATGAATGAACATAGAATTGATAAGAATGAACCCTTGAAGCCAAAACTGATGTTGAAGTCCTTGAAGAGTTCCTTGGTGTTGCTTCTCCAAATGTGGTGCGGATGAAGTAGATTGGTTTGGTTTGGATGGTTTCTGCCCTTAGGACAGAAATGGACAGAGAATGGAGTGAAGTAGGGGGGTTTTAGAGTGTGTAATGGACTGAAAATGAAGAAGGAACCTTGCGGATGGGAAAGGGGGAGAAAATGAGCAGTTTCTGTGAAAGGAAAAGAATGTAGAATGCAATGCAATGGAGAGGACGAATTAGAGTGAATGATGGACAGAAAATGCCGCCAAATAGAGTGTGTGTGATCCCCCAACATTCAGATTGGATCTAACATTTGTTTAACTCAGATGGCAGAGCATAAATCAGATGGAATGATGGGTTTCTGAGTGTGATACCTGCAAAGCATGGACATGATCTGCAAGTGTGGTTTATTTAATCCAAAACACATGTGGAATGTCTGCAAGCATGAGTGGAATCTGCCAAAAGTGAATTGTTTGTACAAATTCTGGAAATGTGAAATGGGCACACGGCATGGGTAAAGGGATGAGTGAATTTCTGGAATAAAGGATGCAAGGAATGGACATAATCTGCAGGTATATGGATATTTAATCCAAGATACATGTGCAAAGTCTGCCACAAGGGAGTGGAGAATCTGAAACTGTTAGAATAATCTGGAATTGGGTATGGAAGTGCACGGATTGGACATGAAAGAGATGGGAATGCAAAGGTGATGTGTAGAAATGTAATGGAGTGCACGGAATGGATGTTTGTGTTTGTCGGTGTCAAAATGGCTGAAATGAATTAAGTGATGGAAATGGGATTGTGAGGAATCTGATTTGGTGCTAGAATTGCATCAAATGATGGGATGATATCGGAACACACGGCCAAGGTTGTGACATGCATGTGAATGCATGTTTTGATGTTGAAACCACATAATCTGATTTCAATGCTTGCTTTGATTAGAATCACTCAATATGGCCGAATTGCACCATTTAACACTTCACATCATTTCTGGAATGTTTTTACTTCATTTGCTTTCCCTTTGATCTTAGTACACACTTGGCTGCACACTAACACAAAACAATGTAAAACGCAACTAGTTTAATCCAAAACATCACAAAGACGCCAAATAAGGGAGATATAGATGCATGCAAAATATGACTTATCAAGGTGCCTGATTCATAAAAAACAGCAAGTTAGTATAAAATCTAATGGAATTTGGAAAAAAAAACTTACTTGTTTTGTCCGACAAGAACTCAATGACAAACACCACTCCTTTGAAAGTTTCAGGGATATTGGACTTGGCCAGATTGCAAGTGATGGTTATGACTTGTCCAATGTCATCAATTTTAACTTCTTTGGATTTTGTGGTTTCAAGAACGTCCTCTTTGATGAATTCATGACATTCCCTACTTGTCACCTTTGGAAGGGCTTCCAAGATGTCTTTTTCACCTTCTTCTTCCTTGGAAGTCATGAATCTGCAAGGAATAGGGATACTTGTTGGAACGGGGTTAAAAATAATGAAATTTGGAACAACCATACCTGTATTAGATGGCATAGGAGCAATAGGTGCCTCCGGCAAAGGTGTTTCCACCCTTTCCGTGGGTTGGGTGTATTCCTCTTCCTTGTGATTTGATTTTGATGGTAGAGGGTCCGTTCCAACCTCCTTGTCACTTCTCAACATGAAAGCATTGGTGGTTTCAAATTCTCCCTTCTGATTTGCAATGGTTGAACTAGGGAGTTCGCCTTGGTCGCATAATTGTCCTTCGAACTCCGCTATCTGCCCAATTTGCTTTTCCAGAGTAGTAAGTAATTGAAAAATCGTATCATTATCATTTGAATTACCTACATTACTTTGGGCAGGTTGTGGTGGCTGCATAGGTGATAGGAGCAATATTTAGGCGACTTACTTAGCTTGTTTTCGTGCATTTATATTGTTAATTCATAGTTGTTTTAGTCATTTAAGCCATTTTCGTGTGTTTTTAGGTTCATATGGCTAAGGAAGCAAAAAGATGCATTTTGGAGCATTTTGGAGCAAATTAGAGATGGGAATGGATATCATATGCTTAAAGCCAAGTAGATGGACGAAATTGAAGACCAAACCATTCACTTATCACCCAAGTGTGTAATAGCATCAATTGGAAGGCAAGAAGGTGTAAACCTGATTTGCAAGTTGTGAAAACAAGGAAAAAAAAACGCTCAAAACACATGCCATATGTGGAAATACCATTTACATCATATTTGAGCCATTTAACTTACCTTAAACACTTACCTTGTTTGTCATCCTCTCAGCCATATTTTAAAGTAATGAAAACCTGATTTGGAGGTGGAAAATAAGGAAACAAAGTTCAAAACAAATGCCATTCTCAGTAAATCAGATTCTAGCCTTTTATACACACTTCATTCCAGCCACTCCACATGCATTTCCAACCCACATGCCCCTTTAATCATTCAACCATGCAGCCACACATTCACCCACATGCATTTCCACCCACATGCTCTCCCATTTCAGATTGCATCACACTTCATTCCAGCTACTCCACATGTATTTCCAACCCACATGCCCCTTTAATCATTCAACCATGCAGCCACACATTCACCCACATGCATTTCCACCCACATGCTCTCCCATTTCAGATTGCATCACACTTCATTCCACCCAAGCCACATGCACTCCCATCCATTTCATCATTGCAGCCACATATCCATCCCACTTCATCATTTCAGTCACCAAAACACTCCACATGCATTTCCATCTTTCCACCAAGTTCCTAGCTGTCATATTCCCTCTTTTTCACCTATAAATAAGCATCCATTGCAGCCACAAAACATTCACTCTTCCATATTCAGAAAACCATCTCATATTCACATTCATTCACGCCAGAAATTCATTCCCTCTCTCTAACACAGCCATACTCCACCATTCTTCATATTTTCTGCCCAAAAACACTCCTTGCCTTCCCCTACATCCATCCCTACCCTAAACACATCATTCTACATCATCCATAACCCCCAAAACTCACCAAAACCCCTTGTGCCGCAGCAACTAGAGGAGAAGAGGCCTAAACGTTCATACAATTCAAGATTGAGTTGTTGGAATTTTTAGGTGTACTTCGATTCTTGTTTTTAATGTTTACTTTGTTATTACTCTCTAAGTTTGTTGTAATCATGAGTGGCTAAACCCCTAATTAGTTAGGGGAAAGTTTGAAGCCATGAACATGTTTGAAATATGAATTGATTTCTTCCAATTGTGATTTATTAAGTTGTGATTGCAATTCAATTATCATGTTTATTAAAAACTTGTTTTTGTATGTTGATTAGGGATGCATACTTAGTCTTCATGCATAAACTCGATGCTAGTTTATAAACGAGTTTCACCTAATCGTCACAAGTTTATAAACATGAGTAGTGAAGGTTGCTAGTCACAACCGCGTTAATTGAATTCTTGGCAAAAGTATCATGCATTCATAGTTACAATTGCCTCGTCAACACTTATAATTTTCATAGAGCATAATGATCTCTCATTGTATCTCTTCTATGCATTCATGTTGAGAACCATTGGAGAATGATTTGAATTGTCGCATGCATCATCCAATTCAATAACATAAGGAAAATTTGAGAGTTAATTAGTGCATCACGGTTAACTTGGGGTGTTGAGCATCATAGTTAATGAAAAACAATTGGAGAATCGATTCATATATAAATGTGTCATGTGTGGAGAATGGACCTCTAACTAATCCATCCATCATATTGTTTCCAAAATTCGTTTTACAATCTGCCTAGTTTTACAACTTGTTTTGTTATTTCAATTTTCGTCAAATCAAAACCCCCCTTTACTTTCTTGTTCTTTAGTGTTTAGAATCTGTTTAGTTTATGTTTTAAAGTGTTTTGAATCAAGCCATAACCTTAAATTCGTCCAAAATTGTGTTTAAGGTCAGAAACTGCCTATTTAGTGTTTTTAGGCAGTTTTGAGTCTTTTGAACCTATTTTGAGTCCTTTGAGTCTTTGTGAACGTTTTTAACTTTGTTTTTATGTTTTTGAGTCTTTTGAACCTATTTTGAGTCCTTTGAGTCTTTGTGAACGTTTTTAACTTTGTTTTTATGTTTTTGAGTCAGTTTAGAGGTTTTAGCAAGCCCTCCTAATCCCCGGTCTAGAACGATCCCTACTTGCATCTTTACTACAATTTGACAACAAGAGGGTTAATTTGTGTGCTTAACTATTTTCGCATCAAATTTTGGCGCCGTTGCCGGGGATTAGCAAAATTGCTAATCCCTTGTGTTTTTGCCGTATGTTTTTAGTGTAATTTACCTAGTTTTCTTATTTTGTTTTGTTTTCTTGGTTTAGGTACTAGTGCATGACGCGGAGTTCTCAAACTGTGCATGCACATATCTTGGACTTTAACGACGATTTTGAACGTGATTTGAGAAGAAAGAGGAGGCATCCCGAACCTAGTGAACCTAGTGAACCTAGTTCAAGTTCAGAGGCCGAATCTGAGTTTGAAAGTGTGGAAGAAGAAGTTATGGCAGCGGACAATCGGACCATTAAAGAGCTTTCGGCCTCGGGGTTGGCCAATGCCGCACCATTATGCATTCAATACCCCGCGGCTGCCCAAGGCAAGACCGATGAATTCGAGTTGAAGTCAAGCTTGTTGCACCACATTCCAAAATACCATGGGCTTTCCATGGAAGATCCTGATGCGAGTTTTATACGCGCACAAATTAAACCCTCTTTTTGTCAAATTGTAGTATAGGTGCAAGTAGGGATCGTTCTGGACCGGGGATTAGGAGGGATTGTTAATCACTTGGAATTGACTCAAAAATGTAAAATAAAGTTTAAAACACTAAACTAGACTCAAAGAATGCAAAATTAAAGTTTAAAACACTAAGACAAACCAAAAACGCAAAATGCTTTAAAAACACAAACTAAATTGAATTCTAACTAAAATGAACATTAAAGCAAAAGGGGGATTGAGGTTTTTACGAAGATTGAAATAACGAAACAAGTTAATAAACTAGACAGAATGTAAATATGAAATTTATGGATGAATGCTAGCTAAGGGGTTCATCTCCATACATGTTACACTTGCATACAAGATTGATTCTCAGTTGGTCTTTCGATAAATTATGAAACTTAACACTCCGGGTTAATTAGGTCCGCTTAAATTAACCGTCAAGTTTTCCTTAAGTTAATGAATTGGATGGGTTAGCGCAACGCAATTCACAACATTCTCCAAAAGTCCTTTACGTGAACAGCACAATAAAGATACAATCAAAGATCATTAAGCATCATGAAAACTATAAGTGTTGACAAGGCATTCGTTACTATGGAATACGCATGAAACTCGTGCCAAGAATTCATTTAACGCGATTGTTTATAAGCAACCTCCACTACTTGTGAATATAAGTTCATTACGATTAGGTGAAACTCACTTATATTCTAGCGTCATATTTATGCATGAAAATTAAGCGCGCATTCTTAATAAACATTCATAAATAAGTTATCAATCAAACGGTTAAACAAATTGAATCCACAACTTATTAAATTCCAACCAAAAGTAATCAATTCATAATGCAAGCATAAACATGTATTTTGAATCACCCCCTAGCTAAAGGGGGTTTAGTTCCTCATATCTTTGAAATCAAAGAAACGCCTAAACATTCCAACAACTCAAACTTGAATTGTATGAACGTTTAGGCACTCTTCTCTTCCATTCCTCATACGTACAAAACAAAGAGAATTGAATTTAAACTTTGAAATCAAAGAAACACCTAAACATTCCAACAACTCAAACTTGAATTGTATGAACGTTTAGGCCCTCTTATCTTCCTCGTTGTTGGCAAGCACAAGGTCTAAGGTGAGGTTTGGGGAATTATGGAAATGGATGAGGAATGGTGGAAATGGAAAGATGGTTTGGATTCTAAGGAAGTGTTTGAGGGGTGTTGTGTTGTGAAATGGAATGAGATGTGAATTGAATGAATGAATGCAAGGGTATTTATAGGAGTAGTGGAGGGAACATATGGCTATGTCATTTGTAGGTGAAGTAGGTGGATGTTGTAGGTGAAGTAGGTGGATGTTGTAGGTGAAGTGGATGTTGTAGGTGAAGTAGGTGGATGTTGTAGGTGAAGTGGGTGGATGTTGTAGGTGAAGTAGGTGGATGTTATGTTAAGTGATAAGTGATAAGTGATATGATATGTGGTTATGATATGATAAGTGGTTAAGTGGTGATGATAAGTGATAAGTGATTAACTGATATGATATGTGGTGATGATAAGTGATAAGTGCATGTGGGTTAACTAATGAAGGAAATGCATGTGCAATGACAATGTGTTAGAATGGATGTGTGTTATGCATGGCATGATTGGGATTAGGAAAGGTTTAAATGTCCTAAAACTAAAGAGAACAAGGTTCCAACACTTTGGCTCCAATTAGGTCTTCAATTTCGTCCAACACTTTGGCTTCAAGCATAAGCTATCCGTCCTTAGCCCAAAAGTGCTCCAAAAGTCTCCAAAATGCATCTTTTTGCTCCTTTAGCCCTTTGGACCTACAAACACACGAAAATAGCTTAAAGTACTAAAATAACTAAATAAACATAACGTAAATGTACGAGAACAAGCCATTTAAGTCGCATAAATATGCTCCTATCAAATACCCCCACACTTAGCTTTTGCTAGTCCTCGAGCAAAACAGAAAAACAAAACAAAAAGAACAAAACACAACCTACACCTTCCAACAATCGTATCAGGGACTTCCAATGCACATGACAAGTTAAAAATCATTATTCTCGCAGATTTGAGCCATCTTTACACTTAAGTACATTCTTAATCATAGTCACCACATACTAGTTCACAATTAAGCAATTAAAACACATTTCAAATGTAGTAACATGCCTTTAGAGAATTCCCTCAATTTCTTACTAGATGTACTCTCGTTTTTCACACAGATTTTCTGACTACACACCCTACACTAGGTATATGTGAGAAGATTGATGTAAACATGTAGACGAACACTCACATATGTTATAATAAGGAAAGCATTTTCTGGAGTTAATAAGCATGTTTAGATATGATCTCATGAATGGAATGCTACTACTTAGACGCGAGAACCAGTGACACCATAAGCTCATACCAAGTTCAAACTCCACAATTGAAATACATAACACTCAATATAGAAGTCAAAGGGTAGTAACGGGGCTAGGGTATTGGCTAACAATGAAAGGTGAAGGATAAACAAACATTCTTAAAGCAATAGTGAGCAAAGTATTGAATTAGACACTTAGAATTCCCTTAAGAACGCAGAAGTCAACTTTGAACACCCAAGGGAAAATCACACAAAACTTAGGGCCATATTCAACTTTTTGGACCCTTTCTTCAACCATCAACGCTCGTGAGTTCATTCTTACTTATTTTCACTCCTCTTTTTTTTTTTTTTTTTTTTTTTTTTTTTTTTTTTTTTTCTTTTCTTCTTTTTCTTTTGAATCTCAAAACATACATATAAACGTAAGAACAAACTTTTACTCCCCCACACTCATTTTCTTGCATAATGTAACTCAAAAGGAATTCATTTAAGTCATGCTCACTAAACTTTAAGAACAAGGGTATAGGAAAGTCCTACTCTAAGCTAGGTAAGGGGTGATGTGGGTAAACAAGGAATAAAGGCAAAACGAGGCTCAACGGGGTTAAAACTTACAACATATACGAAGTATGGGAAGTAAGGCTATTTGGCTATGGTGGTGGTCACTACACAACTTCTTCTTGAATATGTGTTATGCAAATCAATAACATGCTTTGAATGAAATGGGCATGAGTTCTAGCATTTGGAACTATATGATGAAACGCCTTCTAAGTAGTAACCAAGCAAAGAATAATGAGATCATGCAACGACTTTAGAAAACAAGAAATCACAGATTATACTCTCCAAAGAACGTTATAGGCTCAAGTCTCTCAGGGTTGTAGCGTTTGTTTGAGTTCCTTCCTTCATGCATGTTACAAAAACGAATTTTTTTCTTTTATGATTGCATGTGAAGTCATACATTATAACCATAACCAAGCATATACCAAGAGTAAATCAAACTTTTCTCTATGTTTATAACTCTTTCAAACCGTCATGCAATTATAAACCAAATCCTTATCATTGTGTTGGAAGGTACCCTAAGACACAAACACACAAAAACGACTCAAAACACTCTTTTTAGGCTTTTCAAAACAATTTTTTCAAATTTTTATGGTATTTTCGGAGTTATAAAAACAAAACATACTAAAACACTCTAAAACAACTTAAAAACACCTTAAAACAGTAAGGAACAACATTTGAAGTTATGGGCGATAAAATCCCACGAATTTGCATTAACAACATTAGTTACCCCCCCACACTTAAATCAAACATTGTCCTCAATGTTTTAAGCTTAAAATCATACAAAGCATAAGTAAACACACAAAAAGCATTTAAACATACTAAACATGGCAGAATGTAAATAACAAAGAGAAGAGTTTAGAGACGCAAATCTGGTTGTGGAATGTAAATTCCATCTTCTCCTTGTTGATTTCATTGAGGCTTGATGTTGTTGATTCCACAGGGGTTCCTCCCATCGTTGATTTTCCTTTGTGCTACTCTTGAACTGGGCAGCAGGATTCTTTTGGTCTCCCCCGAAGGTCTGAGCATACCCCTTTGGTCTGTTTCTTTGTTCAATCTTTCCAATTCGTATTGAAAAGGGTTGGAGGATAACTCAGCCTATGTTTGTCTCCACATGCTTCAATGTATCATTTTCACTTGCCTTACTCGCGCCCCTTTGCAGAAGTGGTCCCTTCTCCGGAAGTGTATCAACCGTTGAAGATGACTACTCGAGAGCAACGCTAGGTAAGCAATCAGGAATAGATTCCAGGCAGTTGGCTCCAGATCGGAAGACTGACTCCAAGTGCTGGCTGATTGCTTCTTTTACTTTGCCATGCAAGTAAGAACAAGGACAAAGAAAAAGACAGGGAAAGAGCATGATATGAGATACTTTTGCTTTTGACCTTGATGATATGAGATACCTTTGCTTTGAAGAAGCGGTGAATGAATCAGCACATGCTTCAATCCGCCGTTTCCTCCTGGGTCATATGTACTCCAGGCATCTGGTATCATCTTTGGGGAAGAAGAAAGAATTGAGTATTTCGAAAGGCTTTGCTGGGAGTGCGCCCTCAGAGGTGAGGGAGAGTTGGGCATTTTCTTCAGGTTTGCCCTGCCATAAAAGACGAAGGTCGACATATATAGAGATAATATCAAGTGGTGGTACTTTTTACCCTTGTCGACAAACGTTTTGATCCCGCAAATCCGGCTTTTTGAAATAGTGGCGCCTCTTCGATCTTTGAATACGCCTCTTCGATTTCTGAGCAGGCGCCCCTTCGATTTCTGAACAACGCCCCTTCGCTTTCTGAACGACACGTGGTAGTGCAGATGCGGCTCCTTTTGACAAAGCTGCACGCGTCTTCTGAAAAGCAGAGAAAGCGTCGCCGAACTTTGCGCTTGTCGGCTAAAGATGTGTAGTTGCGATGATGGCCTCCACGTGTATTCAGCTTTGTCAGAAATCTTTTGACAAAGTTGAACGCGTCTTCTGAAAAGCCGAGAACGCGTCGCCTAAATTACGCCGGAAATTCTGGCTTCTTGAATCGGTGGACGCGTCGCCTTGGCTTTTTATAGAGCTATCGATCACCACAACAAACACACTCTGAAGAATTCCCATTCTTGAAAATCGACTCCGGCCCTTTGAAATTTAACTCCATCCCTTCTCTTTGAACACTTTTGAAAAATGGCAAACTCATCGAACCTTAGCTTGGAATTGAGCCTTAGCAGTGATACGGGCGCACCGCGTCAAGGTAACGTATGGCGCCCTTCTTTCTTATCTTCTAACGGTCTTCTCACAGGTGAAGACTCCGTGATGCAGGACGCCACAACAGCTACAATAGTAGCTAGGAACCTCCTCACTCCAAAAGATAGTAGGCTGCTGTCAGGACGGTCCGATGAGTTGGCCGTTCAAGAGTCCCTCGCACTTAGTGTTCAGTGTGCGAGCTCTGTGTCCAATATGGGCCAACGCCTGCTTGCCCGCTCCCGTCAGGTGGAATCTTTGATGGCAGAGGTGGAAAGTCTCAAGCAGGAGATCAAACTGCTTAAGTACGAGAATAGAAGTTTGCACGTGCTTGCCAACAACTATTCGACGGGTATGAAGAGGAAGCTTGATGAGCTACAAGAATCCAATGGTCGGATGCAAAGTGACCGTCAAACTGACCGTCAAAGGCTTGCGGCTTACTTCCAGAGGCACATTTTTCCGGGCTCATCCAGCGTTTGGCCAAGTATTGAGGCCTCTTCTTTGATGCCTCCCGCTCCGATACCTTCCGCCCCGATGCCTTCCGCCTCGATGCCTTCTGCTCCGATGCCTTCCGCATCTATGCCTCCTGCTTCTAGAGTTTTGCCCAGTAGTGGGGCTTCAAGTAAACGCCCTTTGTGAAGCTCCATCATTCTGCCATGTTTTTTTTTTTTTTTTTTTTTTTTTTTTCATAAATTTAGTATCTTTTTTTTTTTTTTTTTTTTTTTTTTTTCATAAATAAAATCAAACAGCATGGAATTTATCTTTGAATGGGCGGTGATACTTGAAATGATCCGGTAATAGTTTAAATTCCAGATTGGGTGCCTGAATCATTAACCACATGTTAGTATAAAAGAAAATTGAAATTCGGGGAGGCGGCTTACCTGTGTGCTCCAAAATGAACTCCAGAATAAACACCCCTTCGAAAGTTATGACTTGTCCCGTGTCATAAAATCCAACTTCCTTGGGAATTGTGGTTTCAAATATGTCCTCTTTGATGCATTCTACATCTTCTCCAGCCACTACCTTCTCTTGAATCATTCTTCTTGGTGTACAAAGTCCTTTGAAGAATTCAACACCATCTAAAACTTGCTGTGTTGCACCAAGAATTTGAATAGCATTTTGCTCCTTTGGGAAGGCTTCCACGATGTCCTTTTTACTCTCTTCTTGGTTGGGAATCAAAAACCTGCTAGGAAAAGGGACATTGGGTGGAATAACATCAGAATAACATGGAATTGGGACGTCCTTACTGGTGGTGGGTGGTTTAGAGGGCTTAGGGATCTGCGGCAAGGGTTGTTCTACCCTTGCCGTGTGCATGTCTTCTTCCTCCTCCTCAATTAGCAGCTCTTCATCCACTTCTAGGCTATGTTTGGACATTTTTAGGTCAGCTCCAACCTCCATAGCACTTCCCAAAGTGATAGCATTATGGATTTCAAAATCTTCCTTCGAGTTTTCAATAGTTGAGTTGGAGAGTTCACTTTGCTCTTGAATTTGTTTCATGAACTCCATAATCTGCCCAAATTGCTCGTCCAATTTACCCAACTCCTTGGCTTGATTTTGTGACCCCTGCGCCAAAGAGGTTAGTAATTGAAAATTTTTATCATTATCCATGGACATACTTGAACTTGATTGGAATTGTTGTGGGGGAGGTTGTGGTGGCTGCATAGGTGTTGTATTGAACTCATCATATGGTTGCCAATATGCTTCTTGTTGAGCCTCCTTGGCTTGATTTTGTGACCCCTGCGCCAAAGAATTTATTTCATTAAGAATTTGATTATAATCTATTGGCAAACTTGAATTTAATTGAGCATATTGCATATGAAGTTGTGGTGGCTGCATAGGTCTTGAATAGAACTCCTCATATGGTTGCCAATATGCTTCACGTTGAACTTGTTGATCTTCCCACCATATAGAGTTTGAATGATCCCTCCAATCTCTTTGTGGACATTGATTGGCTTGAAATCCTTGCCTATATGAAGCACCAAATGTAGGGACACTCTGCATTGTGGTCCTTTCGGCATACGGCGACAATTTAGAAGTAAGATTTGCCAATTGAGCTTGAATGCTAGCAAAATCCATATCTTACTTCTCTAGTACCTAAAATCAAAGAAAGAGAACTAAATCAAATATCAAAAGTAACAACAAACAAAGAAAACAACATTAAGTTAGAAACTAAAACGAAAACAACTAAACCAAAAAAAAGAAAAGAACCAAGGGATTAGCAAAGTTGCTAATCCCCGGCAACGGCGCCAAAATTTGATGCGAGTTTTATACGCGCACAAATTAAACCCTCTTTTTGTCAAATTGTAGTATAGGTGCAAGTAGGGATCGTTCTGGACCGGGGATTAGGAGGGATTGTTAATCACTTGGAATTGACTCAAAAATGTAAAATAAAGTTTAAAACACTAAACTAGACTCAAAGAATGCAAAATTAAAGTTTAAAACACTAAGACAAACCAAAAACGCAAAATGCTTTAAAAACACAAACTAAATTGAATTCTAACTAAAATGAACATTAAAGCAAAAGGGGGATTGAGGTTTTTACGAAGATTGAAATAACGAAACAAGTTAATAAACTAGACAGAATGTAAATATGAAATTTATGGATGAATGCTAGCTAAGGGGTTCATCTCCATACATGTTACACTTGCATACAAGATTGATTCTCAGTTGGTCTTTCGATAAATTATGAAACTTAACACTCCGGGTTAATTAGGTCCGCTTAAATTAACCGTCAAGTTTTCCTTAAGTTAATGAATTGGATGGGTTAGCGCAACGCAATTCACAACATTCTCCAAAAGTCCTTTACGTGAACAGCACAATAAAGATACAATCAAAGATCATTAAGCATCATGAAAACTATAAGTGTTGACAAGGCATTCGTTACTATGGAATACGCATGAAACTCGTGCCAAGAATTCATTTAACGCGATTGTTTATAAGCAACCTCCACTACTTGTGAATATAAGTTCATTACGATTAGGTGAAACTCACTTATATTCTAGCGTCATATTTATGCATGAAAATTAAGCGCGCATTCTTAATAAACATTCATAAATAAGTTATCAATCAAACGGTTAAACAAATTGAATCCACAACTTATTAAATTCCAACCAAAAGTAATCAATTCATAATGCAAGCATAAACATGTATTTTGAATCACCCCCTAGCTAAAGGGGGTTTAGTTCCTCATATCTTTGAAATCAAAGAAACGCCTAAACATTCCAACAACTCAAACTTGAATTGTATGAACGTTTAGGCACTCTTCTCTTCCATTCCTCATACGTACAAAACAAAGAGAATTGAATTTAAACTTTGAAATCAAAGAAACACCTAAACATTCCAACAACTCAAACTTGAATTGTATGAACGTTTAGGCCCTCTTATCTTCCTCGTTGTTGGCAAGCACAAGGTCTAAGGTGAGGTTTGGGGAATTATGGAAATGGATGAGGAATGGTGGAAATGGAAAGATGGTTTGGATTCTAAGGAAGTGTTTGAGGGGTGTTGTGTTGTGAAATGGAATGAGATGTGAATTGAATGAATGAATGCAAGGGTATTTATAGGAGTAGTGGAGGGAACATATGGCTATGTCATTTGTAGGTGAAGTAGGTGGATGTTGTAGGTGAAGTAGGTGGATGTTGTAGGTGAAGTGGATGTTGTAGGTGAAGTAGGTGGATGTTGTAGGTGAAGTGGGTGGATGTTGTAGGTGAAGTAGGTGGATGTTATGTTAAGTGATAAGTGATAAGTGATATGATATGTGGTTATGATATGATAAGTGGTTAAGTGGTGATGATAAGTGATAAGTGATTAACTGATATGATATGTGGTGATGATAAGTGATAAGTGCATGTGGGTTAACTAATGAAGGAAATGCATGTGCAATGACAATGTGTTAGAATGGATGTGTGTTATGCATGGCATGATTGGGATTAGGAAAGGTTTAAATGTCCTAAAACTAAAGAGAACAAGGTTCCAACACTTTGGCTCCAATTAGGTCTTCAATTTCGTCCAACACTTTGGCTTCAAGCATAAGCTATCCGTCCTTAGCCCAAAAGTGCTCCAAAAGTCTCCAAAATGCATCTTTTTGCTCCTTTAGCCCTTTGGACCTACAAACACACGAAAATAGCTTAAAGTACTAAAATAACTAAATAAACATAACGTAAATGTACGAGAACAAGCCATTTAAGTCGCATAAATATGCTCCTATCAGATCCCAACAAGCATCTCAAGGAGTTCGAGGTTGTTTGTTCGAGCATGACACCCATAAATGTCGATGGGAACATTCTAATGATGAAAGCTTTTCCATTCTCTCTTGTGGAAAAGGCTAAGGATTGGCTTTATGAATTGGCACCCGGGACCGTTACTTCTTGGGAGAGCATGAAGAGAGCGTTCTTGGAGAAGTTCTTCCCTACTTCAAGAGTCATTCTCTTGAGGAAGAAAATTAGCGGAATCCAACAAAGTCAAGGAGAATCTTTTCCGGCATACTACGAGCGTTTTAAAGCCCTTGTTGCATCATGTCCTCAACATCAAATGAAGGAGGAGCTTCTCCTTCAATATTTCTATGAGGGCCTTCTTCCCATTGAAAGGCAAATGCTCGATGCTTCGGCGGGAGGTGCATTGGTAGACAAAACTCCTATGGCAGCCAAGACCCTAATCGCAAACCGTGCTCTAAATGCACAACAATATGAAGGACTTGGGCAAAGGGACCCCCCACGGCAACACTTGAATGAGGTAAGTTCTCAATCCGATATTCAATCTCAGATAGCTAATCTTACTTCTATTGTGTCTCAGATGGCCGAAGGAATGAAGATACAAGAACCGATTGTATGTGGTGTATGTTCTATCCAAGGACATCCTTCGGAAAGATGCCCTCAATTGATTGAGAATGGGGGATGGGAGAGTGCAAATGCCATTGGATTTCCAAGCCACAATCAACCAAGGAATGATCCATATTCCAACACATACAATCCGGGTTGGAGAGACCATCCAAACTTCAAGTGGAGGGAGCCTCAACAACCTCAACAACAAGGAGGCTTTAGACAACAACCCCCGGGGTTCTACACCAAGCCATTCGGCCCCAATCCAAACCAAGCACAACCTGCCCAAAACAATCAAGGTACGTCGTCGGACAATGAAACACTTCTTAAATTACTTACCAATTTGTCTCAGGGGCAAGAGAATCAAACCAAAGCCATGCAAAACCAAGACAAAAGGGTGGATCACTTGGAGAAACAAATTGGGCAGATTGCGGAGTTTGTAGGACAATTCCGAGACAAAGGCAAGCTCCCTAGCTCAACCATTGTCAATCCAAAGGGAGGATTCGAATCTGCCAAGGCAATCATGTTGAGAAGTGGTAAGGAGGTCGGAACCACCCCAAGCACGTCCAAAACAAGTCAAGAAGAGGACGTGTTGCTGCAAGAAGAGGAGGAACAAGGAATAAAGGCCACGGCAAGGGTGAAAGAATCTTTGCCGCAGCCCCCTATTGTGCCAAAACCGTCCAACATGCCTAAGGTAAGTCCAAATTCGACTTTGTCAAGTTCTATTCCACTAAACGTGCCCTTTCCTAGCAGGTTTAGGCAATCAAAGAAGGAGGAGAGTGAAAAGGACATTTTGGAAACCTTTAGGAAAGTTCAAGTCAACATTCCGCTCCTTGATGCAATCAAGCAAGTCCCTAAGTATGCCAAGTTCTTAAAAGAGCTTTGCACAACGAGGAAGAGGATTTCAAACAAGGAGGTGGTCCAGGTAAGTGAAAATGTCTCTGCTGTGTTACAAAGGAAATTACCCCCTAAATGCAAAGATCCGGGTAGTTTTACAATTCCGTGCGTTATTGGTAATACTAAGTTTGAACAATGCATGTTAGACTTAGGGGCTTCGATTAATGTTATGCCATACTCTATTTATGCATCTATGAACTTAGGTGAGCTTAAAAATGATGGTGTGATAATTCAATTAGCCGATCGTTCTAATGCATATCCAAAGGGTGTTTTGGAAGATGTTTTGGTACAGGTTGATAACTTGATTTTTCCAGTGGATTTCTACGTGCTTGACATGGAGGATTCACCCCATTCCACCCCATTACCGATTCTATTAGGGAGGCCCTTCATGAAAACAGCCCGCACCAAGATAGATGTGTTTAAAGGAACTTTAACGATGGAATTTGATGGGGAAGTCATTGATTTCAATCTTTCTGAAAGTATTAAATTTCCTAAGGACGATCATTCTTGCTTTTCTATTGATATAATTGATGATTTGGCGCAGGAATTTCTCGATTCTTTGGAGAGGGATACACTTGAAACAACAATTGCACAAGGAATTGGGCAAAAATCTGGTTTTGCCGTGCCAAGAAGTGAAGATGAGGCCGAGATGGTTGCTGCACTTGAGTCATTGCCACAACACTTTGGTAAGCCTCCAAACCCGTGTCCAATTCCTGTTTCGACTAACAAGTTGTTACCTTCAGTGATTCAGGCACCCATTCTTGAGCTTAAACCATTGCCGGATCATTTGAAGTATGTCTATTTGGGAGACAATGAGACGTTGCCCGTCATAGTTTCCTTATCCCTCACAGCAATGGAGGAGGAGAAATTGATTCGGGTGTTGAAAGAGCACAAGACGGCCATAGGATGGACCTTGGCCGACATAAAGGGTATTAGTCCTACAACTTGCATGCATCGCATACTTTTAGAGGAGGGGGCTAAACCAACTAGAGAGGCTCAACGCCGGCTCAACCCTCCAATGATGGAAGTTGTGAAAAAGGAGATTATCAAGCTTCTAGATTGTGGGGTGATCTATCCTATCTCGGATAGCCGTTGGGTTTCACCGGTTCAAGTTGTGCCAAAGAAATCCGGAGTGACTGTGGTGAAGAATGAAGAAGATGAACTTGTGCCTACACGCATTCAAACCGGTTGGAGGGTGTGCATTGACTATAGGAAGCTAAATGCCGCAACAAGGAAAGATCACTTCCCTTTGCCATTCATTGATCAAATGCTTGAAAGGTTAGCCGGTCATTCTTTTTATTGCTTTCTTGATGGTTATTCGGGTTATAATCAAATTGTCATAACGCCGGATGATCAAGAAAAGACCACCTTTACTTGTCCATTTGGTACTTTTGCATATCGTCGTATGCCATTTGGTTTATGCAATGCACCGGCCACTTTCCAACGATGCATGGTAAGTATCTTCTCTGATTATGTTGAAAAGATAATTGAAGTATTTATGGACGATTTTAGTGTGTTTGGAGACTCATTTGATGTTTGTTTGCATAATCTCACTTTAATCTTGAAAAGATGCATGGAATCTAACCTTGTTTTGAATTGGGAAAAATGTCATTTTATGGTTAAACAAGGTATAGTTTTGGGTCATATCATCTCTGAAAAAGGAATTGAAGTTGATAAGTCTAAAATAGATCTTGTACGTCACTTACCCTCTCCTACTTCGGTTAGAGAGGTCCGTTCTTTTCTTGGCCATGCAGGATTCTATAGGCGATTTATCAAGGATTTTTCTAAGATTGCACAACCACTATGCCGTCTCCTACAAAAAGAAGTGGCGTTTGAATTCACTAAGGAATGCACGGCATCATTCAACCAACTCAAGGAGTTGTTGACCACGGCACCCATTATTGTTCCCCCGGATTGGAGCCTCTTGATGCGAGAATTATACGCGCACAAATTAAACCCTCTTTTCGTCAAATTGTAGTATATGTATAAGTAGGGATCGTTCTGGACCGGGGATTAGGAGGGATTGTTAACCACTTGGATTTGACTCAAAAACGTAAAATAACAATATGAAACACTATACTAGACTCAAAGAATTCAAAACTAAACTTTAAAACACTAAGACAAACCAAAAGACTCAAAACAACACAAACACACTCAAATCTGCCTAAAAACCACTTTCTGGGCAGATTTGAGCACAAACACAAATTTGGACGAAATTAAGTAATAACTTGACTCAAGAACGTAAAAACACAATATAAAACACTAAACTAACTTAAAGAATGTAAAACTAAACACTTAAAACATTAAAACAAACCAAAAGACTCAAACATCACCCAAAACACTCAAAACTGCCTTAAAATCACTTTCTGGGCAGTTTTGAGCACTTTGGTGAATTTGGACGAAATTGGGAAATAAAATGAATCAAAACACTTTAAAACATAAACTAAACAAATTCTAAGCACTAAAGAACAAGAAAGTAAAGGGGGGTTTTAAATTGACGAATTTGAAATTAAAACAGATTGTAAGTAAAAACAGATAGTAAATATGAAATTGTGATAGAATAGAATGGATGGGAACCTAGCTAAGGGGTTCTTCTCCACACATGTTACACTTGCATAATAAAATGATTTCCAATTGCATTTCAATAAACCATTAATTCTCAACACCCCAAGTTAACCGTGATGCACTAATTAACCTTCAAATCTTCCTAACGTTATTGAATTGGATGATGCATGCGACAATTCAAAACATTCCCCACAAGTCCTCAACATGAATGCATAGAAGAGGTACAAGCAAGAATCATTACGCTCTATGAAAATTATAAGTGTTGACGAGGCATTCGTTACTATGATTGCATGAAACTTATGCGAAGAATTCGTTTAACGCGATTGTTTATAAGCAACCTCCACTACTTGTGAATATAAGTTCGTAACTATTAGGTGAAACTCACTTATATTCTAGCGTCATATTCATGCATGAAAATTAAGCGTGCACTCTCAATAAACATACATAAATAAGTTATCAATCAAACGGTTAAACAAATTGAATCACAACTTATGAAACGCAATTAGAAGTAATCAAATCAAAATGTAAGCATAAACATATATTTCGAATTTCCTCATAACTTTGAAATCAAAGAAACGCCTAAACATTCCAACAACTCAAACTTGAATTGTATGAACGTTTAGGCACTCTTCTCTTCCATTCCTCATACGTACAAAACAAAGAGAATTGAATTTAAACATTGAAATCAAAGAAACACCTAAACATTCCAACAACTCAAACTTGAATTGTATGAACGTTTAGGCACTCTTCTCTTCCTCGTTGTTGTAGCACAAGGTCTAAGGATAGTTTGATGGTGTGAATGGTTTGGGGAGTGGTGTTTGGATTAATAGGGAAGGCACGGCACAAGGGTGGTTTGATGTCTACATTTCTGCAATGGATGAGTTTATGGAAGAGTGTTTGGAATGGATGAATTTCTGGCACAAAGGCCTTATTTCTGTGGTGAATGGATTGTGTATGAATGAGTGTGAATGAATGAGTATTTATAGGTGAAATGGGGGGAACATGACAGCTAGGTTGCATGTGCACATGTTGGTTGAATGATTATGAGTGCATGTGGCTGAAATAGCATGTGGAATGGCTGGAAATGCAAGGAGAAGGCATGTGCACGGTTTTGGGAGAGAATGGGAGTGCAAGTGGCTGAAATGTTAGAGGAACAAGTGCATGTGGCTGCATTGTGGTGCAATGATGGAGGAACAATCTGAAAATGCAAGGTATGGCTGGAATGATTGTGTTTGTTTGAATGTGCATGTGATTAAATTAAAGGATGCAAAGTAAATAAATAATGAATGCATGTGTTGAATTATGAAGATGCATGTGCAATGAAGTGGAATGAAGTGGAATGACAATCTGAAATGGGATAGGTACCCACGGCAATGATGATTTCTGGTGGTGTTTTGGGTGCATGTGGAATGAATGATTTCTTGGTGAGTGGATGCATGTGTTGATTAAAGGGGGAATGCAAAGGAAAAGCTAGAAATGCATGTGGAGTGGCTGCAAGGTGAATGAATAATGAAATGGGAAAGCATGTGCAAGGTTTTGGTGTGAATGATTGAATGTGCATGTGGCTGCAATGGAGGAGGAATCCTTCAATTTCGTCCATCCTCTTGGCTCCAAGCATATGATATCCATTCCAATCTCTAATTTGCTCCAAAAGGCTCCAAAAGGCATCCTTTTGCATACTTTGCCCTTAGAACCTGAAAACACACAAAAGAAGCATAAAGGACTAAAATAACTAAAGAAACATAACGTAAATGCACGAGAACAAGCCATTTAAGTCGCATGAATATGCTCCTATCACCTCTCGTTCGAGCTTATGTGTGATGCGTCCGATTATGCTTTAGGGGCTGTTTTGGGACAAAGAAAGGACAAGAGGCCGCATGTCATCTACTATGCCTCACGGACGTTGAATGATGCTCAACTTAATTATTCCACAACCGAAAAAGAACTCTTGGCTATTGTATTTGCATTAGATAAGTTTAGATCATATCTTCTTGGTACTAAAGTAATTGTTTTCACTGACCATGCAGCCTTGAAGTATCTTCTCACCAAAAAGGAGGCTAAGCCAAGACTCATTCGTTGGATGCTCCTACTTCAAGAGTTCAATCTTGAAATCCGAGACAAGAAAGGGTGTGAAAACGTGGTGGCTGACCACCTAAGTAGAATGGTGCGTGAGGAAGAGTCCACCCCCATTTTAGAAACGTTTCCGGATGAGCAACTTCTGTCCATTAAGGTAAGAACCCCTTGGTATGCCGATTTGGTCAATTTCTTGGTGTCTAAGCAAGTTCCTAGTACCCTAAACAAGTTCCAACGTGATAAACTTGTTCATGATGCACGTTTTTATGTTTGGGATGATCCATATTTATGGAAATTCTGCCCAGATCAGATTGTGCGTAGATGTGTGCCCGAATCTGAATTTAATTCCATTCTTACATTCTGCCATACTTATGCATGTGGGGGACATTTTGGCACCCAAAGGACAGCCCTAAAGGTGTTACAATCTGGATTTTATTGGCCTAATCTCTTTAAAGATGCTAAAATGTTTTGTGTAACATGCGATAAGTGTCAAAGAACAGGTAACATAGGGCCTAAGGACCAAATGCCGCAACAATCTCTCTCCTTTGTGGAAATTTTTGATGTTTGGGGTATTGATTTCATGGGCCCCTTCCCTCCATCTTTTGGTTTCACTTATATCTTGCTAGCTGTCGATTATGTTTCCAAATGGGTGGAAGCCAAAGCCACCCGTACTAACGATTCTAAGGTTGTTGCAGATTTTGTGAAATCTAATATTTTTGCTAGGTTTGGGATGCCACGAGTTTTAATTAGTGATGGGGGTTCTCACTTTCGTAACCGCACCATTGAAGCTTTGCTCAAGAAGTACAACGTTACTCATAAGGTTTCCACACCTTATCACCCTCAAACTAATGGGCAAGCGGAGGTTTCAAATAGGGAGATCAAACAAGTCCTAGAGAAAACCGTGGGACCCTCAAGAAGAGATTGGAGTTTGCGCCTGGACGATGCATTGTGGGCCTATCGTACGGCTTACAAAACTCCCCTTGGCATGTCACCTTTTCGGCTTATATATGGTAAGCCATGTCATTTGCCCGTTGAGTTAGAGCACAAGGCACATTGGGCTGTGAAAACCTTCAATTTGGACATAGACGCTGCTGGAGTTCATAGGAAGCTCCAATTAGATGAACTTGAGGAGATTAGGAACGAGGCTTACGAGAATGCTCGCATCTATAAGGACAAGACGAAGGCTTATCATGATAAGATGCTTCGTACCAAAACGTTCTCCAAGGGGCAGAAAGTGTTGCTTTTTGATTCAAGACTTCGGTTATTCCCTGGTAAGTTATGTTCTAAATGGATTGGACCTCTTGTTGTTACTAATGTTTTTCCTCATGGTGCAGTCCAAGTCCAAAGCTTAAAAAGTGGCCACGAGTTCAAGGTGAACGGACATAGATTGAAGCCATACTATGAGAACTTTGTGGAGCATGTTGTGGAAGAGCTTCCCTTGGGTGCCGTGGGCTCCAATCTGGAGTGATTGGGTTCTTCGTCCGGCTGTACGACGTTAAAGCAAGCGCTACTTGGGAGGCAACCCATGCATTCAACAAAGGAAGACCTAGAAAGCACTCCAATTCCAGATTTGCGTTCCTAAACTCTTCTCTTTGTTGCTATTTCGTTTTTGCCATGTTAGGTTGTTTAGTTGTTGTTTTGTTTGTTTGTTTGTTAATTGTGTGAGTCTATGCTTGAAACATTGAGGACAATGTTTGATTTAAGTGTGGGGGGGTAACTAAAGTGTTGTGATGCAAATTCGTAGGGTTTTATCCACCATAACTTCTAATGTTGTTTCTTGCTGTTTTTAAGTGTTTTTAAACTGTTTTAGTGTGTTTTGACTTAAAAATTCGAAAATCCCATAAAAATTTGAAAAATTGTTTCAAAAAACCCAAAAAGAGTTGTTTTTGTGTCTTAGGGTACCTTCCAACACAATGATGAGGATTTGGTTTTAATTGCATGACTATTAAAGAATGTTGTAAACATGGCTGGAAGTTGATTTGTGCTTTGGTTTATGCTTGGTTATGGTTATAGCTTATGAATTCACATGTAATCACAAAAAGAGAAAATCAGTTTTTGTAACATGCTTGAAGGAAGAAACTCAAACTAAAGCTACATCCTTGTGAGACTTGAGCCTATAACGTTCTTTGGAGAGTATAAATCTGTGATTTCTTGTTTTCTAAAGTCGTTGCATGATCTCATCATTCTTTGCTTGGTTGCTACTTGGAATGCATTTCATTATAGTTCCAAATACTAGAACTCATGCCCATTTCATTCAAAGCATGATATTGATTGCATAACATACAATAAGATGAAGTTGTTAGTCAAGCCAAAGCCAAAAAGCCTATCCCTTTTCACATGTATTGTAGGATTACCCCTTTTTGAGCCTTTTCAAGCTTATTTTCTTTGTTAGCCACATTATCCTTACCTAGCCTAGATTAGGACTTCCCATACCCTTGTTCTTAAAGGATAGTGAAGCATGATTTAGAATGAACTCCTTTTGATCAATATATTGCAGAAAATGAGTGTGGGGGAAGATAATAGGGCACGGCCAAAGAATGAAAAAAAAAATAAAATAATAATAATAATAATAATAAAAAGAAAATAGAAAAGTGTTGAAAAGAAAGAAAAAGAGTTGAAAAATATGTGAGAATGCTCTCACAAGTGTTGGTTATTGAAGGAAGGGTCCAAAAGAGTGAATTTGACCCTAATTGTGCATGAATCTTCCCTTATGTTTAAAAGTTGATTTCTGCCATTAAAAGTGAGTTTAAGTGTCAATTTCATTACTTTGCTTCCTATTGCTTTAAGAACCTTTGTTTGTCCTTTGCTTTTCCTTGTTAGCCATTACCCTTAGCCCCGTTACAACCCTCAACTTCTATCTTGATGTTATGTATTCAATATGTGGAGTTTGAATTTGGTATGAGCATATGGTATCATTGGTTCTCCTTCTAAGTAGTAGCATTCCATTCATGAGATCATATTCATGTCATTATCGTAAACCCAGAAAATGCTTTCTTTGATATAACATATGTGAGTGTTAGAATTCATATTTACATCAATCTTCTCACATATACCTAGTGTAGGGTGTGAAGTTAGAAAATCTGTGTGAAAATAGAGTGCATTCTAGTGAGGAATTGAGGAAATTCTCTAAGGCATGTTACTACATTCCAAATGTGTTTTAGTTGATTAAATGCGAACTAGTGAATGGTAACTATGATTAAGTGTTTGTTGAAGTGTAAAGAAAGCTAAATGTTGTGGGAATGATGTTCTATATTATGTCATGTTCGTTTGAAATCCCTGAAATACATGTTGGAAGGTTTAGATTGTGTTTTGTTTTGCTTTTGGTTTCTTTCGTTTTGTTTTGCTCGAGGACTAGCAAAACCTAAGTGTGGGGGAATTTGATAGGAGCAATATTTAGGCGACTTACTTAGCTTGTTTTCGTGCATTTATATTGTTAATTCATAGTTGTTTTAGTCATTTAAGCCATTTTCGTGTGTTTTTAGGTTCATATGGCTAAGGAAGCAAAAAGATGCATTTTGGAGCATTTTGGAGCAAATTAGAGATGGGAATGGATATCATATGCTTAAAGCCAAGTAGATGGACGAAATTGAAGACCAAACCATTCACTTATCACCCAAGTGTGTAATAGGATCAATTGGAAGGCAAGAAGGTGTAAACCTGATTTGCAAGTTGTGAAAACAAGGAAAAAAAACGCTCAAAACACATGCCATATGTGGAAATACCATTTACATCAGATTTGAGCCATTTAACTTACCTTAAACACTTACCTTGTTTATCATCCTCTCAGCCATATTTTAAAGTAATGAAAACCTGATTTGGAGGTGGAAAATAAGGAAACAAAGTTCAAAACAAATGCCATTCTCAGTAAATCAGATTCTAGCCTTTTATACACACTTCATTCCAGCCACTCCACATGCATTTCCAACCCACATGCCCCTTTAATCATTCAACCATGCAGCCACACATTCACCCACATGCATTTCCACCCACATGCTCTCCCATTTCAGATTGCATCACACTTCATTCCAGCTACTCCACATGCATTTCCAACCCACATGCCCCTTTAATCATTCAACCATGCAGCCACACATTCACCCACATGCATTTCCACCCACATGCTCTCCCATTTCAGATTGCATCACACTTCATTCCAGCTACTCCACATGCATTTCCAACCCACATGCCCCTTTAATCATTCAACCATGCAGCCACACATTCACCCACATGCTCTCCCATTTCAGATTGCATCACACTTCATTCCACCCAAGCCACATGCACTCCCATCCATTTCATCATTGCAGCCACATATCCATCCCACTTCATCATTTCAGTCACCAAAACACTCCACATGCATTTCCAGCTTTCCACCAAGTTCCTAGCTGTCATATTCCCTCTTTTTCACCTATAAATAAGCATCCATTGCAGCCACAAAACATTCACTCTTCCATATTCAGAAAACCATCTCATATTCACATTCATTCACGCCAGAAATTCATTCCCTCTCTCTAACACAGCCATACTCCACCATTCTTCATATTTTCTGCCCAAAAACACTCCTTGCCTTCCCCTACATCCATCCCTACCCTAAACACATCATTCTACATCATCCATAACCCCCAAAACTCACCAAAACCCCTTGTGCCGCAGCAACTAGAGGAGAAGAGGCCTAAACGTTCATGATCAGATGAGATAAGATGAGATAAGGTTTGGATGATGTTTTGGATAATGTTGGATAAGGTTTAGATAAGGTTTTGGATAGGGTTTCCTCTTTTGAGCTACTTCCTTATCCACTTTGTCCTTAGCTTAGTTCCTTCCTCTTCTTATCACATTTCTAGTGGATAAGATAAGATTGGATAAGGTTTTGGATAATGTTTCCTCTTTTCTTGCACTTTCCTTATCTTCTTTGTCATGAACTTTCCTTTTCTGATTTGTAGCATGTTTCTAACCTCTTTTGACTCCAAATTCGTCCAACCATGTTGCTCCATATACAAGCTATCCAAAGTAAGCCCAAAACTGCTCTAAAAGGCTCAAAATTGCATTTTCTTGCCAAGTTTGTCATTAGGACCTACAAACAAACGAAAATAGCTCAAAACACTATAATAAGTAGTAATTAGCTCACTAAATGTAAGGAAATAACATAACTAAGTAGCATAAATATGCTCCTATCACCTACAACATGCATGCATCGCATACTTCTAGAGGAGTGGGCTAAACCAACTCGAGAGGCTCAACGTCGGCTCAACCCTCCTATGATTGAAGTTGTGAAGGAGGTTATCAAATTACTTGATTGTGGAATGATTTATCCTATCTCGGATAGCCGTTGGGTTTCACCAATTCAAGTAGTGCCAAAGAAATCCGGAGTGACAGTGGTGAAGAATGCTGAGAATGAGCTTGTGCCAACACGCATCCAAACGGGTTGGAGGGTTTGCATCGATTATAGGAAGCTCAACACCACCACAAGGAAGGACCACTTCCCTTTGCCGTTCATTGATCAAATGCTTGAAAGGTTAGCCGGTCATTCTTTTTATTGTTTTCTTGATGGATATTCGGGATAAAATTAAATTGTCATAGCTCCGGACGACCAAGATAAAACCACTTTCACGTGCCCTTTTGGTACTTTTGCATATCGTCGCATGCCATTCGGTTTATGCAATGCACCGGCCACCTTTCAAAGATGCATGGTAAGTATATTTTCAGATTTTGTGGAGAAAATAATTGAAGTTTTTATGGATGATTTTAGTGTTTTTATGGATGATAGGAGGATATTCATGCGACTGAAATGGCTTGTTCTCGTGCATTTACGTTATGTTTCTTTAGTTATTTTAGTACTTTAAGCTATTTTCGTGTGCTTGTAGGTCCAAAGGGCTAAAGGAGCAAAAAGATGCATTTTGGAGACTTTTGGAGCACTTTTGGGCTAAGGATGGAAAGCCTATGCTTGGAGCCAAGGTGTTGGACGAAATTGAAGACCTAATTGAAGGCCAAAGTGTTGGAACCTTGTTCCCTTTAGTTCTAGGACATTTAAACCTTTCCTTTATCCATTGCACATGCATCTCCATAAACCATCAACACATTCACACATCACCCATTCACCTTTGTGCCGTGACTTCACTCCTTCATCTCAGCCACACCTCACACATAATCATTCACACCTTGCATTCACATGCATTTCCAACCTAATCACTCACCCACACAATCTGCCATCATTCCAACCAAAACCGTGCACATGCTATCACCATGCATTCACATGCACTTGTTCCTCCATCATTCCATCCTTTAAAACATTGCACATGCACTTTAATCATTCAACACATGCACTCCCATTCTTTAATCCATGCAGCCACACATTCACCCACATGCATTTCCACCCACATGCTCTCCCATTTCAGATTGCATTCCCCCTTTAATCAACACATGCATCCATAATCATTTCTACAACCTTGCCGTGCACTCCTATCCCATTTCAGATTGCATTTCATTCATTTCACATGCATTCCATCCTTTAATTCACTCACATACACTCATAATCATTCACATTTTGCAATCACATGCACTTCCTTTAATTAATTCATCCTAGCTGTCAAAGCACATGCACACTCACCCTAATCATTCACATAGCTTTAATTCACATGCAAACACATTGCATTACCATTCACCACAGAAAAAACACCATCATTGCCGAGCCTAATTCCCTTTGCATCCATTCCACATGCATTCACTTCATCATTGCAGCCACATTTCCACCCACATCCATTTAATTCACATGCTTTCACATGCATTTTCAGCCATGCACATTCACTTTGCATTTGCAGAAAATCCACTTCCTTTGCACATGCATTCATCATCATCACTCTAGTTTTAATTCACATGCATTTCAGATTGCATTCCATTCATTCCACCCTTTAATCACATGCATTCCATCTTTGTTCCAGCAACCCACATGCACAATCCACTCCACAAACATCCCATGCCATGCATTCCCTTTTATTTCTGTCAAAGCACATGCACTCCCACCCTTTAATCACATGCATAAACCAGCCACATGCATCTCCCATCACCATTCCAGATTTCCACCACCCTCCTAGCTGTCATGTTCCCCCCATTTCACCTATAAATAAACCTTCATTGCAGCCACAAAGGGGGGGATCCATTCACCACAGAAATAAGGCCTTTGTGCCAGAAATTCACCCATTCATACACTCTTCCATATACACTTCATCCATTGCAGAAATGTAGACCATAAACCACCCTTGCCGTGACTCTCCCTTACAATCCAAACACCATCCTTCCATCTCCACAACTCCTCTTCCATTCCTCCACCACTCCCCAAACCATTCACACCATCAAACTATCCTTAGACCTTGTGCTACAACGAAGAGGAAGAGAAGAGTGCCTAAACGTTCATACAATTCAAGTTTGAGTTGTTGGAATGTTTAGGTGTTTCTTTGATTTCTATGTTTAATTTCAATACTCTTTGTTTTGTACGAATGAGGAATGGAAGAGAAGAGGGCCTAAACGTTCATACAATTCAAGTTTGAGTTGTTGGAATGTTTAGGTGTTTCTTTGATTCTCTTTGTTTTGTACGTATAAGGAACTAAATCCCCTTTAGCTAGGGGGTGATTTGAATATATGTTTATGCTTGCATTTTGATTTGATTACTTCTAATTGCGTTTCATAAGTTGTGGATTCAATTTGTTTAACCGTTTGATTGATAACTTATTTATGTATGTTTATTGAGAATGCGCGCTTAATTTTCATGCATGAATATGACGCTAGAATATAAGTGAGTTTCACCTAATCGTTATGAACTTATATTCACAAGTAGTGGAGGTTGCTTATAAACAATCGCGTTAAACGAATTCTTGGCATAAGTTTCATGCAATCATAGTAACGAATGCCTCGTCAACACTTATAGTTTTCAAAGAACTTAATGATTCTTGCTTGTATCTCTATTATGCAATTCATGTAGGGAACTTGTGGGGAATGCTTTGGGTTGTCGTATGCAATCATCCAATTCATTAACTTAAGGAAAACTTGACGGTTAATTTAAGCGGACCTAATTAACCCGGGGTGATGAGTTTCATGGTTTATTGAAATGCAATTGGAAATCATTTTATTATGCAAGTGTAACATGTGTGAGATGAACCCCTTAGCTAGCATTCATCCATTTCAATTCCATTCATTTTATTTCAATTTCATATTTACTTTCTGTCTAGTTTATTAACTTGTTTATGTTTTCATGTTTAATTTAACTTGTTGTTCAATTATGTTAAACATGTGGAACTAATTTATTTTTTTAGTTAGAGGCGAATTTGAAGCCATTTACATATGTTGGTTATGATTTGACTTACTCCAGTTATGAATTCATGAACTTTAGATGTGGTTTACTTTTCTGTTTTGATTAAGAACTTGTTTATGTATGTGGGTTGAGGGTCGACACTTAATTTGCATGCCTAAACTTGATGCTAGGATATAAGGGAATTTCACCTAATCGTTATGAACTTATATTCATGAGTAGTAAAGATCGCTAGTCACGATTGTGTTTAGTAAACCCTAGGCTGGATTAACATGCGTATTCCATAGTTATGAATGCCTAGTCGATGTTTATGATTTCCGTTGAACTTAATGATCTTTGTTGAATGTCTCTATCATGCGTATTCCATGGTTAGGGACTTTGATTAGGAATAATTTGGTTGTAATGCGTATCCCATTCAATCAAATGAATCTAGGGAAATCTGAAAGTTAGTTTAAGCGAACCTAATTAACTTGGAGCATTGTCATTCATCGTTTGTTGAAGTCATAACTGGGAGTCAAATTATATGCTTATGTTCATGTGTGGATAAGGAACCCTCTAACTAGTTTTTCATCATTCTATTCCATCAATTTCGTTTGTACAATCTGTTTTGTTTCCAAGTTTCTATTTTAGTTTAATTTCATCCAAAACCAATCCCCCATTTATTTTAAAGTGTTAGATTAGTTAGAAATACATTTAGTTTATGTCTATGAGTGTTTTGATTCATTTTATTTCCCAATTTCGTCCAAAGTACTCAAGGTGCTCAAAACTGCCCAGAAAGTATTTTTAAGGCAGTTTCGAGTGCTTTGGGTACTGTTTGAGTCTTTTGGTTTGTTTTAGTGTTTTAAAGTTTAGTTTTGCATTCTTTGAGTCTAGTATAGTGTTTCATATTGTTATTTTACGTTTTTGAGTCAAATCCACGTGGTTAACAATCCCTCCTAATCCCCGGTCTAGAACGATCCCTACTTATACATATACTACAATTTGACGAAAAGAGGGTTTAATTTGTGTGCGTATAAATCTCGCATCAGCATCGCATACTTCTAGAGGAGTGGGCTAAACCAACTCGAGAGGCTCAACGTCGGCTCAACCCTCCTATGATTGAAGTTGTGAAGGAGGTTATCAAATTACTTGATTGTGGAATGATTTATCCTATCTCGGATAGCCGTTGGGTTTCACCAATTCAAGTAGTGCCAAAGAAATCCGGAGTGACAGTAGTGAAGAATGCTGAGAATGAGCTTGTGCCAACTGATAGGAGCATATTCATGCGACTTAAATGGCTTGTTCTCGTGCATTTACGTTATGTTTCTTTAGTTATTTTAGTCCTTTATGCTTCTTTTGTGTGTTTTCAGGTTCTAAGGGCAAAGTATGCAAAAGGATGCCTTTTGGAGCCTTTTGGAGCAAATTAGAGATTGGAATGGATATCATATGCTTGGAGCCAAGAGGATGGACGAAATTGAAGGATTCCTCCTCCATTGCAGCCACATGCACATTCAATCATTCACACCAAAACCTTGCACATGCTTTCCCATTTCATTATTCATTCACCTTGCAGCCACTCCACATGCATTTCTAGCTTTTCCTTTGCATTCCCCCTTTAATCAACACATGCATCCACTCACCAAGAAATCATTCATTCCACATGCACCCAAAACACCACCAGAAATCATCATTGCCGTGGGTACCTATCCCATTTCAGATTGTCATTCCACTTCATTGCACATGCATCTTCATAATTCAACACATGCATTCATTATTTATTTACTTTGCATCCTTTAATTTAATCACATGCACATTCAAACAAACACAATCATTCCAGCCATACCTTGCATTTTCAGATTGTTCCTCCATCATTGCACCACAATGCAGCCACATGCACTTGTTCCTCTAACATTTCAGCCACTTGCACTCCCATTCTCTCCCCAAACCGTGCACATGCCTTCTCCTTGCATTTCCAGCCATTCCACATGCTATTTCAGCCACATGCACTCATAATCATTCAACCAACATGTGCACATGCAACCTAGCTGTCATGTTCCCCCCATTTCACCTATAAATACTCATTCATTCACACTCATTCATACACAATCCATTCACCACAGAAATAAGGCCTTTGTGCCAGAAATTCATCCATTCCAAACACTCTTCCATAAACTCATCCATTGCAGAAATGTAGACATCAAACCACCCTTGTGCCGTGCCTTCCCTATTAATCCAAACACCACTCCCCAAACCATTCACACCATCAAACTATCCTTAGACCTTGTGCTACAACAACGAGGAAGAGAAGAGTGCCTAAACGTTCATACAATTCAAGTTTGAGTTGTTGGAATGTTTAGGTGTTTCTTTGATTTCAATGTTTAAATTCAATTCTCTTTGTTTTGTACGTATGAGGAATGGAAGAGAAGAGTGCCTAAACGTTCATACAATTCAAGTTTGAGTTGTTGGAATGTTTAGGTGTTTCTTTGATTTCAAAGTTATGAGGAAATTCGAAATATATGTTTATGCTTACATTTTGATTTGATTACTTCTAATTGCGTTTCATAAGTTGTGATTCAATTTGTTTAACCGTTTGATTGATAACTTATTTATGTATGTTTATTGAGAGTGCACGCTTAATTTTCATGCATGAATATGACGCTAGAATATAAGTGAGTTTCACCTAATAGTTACGAACTTATATTCACAAGTAGTGGAGGTTGCTTATAAACAATCGCGTTAAACGAATTCTTGGCATAAGTTTCATGCAATCATAGTAACGAATGCCTCGTCAACACTTATAATTTTCATAGAGCGTAATGATTCTTGCTTGTACCTCTTCTATGCATTCATGTTGAGGACTTGTGGGGAATGTTTTGAATTGTCGCATGCATCATCCAATTCAATAACGTTAGGAAGATTTGAAGGTTAATTAGTGCATCACAGTTAACTTGGGGTGTTGAGAATTAATGGTTTATTGAAATGCAATTGGAAATCATTTTATTATGCAAGTGTAACATGTGTGGAGAAGAACCTTCTAGCTAGCATTCATCCATTCATTTCATCACATTCATATATACTATCTGTTTTAATTCGAATCTGTACATTTTAGTTTAATTTCATCCAAAACCAATCCCCCTTTACTTTAATGTCCAATTTAGTTAGAAATACATTTAGTTTGTGTTTATGAGTGTTTTGATTCATTTTATTTCCCAATTTCGTCCAAATTCACCAAAGTGCTCAAAACTGCCCAGGAAGTGATTTTAAGGCAGTTTTGAGTGTTTTGGGTGATGTTTGAGTCTTTTGGTTTGTTTTAATGTTTTAAGTGTTTAGTTTTACATTTTTTGAGTTAGAAAGTGTTTTAGTTTGTGTTTATGAGTGTTTTGATTCATTTTGTTTCCCAATTTCGTCCAAATTCACCAAAGTGCTCAAAACTGCCCAGAAAGTGATTTTAAGGCAGTTTTGAGTGTTTTGGGTGATGTTTGAGTCTTTTGGTTTGTTTTAGTGTTTTAAAGTTTAGTTTTGCATTCTTTGAGTCTAGTATAGTGTTTTATATTGTGTTTTTACGTTTGAATCAAACCATAATCTTAAATTCGTCCAACATTGGGTTTAAGGTCAGAAACTGCCTAGTTAGTGTTTTTAGGCAGTTTTGAGTCTTTTGAACTTGTTTTGAGTCCTTTGAGTCTTTGTGAACGTTTTTAACTTTGTTTTTACGTTTTTGAGTCAAATCCAAGTGATTAACAATCCCTCCTAATCCCCGGTCCAGAACGATCCCTACTTATACATATACTACAATTTGACGAAAAGAGGGTTTAATTTATGTGCGTATAAATCTCGCACCACCAACACGCATCCAAACGGGTTGGAGAGTTTGCATCGATTATAGGAAGCTCAACACCACCACAAGGAAGGACCACTTCCCTTTGCCGTTCATTGATCAAATGCTTGAAAGGTTAGCCAGTCATTCTTTTTATTGTTTTCTTGATGGATATTCGGGATATAATTAAATTGTCATAGCTCCGGACGACCAAGATAAAACCACTTTCACGTGCCCTTTTGGTACTTTTGCATATCGTCGCATGCCATTCGGTTTATGCAATGCACCGGCCACCTTTCAAAGATGCATGGTAAGTATATTTTCAGATTTTGTGGAGAAAATAATTGAAGTTTTTATGGATGATTTTAGTGTATTTGGAGATTCGTTTGACGATTGCTTACATAATCTCTCTTTAATCTTAGAACGATGCATTGAAACTAACCTTGTTTTAAATTGGGAAAAATGTCATTTCATGGTAAAACAAGGCATAGTTTTAGGGCATATAATTTCGGCCAAAGGGATTGAAGTTGATAAATCAAAAATAGATCTTGTACGCTACTTACCCTCTCCTACTTCGGTTAGAGAGGTTCGTTCTTTTCTTGGACATGCAGGATTCTATAGGCGATTCATCAAGGACTTTTCAAAAATCTCCAACCCCCTTTGCCGACTTCTCCAAAAGGATGTGCCATTCAAGTTCGATGAAGAGTGTGAGAAGGTGTTAAGTCACATTTTGCATACATTTATATCTTCCTTATTTGGCATCTTTGTGATTGTTTTGGATTAAACTAGTTGCGTTTTACATTGTTTTGTGTTAGTGTGCAGCCAAGGGTGTAATTCGACCACATTAGATGGTTCTAAACAGGAAGTGGTGCATTGGAGTCACTTTGGGTGAAGCTAAACAAGGCAAAAAGATTGAATTCAGATTGGGAGGTTCTAACACCAAAACATGCATTCACATGCATGTTCAAACACTTTGCCGAGCTCCCTTTGCATTTCCAACTCAATCAGTCCATTCCGTGCACTCCCATGTGATTGCAAGTCAGATTATGCACTTCTAAAACATCAAAACATGCATTCACTTGCATGTCCACAATCTGACCCGTGCACTTCCATTCCCATGTCCAAATTATTCTAACCAAGTTTCAGATTGTCCACCCCCTTTGTGGCAGACTTTGCACATGTTTCTTGGATTAAATATCCACATACTTGCAGACCTTGTCCTGCTCCTTGATGCACTTCCACCACCGAAACACATCACCTTTGCATTTCCATCCCCTTTCTTGCCCATGCCGTGAGCTTTCTGCCATTCCCAGAATTTTATAACCATTTCTGGTTATTCACTTCTCTTTGCAGACATTGCACATGCATCTTGATTAAATAAACCACACCTTTGCAGATTATGTCCATGCTTTGCAGGTATCATGCCAGAAATCCATCATTCCAACTAAAATATGCTCTGCCATCTGAGTTAAACAAATGGTAGATCCAATCTGATTGTCTCTCCATCATTAGACTCATTCAGAAATGCACCAAGACTTAGGGATTTTCGGACTCAGATGAGGGGGGATCACACACAGCCTATTACACTCCATTTTCTGTCCATAACACTCACTAATCTCTCTCTCGGATCCATTCCATTACATACACCATTTTGCTCCATTTTCTGCCCACCATTCACTCTCATTCTCCCTCTCCATTCCATTTTCATTCGACACTCTCTCCCTTTCACAAAAACTGTCCATTTCTCTCCATTTATGCACCACTCACAGAAACCATTCGACATAAGTTTCTCCACCCTCATTTACAAACACATTTGGGAGCACCAACACCGAAGGCACTCTTCAAGGAATTCAACATCAGTTTTGCTTCAAGGGTCCCTTCTACTTAATTCTATGTTCATTCATGTTGTGTATCTTGATGTTAAACATTCTGTAAACATGAATTGTAACTAATCTTTCTCTAGGGATTCGATGTAACCTTGCAAAGTTTGCCATGTAATTAAGTTAGAATGCTCATTTTGTCCATCTATTTCTTGTTTCATTTTCTGTTTTAATGGTGACTTAGTATGTTGATTTTAATGTTTGATCATCATTTGAATTAATCACTAAGTTGTGTAGCCAAGATTAAAGCACACATCATGCATAATCTTGGTAGATATGTGAATGAATGAAGGGAGTGTTTAGCACACATCCTGCCGAATTACTCCCTTTGGTTTTATGAAAGTTTCTTGTACATTACATAATCTTGATTATGAACCAAAGTTGCACATCACAATTAGGTTCATGATTAGAGACATTTGATCAAATCCACACATCATATGGTTGATCATATCCAAGTGAAACAAACTCAAGAAATAGGTAGATGAATGAGTATAAACTAACTTGACAAACATGGATTTAATTGAGCAATGGTGAAATCGAATCCCTAGTTTCATTTCCATTGATACTATCTCGTTATATTGGTTGTTGATTCATTTAGTTGTGTTTACTTCTTTTATTTATGCTTTTAAGTAACAACAACAAATCTGCTCAATTTGATTAGTTTGATTCATTTCTTAGATTTCTTGCAAACAAGTAGTTACATAGGTCCAATTAGTCCCTGTGGATTCGACACCCTTACTTATGCCATTATACTAAACATATTCTAGCATTAGGAAGGAATATTACATCAACAAAAATGGCGCCGTTGCCGGGGACTGATTTCAGTCCCTTGTAATTGCTTGTTTGCTATTTTGCTATTTTGATTAGTGTCAAGGTTCATAACTTGTCAAATTGATAACTGGAAGTTGATTTAAGTTGCATACATTTCAGGTGTGGAAAAGTATCCCTTAGCCATTCCATTATCCATTGGTTTACATCAACTTGCTTTACAATCTGGTTTTGTTATAATCTGACCATTTAATTGCATTTCGTCCAAATACAATTTCCCCCATATTTTGTTAGGTTTTAGGCTTAGAATCTGTCTTATCTTGTGTTTTGAAGCATTTTGAGTCAAGCTCAAACCTAATTTTCGTCCAAAATTGAGTTTAGTGTCAAAACTGCCCAATTTGTGTTTTTAGGCAGTTTTGAGTGTTTTTAGCTTGTTTTGAGTCTTGTGAATCTGTTTTGAGTCCTTTGAGTCTTTGTTTTGTCCAAATTAGTTAGAAAGTGTTTTGATTTGTGTTTATAAGTGTTTTGATTCAAGTTTCCATCCAATTTCGTCCAAATTAGTGTAGGTGCTCAAAACTGCCCAGAAAGTGGTTTTTAGGCAATTTTGAGTCTTCTAGTTGCTGTTTTGGGTTTTTGGATTGTTTAAGTGTTCTAAGAGTTTAGTTCCACATCCCTTGAGTCTTTTCAAACGTTTTTAAGTTTATTTTTGTTCTTTTCATTGTTGTTGCTTCTTGATTTTCATTCACACTTGTGTTACTTTGTTTCAGGTAGTATATGTCAAATAAACTTGTTGAGTTAGGCCAAAGAATTGAAAGATTAAAGGGCCACACTTTGGACAACTTTGTGCCATCAAATTCATCCTTTAACCGTGAGGAAGAGGAAGGGAATTCACCTAGTTCAACAAGTAAAGAATCTGAGCAATTTAATTGGGAAAGAGAAGAAGAGATGGCGGGCAACGAAGATGAACTTCGAGCTTTGGAGAACTTTGCTAATCCCTTGGATTGTTTTAATTTCGTTTGTTTGTATTTTTACAGATTCTTAATTTTGTTTTGTTTCTTGTTTTAGGTACTAGTTCATGACTTGGAGTTCTCATCCGATTCGTGAACATATCCTGGAGTGATTGGGTTCTTCGTCCGGCTACAAGACGTAAAAGAAAGCGCTACTTGGGAGGCAACCCAATGCACTGAATAAAACAAAGCATGTCAAAAAAAAAAAAAAAAAAAAAAAAAAAAAAAAAAAAAAAATTATTTATTAAAGAAAGATACTAAACATGGAGAAAGGTGGAGCTTCACAAAGGTTGTTTGCGTGAAGCCCCACTACGAGGCGCAGAAGCGGAAGGCATAGAAGCGGGAGGCATAGAAGCGGGAGGCATCGGAGCGGAAGCCATCGGAGCGGGAGGCATCGGAGCTAGAGCATTCCAGGCCTCAATACTTGGCCAAGCGCTGGATGACCCAGGAAAAAGGTGCCTCAGGAGATAAGACGCAAGCCTTTGACGGTCACTGTGAATTCGACCCTCAGATTCTTGCAGCTCATCAAGCTTCCTCTTCATCCCCGACGAATAGTTATTTGCAAGCACATGCAAACTTCTATTCTCGTACTTAAGCTGCTGGATCTCTTGCTTAAGTCTTTCCACCTCTGCCATCAATGATTCCACCTGACGGGACCGAGCAAGCAGGCGTTGGCCCATGTTGGACACAGAGCTCGCACACTGAACACTAAGTGCGAGGGACTCTTGAACGGCCAACTCATCGGACCGTCCTGACAGCAGCCTACTATCTTTTGGAGTGAGGAGGTTCTTAGCTACTATTGTAGCTGTTATGGCGTCCTGCATCACAGAGTCTTCACCTGTAAGAAGACCGTTAGAAGATAAAAAAGAAGGGCGCCATACATTACCTTGACGGGGCGCAACCGGATCGCTGCTGAGACTCAAATCTAAGCTAAGGTTCGATGAGTTTGCCATTTTTCAAAAGTGTTCAAAGAGAAGGGATGGAGTTAAATTTCAAAGGCCCGGAGTCGATTTTCAAGAATGGGAAATCTTCAGAGTGTGTTTGTTGTGGTGATCGATAGCTCAATAAAAAGCCAAGGCGACGCGTCCACCAATTCAAAAAGCCGGAATTTCCGGCGTAATTTAGGCAACGCTCCCTCAGCTTTTCAGAAAACGCGTTCAACTTTGTCAAAAGATTTCTGACAAAGCTGAAAACACGTGGAGGCCATCATCGCAACTACACATCTTTAGCCGACAAGCGCAAAGTCCGGCGACGCTTTCTCTGCTTTTCAGAAAACGCGTGCAGCTTTGTCAAAAGGAGCCGCATCCGCACTACTACGTGTCGTTCAGAAAGATAAAGGGCATCGTTCAGAAATCGAAGGGGCGCCTGCTCAGAAATCGAAGAGACGTCTTCAAAGATCGAGGAGGCGCCACTATTTCAAAAAGCCGGATTTGCGGGATCAAAACGTTTGTCGACAAGGGTAAAAGAAGAGTACCACCACTTGATATTATCTCTATATATGTCGACCTTCGTCTTTTATGGCAAGGAAAACCTGAAGAAAATGCCCAACTCTCCCTCACCTCTGAGGGCGCACTCCCAGCAAAGCCTTTCGAAATACTCAATTCTTTCTTCTTCCCCAAAGATGATACCAGATGCCTGGAGTACAGATGACCCAGGAGGAAACGGCGGATTGAAGTGTGCTGATTCATTCACCGCTTCTTCAAAAGCAAAGGTATCTCATATCATCAAGGTCAAAAGCAAAAGTATCTCATATCATGCTCTTTCCCTGTCTTTTTCTTTGTCCTTGTTCTTACTCGCATGGCAAAGTAAAAGAAGCAATCAGCCGGCACTTGGAGTCATTCTTCCGATCTGGAGCCAACTGCCTGGAATGTATTCCTGATTGCTTACCTAGCGTTGCTCTCGAGTAGTCATCTTCAACGGTTGATACACTTCCAGAGAAGGGACCACTTCTGCAAAGGGGAGCGAGTAAGGCAAGTGAAAATGATACATTGAAGCATGTGGAGACAAACTTAGGCTGAGTTATCCTCCAACCCTTTTCAATACGAATTGGAAAGATTGAACAAAGAAACAGACCAAAGGAGTAAGCTCAGACCTTCGGGGGAGACCAATTGAATCCTGCTGCCCAGTTCAAGATTATGTAGCACAAAGGAAAATCAATGATGGGCGGAAACCAGTTCAAGAGAAAGCCTGTGGAATCACCAAGATCAATGCCTCTATGCAATCACCAAGGAGAAGAGGGAATTTACACTCCATAACCAGATTTGCGTCCCTAAACTCTTCTCTTTGTTAATTACATTTTGCCATGTTTAGTATGTTTAAGTGCTTTTTGTGTGTTTACTTATGTTTTGTGTGAATCTATGCTTAAAACATTGAGGACAATGTTTGATTTAAGTGTGGGAGGGTAACTAAGATTTTAATGCAAATTCGTGGGATTTTATCACTCATAACTTCAAATGTTGTTCCTTGCTGTTTTAAGGTGTTTTTAAGTTGTTTTAGAGTGTTTTAGTATGTTTTGTTTTTATAACTCCGAAAATCACATAAAAATTTGAAAAAACTTGTTTTAAAAAGCCTAAAAAGAGTGTTTTGAGTCGTTTTTGTGTGTTTGTGTTTGTTTGAGGTGTTAGTTTTGGTTAAGAGTGTTTTTGCATGCTAATATGAATGTATATGAGGACTATGTTTGAAAACAAACGATTGGGTTGCTATGGAAAAGAGTTGCATCTTATTGTCATTTATAAAGTTATAACTCTTGAAATTATGATCATGGAGGTACCATACTCAAATTCTGGAAGAAGAATAGTGGAGACTACCCTAGTGAGTTATTTTGAGCCTAATTGCTTCTTTGAGAGGGTTTAAATTGTTTCTACTCCTATCGTTTTCTTTCATTTTCACTTTAAATGATCTCATTACTTCTATTTCGTTTGGATGCTAAGAATCATTCTTCTTTGCAGATACCATGTGTTTAGTATCATTCGTGAATGAACTCAATGAGATGATGTTAGGCTATGCATGTTTAACTACTAAAAGGCCTAAATCCTACCCATTTGTGTGCTCCATTCACCCTCGTTGCAGCCAAACACTTTAGCCTAATTCTTTCATCACCTACACCATAATCTACCATTCTAGCCCATACCAAGCCATACCTTATAGTTTGGGGAATACCAATGTGATGAAGGCTAAAGGTAAATTGAGCTTAGAACAAGATTGTGGCATGTACCGAGGGCACCTATGTTGAAGATGCTTCTAAAAAAAAAGGGTTATAAAAAAATAAAAAAAAAAAAAGAGAGAAGAGAAGTAAAATGGATACAAGTTCCAAATCTCCTCATTATAAGACATAGGGCCTGGTTGCCAAAAACAAAGAAGAAAGAAATCAAATGCAAGTCAAGAGCATGATCCTCAAGAACACTTTGGTATGCCCCAAGCTCTAGTACTTCATATCACTTATTTCGTAACCTATTACCTAAGCCTTACATTACAATCTTGAGAAAGACCTAGCTGATCATTGAGGATGTATTCATGGGTGATGGTAAGTGTGTGTATTTCTATATTCTTAGCATTTGATTCATTTCATGAGATCTACTCAGAAATTGTGCTTTCATTTCGAAATTCATATGTGAGACTTTTGATTCCCTTTACATAATTTCGCTCATATATGCTTGTGGTGAGACTAAAACCTTAGGGTCTGAGTAAGAACTTGAGTGGATTCTGT
Source organism: Pyrus communis (assembly GCF_041283825.1). Lineage (NCBI taxonomy): Eukaryota > Viridiplantae > Streptophyta > Magnoliopsida > Rosales > Rosaceae > Pyrus > Pyrus communis. The sequence continues at coordinate 11,103,743 of NC_142566.1, forward strand.
GAGGAGTAGAGTTGAGGCGAATTCTATCTTAAGCATTTGGGTATGGTGACCTTGAAGTTGTAAGACATGGAGAAATATCTTTATACGTTACAATTGATACGATTCTTTGAAGTGGCAAACTTTTGAGTTGAATGAATGACAAAATCTTCATTGGTTCTTATTAGTTTGTTTAAAGCATGTTTTAACCAAGTTATTTGCAGATTTGGTAAATGTTTGTGGGTGTCATCACTGTAAACCCTCAGGAGACACAACTCCTCCAACTAGGGACACCTAGGGGTTCAAAGGCTTGTTGCACATGCTCAGTGCAATCGTTTGGCCAGCGAAAGTGGTTTAGTTAGATGTTTGTATTTTGTGTGTTTTAGTTTTAAGTTTGCTCGAGGACTAGCAAAAACCAGGTTTGGGGGTATTTGTTAAGTCACATTTTGCATACATTTATATCTTCCTTATTTGGCATCTTTGTGATTGTTTTGGATTAAACTAGTTGCGTTTTACATTGTTTTGTGTTAGTGTGCAGCCAAGGGTGTAATTCGACCACATTAGATGGTTCTAAACAGGAAGTGGTGCATTGGAGTCACTTTGGGTGAAGCTAAACAAGGCAAAAAGATTGAATTCAGATTGGGAGGTTCTAACACCAAAACATGCATTCACATGCATGTTCAAACACTTTGCCGAGCTCCCTTTGCATTTCCAACTCAATCAGTCCATTCCGTGCACTCCCATGTGATTGCAAGTCAGATTATGCACTTCTAAAACATCAAAACATGCATTCACTTGCATGTCCACAATCTGACCCGTGCACTTCCATTCCCATGTCCAAATTATTCTAACCAAGTTTCAGATTGTCCACCCCCTTTGTGGCAGACTTTGCACATGTTTCTTGGATTAAATATCCACATACTTGCAGACCTTGTCCTGCTCCTTGATGCACTTCCACCACCGAAACACATCACCTTTGCATTTCCATCCCCTTTCTTGCCCATGCCGTGAGCTTTCTGCCATTCCCAGAATTTTATAACCATTTCTGGTTATTCACTTCTCTTTGCAGACATTGCACATGCATCTTGATTAAATAAACCACACCTTTGCAGATTATGTCCATGCTTTGCAGGTATCATGCCAGAAATCCATCATTCCAACTAAAATATGCTCTGCCATCTGAGTTAAACAAATGGTAGATCCAATCTGATTGTCTCTCCATCATTAGACTCATTCAGAAATGCACCAAGACTTAGGGATTTTCGGACTCAGATGAGGGGGGATCACACACAGCCTATTACACTCCATTTTCTGTCCATAACACTCACTAATCTCTCTCTCGGATCCATTCCATTACATACACCATTTTGCTCCATTTTCTGCCCACCATTCACTCTCATTCTCCCTCTCCATTCCATTTTCATTCGACACTCTCTCCCTTTCACAAAAACTGTCCATTTCTCTCCATTTATGCACCACTCACAGAAACCATTCGACATAAGTTTCTCCACCCTCATTTACAAACACATTTGGGAGCACCAACACCGAAGGCACTCTTCAAGGAATTCAACATCAGTTTTGCTTCAAGGGTCCCTTCTACTTAATTCTATGTTCATTCATGTTGTGTATCTTGATGTTAAACATTCTGTAAACATGAATTGTAACTAATCTTTCTCTAGGGATTCGATGTAACCTTGCAAAGTTTGCCATGTAATTAAGTTAGAATGCTCATTTTGTCCATCTATTTCTTGTTTCATTTTCTGTTTTAATGGTGACTTAGTATGTTGATTTTAATGTTTGATCATCATTTGAATTAATCACTAAGTTGTGTAGCCAAGATTAAAGCACACATCATGCATAATCTTGGTAGATATGTGAATGAATGAAGGGAGTGTTTAGCACACATCCTGCCGAATTACTCCCTTTGGTTTTATGAAAGTTTCTTGTACATTACATAATCTTGATTATGAACCAAAGTTGCACATCACAATTAGGTTCATGATTAGAGACATTTGATCAAATCCACACATCATATGGTTGATCATATCCAAGTGAAACAAACTCAAGAAATAGGTAGATGAATGAGTATAAACTAACTTGACAAACATGGATTTAATTGAGCAATGGTGAAATCGAATCCCTAGTTTCATTTCCATTGATACTATCTCGTTATATTGGTTGTTGATTCATTTAGTTGTGTTTACTTCTTTTATTTATGCTTTTAAGTAACAACAACAAATCTGCTCAATTTGATTAGTTTGATTCATTTCTTAGATTTCTTGCAAACAAGTAGTTACATAGGTCCAATTAGTCCCTGTGGATTCGACACCCTTACTTATGCCATTATACTAAACATATTCTAGCATTAGGAAGGAATATTACATCAACAGAAGGCCTTCAAACACCTTAAGGAAATGCTCACTTCGGCCCCCATCATTATTCCACCAGATTGGAGCCTTCCTTTTGAGCTTATGTGCGATGCCTCGGATTATGCATTAGGAGCCGTTTTAGGCCAAAGGAAGAACAAGCAGCCACATGTCATCTATTATGCATCCCGAACCTTGAATGATGCCCAATTGAACTACTCCACAACGGAAAAAGAACTTCTTGCTGTTGTTTTTGCTTTAGATAAATTTTGTTCTTATTTACTTGGTACTAAAGTTATCATTTACACTGATCATGCAGCTTTGAAGTACTTACTCACCAAAAAGGAGGCTAAACCAAGGCTTATTCGTTGGATGCTTCTACTTCAAGAGTTCGATATCGAAATCCGGGACAATAAAGGAAGTGAAAATGTGGTGGCTGACTACTTGAGCCGCATGGTACATGAAGAAGAAGCCGTACCTATCCCTGAGACATTCCCAAATAAGCAATTGATGTCCGTCGAGGTAAGTGAGCCATGGTATGCCGATTTAGTGAATTATTTGGTGTCTAAACAAATTCCAAGCAACGTAAATAAACACCAATGTGATAAACTTAAAAGGGAGGCTCGGTTTTATGTGTGGGATGATCCTTATTTGTGGAAATATTGCGCGGATCAAATCATTCGTAGGTGTGTGCATGAATCGGAGTTTAATTCAATTTTAACGTTTTGTCACACTTATGCATGTGAAGGTCACTTTGGTACTCAAAGGACGGCACGTAAAGTACTTGAATGTGGTTTTTATTGGCCTACTATATTTAAAGATGCAAGAACTTTTTGCATAACATGTGATCGATGCCAAAGAACCGGAAATATAGGTCCAAAGGACCAAATGCCGCAGACACCTATCCATGGTGTCGAAATTTTTGATGTTTGGGGTATTGATTTTATGGGTCCTTTTCCTTCATCTCATGGTTTCCTTTATATTTTACTTGCGGTTGATTATGTGTCGAAATGGGTGGAAGTGATGTGATAAAAGATAACACTCAAATTAAACCCTCTTTTTGACAATTGTAGTATAGATATAAGTAGGGATCGTTCTAGGCCGGGGATTAGGAGGGATTTCTAATCTAATGAAAATCGACTCAAAGATGTAAAAATATGCTTTAAAACACTTAAGCACACTCAAAAGACTCTGACTAAACTTGTATGACTCAAAACAATCTTTAAAGACTCAAAACAACTCAAAACAATCAAAAAGACTTAATTTAGACTCTAAGACTCAATTTGGACGAAAAAATAATTAGTTTTGACTCAAAAGACTTAAAAAGACACTTTTGGACAGATTTAGAACAAGTAAGAAAGGGGGATTTGAGTTTGGACGAATTTAAAAGAAAACAAGTAACTTAAAACTTGAAAACAGATTTTGGACGAATTTCAGAAAATCCAATGGATGATGACTAGCCAAGGGATACTTCTCCACACATGATACATTCAAACATAAGTTGATTTCCAGTTGCTTTTCCAATAAACCATGAATCTCAATACCCCAGATTAACCGTGACATCACTAATTAACCCTCAGATTTCCCTTAAGTTATTGGATTGGATGACATCATACGACAACCCAAAGCATTCTTCAAAAGTCCCCTACATGACATCATAATAGAGATACAATCAAAGATCATTACGTTCAATGGAAATCATAAGTATTGACAAAGCACTTGTAACTATGACATCATGATACTCATGCTAGGAATTTACTTAACATGATTGTGAAAACAACTGTAACTACTTGTGAATATAAGTTTGTAACGATTATGTGAAACACCCTTATATTCTTGCACCAAATTCAAGCATGCAAATTAAGTAGGCCTCCCTAATCAACATATAAGAACAAGTTATCCATCAAACGGTTAAGTAAATTGCATTCACAATTTGTGAAATCACAACTGGAATTTATCAACTCATATTATAAACGTAATCATGGCTTTAAAGCATCCCTAGGCTAAAACGAGTTTAGCCTCTCATGTTCATAACAAAACAAAGGAAATTAGAATTAAACATTGAAAACAAAATATAGATTACACCTAAAACGCTCCAACACTCCAACTTGAATGCATAAACGTCCAAGGCTTCGTCTTCCTTATCCTTCTCCTTGCTAAGTCACGGCACAAGGTCTAGGGTGGTTTTATGGATGATTTTCTGGGTTTTGGATAAATTTAGGAAGGTATGGTGGTGCGGCAAGGGTTGATGGGGGTGTATGGAGGTTGGGATGAAGGTTTGGAAGTAGGGGAATGGTGGAAATTTGGATGGGAAGCTGCGGCAAAGGATGGATGTGTTTGTGAATGAAGGCAGGTTGTATGGAAGAGGGATCAGCTCTTCTAAAGGTGCGGCATAGGGGTTTATATAAGGGAGAAAAAATCCTAAGTCTTTATTACTTAGTTTAGGAAAGAAATTAACTCTAAATCCTTCAAGAATAGGGAACACAAACTCAGAAATTGAAGGAAAAGGGAAGTGATTTGCGGCAAGGGTTTGTAAGAAAAGGAATGCTCTTTATTTCTGAAATTAGGCAAGAATTTTGGAATAGAAAAGGGTATGTGAGTTATGGCTGAGCTTGGTATGAAAAAGGAATGTGTTTAAATGGTTTAAAACAGGAAACAAGGCCCTTCCTTGCACGGCAAGGAAGGGAAACACAAAGGGGACACACGACAATGACTTTAGGTTGCAAGGGACATTGTTTTGTGACCTAGAATAGGTAGGAGCCTTTGATATTGCTGAAATATGGAGTCCTTAAGGATTAGGAAAGATTAAACCAAAATAGGAAACCTTAGCTTAACTTTCCTACTTCAAGTAGGAAACCTTCTTTGACTAGGATTCCTCATTTGATTAGGAATCCTCTTGTGATTAGGAATCCTAACTCAATTAGGTCTTCAATTTCGTCCATTCCTTTTGCTCCAAACATAAGCTATCCATTCCAAGTCTAATTTTGCTCCAAAATGCTCCAAAATGCACCTTTTTGCTTCCTTAGCCATATGAACCTAAAAAAACATGAAAATGGCTTAAACTACTAAAACAACTATGAATTAACAATATAAATGCACGAAAAAAAGCTAAGTAAGTCGCCTAAATATGCTCCTATTAGGAAGCAAAAGCCACCCGTACTAATGATTCCAAAGTGGTTGCAGATTTTGTCAAAACTAACATATTTGCTAGATTTGGAATGCCAAGAGTTCTTATAAGTGATGGAGGATCACATTTTTGCAATCGAACCATTGAAGCTTTGCTCAAGAGATATAACGTCACACATAAGGTGGCAACACCTTATCATCCTCAAACAAGTGGGCAAGCCGAGGTTTCTAATCGGGAAATCAAGCAAATTTTGGAGAAGACCGTTGGGCCAAACCGGAAGGATTGGAGCTTGCGTTTGAATGACGTATTGTGGGCATATCGTACGGCCTACAAAACACCAATTGGAATGTCCCCATTTCAGCTCATCTATGGGAAACCATGTCATCTTCCCGTTGAGTTGGAGCACAAAGCACATTGGGCCGTCAAAACATTCAACATGGACATTGATGCCGCTAGAATCCATAGGAAGCTTCAACTAAACAAGCTTGAGGAGATAAGGCATGAAGCATACGAGAACGTGTTGATTTAGAAGGAGAAGTCAAAGGCATTCCATGACAAGATGATTCGTAGCAAGACATTTGTTCTAGGGCAGAAAGTGCTACTCTTCAATTCCCGCCTTCGCTTGTTTCCAGGAAAGTTACGTTCTAAGTGGATTGGCCCGTTTGTTGTTATTAATGTATTTCCTTATGGTGCAGTCCAAATTCAAAGCTTAAAGACCGGCCAAGAGTTCAAAGTCAACGGACATCGTTTAAAGCCATACTATGAGAACTTTGAAGAGCATGTCGTGGATGGAGAAAGCTTCCATGCCGTGGGCCCAATTGAAGTTTAAGAGGAAGGATCGTCTGGCTGGAAGACGTTAAAGCAAGCGCTTCTTGGGAGGTAACCCATGCAAATAAAGAAGAACTAGGAAGCTCCAACACTCCATAACCAGATTTGCGTTCCTAAACCCTACTCTTTATTGCTTTTACTTTGCCATAATTGTCGTGTCTGTAGTTGTGTTATGTGTTTGTTTGTTTGTGAGTCTATACTTAAAACATTGGGGACAATGTTTGGTTTAAGTGTGGGGGGGTAAACAAAGTGTCTTTTGATGCAAATTCGTGGGATTTTATCACCTATCATTTCTAAAGTTGTTTTTCACTGTTTTTAAGTGTTTTTAGTGTGTTTTGAAGTGTTTTTATGTGTCTTAAACAGAAAATCCGAATATTTGAAAAAAAATCGAAAAAGAGTGTTTTAAAAACCCAAAAAGAGTTGTTTTTAGAGTCGTTTTGTTTTTGTGTTTGTGTCTTAGGGTACCTTCCAACATGATGTGATATATAATAGCACACAAATTAAACCCTCTTTTTGACAATTGTAGTATAGATATAAGTAGGGATCGTTCTAGGCCGGGGATTAGGAGGGATTGCTAATCTAATGAAAACTGACTCAAAGATACAAAAATATGCTTCAAAACACTTAAACAAACTCAAAAGACTCTTAACTAAACTTATATGACTCAAAACACTCAAAAACACTAATTAGGACAGATTTGACACAACTAAATAAAGGGGATTGGGTTTTTGACGAATTTAAGATAAAAACAAGTAACTAAAAGACTTAAATAAACATTGGACGAATTTGGGGATATGGATGGGTGATTAGCTAGCTAGAGGGTCCTTCTCCACACATGACACACTTGCATACAAATTGATTTCCAGTGCTTTTCGATAAACCATGAACCTCAACACCCCAGATTAACCGTGACATCACTAATTAACCCTCAGATTTTCCTTAAGTTATTGGATTGGATGACATCATACGACAACCCAAAGCATTCTTCAAAAGTTCCCTACATGACATCATAATAGAGATACAATCAAAGATCATTACGTTCAATGAAAATCATAAGCATTGACAAAGCACTTGTAACTATGACATCATGATACTCATGCTAGGAATTTACTTAACATGATTGTGAAAACAACCTTAACTACTTGTGAACATAAGTTTGTAACGATTATGTGAAACTCCCTTATATTCTAGCACCAAATTCAAGCATGCAAATTAAGTGTGCACCCTTAATCAACAAACAAGAATAAGTTATCCATCAAATGGTTAAGTAAATTGCATTCACAATTTATGAAATCACAACTGGAATTAATCAATTCATATTGCAAATATAATCATGGTTTCAAAGTCTCCTCTAGCTAAAACAAGTTTAGCTCCTCATGGTTACAAAACAAAAATAATTAATCTCAAACATTAAAAACAAAGATAGAATACACCTAGAAACACTCCAGGTGGCTCCTCCTTCCTTCCTTGCTGCCAACAATGGGGATTTGTGTGAATTTAGGCCCTTGAGGTGTGGTGGATGGTGTGGTGTGAATTTGTGGTAGAGGGTGGTACGAATTTGTGGCTGAAAATATGTTTATATAGTCCTAGGGTTAATTAGATTAGGGTTACACTTAGCAGATTTATTGGATTAGGGCCCTAGGGTTTAGCACAAGTGAGTTAAATCCACTTAGGAGTGGGTTTGGTCCAATGCGTTTCATAAAAGGATTTATATAATCCAAATCCACAAGGAATGAGGCCTAATAAATCAGCATCCAAAGGGAAAAAGGTTTAGGAAATTCGTCCAAAATTGGGCCTTCTAGAAACTAGGTGTTTTGTGGCTGATTTTGGGTTTTCTAGAAGAAATAAAAGGGGGAAGGGTGTTGCACCCTTTTAGGGTCAGATAAGGCTTCTAGAAATCATGGTTTTAGGTCCACTTGCAGCTAGGATTAAGGTGGAACAAGATTAGGTTAGGATAAGATAGGATAAGATATGGATAAGATAAGGTTGGATAAGGTTTTGGATAATGTTTCCTCTTTTGAGCTGATTCCTTATCCTCTTTGCCTTTAATTTAATTTCTTCATCTTCTTATCAGATTCCTAGCCTTTTGAACTCCAAATTCGTCCATCCATGTTGGCCCATACATGTGCTATCCATTTAGTGCCCAAAACTGCTCCAAAGTGCACCAAAATGCACTTTCTTGGTACTTTAACCCTTTGGACCTACAAACACACGAAAATGAGTTGAAATACTATATTAACTAAGAAATAATAACACAAGTGCACAAGAATAAGCTAGCTAAGTCGTCTAAATATGCTCCTATCACAACACAATGATGAGGATTTGGTTTTTAATTGCATGACTATTAAAGAAAGTTACGAACATGGATGAAAGTTTGATATGCTCTTTGGTTTATGCTTGGTTATAGTTGACATGTATGAATTCACATGTAATCACAAAATAAAAAAAATCAGTTTTTGTAACATGCTTGCAGGAAGAAACTCAAACTAACGCTACAACCCTGAGAGATTTGAGGCTAAACATTCTTTGGAGAGTTATTAATCTTGATTTCTTGTTTTCTAAAGTCGTTGCATGATCTCATCATTCTTTGCTTGGTTGCTACCGAGAATGCGTTTCATCACTATAGTTCCAAATACTAGAACTCACGCCCATTTCATTCAAAGCATAAAATTGATTAGCATAACAAATAATAAGATGAAGTTGGTTAGTTTAAACCCAGAGCCAAAAAGCCTTACCCCTTTACATATGTATTGTAGGTTTAACCCACTGTGAGCCTTATTTAGCCTATTTTCTTTGTTAACCACATAATCCTTACCTAGCCTAGATTAGGATTATCCAAACCCTTATTCTTAAGGGATAGTAAAGCATGACTTAGAGGGAATTCCTTTCGATCTAAAAGTTGCAGAAAAACAAGTGTGGGGGAAGGGATTTTCGTAGGAATTTATGAAGTAGTATGTGTGTGCCAAAGAAAGAATAGGGCACAGGAAAAAAAGAAAAAAAATAAAAAAAATAAAAAAAAGAGTTGAGAATAAGTGAGAATGAACTCACAAGTGTTGATTGTTGAAGAAAGGGTCCAAAAGTTTGAATTTGACCCTAAAGTTTTGTGTGAATCTTCCCTTGGTGTTCAAAGTTGATTTTTGCATTCAAAAGTGAATTCTAAGCATTTATTTCATTACTTTGCTTACTATTGCTTTAAGAACTTTTGTTTATCCTTACCTTTCTTTGTTAGCCAATACCTTAGCCCCGTTACAAACCCTTAACTTCAATCTTGGTTGTTATGTGTTTCAATATGTGGAGTTTGAAATTGGTTTAAGCATATGGTATCCCTGGTTCTCGCGTCTAAGTAGTGGCATTCCATTCATGAGATCATATACATATTAATAATTCCATAAATTGCCTTCTTTGTTATGACATATGTGAGTATTAGTTTACATGTTTACATCAATCCTCTCACATATACCTAGTGTAGGGAGTGTAGCCAGAAAATCTGTGTGAAAATAGAGTGTATCCAGTGAGGAATTGGGGGATTTCACGTCATTGTTATTTGCATTCATAAACTTGATGCATAACTTGATGCTAGAGTATAAGGGGGTTTCACGTAATTGTTATTCACTTATATTCACAAGTAGTGGTGGTTGCTAGTCACAATCGCATTAAGTAAATCCTTGGTATGAGTCTCATGCGTTTCATAGTGATGAATGCCTTGTCAATGCTTGTAGTTTTCACAAAACTTAATGCCTTTTGATATGTGATGCGATATTTATACGCACACAAATTAAACCCTCTTTTTGTCGATTTGTAGTATAAGTATAAGTAGGGATCGTTCTGGACCGGGGATTAGGAGGGATTGCAAATCTCTTGGAAACTGACTCAAAAACGTAAAATAACAATATGAAATACTAACTTAGACTCAAAGAATGCAAAACTAAAAGTAAGAAAGATTAAGACTAAGACTTAAACGAAATATGGGGGGATTGATTTTGGATGAATTTAAACTAAAATGGATAGATTGTAAAGAAAACAAATTGTAAATATGAAATTGACGGAAATGAATGGATGGTATGGCTAGCTAAGGGGTTCATCTCCATACATGTTACACTTGCATAATAAAATGGTTTCCAATTGCATTTCAATAAACCATAAATTCTCAACACCCCGGGTTAATTAGGTCCGCTTAAATTAACCGTCAAGTTTTCCTTAAGTTAATGAATTGGATGATTGCATACGACAACCCAAAGCATTCCTCACAAGTTCCCTACATGAATTGCATAATAGAGAAACAAGCAAGAATCATTAAGCATCATGAAAACTATAAGTGTTGACGAGGCATTCGTTACTATGATTGCATGAAACTTATGCCAAGAATTCGTTTAACACGATTGTTTATAAGCAACCTCCACTACTTGTGAATATAAGTTCATAACGATTAGGTGAAACTCACTTATATTCTAGCGTCATATTCATGCATGAAAATTAAGCGCGCATTCTTAATAAACATACATAAATAAGTTATCAATCAAACGGTTAAACAAATTGAATCCACAACTTATGAAACGCAATTAGAAGTAATCAAATCAAAATGCAAGCATAAACATATATTTCGAATCCCCCCCTAGCTAAAGGGGGGTTTAGTTCCTCATACAAAACAAAGAGAATTGAAATTAAACATTGAAATCAAAGAAACGCCTAAACATTCCAACAACTCAAACTTGAATTGTATGAACGTTTAGGCCCTCTTCTCTTCCTCTTTATTGTAGCATAAGGTTTAGGGATAATTGGTTTGGGGATGGAAGTGTGGAATGGAAAAGGAATTATGGAAATAGGTGAGGAGTGGTGGAGAAAATGGTTTTTGGATTCTAAGGGGACTCACGGCAAAGAGAAGGAATGGAAGTGTTTGTGATGTGTTGTGTATGAAATGAGATGTTTTGAATGATGGGAATGCAAGGGTATTTATAGGAGGAGTGGAGATGTATATGGCTATTTGTTTAAGGTGTTTGTGTGGAGGAATGATGGAGAATTGCATGTGGAATGGCTGCAATGATGAAGAATGAAAGCTGGAAAATAAAAGGGAAAGCTGGAAATCTGAAAATGCAAATGGGAATCCTGAAATGCAAAGGTGGCCACGGTTTTGAGTGTGTTTTGTGTTGGAAATGCATGTGAATGCATGTGAATGTTGTTTGTGTGAAGTGTGTGTGGGTTAAAGAGTGAATGGTGGTGTAATGATGAAGTGTGATGGCTGAAAATGTCAAGGGAAATGCATGTGATTGCATGGCAAAGAATTTCAGGATGCATGTGTGTGTTGAATGGTTTCTTGGTGAGGGATGTGGAGTGGTTGAATGTGGTGCAATGATAATGTTTTGTGGCTGAATTGGTGGTGGAATTATGATGGGAGTGCATATGATTAAAGAGTGGGAGTGCATGTGGGTGAATGTGAAGGGAATGCATGTGTTGATGACTAGGTTAGTGGGTGGAAATCTGAAAATGGCATAAGGGAATGGGAGCTCACGGTTTTGAGTTGTTTGTTTGTGTGAAGTGTGTGTGAATGCATGTGAAGATGCTAATAAATAATGCATGTAGGGTTAGGAAATAAAATCATAACTTAAAGGGAGATGATTAAAGGGTGTTGAAAGGTTTGAAATGCATGTGTTGAATTGGTGGTTGAATGATGAAAGAATAAGTGAATGATTATGATAAGTGTATAAGTGAATGATTATGATAAGTGTATGATATGTTAAGTGATAAATGAATGATATGTTAAGTGATAAATGAATGATATGTGGTGAGTGATAAGTGAATGGAAGTGATAAGTGATAAGTGAATGGTTTGATAAGTGAATGATATGATAAGTGAATGCTTATAATAAGTGAATGATATGATAAATGAATGCTTTAAGTGTTTAAAATAGGGAACAAAGCCCTTCCTTGCATGGCAAGGAAGGGAGACACAAGGAAACACACGACAATGTCCTAAGGTTGCAAGGAATGTTGTTTTTGTGTTCTAAAATGCGTAGGAGTCTTCAATGATGCTTAAACATAAGGTCTTTTAGGATTTAACTTTCCTACTTCAAGTCTTTAATTTCGTCCATCCTCTTGGCTCCAAGCATATGATATCCATTCCAATCTCTAATTTGCTCCAAAAGGCTCCAAAAGGCATCCTTTTGCATACCTTGCCCTTAGAACCTGAAAACACACAAAAGAAGCATAAAGGACTAAAATAACTAGAGAAACATAACGTAAATGCACGAGAACAAGCCATTTAAGTCGCATGAATATGCTCCTATCAATATGTATCTTTGTTATGCATCTCATATAAAGAACTTGAAAAAGATAATTTGGTTGTAATGCGTTTTCATTCAATTCAATGAAATAAGGAAAACTTGAGGGTTAGTTGTGCGATGCAACTAATTTGGGGCGTTGTCATTCATAGTCTAAAGGAGTAATAACTGGACACTGGTTCGTATGCATATATCATGTGTGGAGAAGGACCCTCTAACCAGCCTTCCACCCAATTATTTTACTTAAATTCGTTTTTTTCAAAAGTGTTTTCAACAAAGTTTTTGTTTTGGGTCTAAAATTCGTCAAAAACAATCCCCATGTTATTTAGTCTTCATATTTGAGTCAAAACTTGTTTTCCTTGAGTCTTTTGAGTCAAGTCAAGTCCTATTTTCGCCCAAAACCTTTATTGAGTCTAAAAGTGAGTCTTTTTGAGTATTGGTTGCTGTTTTAAGTGTCTAAAGTTGGTTTTGAATCCATAGAGTCTAGTTTAGTGTTTTTGCGTCTTATTTACATAGATTAGCATCCCTAGTTAATCCCCGGTCTAGAACGATCCCTACTTACATATCTACTACAATTGTCACAAATAGGGTTTAATTTGTGTGTCAAGTTAATTTTCACATCAACTTGTACCTAGAACAATGAAACAAAAGAATTCAGCAACTCTCTTAGAGGGCACGGAAAACACACAAAAACTAAGAAATAAGGCACGGTAAACACTTAAAGAAAGAACAAATAAACACACGACACTCTTGACCTTAAGACACACTTTGACACGACACAAACACAAGGGATTAGCAAGTTTGTTAAACCCCGGCAACGGCGCCAAAATTTGATGTGTAATATTCTAACACACAAATTAAACCCTATTTGTGACAATTGTAGTATATATGCAAGTAGGGATCGTTCTAACCGGGGATTAACTAGGGATGCTAATCTACTCTAAACTGACTTAAAAACACAAAACTAAACTTAAAAACACTTAACTAGACCTATATGATTCAAAACAAATTAAAAAGACTCAAAACAGCACAAAACACTCAAATAGACTCAAACTAGACTCTAAAGGGTGATTTGGACAAAATTTAACTAACTTAGACTCAAAACACTAATTTGGACAAATTCAAACACTTTTTTAACTAATCTAACACGCTTAATAAAAGGGGGATTGATTTGGACGAAATTAATTAACTTGGACAGATTGTAAACCAAACAGATTAGGCACTAAATGATAGAAGCATATTTAGGTGACTTAGTGATGTGATATATAATAGCACACAAATTAAACCCTCTTTTTGACAATTGTAGTATAGATATAAGTAGGGATCGTTCTAGACCGGGGATAAGGAGGGATTGCTAATCTAATGAAAATCGACTCAAAGATGTGAAAATATGCTTTAAAACACTTAAATAAACTCAAAAGACTCTTAACTAACTTTTATGACTCAAAACAAACTTAAAGACTCAATTTAGACTTTAGGACTCAATTTGGACGAAAATATAATTAGTTTTGACTCAAAAGACTCTAAAACACACTTTTGGACAGATTTGGAACAAGTAAGAAAAGGGGGTTTGATTTTGGACGAATTGGAAAGAAAAACAAGTAACTTAAAACTTTAAAACAGATTTTGGACGAATTTAAGAAAAACCAATGGATGATAGAATAGCCAAGGGATACTTCTCCACACATGATACATTCAAACATAAATTGATTTCCAGTTGCTTTTTCGATAAACCATGAACCTCAACACCCCAGATTAACCGTGACATCACTAATTAACCCTCATATTTCCCTTAAGTTAGTGGATTGGATGACATCATACGACAACCCAAAGCATTCTTCAAAAGTCCCCTACATGACATCATAATAGAGATACAATCAAAGATCATTACGTTCAATGGGAAATCATAAGTACTGACAAAGCATTTGTAACTATGACATCATGATACTCATGCTAGGAATTTACTTAACATGATTGTGAAAACAACCTTAACTACTTGTGAATATAAGTTTGTGACGATTATGTGAAACATCCTTATATTCTAGCACCAAACTCAAGCATGCAAATTAAGTAGGCCTCCCTAATCAACATATAAGAACAAGTTATCCATCAAACGATTAAGTAAATTGCATTCACAATTTATGAAATCACAACTGGAATTTATCAACTCATATTATAAACGTAATCATGGTTTCAAAGCATCCCTAGGCTAAAACGAGTTTAGCCTCTCATGTTCATAACAAAACAAAGGAAAATAGAATTAAACATTGAAAATAAAAGATAGATTACACCTAAAAACGTTCTAACACTCCAACTCGAATGCACAAACGTCCAAGGCTTCGTCTTCCTTCTCCTCTTCCTTGCTAAGTCACGGCACAAGAGTCTAGGGTGGTTTTGTGGATGATTTTCTGGGTTTTGAATGTATTTAGGAAGGTAGGTTGGTACGGCAAGGGTTATGGGTGGTGTATGGAGGTTTGGATGAAGGTTTGGAAGTAGGGGAATGGTGGAAAGTTGGATGGAAGGCTGTGGCAAAGATGAGTTTTCTGAGTGAATGAAGGCAGGTTGTGTGGAAGGGTGATTACGGTTAATAAGGGTGCGGCATAGGGGTTTTTATAATGAAGAAAGAATCCTAAGACTTTATTACTTAGTTTAGGAAAAGAATTAGACTCCAAATCCTTCAAGAATAGGAAACACAAAGTCAGAATTTAAAGGGAAAAGGGAGTGACTTGCGGCATTCAATTGTGAGAAGGAGATTGTCATTTATTTCTGAAATTAGGCAAGGATTTTGGAATAGAAAAGGATATGTGAATTATGGCTGAGTTTGATATCAAAAAGGAATGTGTTTGAAGGCTTTAAAATAGGAAAGAAAGCCCTGCCTTGCACGGCAAGGAAGGGAAATACTAAGGGGATACACGGCAAGGAATTTGGGTTGCAAGGGAACATTGTTTTGTCACCTAGAATAGGTAGAAGTCCTTGATATTGCTAAAACATGTAGTCTTTAAGGATTAGGAAAGGTTAAACCAAAATAGGAAACCTTGGCTTAACTTTCCTACTTCAAGTAGGAAACCTTCTTTGAGTAGGATTCCTCATTTGATTAGGAATCCTCTTATGATTAGGAATCCTTACTCCTTTAGGTCTTCAATTTCGTCCATTCCTTTTGCTCCAAACATAAGCTATCCATTCCAAGCCCAATTTTGCTCCAAAATGCACCTTTTTGCTTCCTTAGCCATATGAACCTAAAAACACACGGAAATGGCTTAAACTACTAAAACAACTATGAATTAACAACATAAATGCACGAAAACAAACTAAGTAAGTCGCCTAAATATGCTCCTATCACTTAGTTAGCTTGTTTTCGTGCATTTATGTTGTTAGTTCATAGTTATTTTAGTAGTTTAAGCTATTTTCGTGTGTTTTTAGGTTCACATGGCTAAGGAAGCAAAAAGGTGCATTTTGGAGCAAAATTGGACTTGGAATGGATAGCTTATGTTTGGAGCAAAAGGAATGGACGAAATTGAAGACCTAAAAGAGTTAGGATTCCTAATCACAAGAGGATTCCTAATCAAATAAGGAATCCTAGTCAAAGAAGGTTTCCTACTTGAAGTAGGAAAGTTAAGCCAAGGTTTCCTATTTTGGTTTAACCTTTCCTAATCCTTAAAGACTCCATGTTTCAGCAACATCAAGGACTTCTATCTATTCTAGGACATAAGCCAAGTACTTCCTTGCAACCTAAGTTCCTTGCCGTGGCTCCCTTAGTGTTTCCCTTCCTTGCCGTGCAAGGTGATATGAGCATATTTAGGCGACTTAGTTGGCTTGTTTTCGTACATTTATGTTGTTAGTTCATAGTTATTTTAGTATTTTAAGCTATTTTCGTGTGTTTATAGGTTCATATAGCTAAAGTGGCAAAATTGCGCATTTTGGAGCAAAATTGGACTTGGAATGGATAGCATATGCTTGGAGCAAAAGGAATGGACGAAATTGAAGACCTAAAGATGTTAGGATTCCTAATCAAAGAAGGATTCCTAATCAAAGTAGGATTCCTAATCAAAGAAGGATTCCTAGTCAAAGAAGGATTCCTACTTGAAGTAGGAAAGTTAAGACAAGGTTTCCTATTTTTGTTTGACCTTTCCTAATCCTAAATATCCCTAAGTTCCAGCAACTTTGAAGGTACCTTATGTATTTTAGGACACAAACCAAAGATCCCTTGCACTATCCTAGTCTATGTCGCACCTTTCTTACCCTTTTCTTCCAAAATCTGCCATATATCTTTTTTCCCCTTTTCTCAAAGTTGTGCCGCACCTTTTTCCTTTCCTTTTCTTTTAGCATTCTGATTTGGACCCTTTTCTTGAAGGATTTGGAGTCTTAAAACCTTCCCAAATTAATTAATTAAGGCCTTAACCTTTCTCCCTCTATATATACACAATCTGCCGCACATATTGGAGACTCTAGACATCCATACACATCCATTCGAATTATTCCTCATTCTCTCTGATGTGAAATATTCTAACACTCAAATTAAAACCCTATGATTGTAGTATATGAAAGTAGGGATCGTTTTAGGCCGGGGATTAGAAGGGATGCTAATCAACACAATTAAGACTCAAAAAAACACTAAAATAGACTCTATAGACTCTAACTAAATTAAAACACTCAAAACAGCAACAAACACTTAAAAAGACTCAATTTTAGACCTAACAAGTGTTTTGGACGAAAATAAACCTTAACTTGACTCAAAAGACTCAAAGAAAACAGATTTTGACTCAAATAACAAGACTAAATGAAAGGGGGATTGTTTTTGACAAATTTAAAACTTAAAACAAAAACTTTGTAGAAAATACTTCGGAAAAACGAATTTAAGTGAAATAAATGGGTGAAAGGCTAGTTAGAGGGTCCTTCTCCACACATGATATATGCATACGAACCAATTTCCAGTTCTTATTCCTTTAAACTATGAATGACAACGCCCCAAGTTAGTTGCATCGCACAACTAACCATCAGATTTTCCTTATTTCATTGAATTAGATGGAATACGCATCTAAACCAAATTATGGTTCTCAAGTTCCCTATTGATAGGAGCATAATTTGATGCGTGATTTATACGCACACAAATTAAACCCTCTTTTTGACAATTGTAGTAATGATATAAGTAGGGATCGTTCTGGACCGGGGATTAGGAGGGATTGTTAATCACTTGGATTTGACTCAAAAACGTAAAAACACAATATAAAACAGTATACTAGACTCAAAGAATTCAAAAATACTTTAAAACATAAACTAAATTGATTTCTAATTAAATTGAACAATAAAGTAAAGGGGGGATTGTGTTTGGACGAGATTAAATTAAATGGACAAATTGTAATTAAAGGCAAAATGTAAATATGAATGTGATGAAAATATGGATGATGGAATAGCCAAGGGGTTCTTCTCCACACATGTTACACTTGCATACAAGATTGATTCTCAGTTGGTCTTTCGATAAATTATGAAACTCAATGCCCCGGGTTAATTAGGTCCGCTTAAATTAACCGTCAAGTTTTCCTTAAGTTAATGAATTGGATGGGTTAGCGCAACGCAATTCACCACATTCTCCAAAAGTCCTTTACGTGAAAAGCACAATAAAGATACAATCAAAGATCATTAAGCATTATGAAAACTATAAGTGTTGACGAGGCATTCGTTACTATGATGAGCATGAAACTCGTGCCAAGAATTCATTTAACGCGATTGTTTATAAGCAACCTCCACTACTTGTGAATATAAGTTCATAACGATTAGGTGAAATTCACTTATATTCTAGTGTCATATTCATGCATGAAAATTAAGCGCGCATTCTTAATAAACATTCATAAATAAGTTATCAATCAAACGGTTAAACAAATTGAATCCACAACTTATGCAATTCCAACGAAAGTTAATCAATTCATATTGCAAATATAAACATAGTTTCGAATCACCCCCTAGCTAAAGGGGGTTTAGTTTCTCATAACTTTGAAATCAAAGAAACACCTAAACATTCCAACAACTCAAACTTGAATTGTATGAACGTTTAGGCACTCTTCTCTTCCATTCCTCATACGTACAAAACAAAGAGAATTAAATTTAAACTTTGAAATCAAAGAAACACCTAAACATTCCAACAACTCACACTTGAATTGTATGAACGTTTAGGCCCTCTTATCTTCCTCGTTGTTGTAGCACAAGGTCTAAGGTGAGGTTTGGGGGATTATGGAAATGGATGAGGAGTGGTGTTTGGATTATAAGGGAATGGATGGGAAGCTCACGGCTAGGGAAGGAATTTCAGGATGTGAAGATGGTGTGTGTTTGTGTTGTGGTGTGAGAAATGGAGAGATGTGAATTGAATGGGGAGTGAATGAATGCAAGGGTATTTATAGGAGTAGTGGAGGGAACATATGGCTATGTCATTTGTAGGTGAAGTAGGTGGATGTTGTAGGTGATTATGAGTGATAAGTGATAAGTGTATGATATGTTAAGTGATAAGTGAATGATTATGATAAGTGATAAATGAATGTATGATATGATAAGTGGTGAATGATATGTGGTGAATGATAAGTGGTAGTGTTTAAGTATTTAAAATAGGGAACAAAGCCCTTCCTTGCATGGCAAGGAAGGGAGACACAAGGAAACACAGATGCGAGTTTTATACGAGCACAAATTAAACCCTCTTTTTGTCAAATTGTAGTATAGGTGCAAGTAGGGATCGTTCTGGACCGGGGATTAGGAGGGATTGTTAATCTCTTGGAAACTGACTTAAAAACGTAAAAACAATATAAAACACTAAACTAGACTCAAAGAATTCAAAAATACTTTAAAACATAAACTAAACAGATTCTAACAAGTTTAAAAGACTCCAAATACTCAAAAACATAAAATAAGACAAATCAAATGAATAAGACTTAACAAAATAAGGGGGGTGATTGTGGTTGGACGAGATTAAATTAAACGGACAGATTATAATTTAAAACAGATAGTAAAGATGAAAGTGATGAAAATATGGATGATGGAATAGCTAAGGGGTTCTTCTCCACACATGGTACACTTGCATACAATATTGATTCTTAGTTGGTCTTTCGATAAATTATGAAACTCAATGCTCCAAGTTAATTAGGTCCGCTTAAATTAACTTTCAGATTTCCCTAGATTCATTGGATTGAATGGAATACGCATTACAACCAAATTATTCTTAATCAAAGTCCCTAACTATGGAATACGCATGATAGAGACATTCAACAAAGATCATTAAGTTCAACGGAAATCATAAACATCGACGAGGCATTCGTTACTATGGAATACGCATGAAACTTATGCCAAGAATTCGTTTAACGCGATTGTTTATAAGCAACCTCCACTACTTGTGAATATAAGTTCATTACGATTAGGTGAAATTCACTTATATTCTAGCGTCATATTTATGCATGAAAATTAAGCGCGCATTCTTAATAAACATTCATAAATAAGTTATCAATCAAACGGTTAAACAAATTGAATCTACAACTTATTAAATTCCAACCAAAAGTAATCAATTCATAATGCAAGCATAAACATGTATTTTGAATCACCCCCTAGCTAAAGGGGGTTTAGTTCCTCATAACTTTGAAATCAAAGAAACACCTAAACATTCCAACAACTCAAACTTGAATTGTATGAACGTTTAGGCACTCTTCTCTTCCATTACAAAACAAAGAAAATTGAATTTAAACATTGAAATCAAAGAAACACCTAAACATTCCAACAACTCAAACTTGAATTGTATGAACGTTTAGGCACTCTTCTCTTCTTCGTTATTATGGCACAAGGTCTAAGGGATGTTGTTGGTGTGTTGAATGGATTGGGGACTTATGGAAATGGATGAGGAAAGATAGAAAATGGAAAGAAACCCACGGCAAGGAAAGGAATTTCAGGATGTGAAGATGGTGTGTGTTTGTGTTGTGGTGTGAGAAATGGAGAGATGTGAATTGAATGGGGAGTGAATGAATGCAAGGGTATTTATAGGAGTAGTGGAGGGAACATATGGCTATGTCATTTGTAGGTGAAGTAGGTGGATGTTGTAGGTGAAGTAGGTGGATGTTGTAGGTGATTATGAGTGATAAGTGATAAGTGTATGATATGTTAAGTGATAAGTGAATGATTATGATAAGTGATAAATGAATGTATGATATGATAAGTGGTGAATGATATGTGGTGAATGATAAGTGGTAGTGTTTAAGTATTTAAAATAGGGAACAAAGCCCTTCCTTGCATGGCAAGGAAGGGAGACACAAGGAAACACACGACAATGTCCTAAGGTTGCTAGGAATGTTGTTTTTGTGTTCTAAAATGCGTAGGAGTTTTCAATGATGCTCAAACATGAGGTCTTTTTAGGATTTAACTTTCCTACTTCAAGTCTTCAATTTCGTCCATCCTTTTGGCTCCAAGCATATGATATCCATTCCAATCTCTAATTTGCTCCAAAAGGCTCCAAAAGGCATACTTTGCCCTTAGAACCTGAAAACACACAAAAGAAGCATAAAGAACTAAAATAACTAAAGAAACATAACGTAAATGTACAAGAACAAGCCATTTAAGTCGCATAAATTTGCTCCTATCAAATACCCCCACACTTAGCTTTTGCTAGTCCTCGAGCAAAACAGAAAAACAAAACAAAAAGAACAAAACACAACCTACACCTTCCAACAATCGTATCAGGGACTTCCAATGCACATGACAAATTAAAAATCATTATTCTCACAGATTTGAGCCATCTTTACACTTAAGTACATTCTTACTCATAGTCACCACATACTAGTTCACAACTAAGCATTTAAAACCATGTTTTGAATGTAGTAACATGCCTTAGAGAATTCCCTCAATTTCTTACTAGATGTACTCTCGTTTTTCACACAGATTTTCTGACTACACACCCTACACTAGGTATATGTGAGAAGATTGATGTAAACATGTAGATGAACACTCACATATGTTATAATAAGGAAAGCATTTTCTGGAGTTAATAAGCATGTTTAGATATGATCTCATGAATGGAATGCTACTACTTAGACGCGAGAACCAGTGACACCATAAGCCCATACCAAGTTCAAACTCCACAAATTGAAATACACAACACTCAAGATAGAAGTCAAGGGTTGTAACGGGGCTTGGGGTATGTGGATAACAAAGAAGGGATATGGAAAACAAAGGTTTTTAAAGAAATAGTGAGCAAAGCATTTGAATCAACTTAGAATTCACTTTTGAATGAAAACTCAACTTTTGAACAAAAAGGGAGAGTTTAGACAATTTACACCCAGAATTGGTGTTTTGGAACCTTTCTTCAATCACTTATTCTTTCATTTTTTTCTTTTCTCTTTTTTTTTTTGAATCTCAAAACATCAACACTTAAACATTCTCTCCCCCACACTTATTTTCTTTCATAATGTAACTCAAAAGGAATTCAATTAAGTCATGCTCACTATCTTTTAAGAACAAGGGTGGGGATTGTCCTAAACTAGGCTAGGTGAGGAAAATGTGGGTAAACAAAGAATAAAGGCTAAACAAGGCTCAACGGGGTTAAAACTTACAACATATACGAAGTATGGGAAGTAAGGCTATTTGGCTATGGTGGTGGTCACTACACAACTTCTTCTTGAATATGTGTTATGCAAATCAATAACATGCTTTGAATGAAATGGGCATGAGTTCTAGCATTTGGAACTATATGATGAAACGCCTTCTAAGTAGTAACCAAGCAAAGAATAATGAGATCATGCAACGACTTTAGAAAACAAGAAATCACAGATTAAACTCTCCAAAGAACGTTATAGGCTCAAGTCTCTCAGGGTTGTAGCGTTTGTTTGAGTTCCTTCCTTCAAGCATGTTACAAAAACGAATTTTTTTTCTTTTATGATTGCATGTGAAGTCATACATTATAACCATAACCAAGCATATACCAAGAGTAAATCATACTTTTCTCTATGTTTATAACTCTTTCTAACCGTCATGCAATTATAAACCAAATCCTTATCATTGTGTTGGAAGGTACCCTAAGACACAAACACACAAAAACGACTCAAAACACTCTTTTTAGGGTTTTTAAAACAAGTTTTTCAAATTTTTATGTGATTTTCGGAGTTATAAAACAAAACACACTTAAACACTCTAAAACAACTTAAAAACACCTTAAAACAGCAAGGAACAACATTTGAAGTTATGGGTGATAAAATCCCACGAATTTGCATTAAATAAACTTAGTTACCCCCCCCCCCCCCCCCCACACTTAAATCAAACATTGTCCTCAATGTTTTAAGCATATGGTTCACACAAAACATAAGTAAACACACAAAAAACATTTAAACATACTAAACATGGCAGAATGTAATTAACAAAGAGAAGAGTTTAGGGACGCAAATCTGGTTATGGAGTGTAAATTCCCTCTTCTCCTTGGTGATTGCATTGAGGCTTTGATCTTTGTGATTCCACAGGCTTACTCTTGAACTGGTTTCCGCCCATCGTTGATTTTCCTTTGTGCTACTTCTTGAACTGGGCAGCATGATGGTTCATTTGGTCTCCCCCGAAGGTCTGAGCTTATCCCTTTTATCTGTTTCTGATAGGAGCATATTCATGCGACTTAAATGGCTTGTTCTCGTGCATTTACGTTATGTTTCTTTAGTTATTTTAGTACTTTAAGCTATTTTCGTGTGTTTGTAGGTCCAAAGGGCTAAAGGAGCAAAAAGATGCATTTTGGAGACTTTTGGAGCACTTTTGGGCTTAGGATGGATAGCTTATGCTTGGAGCCAAAGTGTTGGACGAAATTGAAGACCTAATTGAAGACCAAAGTGTTGGAACCTTGTTCCCTTTAGTTTTAGGACATTTAAACCTTTCCTATATCCTTAGCCGTGCATAACATTCCAACATTCCACTCCTTCATTTCAGCCACACTCCCACATATCATTACATATCATTCACCACTTATCATATCATCCACTTATCATATCATTCACTTATCTTATCATCCACTTATCATATCATTCACTTATCATATCATTCACTTATCATATCATTCACTTATCATATCATACACTTATCATAACCATACACTTATCACTTATCACAACAACAACCTTGCACATGCATTTCCACCCACATGCACTTTAATCATTCAACTATGCAGCCACACCTTCACCCACATGCAACCATAATCATTCATAAATCAGCCACATTGATAGGAGCATATTCATGCGACTTAAATGGCTTGTTCTCGTGCATTTACGTTATGTTTCTTTAGTTATTTTAGTACTTTAAGCTATTTTCGTGTGTTTGTAGGTCCAAAGGGCTAAAGGAGCAAAAAGATGCATTTTGGAGACTTTTGGAGCACTTTTGGGCTAAGGATGGATAGCTTATGCTTGGAGCCAAAGTGTTGGACGAAATTGAAGACCTAATTGAAGACCAAAGTGTTGGAACCTTGTTCCCTTTAGTTTTAGGACATTTAAACCTTTCCAATTTCCTTAGCCGTGCATAACATTCCAACATTCCACTCCTTCATTTCAGCCACACTCCCACATATCATTACTTATTGATAGGAGCATTTTTATGCGACTTAATTGGTTTGTTCTCATGCATTTATGTTGTTTTTCCTTAGTTAGTTTAAGTGTTTAAAGTCATTTTCGTGCAATTTCAGGTTTTAGTGTCAAAATATGCAAAAAGAAGCAATTTGGAGCATTCTAGAGCATTTTTGGGCCAAGATTGGATAGTGCAAGCATGGAGGCATGAGGATGGACGAATTTGAAGGCTTGAATTCAGTTAGGGAGCTGCAAGGGGGCCTAAAAAAACCTTATTTCTAGAAGGCTTTATCTATTCACACATGGTGCCTAATTTCTGTATTGGAAGAACAAGCCATCCTAGCTTGTCACTAGCCGTCCTAGCTTGTCTCCTAGCCTTCCTAGCTTGTCTCCTAGCCATCCTAGCTTGTCTCCTAGCCGTCCTAGCTTGTCACTAGCCGTCCTACCTTGTCTCCTAGCCGTCCTAGCTTGTCACTAGCCGTCCTATCTTGTCTCCTACCTTGTCCAAGCTACACACATATATCCTTTAAGTGTTTCATGTATAGAATTTCTGGTACAAAAAACCTTTTGGTTTCAACTAAGTTCAAAACCTTTCCTAGCCCTATAAATAAGGCTTTGCAGCAAGGCACTTGGGGGATCACTCATTCACCCAATTTTCGTCCATTCATCTAGCCACACCACTCTACACATCCGAAAATCCTAGAAACACAATTCCAGCCAAACACTACACCTTGCCGTGCCTTTCCTCCATCCAATTCCATAATCCCTGATCCTAAAACACATCCTAACCATCCCATCCACCTTTGTGCCGTAGCAAGGAGAAAGAAGGAAAGACTCTTGGATGCTCAAGCTTCGTCGTTGGTGCATTCTAGGTGTAATTCGTTTTATGATTTCAATGTTTAATTTATTTTCCTTTCATTTTGCTATGTGATAGGAGCATATTTAGGCGACTTAACTAGCTTATTCTTGTGCATTTGTGCTATTATTTCTTAGTTAATGTCGTATTACAACTCAATTTCGTGTGTTTGTAGGTCCTATGGGTTAAAGTATCAAGAAAGTGCATTTTGGTGCATTTTGGAGCTATTTTGGACACTAGGTGGTGAGCTTGCATGTGGGCTAACATGGATGGACGAATTTGGACTTCAAGAAGGTGGAAATGTGATAAGAAGAGGAAGGAACTAAGCTAAGGACAAAGTGGATAAGGAAAGTGCAAGAAAAGAGGAAACCTTATCCAAAACATTATCTAAACATTATCCAACCTTATCCAACCTTATCCAACATTATCCAATTATCCAAAACATTATCCAAACCTTATCTCATCTTATCTTATCCAAACCTTATCATGTCTTACTCCTAATTACATGGGGACTTAAGTGGATCATTCTAGAACCTATTTCTAGAAGCATCCTAGTCTAGAAGGCCCAAATCTGCCACAAAACCTATTCTTTCTAGAAACCCTAGAAAAGTGGCGCCCAAACCTTTCTAGAAGGCTTTACCTTGCCTTGCAAGCCAAGCTACCCTCTCCCCTAAATCAGCCGCACCTTCCTAGGCCCAATCCCTTTGGGATTCTGATTTCCAAGGCCTAATCCTTGTGGATTTGGGTATACAATTCGTTTTATAAAACTATGTGGGCCAAAAACCTCTTCCTAGGTGGATTTGACAACCCATGGCCGAATTCTAGGGCCCTAATCCACCAAATCTGCTAAGTAAACCCTAATCTAATAAACCCTAGGACTATATAAACATATTTTCAGCCACAAATTCGTACCACCCCCTTATGCTATTCAGAAACCCTTGTGCCGCACCTCCATTCTCCATTCTAAGCCTCCATAGACCTCCCTCCACATCCATACATCTCTGCCGCACCTTTCCCCACCATAATCAACCATCCTCCATCCCTCCAAACAAGAAAACACCATCCAAAACCCCTAATTCCATCATCCACACTTTGTGCCGCAGCAAGGAGGAGGAGGAGGAGCCAATCTGTGCATCGAATCCATCTTGGAATCGCTGAGCAATTAGGTGTATTCTTTCTTATGATTTCAATGTTTAAATTCAATACTTTTTGTTGTGCAAGCATGAGGAACTAATCCCCCTTTTGGCTAGGGGGGAAATTCGAAACCATGGTTATATTTGCATGATGATTTGATTACTTTCAGTTGTGATTTCATGAATGATGAATTCAATTTACTTATCTATTTTAATTAAAACTTGCTTATGTATATGAATTGAGAGTGCACGCTTGATTTGCATGCATAAACATGATGCTAGGATATGAGGGAACTTCACCTAATCGTTGGGAACTCATATCCGTGAGTAGTTAAGATTGTTGGTCGCAATTATGTTAAGTAAATTCTTGGCATAAGTATCATGCGCTTTCATAGTTACGAATGCCTCGTCAACACCTA
Source organism: Pyrus communis (assembly GCF_041283825.1). Lineage (NCBI taxonomy): Eukaryota > Viridiplantae > Streptophyta > Magnoliopsida > Rosales > Rosaceae > Pyrus > Pyrus communis. The sequence continues at coordinate 11,130,271 of NC_142566.1, forward strand.
TGATTTCCATAGAACCTAATGATCTTTGATTGTCTTTCTATTATGCGCTTTCATATAGAAAACTTTTAAGGAATAATTTGATTGCAATGCGCTAATTCCATTCAATTCAATGACCTAAGGGAAATCTGAGAGTTAATTTAAGCGTACCTAATTAACTTGGGGTGTTGAGGTTCATAAATTCATCGAATAAGCAACTGGAGATTATTTTGTATGCAAGTATGCCATGTGTGGAGAAAAACCTCCTAGCCATCTCACCATCCATTTAATTCCACCAATTTCGTCAGAATCTGCCTATTTTACATATTTGTTTTGTTTGTTTGATTTTCGTCAAAAACCAAATCCCCAAGTGTCTTAGAGTGTCTAATTAGTTAGAATATGTTTTAGATTGTGTTTTTGAGTGTTTTGATTCAAGTTGTTACCCAAATTCGTCCAAATTTGTGTTTAGGCTCAAAACTGCCCAGATTGTGTTTTTAAGGCAGTTTTGAGTGTTTTTAGCCTATTTTGAGTTTTGTGAACGTGTTTGAGTCTTTTTAAGTGAGTTTAAGTGTTTTAAAGATTAAGTTTATTTATTTGAGTCAGTTTAGAGTGTTTAGCAAGCCCTCCTAATCCCCGGTGTAAGAACGATCCCTACTTATTTATATGCTACAATTGTCAAAAGAGGGTTAATTTGTGTGTTAAGTTAATTTTCGCATCAAATTTTGGCGCCGTTGCCGGGGATTAGCAACTTTGCTAATCCCTTGTTATTTCTTTTTAGTTATTTTCGTGTGTTATTAGTTTGTTATTTATTTTAGTTTCTGACCTATTTGTTTCCTTGTTTTAGGCACTAGTTTATGACTCGGAGTTCTCAACCGGTTCATGCGCATATCTTAGACTTTGACGACGATTTTGAGCGAGCCTTGAGAAGAAAGAAGAATCAACAAGAGCCTCAACCACCTCCACCTGCACCAGACCTTGAAGAGGACGAAATACAAGTGGAGGAGGAGGCCACGGCAAGGGTTGTTGAAGAAGAACAGGTTATGGCAGCCGACAACCGAACAATCAAGGAGCTTTCCGCTTCGGGATTGGTTAATGCCATGCCTCTATGCATTCAATATCCAAGGGCAGCCCCCGACAAGACTGACGAGTTCGAACTCAAGTCCAGTTTATTGCACCATATTCCTAAGTTCCATGGGTTGTCCATGGAAGATCCTAACAAACACTTGAAGGAGTTCGAGGTTGTTTGCTCAAGTATGACCCCGGTGAATGTTGATGGGAGCATCTTGAAGATGAAGGCTTTTCCCTTTTCTCTCTTGGAAAAGGCTAAAGATTGGTTGTATGAACTAGCTCCCGGAACTGTCACATCGTGGGAGAGTATGAAAAGGGCGTTTTTGGAGAAGTTTTTCCCAACTTCTCGAGTCATTCTTTTACGTAAAAGAATTAGTGGCATTCAGCAAGATCAAGGTGAATCATTTCCAACTTATTATGAACGTTTTAAAACCCTTGTTGCTTCATGTCCACAGCACCAGATGAAGGAGGAGCTTCTTCTCCAATATTTCTACGAAGGGCTTCTCCCAATTGAACGTCAAATGCTAGATGCCTCAGCGGGTGGAGCTTTAGTGGACAAAACACCCATGGCCGCCAAGACTCTCATTGCCAACAGAGCTTTGAATGCTCAACAATACGAAGGAGTTGGCCAAAGAGACATGCCACGGCAGCAACAAAGTGTAAATGAGGTAAGTGCAATTTCCGACATTCAATCACAATTGGCTAATCTTACTTCTCTTGTGTCTCAGGTTGTCATGGGGTCAAAACCACAAGAAAACCAAGTATGTGGCGTATGCTCAATGCAAGGGCATCCATCCGAGACATGCCCTCAATTGATAGAGAATGGAGGATGGGAATCTGCCAACGCGATTGGTTTCCAAGGCCAAAACCAACCCAAATATGATCCGTACTCCAACAACTACAACCCCGGATGGAGAGATCACCCTAATTTCAAGTGGAGAGAGCCCCAACAATCTGCACCACAAAGGGGATTTCAACAAAACCCCCCTGGGTTCCCACGGCCATACCAATCCAACCAACCACCATTGTCCCAAAACAACACAGGTTCGTCTTTTGATAATTCTCAAGTTATTCAATTACTAACTACATTGGCGCAGGGGCAAGAAAAACAAGCAAAGGACATGCACAATTACGCCAATGAAGTGCAAAATCAAGCTCGAGAGGTGACTGAATTGAAGAGACAAGTGGGACAAATGGCTGAGTTCATGGGCCAATTTAGAGAGCAAGGCAAGTTGCCTAGTTCAACCGTTGTCAACCCGAAAGGAGGATTCGAATCTGCCAAAGCAATCATGTTGCGAAGTGGGAAACAAGTTGGAATGGCCTCACAACCCTCTAAAACCGCCCCAACGGAGGATGAAAAGTTGCAATTTGAGGAGGGGGAGCAAGAACAAGCCACGGCAAGGGTAGAAAGTACCATGCCGCAGCCACCTAACCTACACCATTCGGCTTCCAAGGGTAAGAATGTTCCAAGTTCGATTATTTCTAATGCTATTCCTCCAAATGTACCCTTTCCTCGCAGATTCATGCAAACAAAGAAGGAGGAAGTTGAAAAGGACATTTTAGAGACATTTAGAAAAGTACAAGTCAATATACCACTTTTGGATGCAATTAAGCAAGTTCCAAGGTATGCTAAGTTTTTAAAAGAACTTTGCACCACTAGGAAGAGAATTTCGAACAAAGAGGTTGTAAAGGTAAGTGAAAATGTCTCAGCCATCTTACAACGTAAATTGCCCCCTAAATGCAAAGATCCGGGTAGTTTTACAATTCCTTGTGTTATTGGCAATAATCGGTTTGAACATGCCATGCTAGACTTAGGTGCATCTATTAATGTTATGCCATACTCAATTTATGCATCTATGAACCTAGGTGAGTTAAAAAATGATGGTGTGATTATTCAATTGGCCGATAGATCTAATGCCTATCCAAAGGGTGTTTTGGAAGATGTGTTAGTGCAGGTTAATCATCTAATCTTTCCGGCGGACTTCTATGTATTGGAAATGGAAGAATCAAACCATGCCCCGTCCTTGCCAATTCTTCTTGGCCGGCCCTTTATGAAAACCGCCCGCACAAAGATTGATGTGTTTAATGGGACCTTGACAATGGAATTTGATGGGGAAGTGATTAATTTCAATCTTTCTGAATCTATTAAGTACCCTCTTGATGATCATTCATGTTTTGCTATTGATGTAATTGATTCGTTGGCGCAGGACCATTTTGAACAATTGAACGAAGATGCACTTGAATTGGTCATCACAAAGGGAATGGAACTCAAGGACAAGGAAGTAGGGCAAGTGCATACCCACGGCATGCATGGTGAGCACCATGCCGTGCCCCCTAGTAATGACATGGTTGAGATAGTGGCTGCCCTTGAGTCATTGCCACTACAATCTGGTAAGTCCTCGGACCCAATTTCAATTCCAATTTCGACTGATAAGCCCATTCCTTCAGTTGTGCAGCCACCTTCCCTTGAACTTAAACCATTGCCAAGCCATTTGAAGTATGTTTTCTTGGGAGACCAAGAGACATTGCCCGTCATCATATCCTCCTCACTCACGGCACAAGAAGAAGGTAAGTTAGTGAGGGTGTTAAAGGAGTACAAAACTGCGATTGGTTGGACATTGGCCGACATCAAGGGAATAAGCCCGACCACGTGCATGCATCGTATACTTTTGGAGGAGGGGTCCAAAGCATCTCGAGAGGCTCAACGCCGACTCAACCCTCCAATGATGGAAGTTGTGAAGAAGGAGATAATCAAGCTCTTGGATTGTGGAGTGATCTATCCAATTTCAGACAGTCGGTGGGTGTCTCCGGTGCAATGTGTTCCAAAGAAATCCGGAGTAACTGTGGTGACAAATGCCGAAAATGAGCTTGTTCCTACGCGAATCCAAACAGGTTGGAGGGTTTGTATTGACTATAGGAAGCTTAATGCCATGACAAGGAAAGATCATTTTCCCTTGCCATTCATTGATCAAATGCTTGAAAGGTTAGCGGGTTATGCTTTTTATTGTTTTCTTGATGGATATTCAGGTTATAATCAAATTGTGATAGCTCCGGAAGATCAAGAAAAAACCACTTTCACATGCCCTTTTGGTACATTTGCTTATCGTCGTATGCCATTTGGTTTATGTAACGCACCTGCCACATTTCAAAGATGCATGATGAGCATATTTTCAGATTACGTTGAGAAAATTATTGAAGTTTTTATGGATGATTTCAGCGTTTTTGGTGATTCATTTGATGGTTGTTTGAATAATCTTAGTTTGATTTTAAAACGCTGCATTGAAACTAACCTTGTGTTAAATTGGGAGAAATGTCATTTCATGGTTAAACAAGGCATAGTTTTAGGTCATATTATTTCTGAAAAAGGTATTGAGGTAGATAAATCAAAAATAGATCTTGTGCGTCACTTACCCTCTCCTACTTCGGTTAGAGAGGTTCGTTCGTTCCTTGGACATGCAGGTTTTTATAGGAGGTTCATCAAGGATTTCTCGAAGATCTCCCAACCTTTATGCCGCCTCCTACAAAAAGATGCACCTTTCGATTTCACCAAGGAATGCACGGCAGCTTTCCAACTCCTCAAAGACATGCTAACCACGGCACCCATCATTGTGCCACCAGATTGGAGCCTTCCGTTCGAGCTAATGTGTGATGCATCCGATTATGCGTTAGGGGCTGTTTTAGGCCAAAGGAAGGACAAGAAGCCGCATGTCATCTACTACGCATCTCGGACGTTGAATGACGCTCAATTGAACTATTCAACTACTGAAAAAGAACTTCTTGCCATTGTCTTTGCTTTAGATAAATTTCGATCATATTTACTTGGTACTAAGGTTATTATTTTCACTGATCATGCAGCTTTAAAGTACTTGTTCACGAAGAAGGAAGCCAAACCACGGTTAATTCGATGGATGCTACTTCTTCAAGAGTTTGACATCGAAATCAAGGACAAAAAGGGAAGTGAAAATGTGGTGGCTGACCACCTAAGCCGCATGATACATGAGGAGGAGCCGTACCCTATTGTAGAAACATTCCCCGACGAGCAATTGTTATCCATTAAGGTAAGTGAGCCTTGGTATGCGGATTTGGTAAATTATTTGGTGACTAAACAAGTTCCTAACACTTTAAATAGAAACCAACGTGATAAATTGAAAAAAGACGCTAGGTTTTATGTTTGGGATGATCCATACTTGTGGAAATATTGCTCGGATCAGATTATACGTAAGTGTGTGCATGACATGGAATTCACTTCTATTTTAACATTTTGTCACACTTATGCATGTGGGGGACACTTTGGGACACAACGCACAGCCCTTAAGGTTTTAGAATGTGGATTCTATTGGCCAACTTTATTTAAGGATGCTAGAAACTTTTGTATGTCTTGTGATCGTTGCCAAAGAATGGGCAACATTAGTGCAAAGGATCAAATGCCGCAAAATGTTATTCTCCCGGTTGAAATTTTTGATGTTTGGGGTATTGATTTTATGGGTCCTTTTCCTTCTTCACATGGTTTCTTGTATATCTTACTTGCTGTGGATTATGTGTCGAAATGGGTGGAAGCAAAAGCCACCCGAACTAATGATTCTCGAGTGGTTGCAGATTTCATTAGAACTAACCTATTTGCAAGGTTTGGAATGCCACGAGTGATCATAAGTGATGGAGGATCTCACTTTTGCAATCGAACCATTGAGGCTTTGCTCAAGAAGTACAACGTCACGCATAAGGTTTCAACACCTTATCATCCTCAGACCAATGGGCAAGCCGAGGTTTCAAATAGGGAGATTAAGCAGATTCTAGAAAAAACCGTGGGCCCTACAAGGAAGGATTGGAGTGTACGATTGGAGGATGCGTTGTGGGCATATCGCACGGCTTACAAGACCCCCCTGGGCATGTCCCCATTTCGGCTCATTTATGGCAAACCATGCCATCTTCCCGTGGAATTGGAGCACAAGGCGCATTGGGCCATCAAGACATTCAACATGGACATTGATGCGGCTGGACTTCACAGGAAGCTCCAATTGAATGAATTAGAAGAGATTAGGAATGAGGCGTATGACAACGCTCGAATTTACAAGGAAAAGACAAAGGCTTTTCATGATAAGATGATTCGAGGCAAATCATTCTCCATTGGGCAGAAAGTGCTACTCTTTAATTCCCGCCTTCGCTTGTTTCCTGGTAAGTTGCGTTCTAAGTGGGTTGGCCCGTTTGTTATTACTAATGTTTTTCCTTATGGTGCAGTCCAAGTTCAAAGCTTGAAAACAGGACAAGAGTTCACGGTGAATGGCCATCGATTAAAGCCCTACTATGAGAATTTCGAGGAGCATGTGGTGGATGATGTACCCCTCCATGCCGTGGGTACTACTAGTGAAGCTTAGCATGGCATATTCGTCCGGCTGAAAGACGTTAAAGCAAGCGCTTTTTGGGAGGCAACCCATGCATTCAACAAGGAGAAGATGGAACTTCCACTCCAAACCCAGATTTGCGTTTCTAAACCCTTCTCCTTGCTGTTTATTTTATCGTGCTAGTTGTTTATTATTTGTTTGCTTTTATGTGAGTCTTTGCGTGAAACATTGAGGACAATGTTTGATTTAAGTGTGGGGGGTAAACAAGTGTTTTTATGCAAAATTCGTGGGATTCTATCACCTATCACTTCTAATGTTGTTTCTCACTGTTTTTAAGTGTTTTTAATGCATTTTAAGCTGTTTTGGTGTGTGTTGAAGTAAAAATCCGAAAATTTGAAAAAAATCGAGGACAATGTTTTGAAAAAGCCAAAAAGAGTTGTTTTTGTGTGTTTGTTTGTGTCTTAGGGTACCTTCCAACACAATGATGAGGATTTGGTTTTTAATGCATGACTGTTAAAGAGAGTTACAACAATGATGGACATGTGATTTGCTCTTTGGTTTATGCTTGGTTGTAGTTATAGTTTACGAATTCACATGTAATCACAAAGGATAAAATCAGTTTTTGTAACATGCTTGAAGGAAGGAACTGATGCGAGATTTATACGCGCATAAATTAAACCCTCTTTTCGTCAAATTGTAGTATATGTATAAGTAGGGATCGTTCTAGACCGGGGATTAACTAGGGATGCTAATCAATGTGAAATTGACTCAAAAACGTAAGAACACAATATAAAACACTTACTAGACTCAAAGAATGCAAAACTAAACTTTAAAACACTAAAACAAACCAAAAGACTCAAACATCACCCAAAACACTCAAAACTGCCTTAAAAACACTTTCTGGGCAGTTTTGGACACTTTGGTGAATTTGGACGAATTTGTGTAACAAATTGAATCAAAACACTTAAAAACACAAACTAAGACACTTTCTAACTAAGTTGGACACTAAAGTAAAGGGGGATTAAGGTTTTGACGAAATTAAATTAAATAAAACAAGTTAATAAACTAGGCAGATTGTATAAACGGATTTGAGAAACAAGATGATGGATGGATTAGTTAGAGGTCCATTCTCCACACATGACACATTTATATATGAATCGATTCTCCAATTGTTTTTCATTAACTATGATGCTCAACACCCCAAGTTAACCGTGATGCACTAATTAACTCTCAAATTTTCCTTAAGTTATTGAATTGGATGATGCATGCGACAATTCAAATCATTCTCCAATGGTTCTCAACATGAATGCATAGAAGAGATACAATGAGAGATCATTATGCTCTATGAAAATTATAAGTGTTGACGAGGCAATTGTGATGCGAGAATTATACGCACACAAATTAAACCCTCTTTTTGACAATTGTAGTATAAGTATAAGTAGGGATCGTTCTGGACCGGGGATTAGGAGGGATTGTTAATCACTTGGATTTGACTCAAAAACATAAAAACAAAGTTAAAAACGTTCACAAAGACTCAAAGGACTCAAAACAAGTTCAAAAAGACTCAAAACTGCCTAAAAACACTAACTAGGCAGTTTCTGACCTTAAACCCAATGTTGGACGAATTTAAGATTATGGCTTGATTCAAACGTAAAATAACAATATAAAACACTATACTAGACTCAAAGAATGCAAAACTAAACTTTAAAACACTAAAACAAACCAAAAGACTCAAAACAACACAAACACACTCAAATCTGCCTAAAAACCACTTTCTGGGCAGATTTGAGCACAAACACAAATTTGGACGAATTTGTGTAACAAAATGACTCAAAACTCTTATAAACACAAACTAAGACACTTTCTAACTAAATTGGACATTAAAGTAAAGGGGGATTGAGGTTTATACCAAATTAAATTAAAAGAACAGATTGTAAGTAAAAACAGATAGTAAAGATGAATGTGATGAAATGGAATGAATGGATGATAGAATAGCTAAGGGGTTCATCTCCACATATGTTATACTTGCATAATAAAATGATTTCCAATTGCATTTCAATAAATCATTAATTCTCAACACCCCAAGTTAACCGTGATGCACTAATTAACCTTCAAATCTTCCTAACGTTATTGAATTGGATGATTGCATACGACAACCCAAAACATTCCCCACAAGTCCCCTACATGATTGCATAATAGAGATACAAGCAAGAATCATTACGCTCTATGAAAATTATAAGTGTTGACGGGGCATTCGTTACTATGATTGCATGAAACTTATGCCAAGAATTCGTTTAACGCGATTGTTTATAAGCAACCTCCACTACTTGTGAATATAAGTTTGTAACTATTAGGTGAAACTCACTTATATTCTAGCGTCAAATTCATGCATGAAAATTAAGTGTGCACTCTCAATAAACATACATAAATAAGTTATCAATCAAATAGTTAAACAAATTGAATCCACAACTTATGAAACACAATTAGAAGTAATCAAATCAAAATGCAAGCATAAACATTTATTTCGAATCCCCCCCTAGCCAAGGGGGTTTAGTTCCTCATAACTTTGAAATCAAAGAAACACCTAAACATTCCAACAACTCAAACTTAAATTGTATGAACGTTTAGGCACTCTTCTCTTCCATTCCTCATACGTACAAAACAAAGAGAATTGAATTTAAACATTGAAATCAAAGAAACACCTAAACATTCCAACAACTCAAACTTGAATTGTATGAACGTTTAGGCACTCTTCTCTTCCTCGTTGTTGTAGCACAAGGTCTAAGGATAGTTTGATGGTGTGAATGGTTTGGGGAGTGGTGTTTGGATTAATAGGGAAGGCACGGCACAAGGGTGGTTTGATGTCTACATTTCTGCAATGGATGAGTTTATGGAAGAGTGTTTGGAATGGATGAATTTCTGGCACAAAGGCCTTATTTCTGTGGTGAATGGATTGTGTATGAATGAGTGTGAATGAATGAGTATTTATAGGTGAAATGGGGGGAACATGACAGCTAGGTTGCATGTGCACATGTTGGTTGAATGATTATGAGTGCATGTGGCTGAAATAGCATGTGGAATGGCTGGAAATGCAAGGAGAAGGCATGTGCACGGTTTTGGGAGAGAATGGGAGTGCAAGTGGCTGAAATGTTAGAGGAACAAGTGCATGTGGCTGCATTGTGGTGCAATGATGGAGGAACAATCTGAAAATGCAAGGTATGGCTGGAATGATTGTGTTTGTTTGAATGTGCATGTGATTAAATTAAAGGATGCAAAGTAAATAAATAATGAATGCATGTGTTGAATTATGAAGATGCATGTGCAATGAAGTGGAATGACAATCTGAAATGGGATAGGTACCCACGGCAATGATGATTTCTGGTGGTGTTTTGGGTGCATGTGGAATGAATGATTTCTTGGTGAGTGGATGCATGTGTTGATTAAAGGGGGAATGCAAGGGAAAAGCTAGAAATGCATGTGGAGTGGCTGCAAGGTGAATGAATAATGAAATGGGAAAGCATGTGCAAGGTTTTGGTGTGAATGATTGAATGTGCATGTGATTAAATTAAAGGATGCAAAGTAAATAAATAATGAATGCATGTGTTGAATTATGAAGATGCATGTGCAATGAAGTGGAATGACAATCTGAAATGGGATAGGTACCCACGGCAATGATGATTTCTGGTGGTGTTTTGGGTGCATGTGGAATGAATGATTTCTTGGTGAGTGGATGCATGTGTTGATTAAAGGGGGAATGCAAAGGAAAAGCTAGAAATGCATGTGGAGTGGCTGCAAGGTGAATGAATAATGAAATGGGAAAGCATGTGCAAGGTTTTGGTGTGAATGATTGAATGTGCATGTGGCTGCAATGGAGGAGGAATCCTTCAATTTCGTCCATCCTCTTGGCTCCAAGCATATGATATCCATTCCAATCTCTAATTTGCTCCAAAAGGCTCCAAAAGGCATCCTTTTGCATACTTTGCCCTTAGAACCTGAAAACACACAAAAGAAGCATAAAGGACTAAAATAACTAAAGAAACATAACGTAAATGCACGAGAACAAGCCATTTAAGTCGCATGAATATGCTCCTATCAAATTGTAACTATGAATGCATGATACTTTTGCCAAGAATTCAATTAACGCGGTTGTGACTAGCAACCTTCACTACTCATGTTTATAAACTTGTGACGATTAGGTGAAACTCGTTTATAAACTAGCATCGAGTTTATGCATGAAGACTAAGTATGCATCCCTAATCAACATACAAAAACAAGTCTTTAATAAACATGATAATTGAATTGCAATCACAAATTAACAAATCACAATTGGAAGAAATCAATTCATATTTCAAACATATCCATGGCTTCAAACTTTCCCCTAACTAATTAGGGGTTTAGCCACTCATGATTACAACAAACTTAGACAGTAATAACAAAGTAAACATTGAAAACAAGAATCGAAGTACACCTAAAAATTCCAACAACTCAATCTTGAATTGTATGAACGTTTAGGCCTCTTCTCCTCTAGTTGCTGCGGCACAAGGGGTTTTGGTGAGTTTTGGGGGTTATGGATGATGTAGAAGGATGTGTTTAGGGTAGGGATGGATGTAGGGGAAGGTAAGGAGTGTTTTTGGGCAGAAAATATGAAGAATGGTGAAGTATGGTAGTGCTAGAGAGAGGGGAGGAATTTCTGGCGTGAATGAATGTGTATGAGAGATGGTTTTCTGAAATGGAAGAGTGTGTGTTTTGTGGCTGCAATGCATGCTTATTTATAGGTGAAATGGGGGGAACATGATGACTAGGAATTAGGTGGAAAGCTGAAATGGTGATGGGAGATGCATGTGGCAGAAATGCATGTGATTAAAGGGTGGGAATGCATGTGTTTTGACAGAAAATAAAAGGGAATGTTGGAAATCTGGAATGGGAACCCACGGCATGGTTGTTTTCTGGTGGTGAATGGGTTTATGTTTGAATGGTGCATGTGGGTTGATTATTTAAAGGGAGTGCATGTGTTGAATGATTATGGGTGTATGTGGGTGGAAATGCATGTGGGAATGCATGTGATTTGGCTGAAATGAAAGGTAGTGGGAAGTGCATGTAAGCCACGGCAAGGAATGCATTTTCTGAATGAATGAAGGCAGGTTATGTGGAAGGGCTTGAACAAAGGTAGAAGCATGGCACAAAGGTGAATGGGTGATGTGTGAATGTGGTTGAATGATTAAAGTGTAAATGATTAATGAATGGTTCTTTGTTGATGGTGGAAATCTGAAATGATTAAGTGGAATGTGCATGTGGCTGCAATGATGGTGTTTTGCACGGCAATGATGGAGAAAGAATGTGTGGATGTATGGTTGTGTTGGTGATGAATGTGAACTCTTTGTTCTTCATTTTCATTCCTTTGGTCTTCAATTTCGTCCATCTACTTGGCTTTAAGCATATGCAATCCATTCCAATCTCTAATTTGCTCCAAAAGGCTCCGAAAGGCATCCTTTTGCATCCTTAGCCATATGAACCTATAAACACACGAAAATGACTTTAAACACTAAATTAAGTAAGAAAACACAACATAAATGCATAAGAACTAGCTAACAAAGGCGCATAAATATGCTTCTATCAAATTCCCCCACACTTAGCTTTTGCTAGTCCTCGAGCAAAACAAAGAAACAAAACATAACCTAAACCTTCCAACGTTCACCTCAGGGATTTCCAATGGTACATGACAAGTTAAAAATTATCATCCCCACAGATTTGAGTCATCTTTACAATTGAAAACATACTTAATCATAGTCACCACTTACTAGTTCACAATTAATCGATTAAAAGAATGTTTTGAATGTAGTAACATGCCTTAGAGAATTTGCTCAATCCTTACAAGATATGCACTGATAGGAGCATATTTAGGCGACTTACTTAGCTTGTTTTCGTGCATTTATATTGTTAATTCATAGTTGTTTTAGTAGTTTAAGCCATTTTCGTGTGTTTTTAGGTTCATATGGCTAAGGAAGCAAAAAGATGCATTTTGGAGCATTTTGGAGCAAAATTGGACTTGGAATGGATAGCTTATGTTTGGAGCAAAAGGAATGGACGAAATTGAAGGATTCCTAATCCATATCAGCCACATGCACATTCAATCATTCACACCAAAACCTTGCACATGCTTTCCCATTTCATTATTCATTCTCTTTGCACCACCAATTCAGCCACATGCACCCTTTAATCATTCAACCATGCAGCCACACATTCACCCACATGCATTCCCCTTACAATTTCAGCCATCCCACTTCATCATTGCACATGCATTCACCCTTTAATCCATTGCAGCCACATGCACTCCCATTTTCTCCCAAAACATTGCACATGCATTTTCAGCTTTCCACCAAGTTCCTAGCTGTCATATTCCCTCTTTTTCACCTATAAATAAGCACCCATTGCAGCCACAAATCACTCACTCTTCCATATTCAGAAAACCATCTCATATTCACATTCATTCACGCCAGAAATTCATTCCCTCTCTCTAACACAGCCATACTCCACCATTCTTCATATTTTCTGCCCAAAAACACTCCTTGCCTTCCCCTACATCCATCCCTACCCTAAACACATCATTCTACATCATCCATAACCCCCAAAACTCACCAAAACCCCTTGTGCCGCAGCAACTAGAGGAGAAGAGGCCTAAACGTTCATACAATTCAAGATTGAGTTGTTGGAATTTTTAGGTGTACTTCGATTCTTGTTTTCAATGTTTACTTTGTTATTACTCTCTAAGTTTGTTGTACTCATGAGTGGCTAAACCCCTAATTAGTTAGGGGAAAGTTTGAAGCCATGAACATGTTTGAAATATGAATTGATTTCTTCCAATTGTGATTTGTTAAGTTGTGATTGTAATTCAATTATCATGTTTATTAAAAACTTGTTTTTGTATGTTGATTAGGGATGCATACTTAGTCTTCATGCATAAACTCGATGCTAGTTTATAAACGAGTTTCACCTAATCGTCACAAGTTTATAAACATGAGTAGTGAAGGTTGCTAGTCACAACCGCGTTAATTGAATTCTCGGCAAAAGTATCATGCATTCATAGTTACAATTGCCTCGTCAACACTTATATTTCTCATAGAGCATAATGATCTCTCATTGTATCTCTTCTATGCATTCATGTTGAGAACCATTGGAGAATGATTTGAATTGTCGCATGCATCATCCAATTCAATAACATAAGGAAAATTTGAGAGTTAATTAGTGCATCACGGTTAACTTGGGGTGTTGAGCATCATAGATAATGAAAAGCAATTGGAGAATCGATTCATATATAAATGTGTCATGTGTGGAGAATGGACCTCTAACTAATCCATCCATCATCTTGTTTCTCAAATCCGTTTATACAATCTGCCTAGTTTATTAACTTGTTTTATTTAATTTAATTTCGTCAAAACCTTAATCCCCCTTTACTTTAGTGTCCAACTTAGTTAGAAAGTGTCTTAGTTTGTGTTTTTAAGTGTTTTGATTCAATTTGTTACACAAATTCGTCCAAATTCACCAAAGTGTCCAAAACTGCCCAGAAAGTGTTTTTAAGGCAGTTTTGAGTGTTTTGGGTGATGTTTGAGTCTTTTGGTTTGTTTTAGTGTTTTAAAGTTTAGTTTTGCATTCTTTGAGTCTAGTAAGTGTTTTATATTGTGTTCTTACGTTTTTGAGTCAATTTCACATTGATTAGCATCCCTAGTTAATCCCCGGTCTAGAACGATCCCTATTTGCTCATTTACTACAATTGTCATCCATAGGGTTTAATTTGTGTGTTTAACTATTTTCGCATCAAATTTTGGCGCCGTTGCCGGGGATTAGCAAAATTGCTAATCCCTTGTGTTTTTGCCGTATGTTTTTAGTGTAATTTACCTAGTTTTCTTATTTTGTTTTGTTTTCTTGGTTTAGGTACTAGTGCATGACGCGGAGTTCTCAAATTGTGCATGCACATATCTTGGACTTTAACGACGATTTTGAACGTGATTTGAGAAGAAAGAGGAGGCATCCCGAACCTAGTGAACCTAGTGAACCTAGTTCAAGTTCAGAGGCCGAATCTGAGTTTGAAAGTGTGGAAGAAGAAGTTATGGCAGCGGACAATCGGACCATTAAAGAGCTTTCGGCCTCGGGGTTGGCCAATGCCGCACCATTATGCATTCAATACCCCGCGGCTGCCCAAGGCAAGACCGATGAATTCGAGTTGAAGTCAAGCTTGTTGCACCACATTCCGAAATACCATGGGCTTTCCATGGAAGATCCCAACAAGCATCTCAAGGAGTTCGAGGTTGTTTGTTCGAGCATGACACCCATAAATGTCGATGGGAACATTCTAATGATGAAAGCTTTTCCATTCTCTCTTGTGGAAAAAGCTAAGGATTGGCTTTATGAATTGGCACCCGGGACCGTTACTTCTTGGGAGAGCATGAAGAGAGCGTTCTTGGAGAAGTTCTTCCCTACTTCAAGAGTCATCCTCTTGAGGAAGAAAATTAGCGGAATCCAACAAAGTCAAGGAGAATCTTTTCCGGCATACTACGAGCGTTTTAAAGCCCTTGTTGCATCATGTCCTCAACATCAAATGAAGGAGGAGCTTCTCCTTCAATATTTCTATGAGGGCCTTCTTCCCATTGAAAGGCAAATGCTCGATGCTTGATGCGAGATTTATACGCACACAAATTAAACCCTCTTTTTGTCAAATTGTAGTATATGTATAAGTAGGGATCGTTCTAGACCGGGGATTAGGAGGGATTGTTAACCACTTGGATTTGACTCAAAAACGTAAAAACAAAGTTAAAAATGTTCACAAAGACTCAAAGGACTCAAAACAAGTTCAAAAGGCTCAAAACAACACAAAACACTCAAATCTGCCTAAAAACCACTTTCTGGGCAGATTTGAGCACAAACACAAATTTGGACGAATTTATGTAATAACTTGACTCAAGAACGTAAAAACACAATATAAAACACTAAACTAACTCAAAGAATGTAAAACTAAACACTTAAAACATTAAAACAAACCAAAAGACTCAAACATCACCCAAAACACTCAAAACTGCCTTAAAATCACTTTCTGGGCAGTTTTGAGCACTTTGGTGAATTTGGACGAAAATGGGAAATAAAATGAATCAAAAACGTAAAAACACAATATAAAACACTTTCTAACTAAATTGGACATTAAAGTAAAGGGGGATTGGTTTTGGATGAAATTAAACTAAAATGTACAGATTCGAATTAAAGGCATAATGTAAATATGAATGCGATGAAAATGAATGGATGAATGCTAGCTAGAAGGGTTCATCTCCACACATGTTACACTTGCATAATAAAATGATTTCCAATTGCATTTCAATAAACCATGAATTCTCAACACCCCAAGTTAACCGTGATGCACTAATTAACCTTCAAATCTTCCTAACGTTATTGAATTGGATGATGCATGCGACAATTCAAAACATTCCCCACAAGTCCTCAACATGAATGCATAGAAGAGGTACAAGCAAGAATCATTACGCTCTATGAAAATTATAAGTGTTGACGAGGCATTCGTTACTATGATTGCATGAAACTTATGCCAAGAATTCGTTTAACGCGATTGTTTATAAGCAACCTCCACTACTTGTGAATATAAGTTCGTAACTATTAGGTGAAACTCACTTATATTCTAGCGTCATATTCATGCATGAAAATTAAGCGTGCACTCTCAATAAACATACATAAATAAGTTATCAATCAAACGGTTAAACAAATTGAATCACAACTTATGAAACGCAATTAGAAGTAATGAAATCAAAATGTAAGCATAAACATATATTTCGAATTTCCTCATAACTTTGAAATCAAAGAAACACCTAAACATTCCAACAACTCAAACTTGAATTGTATGAACGTTTAGGCACTCTTCTCTTCCATTCCTCATACGTACAAAACAAAGAGAATTGAATTTAAACATTGAAATCAAAGAAACACCTAAACATTCCAACAACTCAAACTTGAATTGTATGAACGTTTAGGCACTCTTCTCTTCCTCGTTGTTGTAGCACAAGGTCTAAGGATAGTTTGATGGTGTGAATGGTTTGGGGAGTGGTGTTTGGATTAATAGGGAAGGCACGGCACAAGGGTGGTTTGATGTCTACATTTCTGCAATGGATGAGTTTATGGAAGAGTGTTTGGAATGGATGAATTTCTGGCACAAAGGCCTTATTTCTGTGGTGAATGGATTGTGTATGAATGAGTGTGAATGAATGAGTATTTATAGGTGAAATGGGGGGGAACATGACAGCTAGGTTGCATGTGCACATGTTGGTTGAATGATTATGAGTGCATGTGGCTGAAATAGCATGTGGAATGGCTGGAAATGCAAGGAGAAGGCATGTGCACGGTTTTGGGAGAGAATGGGAGTGCAAGTGGCTGAAATGTTAGAGGAACAAGTGCATGTGGCTGCATTGTGGTGCAATGATGGAGGAACAATCTGAAAATGCAAGGTATGGCTGGAATGATTGTGTTTGTTTGAATGTGCATGTGATTAAATTAAAGGATGCAAAGTAAATAAATAATGAATGCATGTGTTGAATTATGAAGATGCATGTGCAATGAAGTTGAATGACAATCTGAAATGGGATAGGTACCCACGGCAATGATGATTTCTGGTGGTGTTTTGGGTGCATGTGGAATGAATGATTTCTTGGTGAGTGGATGCATGTGTTGATTAAAGGGGGAATGCAAAGGAAAAGCTAGAAATGCATGTGGAGTGGCTGCAAGGGAGGAGGAATCCTTCAATTTCGTCCATCCTCTTGGCTCCAAGCATATGATATCCATTCCAATCTCTAATTTGCTCCAAAAGGCTCCAAAAGGCATCCTTTTGCATACTTTGCCCTTAGAACCTGAAAACACACAAAAGAAGCATAAAGGACTAAAATAACTAAAGAAACATAACGTAAATGCACGAGAACAAGCCATTTAAGTCGCATGAATATGCTCCTATCAAATACCCCCACACTTATCTTTTGCTAGTCCTCGAGCAAAACAAAACAACAAAAGAACACGAAACTAGACAAAACGAACAAAACACAACCTACACCTTCCAACAATCGTCTCACGGATTTCCAATGCACATGACAAGTTAAAAATCATTAGTCCCATAGATTTTTGTCATCTTCACACTTAAGTACATTCTTACTCAAAGTCACCACATATTATTTCACAATTAAGCATTTAAAACCATGTTTTGAATGTAGTAACATGCCTTAGAGAATTTGCTCAAATCCTTACAAGATATGCACTCGTTTTTCACACAGTTTTTCTGACTACACACCCTACACTAGTTATATGTGAGAAGATTGATGTAAATATGAATTCTAACACTCACATATGTTATATCAAAGAAAGCATTTTCTGGATTTACGACAATGACATGAATATGATCTCATGAATGGAATGCTACTACTTAGAACGAGAACCAGTGATTCCATAAGCTCATATCAATTCCAAACTCCACATTATTGAACACACAACGATCAAGATGGAAGTCAAAGGTTGTAACGGGGCTTGGGGAGTTGGCTAACAATGAAAGGATAGGGAAAACAAACGTTCTTTAAGCAATAGTGAGCAAAGTATTGAATTAGGCACTTAGAATTCCCTTTAGAACACAGAAGTCAACTTTGAACACCCAAGGGGAAGTCACACAAAACTTAGGGCCATATTCAAACTTTTTGGGCCCTTTCTTCAACAATCACACTTGTGAGTCCATTCTCACTTATTTTCACTCTTTTTCTTTCTTTTCTTCTTCTTTTTCTCACATTTTTTTTTCTTTTTCCCGTGCCTCCTTTAAGACTTAGGCACATACATCCACACAAAATCCCTTCCCCCACACTTATTTTCTGCAACATATTAATCAAAAGGAATTCATTTAAGTCATGCTCACTATACTTCAAGAACAAGGGTATAGGAAAGTCCTACTCTAGGTTAGGTAAGGGGTGATGTGGTTAGCAAAAAAAAATAGGCTAAACGAGGCTCAACGGGGTTAAAACTAATATATACGAAATATGGGAAGTAAGGCTATTTGGCTATGGTGGCAACAACTTCATCTTGATATATATTATGCAATTCAATGTCATGCTTTGAATGAAACGGATATAAGTTCTAGCATTTAGTTCTATCATGATATAATTGCATTCTAAGTAGCAACCAAGCAAGGAATAATGAGATCATGCAACAACTTTAGAAAACAAGGAATCACAGAAAATAACTCTCCAAAGAAAGTAATGGCTCGAGTCTCACAGGGATGTAGCGTTTGTTTGAGTTCCTTCCTTCAAGCATGTTACAAAAACGAATCTTTCTTTTATGATTGCATGTGAAGTCATATATTATAACCATAACCAAGCATATACCAAGAGTAAATCAAACTTTTCTCCATGTTAATAACTCTTTTTAACAGTCATGCAATTACAAACCAAATCCTTATCATTGTGTTGGAAGGTATCCTAAGACACAAACACACAAAAACGACTCAAAACACTCTTTTTAGGCTTTTCAAAACAATTTTTTCAAATTTTTATGGTATTTTCGGAGTTATAAAAACAAAACATACTAAAACACTCTAAAACAACTTAAAAACACCTTAAAACAGTAAGGAACAACATTTGAAGTTATGGGTGATAAAATCCCACGAATTTGCATTAACAACATTAGTTACCCCCCCACACTTAAATCAAACATTGTCCTCAATGTTTTAATCATAGATTCATACAAAGCATAAGTAAACACACAAAAAGCATTTAAACATACTAAACATGGCAGAATGTAATTAACAAAGAGAAGAGTTTAGAGACGCAAATCTGGTTATGGAGTGTAAATTCCCTCTTCTCCTTGGTGATTGCATTGAGGCTTGATGTTGTTGATTCCACAGGGGTTCCTCCCATCGTTGATTTTCCTTTGTGCTACTATTGAAATGGGCAGCAGGATTCTTTTGGTCTCCCCCGAAGGTCTGAGCTTACTCCTTTGGTCTGTTTCTTTGTTCAATCTTTCCAATTCGTATTGAAAAGGGTTGGAGGATAACTCAGCCTATGTTTGTCTCCACATGCTTCAATGTATCATTTTCCTTTGCCTTGCTTGCTCCCCTTGCAGAAGTGGTCCCTTCTCTGGAAGTGTGTCAACCGTTGAAGATGACTACTCGAGAGCAACGCTAGGTAAGCAATCAGGAATCGATTCCAGGCAGTCGGTTCCAGAACAGAAGAATGACTCCAAGTGCCTCTGATTGCTTTCGTTTTACTTAGCCATGCGAGTAATAACAAGGACAAAGGAAAGGACAGGGAAAGAGCATGATATGAGATACTTTTGCTTTAGACCTTGATGATATGAGATACCTTTGCTTTTGAAGAAACGGCGAATGAATCAGCACATGTATTTGTTGTGGCTGTCTCCACATGCTTCGATCGACCGTTTCCTTCTGCCTTATTTGTACTCCAGGTTTCTGGTATCTTCTTTGGGGGAGAAAAAATTGAGTATTTCAAAAGGCGTTGCTGGGAGAGCGCCCTCAGAGGTGCGGAAGAGTCGGACATTTTCTTCAGGTTTGCCTTGGCATAAAAGACGAAGGTCGACATATATAGAGATAATATCAAGTGGTGGTACTGTTCTTTTACCCTTGTCGACAAACGTCTCTTCAATTTCTGAGCAAACGGCTCTTCGATTTCTGAACGGACGCCCCTTCGCTTTCTGAACGACACGTGGTAGTGCGGATGCGGCTCTGTCAGAGCTCTTTTGACAAAGTCGCACGCGTTTTCTGAAAAGCAGAGAAAGCGTCGCCGAAATTTACGCTTGTCGGCAAAAGTGTAGCTGCGATGATGACCTCCACGTGAACTTTTGACAAAGTTGAACGCGTCTTCTGAAAAGCCGAGAAAGCGTCGCCTAAATTACGCCGGAAATTCCGGCCTTTTGAATCGGTGGACGCGTCGCCTTGGCTTCTTATAGAGCTATCGATCAAAACAAACAAACACACTCTGAAGATTTCCCATTCTTGAAAATCGACTCCGGCCCTTTGAAATTTAACTCCATCTCTTCTCTTTGAACACTTTTGAAAAATGGCAAACTCATCGAACCTTAGCTTGGAATTGAGCCTTAGCAGTGATACGGGCGCGCCGCGTCAAGGTAACGTATGGCGCCCTTCTTTCTTATCTTCTAACGGTCCTCTTTCAGGTGAAGACTCCGTGATGCAGGACGCCACAACAGCTACAATAGTAGCTAGGAACCTCCTCACTCCAAAAGATAGTAGGCTGCTGTCAGGACGGTCCGATGAGTTGGCCGTTCAAGAGTCCCTCGCTCTCAGCGTTCAGTGTGCAGGCTCTGTGTCCAACATGGGCCAACGCCTTCTTGCTCGCTCCCGTCAGGTTGAATCGTTGATGGCAGAGGTAGAAAGTCTTAAGCAAGAGATCCAGCAGCTTAAGTATGAGAATAGAAGTTTGCACGTGCTTGCAAACAACTATTCGACGGGCATGAAGAGGAAGCTTGATGAACTGCAAGAGTCTGAAGGTCGGATTCACAGTGACCGTCAAAGGTTTTCGTCTTTCCTCCAGAGGCACCTTTTTCCTGGCTCATCCAGCGCTTGGCCAAGTATTGAGGCCTGGAATGCTCTATCTTCGATGCCTCCCGCTCCGATGCCTCCTGCTCCGATGCTTTCCGCTCCGATGCCTTCCGCTTCGATGCCTTCCGCTCCGATGCCTTCCGCTCCGACGCCTCGTAGTGGGGCTTCACGTAAACAACCTTTGTGAAGCACCATCTTTCTCCATGTTTAGTATTTTATTTAATATATGAAACTTTTTTTTTTTTTTTTTTTTTTTTTTTTTTCAGTGCATTGGGTTGCCTCCCAAGTAGCGCTTTCTTTTACGTCTTGCAGCCGGACGAAGAACCCAATCACTCTAGGATACGTTCACGAATCGGATGAGAACTCCGAGTCATAAACTAGTACCTAAAACAAGAAACAAAATAAGAGTAAGAATCTGGAATAAAAATAAAAACAAATGAAAATAAAACAATCCAAGGGATTAGCAAATTTTCTAATCCCCGGCAACGGCGCCAAAATTTGATGCGAGATTTATACGCACACAAATTAAACCCTCTTTTTGTCAAATTGTAGTATATGTATAAGTAGGGATCGTTCTAGACCGGGGATTAGGAGGGATTGTTAACCACTTGGATTTGACTCAAAAACGTAAAAACAAAGTTAAAAATGTTCACAAAGACTCAAAGGACTCAAAACAAGTTCAAAAGGCTCAAAACAACACAAAACACTCAAATCTGCCTAAAAACCACTTTCTGGGCAGATTTGAGCACAAACACAAATTTGGACGAATTTATGTAATAACTTGACTCAAGAACGTAAAAACACAATATAAAACACTAAACTAACTCAAAGAATGTAAAACTAAACACTTAAAACATTAAAACAAACCAAAAGACTCAAACATCACCCAAAACACTCAAAACTGCCTTAAAATCACTTTCTGGGCAGTTTTGAGCACTTTGGTGAATTTGGACGAAAATGGGAAATAAAATGAATCAAAAACGTAAAAACACAATATAAAACACTTTCTAACTAAATTGGACATTAAAGTAAAGGGGGATTGGTTTTGGATGAAATTAAACTAAAATGTACAGATTCGAATTAAAGGCATAATGTAAATATGAATGCGATGAAAATGAATGGATGAATGCTAGCTAGAAGGGTTCATCTCCACACATGTTACACTTGCATAATAAAATGATTTCCAATTGCATTTCAATAAACCATGAATTCTCAACACCCCAAGTTAACCGTGATGCACTAATTAACCTTCAAATCTTCCTAACGTTATTGAATTGGATGATGCATGCGACAATTCAAAACATTCCCCACAAGTCCTCAACATGAATGCATAGAAGAGGTACAAGCAAGAATCATTACGCTCTATGAAAATTATAAGTGTTGACGAGGCATTCGTTACTATGATTGCATGAAACTTATGCCAAGAATTCGTTTAACGCGATTGTTTATAAGCAACCTCCACTACTTGTGAATATAAGTTCGTAACTATTAGGTGAAACTCACTTATATTCTAGCGTCATATTCATGCATGAAAATTAAGCGTGCACTCTCAATAAACATACATAAATAAGTTATCAATCAAACGGTTAAACAAATTGAATCACAACTTATGAAACGCAATTAGAAGTAATGAAATCAAAATGTAAGCATAAACATATATTTCGAATTTCCTCATAACTTTGAAATCAAAGAAACACCTAAACATTCCAACAACTCAAACTTGAATTGTATGAACGTTTAGGCACTCTTCTCTTCCATTCCTCATACGTACAAAACAAAGAGAATTGAATTTAAACATTGAAATCAAAGAAACACCTAAACATTCCAACAACTCAAACTTGAATTGTATGAACGTTTAGGCACTCTTCTCTTCCTCGTTGTTGTAGCACAAGGTCTAAGGATAGTTTGATGGTGTGAATGGTTTGGGGAGTGGTGTTTGGATTAATAGGGAAGGCACGGCACAAGGGTGGTTTGATGTCTACATTTCTGCAATGGATGAGTTTATGGAAGAGTGTTTGGAATGGATGAATTTCTGGCACAAAGGCCTTATTTCTGTGGTGAATGGATTGTGTATGAATGAGTGTGAATGAATGAGTATTTATAGGTGAAATGGGGGGGAACATGACAGCTAGGTTGCATGTGCACATGTTGGTTGAATGATTATGAGTGCATGTGGCTGAAATAGCATGTGGAATGGCTGGAAATGCAAGGAGAAGGCATGTGCACGGTTTTGGGAGAGAATGGGAGTGCAAGTGGCTGAAATGTTAGAGGAACAAGTGCATGTGGCTGCATTGTGGTGCAATGATGGAGGAACAATCTGAAAATGCAAGGTATGGCTGGAATGATTGTGTTTGTTTGAATGTGCATGTGATTAAATTAAAGGATGCAAAGTAAATAAATAATGAATGCATGTGTTGAATTATGAAGATGCATGTGCAATGAAGTTGAATGACAATCTGAAATGGGATAGGTACCCACGGCAATGATGATTTCTGGTGGTGTTTTGGGTGCATGTGGAATGAATGATTTCTTGGTGAGTGGATGCATGTGTTGATTAAAGGGGGAATGCAAAGGAAAAGCTAGAAATGCATGTGGAGTGGCTGCAAGGGAGGAGGAATCCTTCAATTTCGTCCATCCTCTTGGCTCCAAGCATATGATATCCATTCCAATCTCTAATTTGCTCCAAAAGGCTCCAAAAGGCATCCTTTTGCATACTTTGCCCTTAGAACCTGAAAACACACAAAAGAAGCATAAAGGACTAAAATAACTAAAGAAACATAACGTAAATGCACGAGAACAAGCCATTTAAGTCGCATGAATATGCTCCTATCAATGCTTCGGCGGGAGGTGCATTGGTGGACAAAACTCCTATGTCGGCCAAGACCCTAATTGCAAACCGTGCTCTAAATGCACAACAATATGAAGGACTTGGGCAAAGGGACCCCCCACGGCAACACTTGAATGAGGTAAGTTCTCAATCCGATATTCAATCTCAGATAGCTAATCTTACTTCTATTGTGTCTCAGATGGCCGAAGGAATGAAGATACAAGGACCGATTGTATGTGGTGTATGTTCTATCCAAGGACACCCTTCGGAAAAATGCCCTCAATTGATTGAGAATGGGGGATGGGAGAGTGCAAATGCCATTGGATTTCCGAGCCACAATCAACCAAGGAATGATCCATATTCCAACACATACAATCCGGGTTGGAGAGACCATCCAAACTTCAAGTGGAGGGAACCTCAACAACCTCAACAACAAGGAGGCTTTAGACAACAACCCCCGGGGTTCTACACCAAGCCATTCGGCCCCAATCCAAACCAAGCACAACCTGCCCAAAACAATCAAGGTACGTCGTTGGGAAATGAAACACTTCTTAAATTACTTACCAATTTGTCTCAGGGGCAAGAGGATCAAACCAAAGCCATGCAAAACCAAGACAAAAGGGTGGATCACTTGGAGAAACAAATTGGGCAGATTGCGGAATTTGTAGGACAATTCCGAGACAAAGGCAAGCTCCCTAGCTCAACCATTGTCAATCCAAGGGGAGGATTCGAATCTGCCAAGGCAATCATGTTGAGAAGTGGTAAGGAGGTCGAAACCACCCCAAGCACGTCCAAAACAAGCCAAGAAGAGGACGTGTTGCTGCAAGAAGAGGAGGAACAAGGAATAAAGGCCACGGCAAGGGTGAAAGAATCTTTGCCGCAGCCCCCTATTGTGCCAAAACCGTCCAATATGCCTAAGGTAAGTCCAAATTCGACTTTGTCAAGTTCTATTCCACTAAACGTGCCCTTTCCTAGCAGGTTTAGGCAATCAAAGAAGGAGGAGAGTGAAAAGGACATTTTGGAAACCTTTAGGAAAGTTCAAGTTAACATTCCGCTCCTTGATGCAATCAAGCAAGTCCCTAAGTATGCCAAGTTCTTAAAAGAGCTTTGCACAACGAGGAAGAGGATTTCAAACAAGGAGGTGGTCCAGGTAAGTGAAAATGTCTCTGCTGTGTTGCAAAGGAAATTACCCCCTAAATGCAAAGATCCGGGTAGTTTTACAATTCCGTGCGTTATTGGTAATACTAAGTTTGAACAATGCATGTTAGACTTAGGGGCTTCGATTAATGTTATGCCATACTCTATTTATGCATCTATGAACTTAGGTGAGCTTAAAAATGATGGTGTGATAATTCAATTAGCCGATCGTTCTAATGCATATCCAAAGGGTGTTTTGGAAGATGTTTTGGTACAGGTTGATAACTTGATTTTTCCAGCGGATTTCTACGTGCTTGACATGGAGGATTCACCCCATTCCACCCCATTACCGATTCTATTAGGGAGGCCCTTCATGAAAACAGCCCGCACCAAGATAGATGTGTTTAAAGGAACTTTAACGATGGAATTTGATGGGGAAGTCATTGATTTCAATCTTTCTGAAAGTATTAAATTTCCTAAGGACGATCATTCTTGCTTTTCTATTGATATAATTGATGATTTGGCGCAGGAATTTCTCGATTCTTTGGAGAGGGATACACTTGAAACAACAATTGCACAAGGAATTAGGCAAAAATTTGGTTTTGCCGTGCCTAGAAGTGAAGATGAGGCCGAGATGGTTGCTGCACTTGAGTCATTGCCACAACACTTTGGTAAGCCTCCAAAACCGAGTCCAATTCCTGTTTCGACTAACAAGTTGTTACCTTCAGTGATTCAGGCACCCATTCTTGAGCTTAAACCATTGCCGGATCATTTGAAGTATGTCTATTTGGGAGACAATGAGACGTTGCCTGTCATAGTTTCCTTATCCCTCACAGCAATGGAGGAGGAGAAATTGATTCGGGTGTTGAAAGAACACAAGACGGCCATAGGATGGACCTTGGCCGACATAAAGGGTATTAGTCCTACAACTTGCATGCATCGCATACTTTTAGAGGAGGGGGCTAAACCAACCAGAGAGGCTCAACGCCGGCTCAACCCTCCAATGATGGAAGTTGTGAAAAAGGAGATTATCAAGCTTCTAGATTGTGGGGTGATCTATCCTATCTCGGATAGCCGTTGGGTTTCACCGGTTCAAGTTGTGCCAAAGAAATCCGGAGTGACTGTGGTGAAGAATGAAGAAGATGAACTTGTGCCTACACGCATTCAAACCGGTTGAAGGGTGTGCATTGACTATAGAAAGCTAAATGCCGCAACAAGGAAAGATCACTTCCCTTTGCCATTCATTGATCAAATGCTTGAAAGGTTAGCCGGTCATTCTTTTTATTGCTTTCTTGATGGTTATTCGGGTTATAATCAAATTGTCATAACGCCGGATGATCAAGAAAAGACCACCTTTACTTGTCCATTTGGTACTTTTGCATATCGTCGTATGCCATTTGGTTTATGCAATGCACCGGCCACTTTCCAACGATGCATGGTAAGTATCTTCTCTGATTATGTTGAAAAGATAATTGAAGTATTTATGGACGATTTTAGTGTGTTTGGAGACTCATTTGATGCTTGTTTGCATAATCTCACTTTAATCTTGAAAAGATGCATGGAAACTAACCTTGTTTTGAATTGGGAAAAATGTCATTTTATGGTTAAACAAGGTATAGTTTTGGGTCATATCATCTCTGAAAAAGGAATTGAAGTTGATAAGTCTAAAATAGATCTTGTACGTCACTTACCCTCTCCGGCGTCGGTTAGAGGGGTCCGTTCTTTTCTTGGCCATGCAGGATTCTATCGACGATTTATCAAGGACTTTTCCAAGATTGCACAACCCCTATGCCGCCTACTCCAAAAGGATGTGTCTTTTGAGTTCAACGAGGCGTGTGAGAAGGCATTCAAGCATCTAAAAGACTTACTCACCACGGCACCCATCATAACTCCCCCGGATTGGTCCATTCCCTTTGAATTGATGTGTGATGCATCGGATTATGCACTTGGGGCTGTTTTGGGTCAAAGGAAAAATAAACAGCCACATGTTATTTATTATGCTTCACGCACTTTAAATGATGCTCAATTGAATTATTCTACAACCGAAAAAGAACTTTTGGCGGTTGTATTTGCTTTAGATAAGTTTAGATCATATCTTCTTGGTACTAAAGTAATTGTTTTCACTGACCATGCAGCCTTGAAGTATCTTCTCACCAAAAAGGAGGCTAAGCCAAGACTCATTCGTTGGATGCTCCTACTTCAAGAGTTCGATCTTGAAATCCGAGACAAGAAAGGGTGTGAAAACGTGGTGGCTGACCACCTAAGTAGAATGGTGCGTGAGGAAGAGTCCACCCCCATTTTAGAAACGTTTCCGGATGAGCAACTTCTGTCCATTGAGGTAAGAACCCCTTGGTATGCCGATTTGGTCAATTTCTTGGTGTCTAAGCAAGTTCCTAGTACCCTAAACAAGTTCCAACGTGATAAACTTGTTCATGATGCACGTTTTTATGTTTGGGATGATCCATATTTATGGAAATTCTGCCCAGATCAGATTGTTCGTAGATGTGTGCCCGAATCTGAATTTAATTCCATTCTTACATTCTGCCATACTTATGCATGTGGGGGACATTTTGGCACCCAAAGGACAGCCCTAAAGGTGTTACAATCTGGATTTTATTGGCCTAATCTCTTTAAAGATGCTAAAATGTTTTGTGTAACATGCGATAAGTGTCAAAGAACAGGTAACATAGGGCCTAAGGACCAAATGCCGCAACAATCTCTCTCCTTTGTGGAAATTTTTGATGTTTGGGGTATTGATTTCATGGGCCCCTTCCCTCCATCTTTTGGTTTCACTTATATCTTGCTAGCTGTCGATTATGTTTCCAAATGGGTGGAAGCCAAAGCCACCCGTACTAACGATTCTAAGGTTGTTGCAGATTTTGTGAAATCTAATATTTTTGCTAGGTTTGGGATGCCACGAGTTTTAATTAGTGATGGGGGTTCTCACTTTCGTAACCGCACCATTGAAGCTTTGCTCAAGAAGTACAACGTTACTCATAAGGTTTCCACACCTTATCACCCTCAAACCAATGGGCAAGCGGAGGTTTCAAATAGGGAGATCAAACAAGTCCTAGAGAAAACCGTGGGACCCTCAAGAAGAGATTGGAGTTTGCGCTTGGACGATGCATTGTGGGCCTATCGTACGGCTTACAAAACTCCCCTTGGCATGTCACCTTTTCGGCTTATATATGGTAAGCCATGTCATTTGCCCGTTGAGTTAGAGCACAAGGCACATTGGGCTGTGAAAACCTTCAATTTGGACATAGACGCTGCCGGAGTTCATAGGAAGCTCCAATTAGATGAACTTGAGGAGATTAGGAACGAGGCTTACGAGAATGCTCGCATCTACAAGGACAAGACGAAGGCTTATCATGATAAGATGCTTCGTACCAAAACGTTCTCCAAGGGGCAGAAAGTGTTGCTTTTTGATTCAAGACTTCGGTTATTCCCTGGTAAGTTACGTTCTAAATGGATTGGACCTCTTGTTGTTACTAATGTTTTTCCTCATGGTGCAGTCCAAGTCCAAAGCTTAAAAAGTGGCCACGAGTTCAAGGTGAACGGACATAGATTGAAGCCATACTATGAGAACTTTGTGGAGCATGTCGTGGAGGAGATCCCACTCCATGCCGTGGGCTCCAATGGAGCATGAACGTGTCTTCGTCCGGCTGCAAGACGTTAAAGAAAGCGCTACTTGGGAGGCAACCCATGCAATTCAACAAAGGAAGCTCAAGGAATCACTCCAATTCCAGATTTGCGTTCCTAAACCCTTCACTTTGTTGTTTATTTCGAATCTGCCTATTTAGTTGTTTTACTTGCTGTTTGTGTGTTTCTTTGTGTTTTGTGTGATTTTATGCTTGAAACATTGAGGACAATGTTTGATTTAAGTGTGGGGGGGGGTAACTAAGTGTTTTTGATGCAAAATCATGGGATTTTATCACCCCTTTACTTATAGACTTGTTCCTTGCTGTTTTTAAGTGTTTTTAAGCAGTTTTGGTCTGTTTTAGTGTGTTTTGACTTAAAAATTCGAAAATCCCATAAAAATTTGAAAAATTGTTTCAAAAAACCCAAAAAGAGTTGTTTTTGTGTCCTAGGGTACCTTCCAACACAATGATGAGGATTTGGTTTTAATTGCATGACTATTAAAGAATGTTGTAAACATGGCTGGAAGTTGATTTGTGCTTTGGTTTATGCTTGGTTATGGTTATAGCTTATGAATTCACATGTAATCACAAAAAGAGAAAATCAGTTTTTGTAACATGCTTGAAGGAAGAAACTCAAACTAAAGCTACATCCTTGTGAGACTTGAGCCTATAACGTTCTTTGGAGAGTATAAATCTGTGATTTCTTGTTTTCTAAAGTCGTTGCATGATCTCATCATTCTTTGCTTGGTTGCTACTTGGAATGCATTTCATTATAGTTCCAAATACTAGAACTCATGCCCATTTCATTCAAAGCATGATATTGATTGCATAACATACAATAAGATGAAGTTGTTAGTCAAGCCAAAGCCAAAAAGCCTATCCCTTTTCACATGTATTGTAGGATTACCCCTTTTTGAGCCTTTTCAAGCTTATTTTCTTTGTTAGCCACATTATCCTTACCTAGCCTAGATTAGGACTTCCCATACCCTTGTTCTTAAAGGATAGTGAAGCATGATTTAGAATGAACTCCTTTTGATCAATATATTGCAGAAAATAAGTGTGGGGGAAGATAATAGGGCACGGCCAAAGAATGAAATAAAGAAAAAGAAAAAGAAAGAGAAAAAATTTCGTGGAAAAATAAAAAGAAATTAGAAAAGTGTTGAAAAGAAAGAAAAAGAGTTGAAAAATAAGTGAGAATGATCTCACAAGTATTGGTTATTGAAGGAAGGGTCCAAAAGAGTGAATTTGACCCTAATTGTGCATGAATCTTCCCTTGTGTTTAAAAGTTGATTTCTGCCATTAAAAGTGAGTTTAGGTGTCAATTTCATTACTTTGCTTCCTATTGCCTTAAGAACCTTTGTTTTACTTTACCTTTCTTTGTTAAACCATTACCCTTAGCCCCGTTACAACCCTCAACTTCTATCTTGATGTTATGTGTTCAAATTTGTGGAGTTTGAATTTGGTATGAGCATATGGAATCACTGGTTCTCATTCTAAGTAGTAGCATTCCATTCATGAGATCATATTCATGTCATTGTCGTAAATCCAGAAAATGCTTTCTTTGATTTAACATATGTGAGTGTTAGAATTCATATTTACATCAATCTCCTCACATATACCTAGTGTAGGGCGTGGAGTTAGAAAATCTGTGTGAAAATTGAGTGCATTCTAGTAAGGAATTGAGGGAATTCTCTAAGGCATGTTACTACATTCAAAATGATGTTTTAATTGATTAAATGTGAAATAATAAGTGGTAACTATGATTAAGTGTTTGTTGAAGTGTAAAGTAAGCTAAATGTTGTGGGAATGATGTTCTATATTGTGTCATGTTCGTTTGAAATCCCTGAGATACATGTTGGAAGGTTTAGAATGTGTTTTGGTTTGTTTTTAGTTTCTTTCGTTTTGTTTTGCTCGAGGACTAGCAAAAGCTAAGTGTGGGGGAATTTGATAGGAGCATATTTAGGCGACTTACTTAGCTTGTTTTCGTGCATTTATATTGTTAATTCATAGTTGTTTTAGTAGTTTAAGCCATTTTCGTGTGTTTTTAGGTTCATATGGCTAAGGAAGCAAAAAGATGCATTTTGGAGCATTTTGGAGCAAAATTGGACTTGGAATGGATAGCTTATGTTTGGAGCAAAAGGAATGGACGAAATTGAAGGATTCCTAATCCATATCAGCCACATGCACATTCAATCATTCACACCAAAACCTTGCACATGCTTTCCCATTTCATTATTCATTCTCTTTGCACCACCAATTCAGCCACATGCACCCTTTAATCATTCAACCATGCAGCCACACATTCACCCACATGCATTCCCCTTACAATTTCAGCCATCCCACTTCATCATTGCACATGCATTCACCCTTTAATCCATTGCAGCCACATGCACTCCCATTTTCTCCCAAAACATTGCACATGCATTTTCAGCTTTCCACCAAGTTCCTAGCTGTCATATTCCCTCTTTTTCACCTATAAATAAGCACCCATTGCAGCCACAAATCACTCACTCTTCCATATTCAGAAAACCATCTCATATTCACATTCATTCACGCCAGAAATTCATTCCCTCTCTCTAACACAGCCATACTCCACCATTCTTCATATTTTCTGCCCAAAAACACTCCTTGCCTTCCCCTACATCCATCCCTACCCTAAACACATCATTCTACATCATCCATAACCCCCAAAACTCACCAAAACCCCTTGTGCCGCAGCAACTAGAGGAGAAGAGGCCTAAACGTTCATACAATTCAAGATTGAGTTGTTGGAATTTTTAGGTGTACTTCGATTCTTGTTTTCAATGTTTACTTTGTTATTACTCTCTAAGTTTGTTGTACTCATGAGTGGCTAAACCCCTAATTAGTTAGGGGAAAGTTTGAAGCCATGAACATGTTTGAAATATGAATTGATTTCTTCCAATTGTGATTTGTTAAGTTGTGATTGTAATTCAATTATCATGTTTATTAAAAACTTGTTTTTGTATGTTGATTAGGGATGCATACTTAGTCTTCATGCATAAACTCGATGCTAGTTTATAAACGAGTTTCACCTAATCGTCACAAGTTTATAAACATGAGTAGTGAAGGTTGCTAGTCACAACCGCGTTAATTGAATTCTCGGCAAAAGTATCATGCATTCATAGTTACAATTGCCTCGTCAACACTTATATTTCTCATAGAGCATAATGATCTCTCATTGTATCTCTTCTATGCATTCATGTTGAGAACCATTGGAGAATGATTTGAATTGTCGCATGCATCATCCAATTCAATAACATAAGGAAAATTTGAGAGTTAATTAGTGCATCACGGTTAACTTGGGGTGTTGAGCATCATAGATAATGAAAAGCAATTGGAGAATCGATTCATATATAAATGTGTCATGTGTGGAGAATGGACCTCTAACTAATCCATCCATCATCTTGTTTCTCAAATCCGTTTATACAATCTGCCTAGTTTATTAACTTGTTTTATTTAATTTAATTTCGTCAAAACCTTAATCCCCCTTTACTTTAGTGTCCAACTTAGTTAGAAAGTGTCTTAGTTTGTGTTTTTAAGTGTTTTGATTCAATTTGTTACACAAATTCGTCCAAATTCACCAAAGTGTCCAAAACTGCCCAGAAAGTGTTTTTAAGGCAGTTTTGAGTGTTTTGGGTGATGTTTGAGTCTTTTGGTTTGTTTTAGTGTTTTAAAGTTTAGTTTTGCATTCTTTGAGTCTAGTAAGTGTTTTATATTGTGTTCTTACGTTTTTGAGTCAATTTCACATTGATTAGCATCCCTAGTTAATCCCCGGTCTAGAACGATCCCTATTTGCTCATTTACTACAATTGTCATCCATAGGGTTTAATTTGTGTGTTTAACTATTTTCGCATCATGCACTCAATTTTCACTCAGATTTTGCTAACTACACACCCTATACTAGTTATATGTGAGAAGATTGATGTAAATATGAAAACGAATGCTCACATATACGTATAACAAAGAACGCAATTTATGGAGTTAATAAGCATGTTTAGAAATGATCTCATGAATGGAATGCTACTACTTAGATGCGAGAACTAATGACCATATGCTCATACCAAATTCAAACTCCACAAATTGAAACACATAACACTCAAGAATGAAGTCAAGGGTTGTAACGGGGCTTGGGGTAGTGGTTAACAAAGAAAAGATAAGGAGAACAAGCGTTCTTCAAGTAATAGTAAGCAAAGTAGTGTACTTAAGACTTAGAATTCATTTAGATTGCAGAAATTAACTTTAAAACACAAGGGGAAGACTTAGACAACTCCTTAGGGCCGAATTCATTGTTTTGGACCCTTACTTCAACAAACAATACTTTGGAATTCTTTTTCACAACTTTTCAACTCTTTTTCATACTTTTCATGCCTTTTTTTTTTCTTTTTCTTTTCTTTCATGCCGTGCCTATGGCACACAAATTCTCACACAAGAACACTTCCCCCACACTTGTTTTCTGCCAACATAAATCGAAAGAAATTCAATTTGAATCATGCTTTACTAAGCTTTAAGAACAAGGGTGTGGATGGTCCTAATCTAGGCTAGGTGAGGATAATGTGGGTTAACTTAAACATAAAATGACATGGGATACACGGCAATATGGCTAAGGTGGTGGTCACTACACAACTTCATCTTGAATCTGTGTTATGCAAATCAATAACATGCTTTGAATGAAATGGGCATGAGTTCTAGCATTTGGAACTAAATGATGAAACGCCTCTAAGTAGTAACCAAGCAAAGAATAATGAGATCATGCAACGACTTAGAAAACAAAAATGCACAGATTCTAACTCTCCAAATAAACGTTTAGGCTCAAGTCTCACAAGGTTGTAGCGTTAATTTGAGTTCCTTCCTTCAAGCATGTTACAAAAACTGATTTTTTTTTTTTTTTTTTTTTTTAGGTTGCATGTGAAGTCATAAGTTATAACCACAACCAAGCATACACAAAGAGTAAATCAAACTTTCATCCATGTTAATCACTCTCTTTAACAGCCATGTAATTACAAACCGAATCCTCATCATTGTGTTGGAAGGTACCCTAAAACAAAAACAAACACACAAAAACACTTTGAAAACAACTCTTTTTGGGTTTTTAAAACAAATTTTTCAAATTTTTATGTGATTTTCGGATTTTTACTTCAAAACACACTAAAACACACCAAAACTGCTTAAAAACACTTAAAAACAGCAAGGAACAAGTCTATAAGTAAAGGGAGATAAAATCCCATGAATTTGCATCAAAAACACTTAGTTACCCCCACATACTTAAATCAAACATTGTCCTCAATGTTTCAAGCATAAAATCACACAAAACACAAAGAAACACACAAACAGCAAGTAAAACAACTAAATAGGCAGATTCGAAATAAACAACAAAGTGAAGGGTTTAGGAACGCAAATCTGGAATTGGAGTGATTCCTTGAGCTTCCTTTGTTGAATTGCATGGGTTGCCTCCCAAGTAGCGCTTTCTTTAACGTCTTGCAGCCGGACGAAGACACGTTCATGCTCCATTAGAGCCCACGGCATGGAGTGGGATCTCCTCCACGACATGCTCCACAAAGTTCTCATAGTATGGCTTCAATCTATGTCCGTTCACCTTGAACTCGTGGCCACTTTTTAAGCTTTGGACTTGGACTGCACCATGAGGAAAAACATTAGTAACAACAAGAGGTCCAATCCATTTAGAACGTAACTTACCAGGGAATAACCGAAGTCTTGAATCAAAAAGCAACACTTTCTGCCCCTTGGAGAACGTTTTGGTACGAAGCATCTTATCATGATAAGCCTTCGTCTTGTCCTTGTAGATGCGAGCATTCTCGTAAGCCTCGTTCCTAATCTCCTCAAGTTCATCTAATTGGAGCTTCCTATGAACTCCAGCAGCGTCTATGTCCAAATTGAAGGTTTTCACAGCCCAATGTGCCTTGTGCTCTAACTCAACGGGCAAATGACATGGCTTACCATATATAAGCCGAAAAGGTGACATGCCAAGGGGAGTTTTGTAAGCCGTACGATAGGCCCACAATGCATCGTCCAAGCGCAAACTCCAATCTCTTCTTGAGGGTCCCACGGTTTTCTCTAGGACTTGTTTGATCTCCCTATTTGAAACCTCCGCTTGCCCATTGGTTTGAGGGTGATAAGGTGTGGAAACCTTATGAGTAACGTTGTACTTCTTGAGCAAAGCTTCAATGGTGCGGTTACGAAAGTGAGAACCCCCATCACTAATTAAAACTCGTGGCATCCCAAACCTAGCAAAAATATTAGATTTCACAAAATCTGCAACAACCTTAGAATCGTTAGTACGGGTGGCTTTGGCTTCCACCCATTTGGAAACATAATCGACAGCTAGCAAGATATAAGTGAAACCAAAAGATGGAGGGAAGGGGCCCATGAAATCAATACCCCAAACATCAAAAATTTCCACAAAGGAGAGAGATTGTTGCGGCATTTGGTCCTTAGGCCCTATGTTACCTGTTCTTTGACACTTATCGCATGTTACACAAAACATTTTAGCATCTTTAAAGAGATTAGGCCAATAAAATCCAGATTGTAACACCTTTAGGGCTGTCCTTTGGGTGCCAAAATGTCCCCCACATGCATAAGTATGGCAGAATGTAAGAATGGAATTAAATTCAGATTCGGGCACACATCTACGCACAATCTGATCTGGGCAGAATTTCCATAAATATGGATCATCCCAAACATAAAAACGTGCATCATGAACAAGTTTATCACGTTGGAACTTGTTTAGGGTACTAGGAACTTGCTTAGACACCAAGAAATTGACCAAATCGGCATACCAAGGGGTTCTTACCTCAATGGACAGAAGTTGCTCATCCGGAAACGTTTCTAAAATGGGGGTGGACTCTTCCTCACGCACCATTCTACTTAGGTGGTCAGCCACCACGTTTTCACACCCTTTCTTGTCTCGGATTTCAAGATCGAACTCTTGAAGTAGGAGCATCCAACGAATGAGTCTTGGCTTAGCCTCCTTTTTGGTGAGAAGATACTTCAAGGCTGCATGGTCAGTGAAAACAATTACTTTAGTACCAAGAAGATATGATCTAAACTTATCTAAAGCAAATACAACCGCCAAAAGTTCTTTTTCGGTTGTAGAATAATTCAATTGAGCATCATTTAAAGTGCGTGAAGCATAATAAATAACATGTGGCTGTTTATTTTTCCTTTGACCCAAAACAGCCCCAAGTGCATAATCCGATGCATCACACATCAATTCAAAGGGAATGGACCAATCCGGGGGAGTTATGATGGGTGCCGTGGTGAGTAAGTCTTTTAGATGCTTGAATGCCTTCTCACACGCCTCGTTGAACTCAAAAGACACATCCTTTTGGAGTAGGCGGCATAGGGGTTGTGCAATCTTGGAAAAGTCCTTGATAAATCGTCGATAGAATCCTGCATGGCCAAGAAAAGAACGGACCTCTCTAACCGACGTAGGAGAGGGTAAGTGACGTACAAGATCTATTTTAGACTTATCAACTTCAATTCCTTTTTCAGAGATGATATGACCCAAAACTATACCTTGTTTAACCATAAAATGACATTTTTCCCAATTCAAAACAAGGTTAGTTTCCATGCATCTTTTCAAGATTAAAGTGAGATTATGCAAACAAGCATCAAATGAGTCTCCAAACACACTAAAATCGTCCATAAATACTTCAATTATCTTTTCAACATAATCAGAGAAGATACTTACCATGCATCGTTGGAAAGTGGCCGGTGCATTGCATAAACCAAATGGCATACGACGATATGCAAAAGTACCAAATGGACAAGTAAAGGTGGTCTTTTCTTGATCATCCGGCGTTATGACAATTTGATTATAACCCGAATAACCATCCAGAAAGCAATAAAAAGAATGACCGGCTAACCTTTCAAGCATTTGATCAATGAATGGCAAAGGGAAGTGATCTTTCCTTGTTGCGGCATTTAGCTTTCTATAGTCAATGCACACCCTCCAACCGGTTTGAATGCGTGTAGGCACAAGTTCATCTTCTTCATTCTTCACCACAGTCACTCCGGATTTCTTTGGCACAACTTGAACCGGTGAAACCCAACGGCTATCCGAGATAGGATAGATCACCCCACAATCTAGAAGCTTGATAATCTCCTTTTTCACAACTTCCATCATTGGAGGGTTGAGCCGGCGTTGAGCCTCTCTGGTTGGCTTAGCCCCCTCCTCTAAAAGTATGCGATGCATGCAAGTTGTAGGACTAATACCCTTTATGTCGGCCAAGGTCCATCCTATGGCCGTCTTGTGCTCTTTCAACACCCGAATCAATTTCTCCTCCTCCATTGCTGTGAGGGATAAGGAAACTATGACAGGCAACGTCTCATTGTCTCCCAAATAGACATACTTCAAATGATCCGGCAATGGTTTAAGCTCAAGAATGGGTGCCTGAATCACTGAAGGTAACAACTTGTTAGTCGAAACAGGAATTGGACTCGGTTTTGGAGGCTTACCAAAGTGTTGTGGCAATGACTCAAGTGCAGCAACCATCTCGGCCTCATCTTCACTTCTAGGCACGGCAAAACCAGATTTTTGCCCAATTCCTTGTGCAATTGTTGTTTCAAGTGTATCCCTCTCCAAAGAATCGAGAAATTCCTGCGCCAAATCATCAATTATATCAATAGAAAAGCAAGAATGATCGTCCTTAGGAAATTTAATACTTTCAGAAAGATTGAAATCAATGACTTCCCCATCAAATTCCATCGTTAAAGTTCCTTTAAACACATCTATCTTGGTGCGGGCTGTTTTCATGAAGGGCCTCCCTAATAGAATCGGTAATGGGGTGGAATGGGGTGAATCCTCCATGTCAAGCACGTAGAAATCCGCTGGAAAAATCAAGTTATCAACCTGTACCAAAACATCTTCCAAAACACCCTTTGGATATGCATTAGAACGATCGGCTAATTGAATTATCACACCATCATTTTTAAGCTCACCTAAGTTCATAGATGCATAAATAGAGTATGGCATAACATTAATCGAAGCCCCAAAGTCTAACATGCATTGTTCAAACTTAGTATTACCAATAACGCACGGAATTGTAAAACTACCCGGATCTTTGCATTTAGGGGGTAATTTCCTTTGTAACACAGCAGAGACATTTTCACTTACCTGGACCACCTCCTTGTTTGAAATCCTCTCCCTCGTTGTGCAAAGCTCTTTTAAGAACTTGGCATACTTAGGGACTTGCTTGATTGCATCAAGGAGCGGAATGTTAACTTGAACTTTCCTAAAGGTTTCCAAAATGTCCTTTTCACTCTCCTCCTTCTTTGATTGCCTAAACCTGCTAGGAAAGGGCACGTTTAGTGGAATAGAACTTGACAAAGTCGAATTTGGACTTACCTTAGGCATATTGGACGGTTTTGGCACAATAGGGGGCTGCGGCAAAGATTCTTTCACCCTTGCCGTGGCCTTTATTCCTTGTTCCTCCTCTTCTTGCAGCAACACGTCCTCTTCTTGACTTGTTTTGGACGTGCTTGGGGTGGTTTCGACCTCCTTACCACTTCTCAACATGATTGCCTTGGCAGATTCGAATCCTCCCCTTGGATTGACAATGGTTGAGCTAGGGAGCTTGCCTTTGTCTCGGAATTGTCCTACAAATTCGGCAATCTGCCCAATTTGTTTCTCCAAGTGATCCACCCTTTTGTCTTGGTTTTGCATGGCTTTGGTTTGATCCTCTTGCCCCTGAGACAAATTGGTAAGTAATTTAAGAAGTGTTTCATTTCCCAACGACGTACCTTGATTGTTTTGGGCAGGTTGTGCTTGGTTTGGATTGGGGCCGAATGGCTTGGTGTAGAACCCCGGGGGTTGTTGTCTAAAGCCTCCTTGTTGTTGAGGTTGTTGAGGTTCCCTCCACTTGAAGTTTGGATGGTCTCTCCAACCCGGATTGTATGTGTTGGAATATGGATCATTCCTTGGTTGATTGTGGCTCGGAAATCCAATGGCATTTGCACTCTCCCATCCCCCATTCTCAATCAATTGAGGGCATTTTTCCGAAGGGTGTCCTTGGATAGAACATACACCACATACAATCGGTCCTTGTATCTTCATTCCTTCGGCCATCTGAGACACAATAGAAGTAAGATTAGCTATCTGAGATTGAATATCGGATTGAGAACTTACCTCATTCAAGTGTTGCCGTGGGGGGTCCCTTTGCCCAAGTCCTTCATATTGTTGTGCATTTAGAGCACGGTTTGCAATTAGGGTCTTGGCCGACATAGGAGTTTTGTCCACCAATGCACCTCCCGCCGAAGCATCGAGCATTTGCCTTTCAATGGGAAGAAGGCCCTCATAGAAATATTGAAGGAGAAGCTCCTCCTTCATTTGATGTTGAGGACATGATGCAACAAGGGCTTTAAAACGCTCGTAGTATGCCGGAAAAGATTCTCCTTGACTTTGTTGGATTCCGCTAATTTTCTTCCTCAAGAGAATGACTCTTGAAGTAGGGAAGAACTTCTCCAAGAACGCTCTCTTCATGCTCTCCCAAGAAGTAACGGTCCCGGGTGCCAATTCATAAAGCCAATCCTTAGCTTTTTCCACAAGAGAGAATGGAAAAGCTTTCATCATTAGAATGTTCCCATCGACATTTATGGGTGTCATGCTCGAACAAACAACCTCGAACTCCTTGAGATGCTTGTTGGGATCTTCCATGGAAAGCCCATGGTATTTCGGAATGTGGTGCAACAAGCTTGACTTCAACTCGAATTCATCGGTCTTGCCTTGGGCAGCCGCGGGGTATTGAATGCATAATGGTGCGGCATTGGCCAACCCCGAGGCCGAAAGCTCTTTAATGGTCCGATTGTCCGCTGCCATAACTTCTTCTTCCACACTTTCAAACTCAGATTCGGCCTCTGAACTTGAGCTAGGTTCACTAGGTTCACTAGGTTCGGGATGCCTCCTCTTTCTTCTCAAATCACGTTCAAAATCGTCGTTAAAGTCCAAGATATGTGCATGCACAGTTTGAGAACTCCGCGTCATGCACTAGTACCTAAACCAAGAAAACAAAACAAAATAAGAAAACTAGGTAAATTACACTAAAAACATACGGCAAAAACACAAGGGATTAGCAATTTTGCTAATCCCCGGCAACGGCGCCAAAATTTGATGCGAGATTTATACGCGCATAAATTAAACCCTCTTTTCGTCAAATTGTAGTATATGTATAAGTAGGGATCGTTCTAGACCGGGGATTAACTAGGGATGCTAATCAATGTGAAATTGACTCAAAAACGTAAGAACACAATATAAAACACTTACTAGACTCAAAGAATGCAAAACTAAACTTTAAAACACTAAAACAAACCAAAAGACTCAAACATCACCCAAAACACTCAAAACTGCCTTAAAAACACTTTCTGGGCAGTTTTGGACACTTTGGTGAATTTGGACGAATTTGTGTAACAAATTGAATCAAAACACTTAAAAACACAAACTAAGACACTTTCTAACTAAGTTGGACACTAAAGTAAAGGGGGATTAAGGTTTTGACGAAATTAAATTAAATAAAACAAGTTAATAAACTAGGCAGATTGTATAAACGGATTTGAGAAACAAGATGATGGATGGATTAGTTAGAGGTCCATTCTCCACACATGACACATTTATATATGAATCGATTCTCCAATTGTTTTTCATTAACTATGATGCTCAACACCCCAAGTTAACCGTGATGCACTAATTAACTCTCAAATTTTCCTTAAGTTATTGAATTGGATGATGCATGCGACAATTCAAATCATTCTCCAATGGTTCTCAACATGAATGCATAGAAGAGATACAATGAGAGATCATTATGCTCTATGAAAATTATAAGTGTTGACGAGGCAATTGTAACTATGAATGCATGATACTTTTGCCAAGAATTCAATTAACGCGGTTGTGACTAGCAACCTTCACTACTCATGTTTATAAACTTGTGACGATTAGGTGAAACTCGTTTATAAACTAGCATCGAGTTTATGCATGAAGACTAAGTATGCATCCCTAATCAACATACAAAAACAAGTCTTTAATAAACATGATAATTGAATTGCAATCACAAATTAACAAATCACAATTGGAAGAAATCAATTCATATTTCAAACATATCCATGGCTTCAAACTTTCCCCTAACTAATTAGGGGTTTAGCCACTCATGATTACAACAAACTTAGACAGTAATAACAAAGTAAACATTGAAAACAAGAATCGAAGTACACCTAAAAATTCCAACAACTCAATCTTGAATTGTATGAACGTTTAGGCCTCTTCTCCTCTAGTTGCTGCGGCACAAGGGGTTTTGGTGAGTTTTGGGGGTTATGGATGATGTAGAAGGATGTGTTTAGGGTAGGGATGGATGTAGGGGAAGGTAAGGAGTGTTTTTGGGCAGAAAATATGAAGAATGGTGAAGTATGGTAGTGCTAGAGAGAGGGGAGGAATTTCTGGCGTGAATGAATGTGTATGAGAGATGGTTTTCTGAAATGGAAGAGTGTGTGTTTTGTGGCTGCAATGCATGCTTATTTATAGGTGAAATGGGGGGAACATGATGACTAGGAATTAGGTGGAAAGCTGAAATGGTGATGGGAGATGCATGTGGCAGAAATGCATGTGATTAAAGGGTGGGAATGCATGTGTTTTGACAGAAAATAAAAGGGAATGTTGGAAATCTGGAATGGGAACCCACGGCATGGTTGTTTTCTGGTGGTGAATGGGTTTATGTTTGAATGGTGCATGTGGGTTGATTATTTAAAGGGAGTGCATGTGTTGAATGATTATGGGTGTATGTGGGTGGAAATGCATGTGGGAATGCATGTGATTTGGCTGAAATGAAAGGTAGTGGGAAGTGCATGTAAGCCACGGCAAGGAATGCATTTTCTGAATGAATGAAGGCAGGTTATGTGGAAGGGCTTGAACAAAGGTAGAAGCATGGCACAAAGGTGAATGGGTGATGTGTGAATGTGGTTGAATGATTAAAGTGTAAATGATTAATGAATGGTTCTTTGTTGATGGTGGAAATCTGAAATGATTAAGTGGAATGTGCATGTGGCTGCAATGATGGTGTTTTGCACGGCAATGATGGAGAAAGAATGTGTGGATGTATGGTTGTGTTGGTGATGAATGTGAACTCTTTGTTCTTCATTTTCATTCCTTTGGTCTTCAATTTCGTCCATCTACTTGGCTTTAAGCATATGCAATCCATTCCAATCTCTAATTTGCTCCAAAAGGCTCCGAAAGGCATCCTTTTGCATCCTTAGCCATATGAACCTATAAACACACGAAAATGACTTTAAACACTAAATTAAGTAAGAAAACACAACATAAATGCATAAGAACTAGCTAACAAAGGCGCATAAATATGCTTCTATCAGGAACTCAAACAAACGCTACATCCCTGAGAGACTTGAGCCTAAACGTTTATTTGGAGAGTTATTAATCTGTGCATTCTTGTTTTCTAAAGTCGTTGCATGATCTCATTATTCTTTGCTTGGTTGCTACTTAGAATGCGTTTCATCACTATAGTTCCAAATACTAGAACTCATACCCGTTTTATTCAAAGCATGAAATTGATTAGCATAACAAATAACAAGATGAAGTTGTGTAGTAGTCACCACCATAGCCAAATAGCCGAATCCACCCTTGTCATTTGTATTGTAGGTCTAAACCCCTTTGAGCCTTATTTAGCCTATTTTCTTGTTAACCACATCATCCTTACCTAGCCTAGAATAGGACTTTCCATACCTTTGTTCTTAAAAGATAGTGGAGCATAACTTAGAAGGAATTCCTTTTGAGTGACAATTGTGCAGAAAACGAGTGTGGGGGAAAGGATTTTGTGAGTGTGTGTGTGCCAAAGTCTTAAAAGGGGCACGGGAAAAAGAAAGAAAAAAGAAAAAAAAAAGGAACGAAAGAAAAAGAAAGAAAAAAAAATCGTGAAAAAGAAGAAAATAAAGAAAAGAAGTGAGAAAGAACTCACAAGTGTTGATTGTTGAAGAAAGGGTCCAAAAAGTTTGAATATGGCCCTAAGTTTTGTGTGACTTCCCCTTGGGTATTCAAAGTTGACTTCTGCATTCTAAAGGGAATTCTAAGTGCCTAATTCATTACTTTGCTCACTATTGCTTGAAGAATGTTTGTTTCCTCTACCTTTCCTTGTTAACCAATACCTTAGCCCCGTTACAACCCTTAGACTTCTATCTTGATTGTTATGTATTTCAATATGTGGAGTTTAGAATTGGTTTGAGCATATGGTATCCCTGGTTCTCGTGTCTAGGTAGTAGCATTCCATTCATGAGATCATATACATACATGTTAATAATTCCAGAAAATGCTTTTCTTGTTCTAACATATGTGAGTGTTCGTCTACATGTTTACATCAATCTTCTCACATATACCTAGTGTAGGGAGTGTAGTCAGAAAATCTGAGTGAAAACAGAGAGTATATCCGGTGAGGAATTGAGGAAATTCTCTAAGGCATGTTACTACATTCAAAATGTTGTTTTAATTGATTAAATGCGAGCTAGTGAATTGTGACTATGATTAAGTATGCTCGAGGGTAAGGATTGCTTAAATCTATGTGAGTAGTGATCTTTAACATGTTATGTTTCATTGGAAATCCCTGAGGCAACGTTGGAAGGTTTAGAGTTATGTTTTGTTTCTTTTGTTTATTTGTTTTGCTCGAGGACTAGCAAAAGATAAGTGTGGGGGAATTTGATAGGAGCATATTTAGGCGACTTAACTAGCTTATTCTTGTGCATTTGTGCTATTATTTCTTAGTTAATGTCGTATTACAACTCAATTTCGTGTGTTTGTAGGTCCTATGGGTTAAAGTATCAAGAAAGTGCATTTTGGTGCATTTTGGAGCTATTTTGGACACTAGGTGGTGAGCTTGCATGTGGGCTAACATGGATGGACGAATTTGGACTTCAAGAAGGTGGAAATGTGATAAGAAGAGGAAGGAACTAAGCTAAGGACAAAGTGGATAAGGAAAGTGCAAGAAAAGAGGAAACCTTATCCAAAACATTATCTAAACATTATCCAACCTTATCCAACCTTATCCAACATTATCCAATTATCCAAAACATTATCCAAACCTTATCTCATCTTATCTTATCCAAACCTTATCATGTCTTACTCCTAATTACATGGGGACTTAAGTGGATCATTCTAGAACCTATTTCTAGAAGCATCCTAGTCTAGAAGGCCCAAATCTGCCACAAAACCTATTCTTTCTAGAAACCCTAGAAAAGTGGCGCCCAAACCTTTCTAGAAGGCTTTACCTTGCCTTGCAAGCCAAGCTACCCTCTCCCCTAAATCAGCCGCACCTTCCTAGGCCCAATCCCTTTGGGATTCTGATTTCCAAGGCCTAATCCTTGTGGATTTGGGTATACAATTCGTTTTATAAAACTATGTGGGCCAAAAACCTCTTCCTAGGTGGATTTGACAACCCATGGCCGAATTCTAGGGCCCTAATCCACCAAATCTGCTAAGTAAACCCTAATCTAATAAACCCTAGGACTATATAAACATATTTTCAGCCACAAATTCGTACCACCCCCTTATGCTATTCAGAAACCCTTGTGCCGCACCTCCATTCTCCATTCTAAGCCTCCATAGACCTCCCTCCACATCCATACATCTCTGCCGCACCTTTCCCCACCATAATCAACCATCCTCCATCCCTCCAAACAAGAAAACACCATCCAAAACCCCTAATTCCATCATCCACACTTTGTGCTGCAGCAAGGAGGAGGAGGAGGAGCCAATCTGTGCATCGAATCCATCTTGGAATCGCTGAGCAATTAGGTGTATTCTTTCTTATGATTTCAATGTTTAAATTCAATACTTTTTGTTGTGCAAGCATGAGGAACTAATCCCCCTTTTGGCTAGGGGGGAAATTCGAAACCATGGTTATATTTGCATGATGATTTGATTACTTTCAGTTGTGATTTCATGAATGATGAATTCAATTTACTTATCTATTTTAATTAAAACTTGCTTATGTATATGAATTGAGAGTGCACGCTTGATTTGCATGCATAAACATGATGCTAGGATATGAGGGAACTTCACCTAATCGTTGGGAACTCATATCCGTGAGTAGTTAAGATTGTTGGTCGCAATTATGTTAAGTAAATTCTTGGCATAAGTATCATGCGCTTTCA
Source organism: Pyrus communis (assembly GCF_041283825.1). Lineage (NCBI taxonomy): Eukaryota > Viridiplantae > Streptophyta > Magnoliopsida > Rosales > Rosaceae > Pyrus > Pyrus communis. Next base: position 11,175,025 of record NC_142566.1, read on the forward strand.
TAGTTACGAATGCCTCGTCAACACCTATGATTTCCATAGAACCTAATGATCTTTGATTGTCTTTCTATTATGCGCTTTCATATAGAAAACTTTTAAGGAATAATTTGATTGCAATGCGCTAATTCCATTCAATTCAATGACCTAAGGGAAATCTGAGAGTTAATTTAAGCGTACCTAATTAACTTGGGGTGTTGAGGTTCATAAATTCATCGAATAAGCAACTGGAGATTATTTTGTATGCAAGTATGCCATGTGTGGAGAAAAACCTCCTAGCCATCTCACCATCCATTTAATTCCACCAATTTCGTCAGAATCTGCCTATTTTACATATTTGTTTTGTTTGTTTGATTTTCGTCAAAAACCAAATCCCCAAGTGTCTTAGAGTGTCTAATTAGTTAGAATATGTTTTAGATTGTGTTTTTGAGTGTTTTGATTCAAGTTGTTACCCAAATTCGTCCAAATTTGTGTTTAGGCTCAAAACTGCCCAGATTGTGTTTTTAAGGCAGTTTTGAGTGTTTTTAGCCTATTTTGAGTTTTGTGAACGTGTTTGAGTCTTTTTAAGTGAGTTTAAGTGTTTTAAAGATTAAGTTTATTTATTTGAGTCAGTTTAGAGTGTTTAGCAAGCCCTCCTAATCCCCGGTGTAAGAACGATCCCTACTTATTTATATGCTACAATTGTCAAAAGAGGGTTAATTTGTGTGTTAAGTTAATTTTCGCATCACTATGAACATGAGTGGCTAAACCCCTATTGGTTAGGGGTGATTTCGAAGCCATAACTATGTGTGCAAGTTGATTTGATAAATTCCAGTTATGAGTTCTTGAATCGTGAATGCAATTGGCTTAACTGTGCGAGTAATAACGTATTTGTGTTTGTTAATTAGGGGTCGACACTTAATTGGCTTGCATGAATATGATGCTAGAATATAAGTTTGTTTCACATAATTGTCACACACTTATATTTACAAGTAGTGAAGGTTGCTAGTCACAATCGCGTTAAGTTCAATTCCTAGCATAAGTGTCATGATGTCATAGTCACAAGTGCTTTGTCAATGCTTATAGTTTTCATTGAACGTAATGATCTTTGATTGTATCTTTATTATGATGTCATGTAAGGAACTTTTGAAGAATGCTTTGGGTTGTCGTATGATGTCATCCAATTCAATAACACAAGGAAAACTTGAGAATTAACTAGTGATGTCACGGTTAATTTGGGGCATTGTCATTCATAATTCTATGAAGGAATAACTGGAAATCGAGTCATTTGCATACTTGTCATGTGTGGAGAAAGAACCCCTAACTAGTCCATCATCCATTAAAAACCCCAAAAACATTTCAAAATCAGTTTTACTTTGCAATCTGTTTTCTCAACTTTAATTTCGTCCAAATCAAATCCCCCTTTACTTTGAAGTCTCAATTTAGTTAGAAATTGTTTTGGTTCATGTTTTTAAGTGTTTCGAGTCAAGTTTTCAACCAATTTCGTCCAAATTAGTGTAGGTGCTCAAAACTGCCCAGAAAGTGGTTTTTAGGCAGTTTTGAGTCTTCTAGTTGCTGTTTTGAGTTTTTGTTTTGTTTTAGTGTTTTAACTTTGGTTTTTCATTCTTTGAGTCCAAATTAGTGTTTTTAACTTTGTTTTGGAGTTCTTAGGTCAGTTTTCAAGAGTTTAGCAATCCCTCCTAATCCCCGGTTTTGAACGATCCCTACTTACATACTTTGCTACAATTGTCAGAAGAGGGTTTAATTTGTGTGCGTATAAATCTCGCATCAAATTTTTGGCGCCGTTGCCGGGGATTAGCAACTTTGCTAAATCCCTTGGATTGTTTTTGTTTCATTTATTTCACTTTGTTTCTGATTTTGTTGTAGTTTCTGACCTATTTTTGTTTCTTGTTTTTTTTTTAGGTACTAGTGCATGACGCGGAGTTCTCAAACTGTGCATGCACATATCTTAGACTTTAACGACGATTTTGAACGTGATTTGAGAAGAAAGAGGAGGCATCCCGAACGTAGTGAACCTAGTTCAAGTTCAGAGGCCGAATCTGAGTTTGAAGAAGTGGAAGAAGAAGTTATGGCAGCGGACAATCGGACCATTAAAGAGCTTTCGGCCTCAGGGTTGGCCAATGCCGCACCATTATGCATTCAATACCCCGTGGCTGCCCAAGGCAAGACCGATGAGTTCGAGTTGAAGTCAAGCTTGTTGCACCACATTCCTAAATACCATGGGCTTTCCATGGAAGATCCAAACAAGCATCTTAAAGAGTTTGAAGTAGTTTGTTCAAGCATGACTCCCGTCAATGTTGACGGAAGTATTTTGAAGATGAAAGCTTTTCCGTTCTCTTTAATGGATAAAGCTAAGGATTGGTTATACGAGTTGGCTCCTGGCACTGTCACTTCATGGGAGAGTATGAAAAGAGCGTTTTTGGAGAAATTTTTCCCAACTTCTCGCATCATTCTTCTTCGTAAAAAAATAAGTGGAATTCAACAAGATGAAGGTGAGTCTTTTCCTGCATACTATGAACGTTTTAAATCACTTGTTGCTTCTTGTCCACAGCATCAGATGAAGGAGGAGCTACTTTTGCAATACTTCTACGAGGGCCTCCTACCATTAGAACGTCAAATGCTCGATGCCTCGGCAGGTGGAGCATTAGTGGACAAAACACCTATGGCTGCCAAGACCTTGATTTCTAATCGAGCGTTGAACGATCAACAATACGAAGGAGTAGGCCAAAGAGGACCCCCACGGCAACATGTTCATGAGGTAAGTTCTACTTCCGACATTAATTCACAATTGGCTAATCTTAATTCTATTGTGTCTCAGTTGGCCGAGGGCATGAAGATGCAAGGACCAATTGTATGTGGCGTATGTTCTATGCATGGACATGCCTCTGAAAAATGTCCACAGTTGATTGAAAATGGTGGATGGGAAAGCGCCAATGCAATTGGGTTTCAAGGCCAAAACCAACCAAGGAACGATCCTTATTCCAACACATATAATCCCGGTTGGAGAGACCACCCAAATTTCAAATGGAGGGAGCCCCAACAATCTCAAAACCAAGGAGGCTTTAGGCAACAACCCCCTGGGTTCTTTCCCAAAACCTACGGCCCACCCCAAAATCAAGCCCAATCCGGCCCAAGTGCCTCAGGTACGTCTCTTGACAATGATGCACTTCTTAAGATACTAACTAAGTTGTCTAATGGGCAGGACGATCAAGCTAAGGCTATGCAAAACCAAGACAAAAGGGTGGATCAATTGGAGAAACAAATGGGGCAAATTGCCGAGTTTATGGGGCAGTTTCGTGAACAAGGAAAGCTCCCTAGTTCCACCGTTCCAAATCCAAAGGGAAGCTTCGAAAGTGCAAAGGCCATAACCTTGAGAAGTGGAAAAGAGATTGGGGCAGATCCTACACCATCACAATCAGGTCCCAAAGGTGATGAAAACTTGCAAATTGAAGAGGAAGAATCAAGCAAACCCACGGCAAAGGTGGGAGAGTCTTTGCCGCAAGTTCCTAGTGCCCCAAAACTGTCTAATTCGGCCAAAAAGGGTAAGAATGTGTCAAATTCGGTTTCTACTAATGCTTTTCCTTCGAATGCTCCTTTTCCTAGTAGGTTTATGCAAAAAAGGAAGGAAGAAGCTGAAAAGGACATCCTTGAGACATTTAGGAAAGTTCAAGTGAACATACCCTTGTTGGATGCAATCAAGCAAGTCCCTAGATACGCCAAGTTTTTGAAGGAGTTGTGCACCACTAGGAAGAGGATGTCGACCAAGGAAGTGGTAAAAGTAGGTGAGAATGTGTCCGCCATCTTGCAACGCAAACTACCTCCCAAATGCAAAGATCCGGGTAGTTTCACCATTCCTTGTGTCATAGGTAACACTAGATTTGAATCTGCCATGCTTGACTTAGGTGCTTCTATAAATGTTATGCCATATTCCATATATGCATCTATGAACCTAGGAGCATTGAAAAAGGATGGTGTTATCATACAATTGGCCGATAGATCTAATGCCTATCCAAAGAGAGTTTTGGAAGATGTTTTGGTGCAGGTTAATCATTTGATCTTTCCGGCGGATTTCTATGTCCTTGAGATGGATGAATCGGATCATGCACCCTCGCTGCCCATTCTACTTGGAAGGCCATTCATGAAAACGGCCCGGACTAAGATTGACGTGTTTAATGGAACTTTGTCCATGGAATTTGATGGGGAAGTTGTTAATTTCAATCTTTCCGATTCTATTAAGTATCCTAGTGAAGATCATTCATGTTTCTCTACTGATACTGTTGACTCTTTGGCGCAGGGATACCTTGAAGATTTGAATGATGATATGCTTGAAAAAGTCATTACAAGTGGTGTAGAAGTCAAAACCAAGGGAGCAACATCCATGCAACCCCACGGCACAAATACACTATCCTATGCCGTGCCTCCTAGTGAGGATTTTCTTGAAGTAGTTGCTGCCCTTGAGTCATCACCAATACATGATGGTAAGTTTCCTAACAAAGAGTCCATTCCCATTTCGACTAACAAGTTGCTTCCATCCATAATTCAGGCACCTATCCTTGAACTCAAACCTTTGCCAAGCCATTTGAAGTACATTTTCTTGGGAAAAAATGAGACACTGCCTGCCATCATATCATCATCCCTCACGGCACAAGAGGAGGAAAAACTCATGCATGTGTTGAAGGAGTACAAATCTGCCCTAGGATGGACATTGGCCGATATCAAAGGTATAAGCCCCACAACTTGTATGCATCACATATTTCTTGAGGAGGGGACCAAACCAACTAGAGAGGCTCAACGCCGTCTTAACCCTCCAATGATGGAAGTTGTGAAAAAGGAGATAATCAAACTTCTTGATTGTGGAGTCATTTATCCTATCTCCGATAGTCGTTGGGTTTCACCTATCCAATGTGTGCCTAAGAAATCCGGAGTGACGGTTGTGGAGAATGCCGAGAATGAGCTTGTACCCATGAGAATCCAAACCGGTTGGCGTGTATGCATCGATTATAGGAAGATAAATGCCACCACAAGGAAGGACCACTTCCCATTGCCGTTCCTAGATCAAATGTTGGAAAGGTTAGCGGGTCATTCTTTTTATTGCTTTCTTGATGGATATTCAGGTTATAATCAAATTGTCATTGCCCCGGATGATCAAGAAAAGACCACTTTTACTTGTCCCTTTGGAACATTTGCATATCGACGCATGCCATTTGGTTTGTGCAATGCCCCTGCCACGTTTCAAAGGTGTATGGTAAGCATATTTTCTGATTATGTTGAAAGGATTATTGAGATATTCATGGATGACTTTAGTGTTTTTGGTGATTCTTTTGATAAATGCTTGGATAATCTCACTTTAATCTTGAAACGTTGTGTTGAAACAAACCTTGTTTTAAATTGGGAAAAATGCCATTTTATGGTTAAACAAGGTATTGTTTTGGGTCATATAATCTCTGAAAAAGGAATTGAAGTTGATAAGTCTAAAGTAGATCTTGTACGCTACTTACCCTCTCCTACTTCGGTTAGAGAGGTTCGTTCTTTTCTTGGTCATGCAGGATTCTATAGACGATTTATCAAGGACTTTTCCAAGACTGCACAACCCCTATGCCGCCTCCTCCAAAAAGATGTGTCTTTTGAGTTCAACGAGGCATGCGAGAAGTCATTCAAGCATCTCAAAGAGCTCCTAACCACGGCACCCATCATAACTCCCCCGGATTGGTCCATTCCATTTGAATTGATGTGTGATGCCTCGGATTATGCACTTGGGGCTGTTTTGGGTCAAAGGAAAAATAAACAGTCACATGTTATTTATTATGCTTCCCGCACTTTAAATGATGCTCAATTGAATTATTCTACAACCGAAAATGAACTCTTGGCGGTTGTATTTGCTTTAGATAAGTTTAGATCATATCTTATTGGCACTAAAGTAATTGTTTTCACTGACCATGCAGCCTTGAAGTATCTTTTCACCAAAAAGGAGGCCAAACCAAGGCTCATTCGTTGGATGCTCCTACTTCAAGAGTTCGATATTGAAATTAGGGACAAGAAAGGTTGTGAAAACGTGGTGGCTGACCACTTGAGTAGATTGGTGCGTGAAGAAGAATCCCTCCCCATTTCTGAGACATTTCCGGATGAACAACTTCTGTCCATTGAGGTAAGTACCCCTTGGTATGCCGATTTGGTCAATTTCTTGGTGACTAAGCAAGTTCCTAACACCCTAAGCAAGGTCCAACGTGATAAATTGATACATGATGCAAGATTTTATGTGTGGGATGATCCATATCTATGGAAATATTGCCCAGATCAGATTATTAGAAGATGTGTGCCAACTTCTGATTTTAACTCAATTCTAGCATTTTGTCATTCTTATGCATGTGGAGGCCATTTTGGTACCCAAAGGACAGCTCGTAAAGTGTTAGAATCTGGTTTTTATTGGCCTACATTGTTCAAAGATGCTAGAATGTTTTGCTTAACATGTGATAGATGTCAAAGAACAGGTTCTATTGGTGCAAAAGACCAAATGCCGCAAACACCCATCTTCAATGTTGAAATCTTTGATGTTTGGGGTATTGATTTCATGGGTCCTTTTCCTTCTTCATTTGGTTTCACTTATATTTTGCTTGCGGTTGATTATGTTTCTAAATGGGTAGAAGCAAAAGCTACCCGTACTAACGATTCTAGAGTGGTTTCAGATTTCATCAAGACTAACATTTTCTCTAGATTTGGGATGCCGCGGGTATTTATAAGTGATGGAGGTTCACATTTCTGCAATAGGACCATTGAGGCACTCTTCAAGAAGTACAATGTCAAGCATAAGGTTTCAACACCTTATCACCCACAAACAAGTGGCCAAGCCGAAGTATCAAATAGAGAGGTCAAGCAAATCTTGGAGAAGACCGTGGGGCCTAACCGGAAGGATTGGAGCATGCGTTTAGACGATGCACTATGGGCATATCGCACTGCCTACAAAACACCCCTAGGGATGTCTCCATTTCGGCTAGTTTATGGAAAACCTTGTCACTTACCCGTGGAGCTAGAGCATAAGGCACATTGGGCCATCAAAACGTTCAATTTGGACTTAGATGCTGCTGGAATGCATCGGAAGCTCCAATTGAATGAGCTTGAGGAACTAAGGAATGTGATAGGAGCAATATTAAGGCGACTTACTTAGCTTGTTTTCGTGCATTTATATTGTTAATTCATAGTTGTTTTAGTCATTTAAGCCATTTTCGTGTGTTTTTAGGTTCATATGGCTAAGGAAGCAAAAAGATGCATTTTGGAGCATTTTGGAGCAAATTAGAGATGGGAATGGATATCATATGCTTAAAGCCAAGTAGATGGACGAAATTGAAGACCAAACCATTCACTTATCACCCAAGTGTGTAATAGGATCAATTGGAAGGCAAGAAGGTGTAAACCTGATTTGCAAGTTGTGAAAACAAGAAAAAAAAACGCTCAAAACACATGCCATATGTGGAAATACCATTTACATCAGATTTGAGCCATTTAACTTACCTTAAACACTTACCTTGTTTGTCATCCTCTCAGCCATATTTTAAAGTAATGAAAACCTGATTTGGAGGTGGAAAATAAGGAAACAAAGTTCAAAACAAATGCCATTCTCCTTAAATCAGATTCTAGCCTTTTATACACACTTCATTCCAACCACTCCACATGCATTTCCAACCCACATGCCCCTTTAATCATTCAACCATGCAGCCACACATTCACCCACATGCATTTCCACCCACATGCTCTCCCATTTCAGATTGCATCACACATCATTCCACACCATCATTTCAGCACATGCACTTCCCCCTTTCTTTAATCCATTGCAGCCACATGCACTTCCCCCTTTACCATTGCAGCCACATGCACTTCCCCCTTCATCATTTCAGCCACCAAACACCCACATGCACTCCCACTCCAGATTTTCAGCCATCCCAATTCATCACTGCACATCAACACATTCTATCATTTCCACATGCATTTCTAGCTTTCCACCAAGTTCCTAGCTGTCATGTTCCCTCTTTTTCACCTATAAATAAGCATCCATTGCAGCCACAAATCATTCACTCTTCCATATTCAGAAAACCATCTCAGATTCACATTCATTCACGCCAGAAATTCATTCCCTCTCTCTAACACAGCCATACTCCACCATTCTTCATATTTTCTGCCCAAAAACACTCCTTACCTTCCCCTACATCCATCCCTACCCTAAACACATCCTTCTACATCATCCATAACCCCCAAAACTCACCAAAACCCCTTGTGCCGCAGCAACTAGAGGAGAAGAGGCCTAAACGTTCATACAATTCAAGATTGAGTTGTTGGAATTTTTAGGTGTACTTCGATTCTTGTTTTCAATGTTTACTTTGTTATTACTGTCTAAGTTTGTTGTAATCATGAGTGGCTAAACCCCTAATTAGTTAGGGGAAAGTTTGAAGCCATGGATATGTTTGAAATATGAATTGATTTCTTCCAATTGTGATTTGTTAATTTGTGATTGCAATTCAATTATCATGTTTATTAAAGACTTGTTTTTGTATGTTGATTAGGGATGCATACTTAGTCTTCATGCATAAACTCGATGCTAGTTTATAAACGAGTTTCACCTAATCGTCACAAGTTTATAAACATGAGTAGTGAAGGTTGCTAGTCACAACCGCGTTAATTGAATTCTTGGCAAAAGTATCATGCATTCATAGTTACAATTGCCTCGTCAACACTTATAATTTTCATAGAGCATAATGATCTCTCATTGTATCTCTTCTATGCATTCATGTTGAGAACCATTGGAGAATGATTTGAATTGTCGCATGCATCATCCAATTCAATAACTTAAGGAAAATTTGAGAGTTAATTAGTGCATCACGGTTAACTTGGGGTGTTGAGCATCATAGTTAATGAAAAACAATTGGAGAATCGATTCATATATAAATGTGTCATGTGTGGAGAATGGACCTCTAACTAATCCATCCATCATCTTGTTTCTCAAATCCGTTTATACAATCTGCCTAGTTTATTAACTTGTTTTATTTAATTTAATTTCGTCAAAACCTTAATCCCCCTTTACTTTAGTGTCCAACTTAGTTAGAAAGTGTCTTAGTTTGTGTTTATGAGTGTTTTGATTCATTTTATTTCCCAATTTCGTCCAAATTCACCAAAGTGCTCAAAACTGCCCAGAAAGTGATTTTAAGGCAGTTTTGAGTGTTTTGGGTGATGTTTGAGTCTTTTGGTTTGTTTTAATGTTTTAAGTGTTTAGTTTTACATTCTTTGAGTTAGAAAGTGTTTTAGTTTGTGTTTATGAGTGTTTTGATTCATTTTGTTACACAATTTCGTCCAAATTCACCAAAGTGCTCAAAACTGCCCAGAAAGTGATTTTAAGGAAGTTTTGAGTGTTTTGGGTGATGTTTGAGTCTTTTGGTTTGTTTTAATGTTTTAAGTGTTTAGTTTTACATTCTTTGAGTTAGTTTAGTGTTTTATATTGTGTTTTTACGTTCTTGAGTCAAGTTATTACTTAATTTCGTCCAAATTTGTGTTTGTGCTCAAATCTGCCCAGAAAGTGGTTTTTAGGCAGATTTGAGTGTGTTTGTGTTGTTTTGAGTCTTTTGGTTTGTCTTAGTGTTTTAAAGCTTAGTTTTGCATTCTTTGAGTCTAAGTTAGTATTTCATATTGTTATTTTACGTTTTTGAGTCAAATCCAAGTGGTTAACAATCCCTCCTAATCCCCGGTCTAGAACGATCCCTACTTATACATATACTACAATTTGACGAAAAGAGGGTTTAATTTGTGTGCGTATAATTCTCGCATCAAATTTTGGCGCCGTTGCCGGGGATTAGCAAAATTGCTAATCCCTTGTGTTTTTGCCGTATGTTTTTAGTGTAATTTACCTACTTTTCTTATTTTGTTTTGTTTTCTTGGTTTAGGTACTAGTGCATGACGCGGAGTTCTCAAACTGTGCATGCACATATCTTGGACTTTAACGACGATTTTGAACGTGATTTGAGAAGAAAGAGGAGGCATCCCGAACCTAGTGAACCTAGTTCAAGTTCAGAGGCCGAATCTGAGTTTGAAAGTGTGGAAGAAGAAGTAATGGCAGCGGACAATCGGACCATTAAAGAGCTTTCGGCCTCGGGGTTGGCCAATGCCGCACCATTATGCATTCAATACCCCGCGGCTGCCCAAGGCAAGACCGATGAATTCGAGTTGAAGTCAAGCTTGTTGCACCACATTCCGAAATACCATGGGCTTTCCATGGAAGATCCCAACAAGCATCTCAAGGAGTTCGAGGTTGTTTGTTCGAGCATGACACCCATAAATGTCGATGGGAACATTCTAATGATGAAAGCTTTTCCATTCTCTCTTGTGGAAAAGGCTAAGGATTGGCTTTATGAATTGGCACCCGGGACCGTTACTTCTTGGGAGAGCATGAAGAGAGCGTTCTTGGAGAAGTTCTTCCCTACTTCAAGAGTCATTCTCTTGAGGAAGAAAATTAGCGGAATCCAACAAAGTCAAGGAGAATCTTTTCCGGCATACTACGAGCGTTTTAAAGCCCTTGTTGCATCATGTCCTCAACATCAAATGAAGGAGGAGCTTCTCCTTCAATATTTCTATGAGGGCCTTCTTCCCATTGAAAGGCAAATGCTCGATGCTTCGGCGGGAGGTGCATTGGTGGACAAAACTCCTATGTCGGCCAAGACCCTAATTGCAAATCGTGCTCTAAATGCACAACAATATGAAGGACTTGGGCAAAGGGACCCCCCACGGCAACACTTGAATGAGGTAAGTTCTCAATCCGATATTCAATCTCAGATAGCTAATCTTACTTCTATTGTGTCTCAGATGGCCGAAGGAATGAAGATACAAGGACCGATTGTATGTGGTGTATGTTCTATCCAAGGACACCCTTCGGAAAAATGCCCTCAATTGATTGAGAATGGGGGATGGGAGAGTGCAAATGCCATTGGATTTCCGAGCCACAATCAACCAAGGAATGATCCATATTCCAACACATACAATCCGGGTTGGAGAGACCATCCAAACTTCAAGTGGAGGGAACCTCAACAACCTCAACAACAAGGAGGCTTTAGACAACAACCCCCGGGGTTCTACACCAAGCCATTCGGCCCCAATCCAAACCAAGCACAACCTGCCCAAAACAATCAAGGTACGTCGTTGGGAAATGAAACACTTCTTAAATTACTTACCAATTTGTCTCAGGGGCAAGAGGATCAAACCAAAGCCATGCAAAACCAAGACAAAAGGGTAGATCACTTGGAGAAACAAATTGGGCAGATTGCGGAATTTGTAGGACAATTCCGAGACAAAGGCAAGCTCCCTAGCTCAACCATTGTCAATCCAAGGGGAGGATTCGAATCTGCCAAGGCAATCATGTTGAGAAGTGGTAAGGAGGTCGAAACCACCCCAAGCACGTCCAAAACAAGTCAAGAAGAGGACGTGTTGCTGCAAGAAGAGGAGGAACAAGGAATAAAGGCCACGGCAAGGGTGAAAGAATCTTTGCCGCAGCCCCCTATTGTGCCAAAACCGTCCAATATGCCTAAGGTAAGTCCAAATTCGACTTTGTCAAGTTCTATTCCACTAAACGTGCCCTTTCCTAGCAGGTTTAGGCAATCAAAGAAGGAGGAGAGTGAAAAGGACATTTTGGAAACCTTTAGGAAAGTTCAAGTCAACATTCCGCTCCTTGAGGCAATCAAGCAAGTCCCTAAGTATGCCAAGTTCTTAAAAGAGCTTTGCACAACGAGGAAGAGGATTTCAAACAAGGAGGTGGTCCAGGTAAGTGAAAATGTCTCTGCTGTGTTACAAAGGAAATTACCCCCTAAATGCAAAGATCCGGGTAGTTTTACAATTCCGTGCGTTATTGGTAATACTAAGTTTGAACAATGCATGTTAGACTTAGGGGCTTCGATTAATGTTATGCCATACTCTATTTATGCATCTATGAACTTAGGTGAGCTTAAAAATGATGGTGTGATAATTCAATTAGCCGATCGTTCTAATGCATATCCAAAGGGTGTTTTGGAAGATGTTTTGGTACAGGTTGATAACTTGATTTTTCCAGCGGATTTCTACGTGCTTGACATGGAGGATTCACCCCATTCCACCCCATTACCGATTCTATTAGGGAGGCCCTTCATGAAAACAGCCCGCACCAAGATAGATGTGTTTAAAGGAACTTTAACGATGGAATTTGATGGGGAAGTCATTGATTTCAATCTTTCTGAAAGTATTAAATTTCCTAAGGACGATCATTCTTGCTTTTCTATTGATATAATTGATGATTTGGCGCAGGAATTTCTCGATTCTTTGGAGAGGGATACACTTGAAACAACAATTACACAAGGAATTGGGCAAAAATCTGGTTTTGCCGTGCCTAGAAGTGAAGATGAGGCCGAGATGGTTGCTGCACTTGAGTCATTGCCACAACACTTTGGTAAGCCTCCAAACCCGAGTCCAATTCCTGTTTCGACTAACAAGTTGTTACCTTCAGTGATTCAGGCACCCATTCTTGAGCTTAAACCATTGCCGGATCATTTGAAGTATGTCTATTTGGGAGACAATGAGACGTTGCCCGTCATAGTTTCCTTATCCCTCACAGCAATGGAGGAGGAGAAATTGATTCGGGTGTTGAAAGAGCACAAGACGGCCATAGGATGGACCTTGGCCGACATAAAGGGTATTAGTCCTACAACTTGCATGCATCGCATACTTTTAGAGGAGGGGGCTAAACCAACTAGAGAGGCTCAACGCCGGCTCAACCCTCCAATGATGGAAGTTGTGAAAAAGGAGATTATCAAGCTTCTAGATTGTGGTGTGATCTATCCTATCTCGGATAGCCGTTGGGTTTCACCGGTTCAAGTTGTGCCAAAGAAATCCGGAGTGACTGTGGTGAAGAATGAAGAAGATGAACTTGTGCCTACACGCATTCAAACCGGTTGGAGGGTGTGCATTGACTATAGGAAGCTAAATGCCGCAACAAGGAAAGATCACTTCCCTTTGCCATTCATTGATCAAATGCTTGAAAGGTTAGCCGGTCATTCTTTTTATTGCTTTCTTGATGGTTATTCGGGTTATAATCAAATTGTCATAACGCCGGATGATCAAGAAAAGACCACCTTTACTTGTCCATTTGGTACTTTTGCATATCGTCGTATGCCATTTGGTTTATGCAATGCACCGGCCACTTTCCAACGATGCATGGTAAGTATCTTCTCTGATTATGTTGAAAAGATAATTGAAGTATTTATGGACGATTTTAGTGTTTTTGGAGACTCATTTGATGTTTGTTTGCATAATCTCACTTTAATCTTGAAAAGATGCATGGAAACTAACCTTGTTTTGAATTGGGAAAAATGTCATTTTATGGTTAAACAAGGTATAGTTTTGGGTCATATCATCTCTGAAAAAGGAATTGAAGTTGATAAGTCTAAAATAGATCTTGTACGTCACTTACCCTCTCCTACTTCGGTTAGAGAGGTCCGTTCTTTTCTTGGCCATGCAGGATTCTATAGGCGATTTATCAAGGATTTTTCTAAGATTGCACAACCACTATGCCGTCTCCTACAAAAAGAAGTGGCGTTTGAATTCACTAAGGAATGCACGGCATCATTCAACCAACTCAAGGAGTTGTTGACCACGGCACCCATTATTGTTCCCCCGGATTGGAGCCTCTCGTTCGAGCTTATGTGTGATGCGTCCGATTATGCTTTAGGGGCTGTTTTGGGACAAAGAAAGGACAAGAGGCCGCATGTCATCTACTATGCCTCACGGACGTTGAATGATGCTCAACTTAATTATTCCACAACCGAAAAAGAACTCTTGGCTATTGTATTTGCATTAGATAAGTTTAGATCATATCTTCTTGGTACTAAAGTAATTGTTTTTACTGACCATGCAGCCTTGAAGTATCTTCTCACCAAAAAGGAGGCTAAGCCAAGACTCATTCGTTGGATGCTCCTACTTCAAGAGTTCGATCTTGAAATCCGAGACAAGAAAGGGTGTGAAAACGTGGTGGCTGACCACCTAAGTAGAATGGTGCGTGAGGAAGAGTCCACCCCTATTTTAGAAACGTTTCCGGATGAGCAACTTCTGTCCATTGAGGTAAGAACCCCTTGGTATGCCGATTTGGTCAATTTCTTGGTGTCTAAGCAAGTTCCTAGTACCCTAAACAAGTTCCAACGTGATAAACTTGTTCATGATGCACGTTTTTATGTTTGGGATGATCCATATTTATGGAAATTCTGCCCAGATCAGATTGTGCGTAGATGTGTGCCCGAATCTGAATTTAATTCCATTCTTACATTCTGCCATACTTATGCATGTGGGGGACATTTTGGCACCCAAAGGACAGCCCTAAAGGTGTTACAATCTGGATTTTATTGGCCTAATCTCTTTAAAGATGCTAAAATGTTTTGTGTAACATGCGATAAGTGTCAAAGAACAGGTAACATAGGGCCTAAGGACCAAATGCCGCAACAATCTCTCTCCTTTGTGGAAATTTTTGATGTTTGGGGTATTGATTTCATGGGCCCCTTCCCTCCATCTTTTGGTTTCACTTATATCTTGCTAGCTGTCGATTATGTTTCCAAATGGGTGGAAGCCAAAGCCACCCGTACTAACGATTCTAAGGTTGTTGCAGATTTTGTGAAATCTAATATTTTTGCTAGGTTTGGGATGCCACGAGTTTTAATTAGTGATGGGGGTTCTCACTTTCGTAACCGCACCATTGAAGCTTTGCTCAAGAAGTACAACGTTACTCATAAGGTTTCCACACCTTATCACCCTCAAACCAATGGGCAAGCGGAGGTTTCAAATAGGGAGATCAAACAAGTTCTAGAGAAAACCGTGGGACCCTCAAGAAGAGATTGGAGTTTGCGCTTGGACGATGCATTGTGGGCCTATCGTACGGCTTACAAAACTCCCCTTGGCATGTCACCTTTTCGGCTTATATATGGTAAGCCATGTCATTTGCCCGTTGAGTTAGAGCACAAGGCACATTGGGCTGTGAAAACCTTCAATTTGGACATAGACGCTGCTGGAGTTCATAGGAAGCTCCAATTAGATGAACTTGAGGAGATTAGGAACGAGGCTTACGAGAATGCTCGCATCTACAAGGACAAGACGAAGGCTTATCATGATAAGATGCTTCGTACCAAAACGTTCTCCAAGGGGCAGAAAGTGTTGCTTTTTGATTCAAGACTTCGGTTATTCCCTGGTAAGTTACGTTCTAAATGGATTGGACCTCTTGTTGTTACTAATGTTTTTCCTCATGGTGCAATCCAAGTCCAAAGCTTAAAAAGTGGCCACGAGTTCAAGGTGAACGGACATAGATTGAAGCCATACTATGAGAACTTTGTGGAGCATGTTGTGGAAGAGCTTCCCTTGGGTGCCGTGGGCTCCAATCTGGAGTGATTGGGTTCTTCGTCCGGCTGTACGACGTTAAAGCAAGCGCTACTTGGGAGGCAACCCATGCATTCAACAAAGGAAGACCTAGAAAGCACTCCAATTCCAGATTTGCGTTCCTAAACTCTTCTCTTTGTTGCTATTTCGTTTTTGCCATGTTAGGTTGTTTAGTTGTTGTTTTGTTTGTTTGTTTGTTAATTGTGTGAGTCTATGCTTGAAACATTGAGGACAATGTTTGATTTAAGTGTGGGGGGGTAACTAAAGTGTTGTGATGCAAATTCGTAGGGTTTTATCCACCATAACTTCTAATGTTGTTTCTTGCTGTTTTTAAGTGTTTTTAAACTGTTTTAGTGTGTTTTGACTTAAAAATTCGAAAATCCCATAAAAATTTGAAAAATTGTTTCAAAAAACCCAAAAAGAGTTGTTTTTGTGTCTTAGGGTACCTTCCAACACAATGATGAGGATTTGGTTTTAATTGCATGACTATTAAAGAATGTTGTAAACATGGCTGGAAGTTGATTTGTGCTTTGGTTTATGCTTGGTTATGGTTATAACTTATGAATTCACATGTAATCACAAAAAGAGAAAATCAGTTTTTGTAACATGCTTGAAGGAAGAAACTCAAACTAAAGCTACATCCTTGTGAGACTTGAGCCTATAACGTTCTTTGGAGAGTATAAATCTGTGATTTCTTGTTTTCTAAAGTCGTTGCATGATCTCATCATTCTTTGCTTGGTTGCTACTTGGAATGCATTTCATTATAGTTCCAAATACTAGAACTCATGCCCATTTCATTCAAAGCATGATATTGATTGCATAACATACAATAAGATGAAGTTGTTAGTCAAGCCAAAGCCAAAAAGCCTATCCCTTTTCACATGTATTGTAGGATTACCCCTTTTTGATCCTTTTCAAGCTTATTTTCTTTGTTAGCCACATTATCCTTACCTAGCCTAGATTAGGACTTCCCATACCCTTGTTCTTAAAGGATAGTGAAGCATGATTTAGAATGAACTCCTTTTGATCAATATATTGCAGAAAATGAGTGTGGGGGAAGATAATAGGGCACGGCCAAAGAATGAAATAAAAAAAAATAATAATAATAATAAAAAGAAAATAGAAAAGTGTTGAAAAGAAAGAAAAAGAGTTGAAAAATATGTGAGAATGCTCTCACAAGTGTTGGTTATTGAAGGAAGGGTCCAAAAGAGTGAATTTGACCCTAATTGTGCATGAATCTTCCCTTATGTTTAAAAGTTGATTTCTGCCATTAAAAGTGAGTTTAAGTGTCAATTTCATTACTTTGCTTCCTATTGCTTTAAGAACCTTTGTTTGTCCTTTGCTTTTCCTTGTTAGCCATTACCCTTAGCCCCGTTACAACCCTCAACTTCTATCTTGATGTTATGTATTCAATATGTGGAGTTTGAATTTGGTATGAGCATATGGAATCATTGGTTCTCCTTCTAAGTAGTAGCATTCCATTCATGAGATCATATTCATGTCATTATCGTAAATCCAGAAAATGCTTTCTTTGATATAACATATGTGAGTGTTAGAATTCATATTTACATCAATCTTCTCACATATACCTACTGTAGGGTGTGAAGTTAGAAAATCTGTGTGAAAATAGAGTGCATTCTAGTGAGGAATTGAGGAAATTCTCTAAGGCATGTTACTACATTCCAAATGTGTTTTAATTGATTAAATGCGAACTAGTGAATGGTAACTATGATTAAGTGTTTGTTGAAGTGTAAAGAAAGCTAAATGTTGTGGGAATGATGTTCTATATTATGTCATGTTCGTTTGAAATCCCTGAGATACATGTTGGAAGGTTTAGATTGTGTTTTGTTTTGCTTTTGGTTTCTTTCGTTTTGTTTTGCTCGAGGACTAGCAAAAGCTAAGTGTGGGGGAATTTGATAGGAGCAATATTAAGGCGACTTACTTAGCTTGTTTTCGTGCATTTATATTGTTAATTCATAGTTGTTTTAGTCATTTAAGCCATTTTCGTGTGTTTTTAGGTTCATATGGCTAAGGAAGCAAAAAGATGCATTTTGGAGCATTTTGGAGCAAATTAGAGATGGGAATGGATATCATATGCTTAAAGCCAAGTAGATGGACGAAATTGAAGACCAAACCATTCACTTATCACCCAAGTGTGTAATAGGATCAATTGGAAGGCAAGAAGGTGTAAACCTGATTTGCAAGTTGTGAAAACAAGAAAAAAAAACGCTCAAAACACATGCCATATGTGGAAATACCATTTACATCAGATTTGAGCCATTTAACTTACCTTAAACACTTACCTTGTTTGTCATCCTCTCAGCCATATTTTAAAGTAATGAAAACCTGATTTGGAGGTGGAAAATAAGGAAACAAAGTTCAAAACAAATGCCATTCTCCTTAAATCAGATTCTAGCCTTTTATACACACTTCATTCCAACCACTCCACATGCATTTCCAACCCACATGCCCCTTTAATCATTCAACCATGCAGCCACACATTCACCCACATGCATTTCCACCCACATGCTCTCCCATTTCAGATTGCATCACACATCATTCCACACCATCATTTCAGCACATGCACTTCCCCCTTTCTTTAATCCATTGCAGCCACATGCACTTCCCCCTTTACCATTGCAGCCACATGCACTTCCCCCTTCATCATTTCAGCCACCAAACACCCACATGCACTCCCACTCCAGATTTTCAGCCATCCCAATTCATCACTGCACATCAACACATTCTATCATTTCCACATGCATTCCCCTTACAATTTCAGCCACTCCACATGCATTTCTAGCTTTCCACCAAGTTCCTAGCTGTCATGTTCCCTCTTTTTCACCTATAAATAAGCATCCATTGCAGCCACAAATCATTCACTCTTCCATATTCAGAAAACCATCTCAGATTCACATTCATTCACGCCAGAAATTCATTCCCTCTCTCTAACACAGCCATACTCCACCATTCTTCATATTTTCTGCCCAAAAACACTCCTTACCTTCCCCTACATCCATCCCTACCCTAAACACATCCTTCTACATCATCCATAACCCCCAAAACTCACCAAAACCCCTTGTGCCGCAGCAACTAGAGGAGAAGAGGCCTAAACGTTCATACAATTCAAGATTGAGTTGTTGGAATTTTTAGGTGTACTTCGATTCTTGTTTTCAATGTTTACTTTGTTATTACTGTCTAAGTTTGTTGTAATCATGAGTGGCTAAACCCCTAATTAGTTAGGGGAAAGTTTGAAGCCATGGATATGTTTGAAATATGAATTGATTTCTTCCAATTGTGATTTGTTAATTTGTGATTGCAATTCAATTATCATGTTTATTAAAGACTTGTTTTTGTATGTTGATTAGGGATGCATACTTAGTCTTCATGCATAAACTCGATGCTAGTTTATAAACGAGTTTCACCTAATCGTCACAAGTTTATAAACATGAGTAGTGAAGGTTGCTAGTCACAACCGCGTTAATTGAATTCTTGGCAAAAGTATCATGCATTCATAGTTACAATTGCCTCGTCAACACTTATAATTTTCATAGAGCATAATGATCTCTCATTGTATCTCTTCTATGCATTCATGTTGAGAACCATTGGAGAATGATTTGAATTGTCGCATGCATCATCCAATTCAATAACTTAAGGAAAATTTGAGAGTTAATTAGTGCATCACGGTTAACTTGGGGTGTTGAGCATCATAGTTAATGAAAAACAATTGGAGAATCGATTCATATATAAATGTGTCATGTGTGGAGAATGGACCTCTAACTAATCCATCCATCATCTTGTTTCTCAAATCCGTTTATACAATCTGCCTAGTTTATTAACTTGTTTTATTTAATTTAATTTCGTCAAAACCTTAATCCCCCTTTACTTTAGTGTCCAACTTAGTTAGAAAGTGTCTTAGTTTGTGTTTATGAGTGTTTTGATTCATTTTATTTCCCAATTTCGTCCAAATTCACCAAAGTGCTCAAAACTGCCCAGAAAGTGATTTTAAGGCAGTTTTGAGTGTTTTGGGTGATGTTTGAGTCTTTTGGTTTGTTTTAATGTTTTAAGTGTTTAGTTTTACATTCTTTGAGTTAGAAAGTGTTTTAGTTTGTGTTTATGAGTGTTTTGATTCATTTTGTTACACAATTTCGTCCAAATTCACCAAAGTGCTCAAAACTGCCCAGAAAGTGATTTTAAGGAAGTTTTGAGTGTTTTGGGTGATGTTTGAGTCTTTTGGTTTGTTTTAATGTTTTAAGTGTTTAGTTTTACATTCTTTGAGTTAGTTTAGTGTTTTATATTGTGTTTTTACGTTCTTGAGTCAAGTTATTACTTAATTTCGTCCAAATTTGTGTTTGTGCTCAAATCTGCCCAGAAAGTGGTTTTTAGGCAGATTTGAGTGTGTTTGTGTTGTTTTGAGTCTTTTGGTTTGTCTTAGTGTTTTAAAGCTTAGTTTTGCATTCTTTGAGTCTAAGTTAGTATTTCATATTGTTATTTTACGTTTTTGAGTCAAATCCAAGTGGTTAACAATCCCTCCTAATCCCCGGTCTAGAACGATCCCTACTTATACATATACTACAATTTGACGAAAAGAGGGTTTAATTTGTGTGCGTATAATTCTCGCATCAGAATGAAACCTACGAGAATGCCCGCATTTACAAGGAAAAGACGAAGGCATTTCATGACAAGATGATTAGGGGCAAAACCTTCACAATTGGGTAGAAAGTTTTACTTTTTAATTCTCGTCTACGTTTATTTCCCGGAAAGTTACGTTCTAAATGGATTGGACCTTTTGTTGTTACTAATGTTTTTCCACATGGTGCAGTTCAAGTCCAAAGCTTAAGGAATGGGGTGGAATTCAAGGTCAACGGACATAGATTGAAGCCATACTATGAGAATGCCGTGGGGCAGGTTGTGGAGGAGATCTCACTCCATGCCGTGGGCACCAATGGTGCCTAAACGTGTTCTTCGTCCGGTTGCAAGACGTTAAAGAAAGCGCTACTTGGGAGGCAACCCATGCCATTCAACAAAGGAAGACCTAGAAAGCACTCCAATTCCAGATTTGCGTTCCTAAACCCTTCTCTTTGTTGATTCTTTCTAATCTGCCTATTTAGTTGTTTTACTTGCTGTTTGTGTGTTTCTTTGTGTGATTCTATGCTTAAAACATTGAGGACAATGTTTGATTTAAGTGTGGGGGGGTAACTAAGTGTTTTTTCATGCAAATTCGTGGGATTTTATCACCCATTATTTCAAAACTTGTTCCTTGCTGTTTTTAAGTGTTTTTAAGCAGTTTTGGTGTGTTTTAGTATGTTTTGAAGTAAAAATCCGAAAATCAAAGAAAAATTTGAAAAATTTGTTTTAAAAAACCCAAAAAAGAGTTGTTTTTGTGTGTTTGTTTGTGTCTTAGGGTACCTTCCAACACAATGATGAGGATTTGGTTTTTAAATACATGGCTGTTAAAGAGAGTGATTAACATGAATGAAAGTTTGATTTACTCTATGTTTATGCTTGGTTGTGGTTATAACTTATGAATTCACATGCAATCATAAAAGAAAAAAAATCAGTTTTTGTAACATGCTTGAAGGAAGGAACTCAAATTAACGCTACAACCTTGTGAGACTTGAACCTAAACGTTTATTTGGAGAGTTAAAATCTGTGCATTCTTTGTTTTCTAAAATCGTTGCATGATCTCATTATTCTTTGCTTGGTTGCTACTTAGAAGGCGTTTCATCATTTAGTTCCAAACACTAGAAGTCATGCCCATTTCATTCAAAGCATGGTATTGATTAGCATAACACATTTTCAAGATGAAGTTGTGTAGTGACCACCACTTTAGCCAAAAAGCCGTGTGCCCTACTCCATTATATGTTTAGGTGTTAACCCCATTGAGCCTTGTTTAGCCTTTTCTTTGTTAACCCACATTACCCTCACCTAGCCTAGATTAGGACTATCCATACCCTCGTTCTTAAAGTATAGTAAGCATGATTCAAATGGAATTCCTTTATGGCAGAAACCAAGTGTGGGGGAAGTAGAAAGAAAAGAAAAGAAAAATTCGTAAAAAAAAAAAAAAAAAAAAAAAAAAGTATGAAAAGAGTTGAACAACATGAGAAAAAGAGTTCCAAGGTGTTGTTTGTTGAAGAAAGGGTCCAAAAAGTTGAATTCGGCCCCAAGAAGTTGTTTAAAGTCTTCCCCTTGTGTTTTTAAGTTAATTTCTGCAAACTAAGTGAATTCTAAGTCTTAATTTCATTACTTTGCTTACTAATGCTTGAAGTAACGTTTGTTTTCCCTATCCTTTCTTGGTTAACCAATACCCCAAGCCCCGTTGCAACCCTTAAACTTCTATCTTGAGTGTTATGTGTTTCAATTTGTTGAGTTTGAATTTCGTATGAGCATATGGTGTCATTGGTTCTCGCATCTAAGTAGTAGCATTCCATTCATGAGATCATATCTAAACATGCCTATTAACTCCGGAAATTGCGTTCTTTGTGATACATATATGTGAGCATTCGTTTTTATATCTACATCAATTCTCTCACATATAACTAGTATAGGGTGTGTAGTTAGAAAATCTGAGTGAAAATAGAGTGCAAATCTATTAAGGATAGAAGGAATTCTCTAAGGCATGTTACTACATTCAAAACATTGTTTTAATTGGTTAATTGTGAACTAGTAAGTAGTGACTATGATTAAGCATGTGCTTAAGTGTTAAATTGACTCAAATCTGTGGGAATGATAATCTTTAACATGTCATGTGCATTGGAAATCCCTGAGGCAAATGTTGGAAGGTTTAGATTATGTTTGTTTGCTTTGTCTTGTTTTATTTCTTTGTTTTGCTCGAGGACTAGCAAAAGCTAAGTGTGGGGGAATTTGATAGGAGCATTTTTATGCGACTTAATTGGCTTGTTCTCATGCATTTATGTTGTTTTTCCTTAGTTAGTTTAAGTGTTTAAAGTCATTTTCGTGCAATTTCAGGTTTTAGTGTCAAAGTATGCAAAAAGAAGCAATTTGGAGCATTCTAGAGCATTTTTGGGCCAAGATTGGATAGTGCAAGCATGGAGGCATGAGGATGGACGAATTTGAAGGCTTGAATTCAGTTAGGGAGCTGCAAGGGGGCCTAAAAAAACCTTATTTCTAGAAGGCTTTATCTATTCACACATGGTGCCTAATTTCTAGCTTGTCTCCTAGCCGTCCTAGCTTGTCTCCTAGCCGTCCTAGCTTGTCACTAGCCGTCCTACCTTGTCTCCTAGCCGTCCTAGCTTGTCTCCTAGCCGTCCTAGCTTGTCACTAGCCGTCCTAGCTTGTCTACTAGCCGTCCTAGCTTGTCACTAGCCGTCCTACCTTGTCTCCTAGCCGTCCTAGCTTGTCACTAGCTGTCCTACCTTGTCTCCTAGCCGTCCTATCTTGTCTCCTACCTTGTCCAAGCTACACACATATATCCTTTAAGTGTTTCATGTATAGAATTTCTGGTACAAAAAACCTTTTGGTTTCAACTAAGTTCAAAACCTTTCCTAGCCCTATAAATAAGGCTTTGCAGCAAGGCACTTTGGGGGATCACTCATTCACCCAATTTTCGTCCATTCATCTAGCCACACCACTCTACACATCCTAAAATCCTAGAAACACAATTCCAGCCAAACACTACACCTTGCAGTGCCTATCCTCCATCCAATTCCATAATCCCTGATCCTAAAACACATCCCAACCATCCCATCCACCTTTGTGCCGTAGCAAGGAGGAAGAAGGAAAGACTCTTGGATGCTCAAGCTTCGTCGTTGGTGCATTCTAGGTGTAATTCGTTTTATGATTTCAATGTTTAATTTATTTTCCTTTCATTTTGCTATGAACATGAGTGGCTAAACCCCTATTGGTTAGGGGTGATTTCAAAGCCATAACTATGTGTGCAAATTGATTTGATAAATTCCAGTTATGAGTTCTTGAATCGTGAATGCAATTGGCTTAACAGTGCGAGTAATAACGTATTTGTGTTTGTTAATTAGGGGTCGACACTTAATTGGCTTGCATGAATATGATGCTAGAATATAAGTTTGTTTCACATAATTGTCACACAATTATATTCACAAGTAGTGAAGGTTGCTAGTCACAATCGCGTTAAGTTCAATTCCTAGCATAAGTGTCATGATGTCATAGTCACAAGTGCTTTGTCAATGCTTATAGTTTTCATTGAACGTAATGATCTTTGATTGTATCTTTATTATGATGTCATGTAAATGAAAAGGTAACCCATGGTGTGGACATTGTATCAAGAGGCCTTTAAAACGCTCCCAACACTCATTGAAAGGTTCACCATCATCTTGTTTGAAGTTGAAGATTTGTCCCCTTAATGTGGCTGTCTTTTGAGTGGAAAAGAACTTCTCCAAGAACTTCTTAGCCACGGCATCCCATGTGGTGAGGGAACCTGGTGTTAGGGTCATCAACCAACTCTTGGCCCTATCTTTCAAGGTGTAAGGAAACACTCTCATCCTCAAATTTGCTTCACTTACTCCCTGCAAAGGTAAACCACTCACAACATTGTAAAACTCTTTAATATGAGCTAAAGGGTCTGATGCGAGATTTATATGCACACAAATTAAACCCTCTTTTTGTCGATTTGTAGTATAAGTATAAGTAGGGATCAAATTTTGGCGCCGTTGCCGGGGATTAGAAAATTTGCTAATCCCTTGGATTGTTTGTTTCTGTATTGTCTTTTAGATTTAGTTTTTTTTTATTTTGTTTGTTAAGAACAAGATGGCACTTGATAATGCTTCTCTTTTGTCACAACTCATGGAAAGGTCTCAAATGCAAAGAGTTGATATATTGAATCTTCAATCAAGGAATAACGTGTTTTCCAATACTTACAATTCGGATTGGAGTGATCATTCAAACTCTATGTGGTGGGAACCTCAAAATGCTCAACAAGGAGGATATTGGCAGCCACCACAACCTCATATTCAATATGCCCAACCAAACTCAAGTTCGTCAATAAATTATAATCAAAAGCTTGATGAATTAATTTGTTTGGTGCAGGGCTTACAAAATCAAGACAATGAGGCTCAACAAGAAGGATATTGGCAGCCGTATGAGGAGTTCTATTCAACGCCTATGCAGCCACCACAACCTGCCCAAAGTAATGTAGGTAATTCAAATGATAATGATACGATTTTTCAATTACTTACTACTCTGGAAAAGCAAATTGGGCAAATAGCGGAGTTCGAAGGACAATTTTGCGACCAAGGAGAACTCCCTAGTTCAACCATTGCAAATTAGAAGGGAGAATTTGAAACCACCAATGCTTTCATGTTGAGAAGTGACAAGGAGGTTGGAACGGACCCTCAACCATCAAAATCAAATCACAAGGAAGAGGAATACACCCAACCCACGGAAAGGGTGGAAACACCTTTACCGGAGGCACCTATTGCTCCTATGCCATCTAATACAGGTATGGTTGTTCCAAATTTCATTATTTTTAACCCCGTTCCAACAAGTATCCCTATTCCTTGCAGATTCATGACTTCCAAGGAAGAAGAAGGTGAAAAAGACATCTTGGAAGCCCTTCCAAAGGTGACAAGTAGGGAATGTCATGAATCCATCAAAGAGGACGTTCTTGAAACCACAAAATCCAAAGAAGTTAAATTTGATGACATTGGACAAGTAATAACCATCACTTGCAATCTGGCCAAGTCCAATATCCCTGAAACTTTCAAATGAGTGGTATTTGTCATTGAGTTCTTGTCGGACAAAACAAGTAAGTATTTTTTTCCAAATTCCATTAGATTTTTTACTAACTTGCTATTTTTTTTTTAATCAGGCACCTACACTAGAATTCAAACCAATGCCGGTTCACTTCAAGTATCACCTTCCATTCAAGGACCAATTCCATGCCGTTTGATTTTATTTATGTTAATAAAAAAAAAAAAAAAAAAAAAAAAAAAAGATACTAAACATGGAGAAAGGTGGTGCTTCACAAAGGTTGTTTGCGTGAAGTCCCACTACGAGGCGCAGAAGCGGAAGGCGCAGAAGCGGGAGGCATAGAAGCGGGAGGCATCGAAGCGGAAGGCATCGGAGAGGGAGGCATCGGAGCTAGAGCATTCCAGGCCTCAATACTTGGCCAAGCACTGGATGACCCAGGAAAAAGGTGCCTCTGGAGATAAGACGCA
The DNA here is from genome assembly GCF_041283825.1 of Pyrus communis. Taxonomy (NCBI): domain Eukaryota; kingdom Viridiplantae; phylum Streptophyta; class Magnoliopsida; order Rosales; family Rosaceae; genus Pyrus; species Pyrus communis. The sequence continues at coordinate 11,200,584 of NC_142566.1, forward strand.
AGCCTTTGACGGTCACTGTGAATTCGACCCTCAGATTCTTGCAGCTCATCAAGCTTCCTCTTCATCCCCGACGAATAGTTATTTGCAAGCACATGCAAACTTCTATTCTCGTACTTAAGCTGCTGGATCTCTTGCTTAAGTCTTTCCACCTCTGCCATCAACGATTCCACCTGACGGGAGCGGGCAAGCAGGCGTAGGCCCATGTTGGACACAGAGCTCGCACACTGAACACTAAGTGCGAGGGACTCTTGAACGGCCAACTCATCGGACCGTCCTGACAGCAGCCTACTATCTTTTGGAGTGAGGAGGTTTTTAGCTACTATTGTAGCTGTTGTGGCGTCCTGCATCACAGAGTCTTCACCTGAAAGAGGACCGTTAGAAGATAAAAAAGAAGGGCGCCATACATTACCTTGACGGGGCGCAACCGGATCGCTGCTGAGACTCAAATCTAAGCTAAGGTTCGATGAGTTTGCCATTTTTTTTCAAAAGTGTTCAAAGAAAAGGGATGGAGTTAAATTTCAAAGGGCCGGAGTCGATTTTCAAGAATGGGAAATCTTCAGAGTGTGTATGTTGGCGGTGATCGATAGCTCTATAAAATGCCAAGGCGACGCGTCCACCGATTCAAAGAGCCGGATTTTCCGGCGTAAGTTAGGCGACGCTCCCTCGGCTTTTCAGAAAACGCGTTCAACTTTGTCAAAAGATTTCTGACAAAGCTGAAAACACGTGGAGGCCATCATCGCAACTACACGTCTTTAGCCGACAAGCGCAAAGTTCGGCGACGCTTTCTCTGCTTTTCAGAAAACGCGTGCAGCTTTGTCAAAAGGAGCCGCATCTGCATTACCACGTGTCGTTCAGAAAGCGAAGGGGCGTCGTTCAGAAATCGAAGGGGCGTCGTTCAGAAATCGAAGGGGCGCCTGCTCAGAAATCGAAGAGCCGAATTCAAAGATCGAAGAGGCGCCACTATTTCAAAAAGCCGGAGTTGCGGGATCAAAACGTTTGTCGACAAAGGTAAAAAGTACCACCACTTGATATTATCTCTATATATGTCGACCTTCGTCTTTTATGGCAGGGAAAACCTGAAGAAAATGCCTAACTCTCCCTCACCTCTGAGGGCGCACTCCCAGCAAAGCCTTTCAAAATACTCAATTCTTTCTTCTTCCCCAAAGATGATACCAGATGCCTGGAGTACATATGACCCAGGAGGAAATGGCGGATTGAAGCATGTGCTGATTCATTCACCGCTTCTTCAAAGCAAAGGTATCTCATATCATCAAGGTCAAAAGCAAAAGTATCTCATATCATGCTCTTTCCCTGTCTTTTTCTTTGTCCTTTTTCTTACTCGCATGGCAAAGTAAAAGAAGCAATCAGCCGGCACTTGGAGTCAATCTTCCGATCTGGAGCCAACTGCTTGGAATCTATTCCTGATTGCTTACCTAGCGTTGCTCTCGAGTAGTCATCTTCAACGGTTGATACACTTCCGGAGAAGGGACCACTTCTGCAAAGGGGAGCGAGTAAGGCAAGTGAAAATGATACATTGAAGCATGTGGAGACAAACATAGGCTGAGTTATCCTCCAACCCTTTTCAATACGAATTGGAAAGATTGAACAAAGAAACAGATAAAAGGGATAAGCTCAGACCTTCAGGGGAGACCCTAAAGGGAATCCTGCTGCCCAGATCAAGAGTAGCACAAAGGAAAATCAACGATGGGCGGCAACCAGTTCGAGAGTAAGCCTGTGGAATCATCAAGATCAAGCCTCAATGCAATCAACAAAGAGAAGATGGAAGTTACACTCCATAACCAGATTTGCGTCCCTAAACTCTTCTCTTTGTTAATTACATTCTGCCATGTTTAGTATGTTTAAGTGCTTTTTGTGTATTTACTTATGCTTTGTGTGAATCTATGCTTAAAACATTGAGGACAATGTTTGATTTAAGTGTGGGGGGGGGGGTAACTAAGTATGTTGATGCAAATTCGTTGAATTTTATCACCCATAACTTCAAGTGTTGTTCCTTGCTGTTTTAAATATTTTTAAGGTGTTTTTAAACTGTTTTAGCATGTTTTGTTTTATAACTCCGAAAATCACATAAAAATTTGAAAAACATTTTTTTGAAAAGCCTAAAAAGAGTGTTTTGAGTTGTTTTTGTGTCTTAGGAAACCTTCCAACGTTATGATGAGGATTTGGTTTGTAATTGCATGACTGTTAAAAAGAGTTATAAACATGGATGAAAGTTTGATTTACTCTTGGTATATGTTTAGTTATGGTTATAATGTATGACTTCACATGCAATCATAAAAGAAAAATTCGTTTTTGTAACATGCTTGAAGGAAGGAACTCATAATAACGCTACATCCCTGTGAGACTCGAGCCATTACCTTCTTTGGAGAGTTATTTTCTGTGATTCTTTGTTTTCTAAAGTTGTTGCATGATCTCATTATTCCTTGCTTGGTTGCTACTTAGAATGCAATTGTATCATGATAGAACTAAATGCTAGAACTTATATCCGTTTCATTCAAAGCATGTTATTGATTTGCATAACACATATTCAAGAAGAAGTTGTGTAGTGACCACCACCATAGCCAAATAGCCTTACTTCCCATACTTCGTATATGTTGTAAGTCTTAACCCCGTTGAGCCTTGTTTAGCCTTTATTCTTTGTTTACCCACATTTTCCTCACCTAGCCTAGTTTAGGACAATCCCCACCCTTGTTCTTAATAGATAGTGAGCATGACTTAATTGAATTCCTTTTGAGTTACATTATGAAAGAAAATAAGTGTGGGGGAGAGAATGTTTTGTTTTTAAGTGTTTATGTATGCTTTGAGAAGTCAAAAGAAAAGAAAAAAAAAAAAAAAAAAAATTGTGAAAAACATATGAAAAAGAAAAACAGAAAAGAAAAGAAAGAAAGGAAAAAGAGCTTGTTCCCCCTTGTTCAAAAGTTGAGTTTTCATTCAAAAGTGAATTCTACGTTAATTCAAATGCTTTGCTCGCTATTTCTTTAAGAACCTTTGTTTTCCATATCCCTTCTTTGTTAGCCAAACACCTTTAGCTCCGTTTCAACCCTTATGCTTCTCTCTTGAGTGTTATGTGTTTCAATTTGTGGAGTTTGGAATTGATATGAGCTTATGGAATCACTGGTTCTCATTCTAAGTAGTAGCATTCCATTCATGAGATCATATTCATGTCATTATCGTAAATCCAGAAAATGCTTTCCTTGTTATAACTTATGTGAGTGTTCGTCTACATGTTTACATCAATCTTCTCACATATGACTAGATTAGGGTGTGTAGTTAGAAAATCTGAGTGAAAATCGAGTGCATATCTTGTAAGGAATTGAGCAAATTCTCTAAGGCATGTTACTACATTCAAAACATGGTTTTAAATGCTTAATTGTGAACTAGTATATGGTGACTATGATTAAGAATGTACTTAAGTGTGAAGATGACTAAAATCTGTGGGAATGATGATTTTTAACGTGTCATGTGCATTGGAAATCCCTAAGACAGTTGTTGGAAGGTTTAGGTTGTGTTTTACTTGTTTTGTTTCGTTTGGTTTTGTTTTGTTTTTCTTTCTGTTTTGCTCGAGGACTAGCAAAAGATAAGTGTGGGGGTATTTGATAGGAGCATATTCATGCGACTTAAATGGCTTGTTCTCGTGCATTTACGTTATGTTTCTCTAGTTATTTTAGTCCTTTATGCTTCTTTTGTGTGTTTTCAGGTTCTAAGGGCAAGGTATGCAAAAGAATGCCTTTTGGAGCCTTTTGGAGCAAATTAGAGATTGGAATGGATATCATATGCTTGGAGCCAAGAGGATGGACGAAATTAAAGACTTGAAGTAGGAAAGTTAAATCCTAAAAGACCTCATGTTTAAGCATCATTGAAGACTCCTACGCATTTTAGAACACAAAAACAACATTCCTTGCAACCTTAGGACATTGTCGTGTGTTTCCTTGTGTCCCCCTTCCTTGCCATGCAAGGAAGGGCTTTGTTCCCTATTTTAAACACTTAAAGCATTCACTTATCATATCATTCACTTATCACTCACCACATATCATTCATTTATCACTTAACATATCATTCATTTATCACTTATCACTTCCACTCACTTATCACTTCCATTCACTTATCACTCACCACATATCATTCATTTATCACTTAACATATCATTCACTTATCACTTATCATACTCATAATCATCTACACATTTCAACCATTTAAACACATGCATTCACACACATGCACATCATTCATTCTTCTTCCTAGCCGTGCATCCCCTTAGCCATTTCCAACCACATTCTTCCACTTCCCACTTCATCATTACACCACCTAACACACATGCACTCCCATCCATTTCATCATTGCATTCATCACCAAAGAACCAACAACAAAACCGTGCATTACTCATCAATTCCAGCCACATTCCACATGTTTTCACAACCTAATTCACATGCACATTCAGCCACCTTTCTCCCAAAAACAGTGCACATGCATTCATTATTCATTCACTTTGCATTCCCTTTGCAATTACACCCCACATGTCCATTTAATCATTCAACCACATTCCCATTAACCACAAAACAAATCACACAACACACCAACACACATGCATCCTGAAATTCTTTGCCTTGCAATCACATGCATTTCCCTTGACATTTTCAGCCATCACACTTCATCATTACACCACCATTCACTCTTTAACCCACACACACTTCACACAAACAACATTCACATGCATTCACATGCATTTCCAACACAAAACACACTCAAAACCGTGGCCACCTTTGCATTTCAGCATTCCCATTTGCATTTTCAGATTTCCAGCTTTCCAACCTAGCCACATTCACATGCATTCACTCATAATCATTCACCAAACTTGCAGCCACATTTCCACCCACCTCCTAGCTGTCATGTTCCCTCCATTACTCCTATAAATACCCTTGCATTCATTCATTCAAAGATCATCTCATTCCATTGTAGATACCACAACACAAACACTCCATTCCTTCTCTAGCCGTGAGTTTCTCTCCATTTTCTGCACCATTTTCTCCACCACTCCTCACCTATTTCCATAATTCCTTTTCCATTCCACACTTCCATCCCCCAAACCAATTATCCCTAGACCTTATGCTACAATAAAGAGGAAGAGAAGAGGGCCTAAACGTTCATACAATTCAAGTTTGAGTTGTTGGAATGTTTAGGCGTTTCTTTGATTTCAATGTTTAATTTCAATTCTCTTTGTTTTGTATGAGGAACTAAACCCCCCTTTAGCTAGGGGGGGATTCGAAATATATGTTTATGCTTGCATTTTGATTTGATTACTTCTAATTGCGTTTCATAAGTTGTGGATTCAATTTGTTTAACCGTTTTATTGATAACTTATTTATGTATGTTTATTAAGAATGCGCGCTTAATTTTCATGCATGAATATGACGCTAGAATATAAGTGAGTTTCACCTAATCGTTATGAACTTATATTCACAAGTAGTGGAGGTTGCTTATAAACAATCATGTTAAACGAATTCTTGGCATAAGTTTCATGCAATCATAGTAACGAATGCCTCGTCAACACTTATAGTTTTCATGATGCTTAATGATTCTTGCTTGTTTCTCTATTATGCAATTCATGTAGGGAACTTGTGAGGAATGCTTTGGGTTGTCGTATGCAATCATCCAATTCATTAACTTAAGGAAAACTTGACGGTTAATTTAAGCGGACCTAATTAACCCGGGGTGTTGAGAATTCATGGTTTATTGAAATGCAATTGGAAACCATTTTATTATGCAAGTGTAACATGTATGGAGATGAACCCCTTAGCTAGCCATACCATCCATTCATTTCCGTCAATTTCATATTTACAATTTGTTTTCTTTACAATCTATCCATTTTAGTTTAAATTCGTCCAAAATCAATCCCCCCATATTTCGTTTAAGTCTTAGTCTTAATCTTTCTTATTTTTAGTTTTGCATTCTTTGAGTCTAAGTTAGTATTTCATATTGTTATTTTACGTTTTTGAGTCAGTTTCCAAGAGATTTGCAATCCCTCCTAATCCCCGGTCCAGAACGATCCCTACTTATACTTATACTACAAATCGACAAAAAGAGGGTTTAATTTGTGTGCGTATAAATCTCGCATCAGGGTCTTCATTAGGTAAGCCATAAAATGAAGGAAACATATGGAAATGTGAAGATTTGAGATCATAGTTTCTAGCTTCTGTGGGTAGCAAGATGCATGAAGGTGAATTTGGTATGATTGGTTGAGCAAAGTCCTCCAAAGCTCGAAGCTCATCTAGGTTGCCCGCCATCTCTTCCTCTCTTTCCCAATCAAATTGCTCAGATTCTTTACTTGTTGAACTAGGTGAATTCCCTTCCTCTTCCTCACGGTTAAAGGATGAACTTGATGGCACAAAGTTGTCCAAAGTGTGGCCCTTTAATCTTTCAATTCTTTGGCCTAACTCAACAAGTTTATTTGACATATACTACCTGAAACAAAGTAACACAAGTGTGAATGAAAATCAAGAAGCAAACAACAATGAAAAGAACAAAAATAAACTTAAAAACGTTTGAAAAGACTCAAGGGATGTGGAACTAAACGCTTAGAACACTTAAACAATCCTAAAACCCAAAACAGCAACTAGAAGACTCAAAATTGCCTAAAAACCACTTTCTGGGCAGTTTTGAGCACCTACACTAATTTGGACGAAATTGGATGGAAACTTGAATCAAAACACTTTCTAACTAATTTGGACAAAGCAAAGACTCAAAGGACTCAAAACAGATTCACAAGACTCAAAACAAGCTAAAAACTCTCAAAACTGCCTAAAAACACAAATTGGGCAGTTTTGACACTAAACTCAATTTTGGACGAAAATTAGGTTTGAGCTTGACTCAAAATGCTTCAAAACACAAGATAAGACAGATTCTAAGCTTAAGACTTAACAAACTATGGGGAGAAATTGTATTTGGACGAAATGCAATTAAATGGACAGATTATAACAAAAGCAGATTGTAAAGCAAGTTGATGTAAACCAATGGATAATGGAATGGCTAAGGGATTCTTTTCCATATATGAAATGTATGCAACTTAAATCAACTTCCAATTATCAATTTGACAAGTTATGAACCTTGACACTAATCAAAATAGCAAACAAGCAAACAAGCAATTACAAGGGACTGAAATCAGTCCCCGGCAACGGCGCCATTTTTGTTGATGTATATTTCCTTCTTAATGCTAGAATATATTTAGTATAATGGCATAAGTAAGGGTGTCGAATCCACAGGGACTAATTGGACCTATGTAATTACTTGTTTTGCAAGAACTCTAAGAAATGAATCAAACTAAACAAACTAGGCAGATTTGGAAATGAATCAAACTAATCTAAATAGACAGATTTGTTGTTGTAACTTGAAAGCATGAGAAAATGAGATAAACACAAATAAATGAATCAACAACTAATGTAATGGGATAGTATCAATGGAAATGAAGCTAGGGATTCGGTTTCACCATTGCTCGACTAAGTCCATGTTTGTCAAGTTAGTTTATACTCATTCATCTACCTATTTCTTGAGTTTGTTTCACTTGGATATGATCAACCATATGATGTGTGGATTTGATCAAATGTCTCTAATCATGAACCTAATTGTGATGTGCAACTTTGGTTCATAATCAAGATTATGTAATGTACAAGAAACTTTCATAAAACCAAAGGGAGTAACTCGGCAGGATGTGTGATAAACACTCCCTTCATTCATTCACATATCTACCAAGATTATGCATGATGTGTGCTTTAATCTTGGCTACACAACTTAGTGATTAATTCAAATGATGATCAAACATTAAAATCAACATACTAAGTCACCATTAAAACAGAAAATGAAACAAGAAATAGATGGACAAACTGAGCATTCTAACTTAATTACATGGCAAACTTTGCAAGGTTACATCGAATCCCTAGAGAAAGATTAGTTACAATTCATGTTTACAGAATGTTTAACATAAAGGTACACAACATGAATGAACATAGAATGAAGTAGAAGGAACCCTTGAAGCAAAACTAATGTTGAATTCCTTGAAGAGTGCCTTCGGTGTTGGAGCTCCCAAATGTGTTTGTAAATGAGGGTGGAGGAACTTATGTCGAATGGTTTCTGTGAGTGGTGCATAAATGGAGAGAAAAGGACAGTTTCTGTGAAAGGGAGAGAGTGTTGAATGAAATGGAATGGAGAGGGAGAATGAGAGTGAATGGTGGTCAGAAATTAGAGCAAGAATGGTGTGTCCCTGATCTAATGAATCCGAGAGAGCAATCTATCCCCCTTGGTGAATTTCTGAATGAGTCTAATGATGGAGAGACAATCAGATTGGATCTTGGCTTTGTTTAACTCAGATGGCAGAGCTTAAGTGATGGAAATGATTGTGTTTCTGAGATGGTGATGGAGAACAATCGGAAATGCATGTGGAAAACTGACATGGTCCATGTGAAAGGAATTCTGAAAAGAGAATGAATGTGCACGGTATGGGCATTAAGGAGATGGAATCGCATGAAATGGTTGGATGAGTGGATTTCTGGCATGATACCTGCAAAGCATGGACATGATCTGCAAGTGTGTGGTTTATTTAATCCAAAACACATGTGGAATGTCTGCAAGCATGAAGTGGATAACCTGAAATTGGTTATAATACTCTGGGAATGGCAGAAAGCTCACGGCATGGGCATAAGTGGAGCTGAAATGGCATGGAATGTTTAATTGAGGTGCATGTGGATTTCTGCAAAGAGAAGTGAAGAAGGGAAATGGAATGCACGGGTCAGGTTGTGGACATGCATGTGAATGCATGTTTTGATGTTTTAGAAGTGCATAATCTGACTTGGAACCACATGAGATTTGCATGACATGATTGTGTTTGTTGGTGGAAATATGGCTGAATGTTTTAGGCAAGGAGGTACACGGCACAAGCCATGTGGAATAATAAGAAATCTGCATGTTTTTGCTTTGTTTAGAACCACCCAATGTGGTCGAATTGCACCACATTCCTTCATTTGCCTTCCAATTGATCTTATTACACCTTGGCTGCACACTAACACAAAACAATGTAAAACGCGACTAGTTTAATCCAAAACAATCACAAAGACACCAAATAAGGAAGATATAAATGCATGCAAAATGTGACTTATCAATGATTCTAGGGAAATCTGATGGTTAATTTAAGCGGACCTAATTAACTTGGAGTGTCAAGGTTCATAACTTATTGAATTGATAACTGGAAATTGATTTACGTTGCATATATTTCATGTGTGGAGAAGAACCCCTTAGCTGTTCCATCATCCATTGATTCATCACAATTTGTTTTACAATCTGTTTTCTTTACAATCTGTCCATTTAATTTAATTTCGTCCAAACACAATCCCCCCATATTTTGTTAAGTCTTAGTCTTTACAATCTGTCTTATTTTATGTTTTTAAGTATTTGGAGTCACAACCACCTTCAAATTCGTCCAAATCTGCCTAGTTTACATTCTTGTTTTGTTTGTTTGATTTTCATCTAAAGCCAAATCCCCAATTGTCTTAGAGTGTCTAATTGGTTCAATTATGTTTTAGATTGTGTTTTTAAGAGTTTCGAGTCAAGTTAGAACCAATTTTCGTCCAAGTTTGTGTTTAGGCTCAAAACTGCCCAGTTTGTGTTTTTAGGCAGTTTTGAGTGTTTTTAGCTTATTTTGAGTCTTGTGAACTTGTTTTCAGTTTTTTTAAAATAAGTTAAGTGTTTTTAAGGTTAGTTTTATTTATTTGAGTCAGTTTAAAGTGTTTAGCACCCCTAGTTAATCCCTGGTTAGAACGATCCCTACTTACATCATTACTACAATTGTCACAAATAGGGTTTAATTTGTGTGTCACATTCGTAACGCATCAGCTTTAGACAACAACCCCCGGGGTTCTACACCAAAACCTACGGCAATGATCCAACCCCACCCCAATCTGCCCAAAACAATCAAGGTACGTCTTTAGATAATGCTACACTTCTTAAGTTACTTACCAATTTGTCTCAGGGGCAAGAAAATCAAAACAAAGCATTGGAAAACCAAGAAAAAGCGATGCTAAACCAAGACAAAAGGATGGACCACTTAGAGAAACAAATTGGGCAGATTGCGGAGTTTGTAGGACAATTCCAAGACCAAGGCAAGCTCCCTAGCTCAACCATTGTCAATCCAAAAGGAGGGTTCGAATCTGCCAAGGCAATCACGTTGAGAAGTGGTAAGGAAGTTGGAACAACCCCAAAACCGTCCAAAACAAGTCACGAAGAGGACATGTTGCTACAATAAGAGAATCAACAAGGCACAAAGGCCACGGCAAGGGTGGAACCAACCTTGCCGCAGCCATCTACCACCCCAAAACCGTCCAACACCCCTAAGGTAAGTCCAAATTCGACTTTGTCAAGTTCTATTCCACTAAATGTGCCCTTCCCTAGCAGATTTAGGCAATCAAAGAAAGAAGAGAATGAGAAGGACATTCTGGAAACCTTTAGAAAAGTTCAAGTCAATATTCCGCTCCTTGATGCAATTAAGCAAGTTCCTAAGTATGCGAAATTTTTGAAAGAGCTTTGCACCACAAGGAAGAGGATTTCGATCAAAGAGGTGGTCCGGGTAAGTGAGAATGTTTAGGCAGTGTTACAAAGAAAACTACCACCTAAATGCAAAGATCCAGGTAGTTTTACAATTCCTTGTGTTATTGGAAATACTAAATTTGAACATGCTATGCTAGATTTAGGAGCTTCAATTAATGTCATGCCTTACTCAATTTATGCATCTATGAACTTGGGAGAATTTAAAAACGATGGTGTGATTATTCAATTGGCCGATCGTTCTAATGCCTATCCAAAACGAGTTTTGGAAGATGTGTTGGTGCAGGTTAACAATTTGATCTTTCCGGCGGACTTTTACGTGCTTGACATGGAGGATTCACCCCATTCTACACCATTGCCGATCCTACTTGGGAGACCTTTCATGAAAACAGCCCGCACTAAGATCGACGTGTTCAAAGGAACTTTTGATGCGAGATTTATACGCACACAAATTAAACCCTCTTTTCGTCAAATTGTAGTATATGTATAAGTAGGGATCGTTCTAGACCGGGGATTAGGAGGGATTGTTGATAGGAGCATATTCATGCGACTTAAATGGCTTGTTCTCGTGCATTTACGTTATGTTTCTCTAGTTATTTTAGTCCTTTATGCTTCTTTTGTGTGTTTTCAGGTTCTAAGGGCAAGGTATGCAAAAGAATGCCTTTTGGAGCCTTTTGGAGCAAATTAGAGATTGGAATGGATATCATATGCTTGGAGCCAAGAGGATGGACGAAATTAAAGACTTGAAGTAGGAAAGTTAAATCCTAAAAGACCTCATGTTTAAGCATCATTGAAGACTCCTACGCATTTTAGAACACAAAAACAACATTCCTTGCAACCTTAGGACATTGTCGTGTGTTTCCTTGTGTCCCCCTTCCTTGCCATGCAAGGAAGGGCTTTGTTCCCTATTTTAAACACTTAAAGCATTCACTTATCATATCATTCACTTATCACTCACCACATATCATTCATTTATCACTTAACATATCATTCATTTATCACTTATCACTTCCACTCACTTATCACTTCCATTCACTTATCACTCACCACATATCATTCATTTATCACTTAACATATCATTCACTTATCACTTATCATACTCATAATCATCTACACATTTCAACCATTTAAACACATGCATTCACACACATGCATTCACACATATGGTGGTGGTCACTACACAACTTCTTCTTGAATATGTGTTATGCAAATCAATAACATGCTTTGAATGAAACGGATATAAGTTCTAGCATTTAGTTCTATCATGATACAATTGCATTCTAAGTAGCAACCAAGCAAGGAATAATGAGATCATGCAACAACTTTAGAAAACAAAGAATCACAGAAAATAACTCTCCAAAGAAGGTAATGGCTCGAGTCTCACAGGGTTGTAGCGTTTGTTTGAGTTCCTTCCTTCAAGCATGTTACAAAAACGAATTTTTTCTTTTATGATTGCATGTGAAGTCATACATTATAACCATAACCAAGCATATACCAAGAGTAAATCAAACTTTTCTCTATGTTTATAACTCTTTTTAACAGTCATGCAATTACAAACCAAATCCTTATCATTGTGTTGGAAGGTACCCTAAGACACAAACACACAAAAACGACTCAAAACACTCTTTTTAGTCTTTTTAAAACATGTTTTTCAAATTTTTATGTGATTTTCGGAGTTATAAAAACAAAACATACTAAAACACTCTAAAACAACTTAAAAACACCTTAAAACAGCAAGGAACAACATTTGAAGTTATGGGTGATAAAATCCCACGAATTTGCATCAAATATACTTAGTTACCCCCCCACACTTAAATCAAACATTGTCCTCAATGTTTTAAGCATAGATTCACACAAAACATAAGTAAACACACAAAAAGCATTTAAACATACTAAACATGGCAGAATGTAATTAACAAAGAGAAGAGTTTAGGGACGCAAATCTGGTTATGGAGTGTAAATTCCATCTTCTCTTTGTTGATTGCATTGAGGCTTGATCTTGATGATTCCACAGGCTTACTCTCGAACTGGTTGCCGCCCATCGTTGATTTTCCTTTGTGCTACTCTTGATCTGGGCAGCAGGATTCTTTTGGTCTCCCCCGAAGGTCTGAGCTTACTCCTTTGGTCTGTTTCTTTGTTCAATCTTTCCAATTCGTATTGAAAAGGGTTGGAGGATAACTCAGCCTAAGTTTGTCTCCACATGCTTCAATGTATCATTTTCACTTGCCTTACTCGCTCCCCATTGCAGAAGTGGTCCCTTCTCTGGAAATGTATCAACCGTTGAAGATGACTACTCGAGAGCAACGCTAGGTAAGCAACCAGGAATAAATTCCAGGCAGTCGTAACCAGATCGGAAGACTGACTCCAAGTGCCGGCTGATTGCTTCTTTCACTTTGCCATGCGAGTAAGAACAAGGACAAAGAAAAGGACAGGGAAAGAGCATGATATGAGATACTTTTGCTTTTGACCTTGATGATATGAGATACCTTTGCTTTGAAGAAGCGGTGAATGAATCAGCACATGCTTCAATCCGCCGTTTCCTCCTGGGTCATATGTACTCCAGGCATCTGGTATCATCTTTGGGGAAGAAGAAAGAATTGAGTATTTCGAAAGGCTTTGCTGGGAGTGCGCCCTCAGAGGTGAGGGAGAGTTGGGCATTTTTCTTCAGGTTTGCCTTGCCATAAAAGACGAAGGTCGACATATATAGAGATAATATCAAGTGGTGGTATTGTTCTTTTACCCTTGTCGACAAACGTTTTGATCCCGCAAATCCGGCTTTTTGAAATAGTGGCGCCTCTTCGATCTTTGAAAACGCCTCTTCGATTTCTGAGCAGACGCCTCTTCGATCTCTGAACGACGCCCCTTCGCTTTCTGAACGACACGTAGTAGTGCGGATGCGGCTCTTTTGACAAAGCTGCACGCGTTTTCTGAAAAGCAGAGAAAGCGTCGCCGAACTTTGCGCTTGTCGGCTAAAGATGTGTAGTTGCGATGATGGCCTCCACGTGTTGTCTGAAAAGAAGAAATCTTTTGACAAAGTTGAACGCGTCTTCTGAAAAGCCAAGAAAGCGTGGCCTAAATTACGCCGGAAATTCCGGCTTTTTGAATCGGTGGACGCGTCGTCTTGGCTTTTTATAGAGCTATCGATCACCACAACAAACACACTCTGAAGATTTCCCATTCTTGAACATCGTCTCCGGCCCTTTGAAATTTTAACTCCATCCACCCCTTCTCTTTGAACACTTTTGAAAAATGGCAAACCCATCGAACCTTAGCTTAGAATTGTGTCTCAGCAGTGATACGTGATAGGAGCATATTCATGCGACTTAAATGGCTTGTTCTCGTGCATTTACGTTATGTTTCTCTAGTTATTTTAGTCCTTTATGCTTCTTTTGTGTGTTTTCAGGTTCTAAGGGCAAGGTATGCAAAAGGATGCCTTTTGGAGCCTTTTGGAGCAAATTAGAGATTGGAATGGATATCATATGCTTGGAGCCAAGAGGATGGACGAAATTAAAGACTTGAAGTAGGAAAGTTAAATCCTAAAAGACCTCATGTTTAAGCATCATTGAAGACTCCTACGCATTTTAGAACACAAAAACAACATTCCTTGCAGCCTTAGGACATTGTCGTGTGTTTCCTTGTGTCTCCCTTCCTTGCCATGCAAGGAAGGGCTTTGTTCCCTATTTTAAACACTTAAATCATTCACTTATCATATCATTCACTTATTATAAGCATTCACTTATCATATCATTCACTTATCAAACCATTCACTTATCACTTCCATTCACTTATCACTTATCACTTCCATTCACTTATCACTTATCACTTCCATTCACTTATCACTCACCACATATCATTCATTTATCACTTAACATATCATTCATTTATCACTTAACATATCATTCATTTATCACTTAATACATCATTCACTTATCACTTATCATACTCATAATCATCTACACATTTCAACAATTCAACACATGCATTTCAAACCTTTCAACACCCTTTAATCATCTCCCTTTAAGTTATGATTTTATTTCCTAACCCTACATGCATTATTTATTAGCATCTTCACATGCATTCACACACACTTCACACAAACAAACAACTCAAAACCGTGAGCTCCCATTCCCTTATGCCATTTTCAGATTTCCACCCACTAACCTAGTCATCAACACATGCATTCCCTTCACATTCACCCACATGCACTCCCACTCTTTAATCATATGCACTCCCATCATAATTCCACCACCAATTCAGCCACAAAACATTATCATTGCACCACATTCAACCACTCCACATCCCTCACCAAGAAACCATTCAACACACACATGCATCCTGAAATTCTTTGCCATGCAATCACATGCATTTCCCTTGACATTTTCAGCCATCACACTTCATCATTACACCACCATTCACTCTTTAACCCACACACACTTCACACAAACAACATTCACATGCATTCACATGCATTTCCAACACAAAACACACTCAAAACCGTGGCCACCTTTGCATTTCAGGATTCCCATTTGCATTTTCAGATTTCCAGCTTTCCCTTTTATTTTCCAGCTTTCATTCTTCATCATTGCAGCCATTCCACATGCAATTCTCCATCATTCCTCCACACAAACACCTTAAACAAATAGCCATATACATCTCCACTCCTCCTATAAATACCCTTGCATTCCCATCATTCAAAATATCTCATTCCATTGTAGATACCACAACACAAACACTCCATTCCTTCTCTAGCCGTGAGTTTCTCTCCATTTTCTGCACCATTTTCTCCACCACTCCTCACCTATTTCCATAATTCCTTTTCCATTCCACACTTCCATCCCCCAAACCAATTATCCCTAGACCTTATGCTACAATAAAGAGGAAGAGAAGAGGGCCTAAACGTTCATACAATTCAAGTTTGAGTTGTTGGAATGTTTAGGCGTTTCTTTGATTTCAATGTTTAATTTCAATTCTCTTTGTTTTGTATGAGGAACTAAACCCCCCTTTAGCTAGGGGGGGATTCGAAATATATGTTTATGCTTGCAATTGGAAATCATTTTATTATGCAAGTGTAACATGTATGGAGATGAACCCCTTAGCTAGCCATACCATCCATTCATTTCCGTCAATTTCATATTTACAATTTGTTTTCTTTACAATCTATCCATTTTAGTTTAAATTCGTCCAAAATCAATCCCCCCATATTTCGTTTAAGTCTTAGTCTTAATCTTTCTTATTTTTAGTTTTGAATTCTTCGAGTTTAGTATAGCATTTTAGTTTGTGTTTTTAAAAGCATTTTGAGTCTTTTGATTTGTTTTAATGTTTTAAAGTTTAGTTTTACATTCTTTGAGTCTAGTTTAGTGTTTTATATTATGTTTTTACGTTTTTAAGTCAAATCCAAGTGATTAACAATCCCTCCTAATCCCCGGTCCAGAACGATCCCTCACTTATCCATTCTACTACAATTGTCAAAAGAGGGTTTAATTTGAGTGTCAAGTAAATTTCGCATCAAATTTTGGCGCCGTTGCCGGGGATTAGCAAATTTGCTAATCTCTTGGATTGTTCGTTTCTATTATGTATTTTAGTTTTAGTTTTTGAATTATGTTTTGTTTGTTGAATTCAAGTACTAGAGAAGAACAACATGGCACTTGATAATGCTTCTCTTTTGTCACAGCTCATGGAAAGGTCCCAAATGCAACGCATTGATATATTTGATCTTCAATCAAGGAATAACGTGTTTTCCAATACTTACAATTCGGATTGGAGTGATCATTCAAACTCTATGTGGTGGGAACCTCAAAATGCTCAACAAGGAGGATATTGGCAGCCACCACAACCTCATATGCCCAACCAAATTTATGTTCGTCAATAAATTATAATCAAAAGCTTGATGAATTAATTTGTTTGGTGCAGGGCTTACAAAATCAAGACTATGAGGCTCAACAAGAAGGATATTGGCAGCCGTATGAGGAGTTCTATTCAACGCCTATGCAGCCACCACAACCTGCCCAAAGTAATGTAGGTAATTCAAATGATAATGATACGATTTTTCAATTACTTACTACTCTGGAAAAGCAATTTGGGCAAATAGCGGAGTTCGAAGGACAATTTTGCGACCAAGGAGAACTCCCTAGTTCAACCATTGCAAATCAGAAGGGAGAATTTGAAACCACCAATGCTATCATGTTGAGAAGTGACAAGGAGGTTGGAACGGACCCTCAACCATCAAAATCAAATCACAAGGAAGAGGAATACACCCAACCCACGGAAAGGGTGGAAACACCTTTACCGGAGGCACCTATTGCTCCTATGCCATCTAATACAGGTATGGTTGTTCCAAATTTCATTATTTTTAACCCCGTTCCAACAAGTATCCCTATTCCTTGCAGATTCATGACTTCCAAGGAAGAAGAAGGTGAAAAAGACATCTTGGAAGCCCTTCCAAAGGTGACAAGTAGGGAATGTCATGAATCCATCAAAGAGGACGTTCTTGAAACCACAAAATCCAAAGAAGTTAAATTTGATGACATTGGACAAGTAATAACCATCACTTGCAATCTGGCCAAGTCCAATATCCCTGAAACTTTCAAAGGAGTGGTGTTTGTCATTGAGTTCTTGTCGGACAAAACAAGTAAGTATTTTTTTCCAAATTCCATTAGATTTTATACTAACTTGCTATTTTTTTTGAATCAGGCACCTACACTAGAATTCAAACCAATGCCGGTTCACTTCAAGTATCACCTTCCATTCACGGACCAATTCCATGCCGTTTGATTTTATTTATGTTAATAAAAAAAAAAAAAAAAAAAGAAAAAGAAAAAAAAAAAGAAAGATACTAAACATGGAGAAAGGTGGTGCTTCACAAAGGTTGTTTGCGTGAAGTCCCACTACGAGGCGCAGAAGCGGAAGGCGCAGAAGCGGGAGGCATAGAAGCGGGAGGCATCGAAGCGGAAGGCATCGGAGTGGGAGGCATCGGAGCTAGAGCATTCCAGGCCTCAATACTTGGCCAAGCGCTGGATGACCCAGGAAAAAGGTGCCTCTGGAGATAAGACGCAAGCCTTTGACGGTCACTGTGAATTCGACCCTCAGATTCTTGCAGCTCATCAAGCTTCCTCTTCATCCCCGACGAATAGTTATTTGCAAGCACATGCAAACTTCTATTCTCGTACTTAAGCTGCTGGATCTCTTGCTTAAGTCTTTCCACCTCTGCCATCAACGATTCCACCTGACGGGAGCGGGCAAGCAGGCGTAGGCCCATGTTGGACACAGAGCTCGCACACTGAACACTAAGTGCGAGGGACTCTTGAACGGCCAACTCATCGGACCGTCCTGACAGCAGCCTACTATCTTTTGGAGTGAGGAGGTTCCTAGCTACTATTGTAGCTGTTGTGGCGTCCTGCATCACGGAGTCTTCACTTGTGAGAGGACCGTTAGAAGAAAAGAAAGAAGGGCGCCATACGTTACCTTGACGCGGCGCGGCCGCATCACTGCTAAGGCTCAATTCCAAGCTAAGGTTCGATGAGTTTGCCATTTTTCAAAAGTGTTCAAAGAGAAGGGGTTGATGGAGTAAATTTTCAAAGGGTCGGAGTCGATTTTCAACAATGGGATTTCTTCAAAGTGTGTTTGTTGTGGTGATCGATAGCTCTATAAGAAGCCGAGGCGACGCGTCCACCAATTCAAAAAGCCGGAATTTCCGGCGTAATCAAGGCGACGCGTTCTCGACTTTTCAGAAGACGCGTTCAACTTTGTCAAAAGATTTCTGACAAAGCTGAAAGCACGTGGAGGCCATCATCGCAACTACACATCTTTAGCCGACAAGCGCAAAGTCCGGCGATGCTTTCTCTGCTTTTCAGAAAACGCGTGCAGCTTTGTCAAAAGGAGCCGCATCTGCATTACCACGTGTCGTTCAGAAAGCGAAGGGGCGTCGTTCAGAAATCGAAGGGGCGCCTGCTTAGAAATCGAAGAGCCGAATTCAAAGATCGAAGAGGCGCCACTATTTCAAAAAGCCGGAGTTGCGGGATCAAAACGTTTGTCGACAAAGGTAAAAAGTACCACCACTTGATATTATCTCTATATATGTCGACCTTCGTCTTTTATGGCAGGGAAAACCTGAAGAAAATGCCCAACTCTCCCTCACCTCTGAGGGCGCACTCCCAGCAAAGCCTTTCAAAATACTCAATTCTTTCTTCTTCCCCAAAGATGATACCAGATGCCTGGAGTACATATGACCCAGGAGGAAACGGCGGATTGAAGCATGTGCTGATTCATTCACCGCTTCTTCAAAGTAAAGGTATCTCATATCATCAAGGTCAAAAGCAAAAGTATCTCATATCATGCTCTTTCCCTGTCTTTTTCTTTGTCCTTGTTCTTACTCGCATGGCAAAGTAAAAGAAGCAATCAGCCGGCACTTGGAGTCAATCTTCCGATCTGGAGCCAACTGCCTGGAACCTATTCCTGATTGCTTACCTAGCGTTGCTCTCGAGTAGTCATCTTCAACGGTTGATACACTTCCGGAGAAGGGACCACTTCTGCAAAGGGGAGCGAGTAAGGCAAGTGAAAATGATACATTGAAGCATGTGGAGACAAACATAGGCTGAGTTATCCTCCAACCCTTTTCAATACGAATTGGAAAGATTGAACAAAGAAACAGACCAAAGGAGTAAGCTCAGACCTTCGGGGAAGACCAAATGAACCATCATGCTGCCCAGTTCAAGAAGTAGCACAAAGGAAAATCAACGATGGGCAGAAACCAGTTCAAGAGTAAGCCTGTGGAATCACAAAGATCAAAAGCCTCAATGCAATTACCAAGGAGAAGATGGAATTTACACTCTATAACCAGATTTGCGTCTCTAAACTTATCTCTTTGTTAATTACATTCTGCCATGTTTAGTATGTTTAAGTGCTTTTTGTGTATTTACTTATGCTTTGTGTGAATCTATGCTTAAAACATTGAGGACAATGTTTGATTTAAGTGTGGGGGGGTAACTAAGTATATTTAATGCAAATTCGTTGGATTTTATCACCCATTACTTCAAATGTTGTTCCTTGCTGTTTTAAGGTGCTTTTAAGATGTTTTAGAGTGTTTTTAGTGTGTTTTGTTTTATAACTCCGAAAATCACATAAAAATTTGAAAAAAATGTTTTGAAAAGCCTAAAAAGAGTGTTTTGAGTCGTTTTTGTGTGTTTGTGTCTTAGGGTACCTTCCAACACAATGATAAGGATTTGGTTTGTAATTGCATGACTGTTAAAGAGAGTTATAAACATAGAGAAAAGTTTGATTTACTCTTGGTTTATGCTTAGTTATGGTTATAATGTATGACTTCACATGCAATCATAAAAGAAAAATTCGTTTTTGTAACATGCTTGAAGGAAGGAACTCAAACAAACGCTACAACCCTGTGAGACTCGAGCCATTACCTTCTTTGGAGAGTTATTTTCTGTGATTCTTTGTTTTCTAAAGTTGTTGAATGATCTCATTATTCCTTGCTTGGTTGCTACTTAGAATGCAATTGTATCATGATAGAACTAAATGCTAGAACTTATATCCGTTTCATTCAAAGCATGATATTGAGTTGCATAACATATATCAAGATGAAGTTGTGTAGTTGCCACCATAGCCAAATAGCCTTACTTCCCATATTTCGTATATATTGTAAGTCTTAACACCGTTGAGCCTCGTTTAACCTATTTTCTTTGCTAACCATATCACCCCTTACCTAGCCTAGATTAGGACCATCCGTACCCTTGTTCTTAAAAGATAGTGAGCATGACTTAAATGAATTCCTTTTGAGCACATTTTGCAAGAAAATGAGTGTGGGGGAGTAAAAGTTTGTTCTTAAGTTTGTATGTTTTGAGAGTCAAAAGAAAAGAAGAAAAAAAAAAAAATTGTGAAAAACATATGAAAAAGAAAAACAGAAAAGAAGAGAAAAGAAAGAAAGAAAAAAAAAAAAAAAAGAGCTTGTTCCCCCTTGTTGTTCAAAAGTTGAGTTTTCATTCAAAAGTGAATTCTACGTTAATTCAAATGCTTTGCTCGCTATTTCTTTAAGAACCTTTGTTTTCCATATACCTTCTTTGTTAGCCAAACACCTTTAGCCCCGTTACACCCCTTTGACTTCTATCTTGATCGTTATGTGTTCAATAATGTGGAGTTTGAAATTGATATGAGCTTATGGAATCACTGGTTCTCATTCTAAGTAGTAGCATTCCATTCATGAGATCATATCCATGTCATTATCGTAAATCCAGAAAATGCTTTCCTTTTTATAACATATGTGAGTGTTCGTCTACATGTTTACATCAATCTTCTCACATATAACTAGTGTAGGGTGTGTAGTCAGAAAATCTGTGTGAAAAACGAGTGCATATCTTGTAAGGATTTGAGCAATTTCTCTAAGGCATGTTACTACATTCAAAACATGGTTTTAAATGCTTAATTGTGAACTAGTATATGGTGACTATGATTAAGAATGTACTTAAGTGTGAAGATGACTAAAATCTGTGGGAATGATGATTTTTAACATGTCATGTGCATTGGAAATCCCTAAGACGGTTGTTGGAAGGTTTAGGTTGTGTTTTACTTGTTTTGTTTCGTTTGGTTTTGTTTTGTTTTTCTTTCTGTTTTGCTCGAGGACTAGCAAAAGATAAGTGTGGGGGTATTTGATAGGAGCATATTCATGCGACTTAAATGGCTTGTTCTCGTGCATTTACGTTATGTTTCTCTAGTTATTTTAGTCCTTTATGCTTCTTTTGTGTGTTTTCAGGTTCTAAGGGCAAGGTATGCAAAAGGATGCCTTTTGGAGCCTTTTGGAGCAAATTAGAGATTGGAATGGATATCATATGCTTGGAGCCAAGAGGATGGACGAAATTAAAGACTTGAAGTAGGAAAGTTAAATCCTAAAAGACCTCATGTTTAAGCATCATTGAAGACTCCTACGCATTTTAGAACACAAAAACAACATTCCTTGCAGCCTTAGGACATTGTCGTGTGTTTCCTTGTGTCTCCCTTCCTTGCCATGCAAGGAAGGGCTTTGTTCCCTATTTTAAACACTTAAATCATTCACTTATCATATCATTCACTTATTATAAGCATTCACTTATCATATCATTCACTTATCAAACCATTCACTTATCACTTCCATTCACTTATCACTTATCACTTCCATTCACTTATCACTTATCACTTCCATTCACTTATCACTCACCACATATCATTCATTTATCACTTAACATATCATTCATTTATCACTTAACATATCATTCATTTATCACTTAATACATCATTCACTTATCACTTATCATACTCATAATCATCTACACATTTCAACAATTCAACACATGCATTTCAAACCTTTCAACACCCTTTAATCATCTCCCTTTAAGTTATGATTTTATTTCCTAACCCTACATGCATTATTTATTAGCATCTTCACATGCATTCACACACACTTCACACAAACAAACAACTCAAAACCGTGAGCTCCCATTCCCTTATGCCATTTTCAGATTTCCACCCACTAACCTAGTCATCAACACATGCATTCCCTTCACATTCACCCACATGCACTCCCACTCTTTAATCATATGCACTCCCATCATAATTCCACCACCAATTCAGCCACAAAACATTATCATTGCACCACATTCAACCACTCCACATCCCTCACCAAGAAACCATTCAACACACACATGCATCCTGAAATTCTTTGCCATGCAATCACATGCATTTCCCTTGACATTTTCAGCCATCACACTTCATCATTACACCACCATTCACTCTTTAACCCACACACACTTCACACAAACAACATTCACATGCATTCACATGCATTTCCAACACAAAACACACTCAAAACCGTGGCCACCTTTGCATTTCAGGATTCCCATTTGCATTTTCAGATTTCCAGCTTTCCCTTTTATTTTCCAGCTTTCATTCTTCATCATTGCAGCCATTCCACATGCAATTCTCCATCATTCCTCCACACAAACACCTTAAACAAATAGCCATATACATCTCCACTCCTCCTATAAATACCCTTGCATTCCCATCATTCAAAATATCTCATTCCATTGTAGATACCACAACACAAACACTCCATTCCTTCTCTAGCCGTGAGTTTCTCTCCATTTTCTGCACCATTTTCTCCACCACTCCTCACCTATTTCCATAATTCCTTTTCCATTCCACACTTCCATCCCCCAAACCAATTATCCCTAGACCTTATGCTACAATAAAGAGGAAGAGAAGAGGGCCTAAACGTTCATACAATTCAAGTTTGAGTTGTTGGAATGTTTAGGCGTTTCTTTGATTTCAATGTTTAATTTCAATTCTCTTTGTTTTGTATGAGGAACTAAACCCCCCTTTAGCTAGGGGGGGATTCGAAATATATGTTTATGCTTGCAATTGGAAATCATTTTATTATGCAAGTGTAACATGTATGGAGATGAACCCCTTAGCTAGCCATACCATCCATTCATTTCCGTCAATTTCATATTTACAATTTGTTTTCTTTACAATCTATCCATTTTAGTTTAAATTCGTCCAAAATCAATCCCCCCATATTTCGTTTAAGTCTTAGTCTTAATCTTTCTTATTTTTAGTTTTGAATTCTTCGAGTTTAGTATAGCATTTTAGTTTGTGTTTTTAAAAGCATTTTGAGTCTTTTGATTTGTTTTAATGTTTTAAAGTTTAGTTTTACATTTTTTGAGTCTAGTTTAGTGTTTTATATTATGTTTTTACGTTTTTAAGTCAAATCCAAGTGATTAACAATCCCTCCTAATCCCCGGTCCAGAACGATCCCTCACTTATCCATTCTACTACAATTGTCAAAAGAGGGTTTAATTTGAGTGTCAAGTAAATTTCGCATCAATACGGGCACGCCGCGTGATGCGAGATTTATACGCACACAAATTAAACCCTCTTTTCGTCAAATTGTAGTATATGTATAAGTAGGGATCGTTCTAGACCGGGGATTAGGAGGGATTGTTAACCACTTGGATTTGACTCAAAAACGTAAAATAACAATATGAAATACTAACTTAGACTCAAAGAATGCAAAACTAAGCTTTAAAACACTAAGACAAACCAAAAGACTCAAAACAACACAAACACACTCAAATCTGCCTAAAAACCACTTTCTGGGCAGATTTGGGCACAAACACAAATTTGGACGAATTTATGTAATAACTTGACTCAAGAACGTAAAAACACAATATAAAACACTAAACTAACTCAAAGAATGTAAAACTAAACACTTAAAACATTAAAACAAACCAAAAGACCCAAACATCACCCAAAACACTCAAAACTGCCTTAAAATCACTTTCTGGGCAGTTTTGAGCACTTTGGTGAATTTGGACGAAATTGGGAAATAAATTGAATCAAAACACTTAGAAACATAAACTAAGACACTTTCTAACTAAATTGGACAATAAAGTAAAGGGGGATTGAGGTTTATAAGAAATTAAATTAAATTGCACAGATTGTAAATTAAAGCAAAATGTAAATGTGAATGTGTGATAGAATTGAATGGAATTGAAATGAATGAATGGATGCTAGCCAAGGGGTTCATCTCCATACATGTTATACTTGCATAATAAATGATTTCCAATTGCATTTCAATAAACCATGAATTCTCAACACCCCAAGTTAACCGTGATGCACTAACTAACCTTCAAATCTTCCTAACATTATTGAATTGGATGATGCATGCGACAATTCAAAACATTCCCCACAAGTCCTCAACATGAATGCATAGAAGAGGTACAAGCAAGAATCATTACGCTCTATGAAAATTATAAGTGTTGACGAGGCATTCGTTACTATGAATGCATGAAACTCTTGCCAAGAATTCGTATAACGCGATTGTTTATAAGCAACATCCACTACTTATGAATATAAGTTCGTAACTATTAGGTGAAACTCACTTATATTCTAGCGTCATATTCATGCATGAAAATTAAGCGTGCACTCTCAATAAACATACATAAATAAGTTATCAATAAAATGGTTAAACAAATTGAATCACAACTTATGAAACGCAATTAGAAGTAATCAAATCAAAATGCAAGCATAAACATATATTCGAATCACCCCCCAACCAAGGGGGAGTTTAGTTCCTCATGGTACAAAACAAAGAGAATCAAAGAAACACCTAAACATTCCAACAACTCAAACTTGAATTGTATGAACGTTTAGGCCCTCTTATCATCCATTCCTCATTCGTACAA
This sequence comes from Pyrus communis, assembly GCF_041283825.1. Classification (NCBI taxonomy): domain Eukaryota; kingdom Viridiplantae; phylum Streptophyta; class Magnoliopsida; order Rosales; family Rosaceae; genus Pyrus; species Pyrus communis. Next base: position 11,225,408 of record NC_142566.1, read on the forward strand.
AACAAAGAGCATTGAAATTAAACATTGAAATCAAAGAAACACCTAAACATTCCAACAACTCAAACTTGAATTGTATGAACGTTTAGGCACTCTTCTCTTCCTCTTCGTTGTAGCACAAGGTCTAAGGATAGTTTGATGGTGTGAATGGTTTGGGGAGTGGTGTTTGGATTAATAGGGAAGGCACGGCACAAGGGTGGTTTGATGTCTACATTTCTGCAATGGATGAGTTTATGGAAGAGTGTTTGGAATGGATGAATTTCTGGCACAAAGGCCTTATTTCTGTGGTGAATGGATCCCCCCTCCTTGTGGTTGCAATGAAGGGTTATTTATAGGTGAAATGGGGGGAACATGACAGCTAGGAGGGTGGTGGAAATCTGGAATGGTGATGGGAGATGCATGTGGCTGATTTATGCATGTGATTAAAGGGTGGAAATGCATGTGCTTTGAATAAGTGGCTGCATGTGCAAGGGGACAATCTGGAAATGAGATGGGAGATGCATGTGGCTGATATGAATGTGTTGGCATGTGAATTAAAGCTTGGGTGAATGATGATAAATGCATGTGGATGGAAATAATGAAGGGTGAATGTGCATGTGCTGCAATGGGTGATAGGAGCATATTCATGCGACTTAAATGGCTTGTTCTCGTGCATTTACGTTATGTTTCTTTAGTTATTTTAGTACTTTAAGCTATTTTCGTGTGTTTGTAGGTCCAAAGGGCTAAAGGAGCAAAAAGATGCATTTTGGAGACTTTTGGAGCACTTTTGGGCTAAGGATGGATAGCCTATGCTTGGAGCCAAAGTGTTGGACGAAATTGAAGACCTAATTGAAGACCAAAGTGTTGGAACCTTGTTCCCTTTAGTTCTAGGACATTTAAACCTTTCCTTTATCCATTGCACATGCATTTCCAACCTAATCACTCACCCACACAATCTGCCATCATTCCAATCAAAACCGTGCACATGCTATCACCATGCATTCACATGCACTTGTTCCTCCATCATTCCATCCTTTAAAACATTGCACATGCACTTTAATCATTCAACACATGCACTCCCATTCTTTAATCCATGCAGCCACACATTCACCCACATGCATTTCCACCCACATGCTATCCCATTTCAAATTGCATTCCCCCTTTAATCAACACATGCATCCATAATCATTTCTACAACCTTGCCGTGCACTCCTATCCCATTTCAGATTGCATTTCATTCATTTCACATGCATTCCATCCTTTAATTCACTCACATACACTTATAATCATTCACATTTTGCAATCACATGCACTTCCTTTAATTAATTCATCCTAGCTGTCAAGGCACATGCACACTCACCCTAATCATTCACATAGCTTTAATTCACATGCAAACACATTGCATTACCATTCACCACAGAAAAACACCATCATTGCCGAGCCTAATTCCCTTTGCATCCATTCCACATGCATTCACTTCATCATTGCAACCACATTTCCACCCACATCCATTTAATTCACATGCATTTTCAGCCATGCACATTCACCTTGCATTTGCAGAAAATCCACTTCCTTTGCACATGCATTCATCATCATCACTCTAGTTTTAATTCACATGCATTTCAGATTGCATTCCATTCATTCCACCCTTTAATCACATGCATTCCATCTTTGTTCCAGCAACCCACATGCACAATCCACTCCACAAACATCCCATGCCGTGCACATTCATACACCTTCACATGCATCTTGGCAGATTTCACATGCACACACATGCATTTTCAGCACCAACAACACTCATTGCCATGCACATTCACTCACCATACCATTCCAGCATTAGCACATGCAACCTAGCTGTCATGTTCCCCCCATTTCACCTATAAATACTCATTCATTCACACTCATTCGTACACAATTCAATTCACAACAGAAATTGGTCCCTTGGGGCCGTGCCCTTCACAAAGTCCATCCATTCCATTCAAACACTCATCCATTGCAGAAATGTAGACCATCAAACCCTTTGTGCCGTGCCCTCCCTTAGAATCCAAACATCATCCTTCCATTTCCACCACTCCTCTTCCATTCCTCCACCACTCCCCAAACCATTCACACCATCAAACTATCCCTAGACCTTGTGCTACAACGAAGAGGAAGAGAAGAGTGCCTAAACGTTCATACAATTCAAGTTTGAGTTGTTGGAATGTTTAGGTGTTTCTTTGATTTCAATGTTTAATTTCAATACTCTTTGTTTTGTACGAATGAGGAACTAAAACCCCCTTGGTTAGGGGGTGATTCGAATATATGTTTATGCTTGCATTTTGTTTTGAATACTTCTAATTGCGTTTCATAAGTTGTGGATTCAATTCGTTTAACTGTTTGATTGATAACTTATTTATGTATGTTTATTGAGAGTGCACACTTAATTTTCATGCATGAATATGACGCTAGAATATAAGTGAGTTTCACCTAATAGTTACGAACTTATATTCACAAGTAGTGGAGGTTGCTTATAAACAATCGCGTTAAACGAATTCTTGGCATAAGTTTCATGCGTATTCCATAGTAACGAATGTCTCGTCAACACTTATAATTTTCATAAAGCGTAATGATTCTTGCTTGTATCTCTTCTATGCATTCATGTTGAGGACTTGTGGGGAATGTTTTGAATTGTTGTATGCGCTAACCCATCCAATTCAATAACGTTAGGAAGATTTGAAGGTTAATTAGTGCATCACGGTTAACTTGGGGTGTTGAGTATCATGGTTTATTGAAATGCAATTGGAAATCATTTTATTATGCAAGTATAACATGTATGGAGATGAACCCCTTAGCCATTCTATCATCCATTCATTCCATTCCATCAAATTCGTTTTACAATCTGTTTAGTTTATTAACTTGTTTTGTTATTTCAATTTTCGTATAAATCTAAATCCCCCTTTACTTTAATGCCCAATTTAGTTAGAAATCAATTTAGTTTGTGCTTTTAAGTGTTTTGATTCATTTTATTTCCCAATTTCGTCCAGATTCACCAAAGTGCTCAAAACTGCCCAGAAAGTGATTTTAAGGCAGTTTTGAGTGTTTTGGGTGATGTTTGAGTCTTTTGGTTTGTTTCAATGTTTTAAGTGTTTAGTTTTACATTCTTTGAGTTAGTTTAGTGTTTTATATTGTGTTTTTATGTTCTTGAGTCAAGTTATTACTTAATTTCGTCCAAATTTGTGTTTGTGCCCAAATCTGCCCAGAAAGTGGTTTTTAGGCAGATTTGTCTTAGTTAGAAAGTGGTTTTAATTTCTTATAAACCTCAATCCCCCTTTACTTTATTGTCCAATTTAGTTAGAAAGTGTCTTAGTTTATGTTTCTAAGTGTTTTGATTCAATTTATTTCCCAATTTCGTCCAAATTCACCAAAGTGCTCAAAACTGCCCAGAAAGTGATTTTAAGGCAGTTTTGAGTGTTTTGGGTGATGTTTGGGTCTTTTGGTTTGTTTTAATGTTTTAAGTGTTTAGTTTTACATTCTTTGAGTTAGTTTAGTGTTTTATATTGTGTTTTTACGTTCTTGAGTCAAGTTATTACATAAATTCGTCCAAATTTGTGTTTGTGCCCAAATCTGCCCAGAAAGTGGTTTTTAGGCAGATTTGAGTGTGTTTGTGTTGTTTTGAGTCTTTTGGTTTGTCTTAGTGTTTTAAAGCTTAGTTTTGCTTTCTTTGAGTCTAAGTTAGTATTTCATATTGTTATTTTACGTTTTTGAGTCAAATCCAAGTGGTTAACAATCCCTCCTAATCCCCGGTCTAGAACGATCCCTACTTATACATATACTACAATTTGACGAAAAGAGGGTTTAATTTGTGTGCGTATAAATCACGCATCAGTGGGTTGGGAAAACATGTGAGGGAATGATTAAGGTGAATGAATAATGAAATGGGAAAGCATGTGCAAAAGGGGAATGCATGTGGCTGCAAGGTTTTGTGTTAGGTGATGGGTGCATGTTAAGTGATAAGTGATTATGATAAGTGATATGATAAGTGATGATGATAAGTGATAAGTGATAAGTGATAAGTGATATGATATGTGGTTATGATAAGTGATAAGTGGTGATGATAAGTGATATGATATGTGGTTATGATAAGTGATAAGTGGTGATGATAAGTAATGGGAGCATGTGAGGGAATGAATAATGAATGCATGTGTATGGTTTTGGGAGAAAGGTGGAGATGCACGGCATAAGGGAATTGGAAAGGTTTAAATGTCCTAAAACTAAAGGGAACAAGGTTCCAACACTTTGGTCTTCAATTTCGTCCAACATTTTGGCGCCAAGCATAAGCTATCCATCCTTAGCCCAAAAGTGCTCCAAAAGTCTCCAAAATGCATCTTTTTGCTCCTTTAGCCCTTTGGACCTACAAACACACGAAAATAGCTTAAAGGACTAAAATAACTAAAGAAACATAACGTAAATGCACGAGAACAAGCCATTTAAGTCGCATGAATATGCTCCTATCACCGCGTCAAGGTAACGTATGGCGCCCTTCTTTCTTATCTTCTAACGGTCCTCTTACAGGTGAAGACTCCGTGATGCAGGACGCCACAACAGCTACAATAGTAGCTAGGAACCTCCTCACTCCAAATGATAGTAGGCTGCTGTCAGGACGGTCCGATGAGTTGGCTGTTCAAGAGTCCCTCGCACTAAGTGTTCAGTGTGCGAGTTCTGTGTCCAACATGGGCCAACGCCTGCTTGCCCGCTCCCGTCAGGTGGAATCATTGATGGCAGAGGTGGAAAGTCTTAAGCAAGAGATCCAGCAGCTTAAGTACGAGAATAGAAGTTTGCATGTGCTTGCAAATAACTATTCGTCGGGCATGAAGAGGAAGCTTGATGAGCTGCAAGAATCTGAAGGTCGGATTCAAGGTGACCGTCAAAGGCTTGCGGCTTATCTCCAGAGGCACCTTTTTCCTGGGTCATCCAGCGTATGGCCAAGTATTGAGGCCTGGAATGCTCTAGCTCCGATGCCTCCCGCTCCGATGCCTTCCGCTCCTATGTCTTCTGCTCCGATGCCTTCCGTTCCGATGCCTTCTGTTCCTACGCCTTCCGCTTCAAGAGTAAAGCCACGTAGTGGGGCCTCAAGCAAACAACCTCTGTGAAGGCTACATCTGCTTTATTTTATTTTATTTTTTTTTATTCTGAATCAATCGGCATGGAATTTATCTTTGAATGGGCGGTGATACTTGAAATGATCCGGTAATGGTTTAAATTCAAGATTGGATGCCTGAATCATTAACAACATGTTAGTATAAAAGAAAATTGAAATTGGAGGAGGTGGCTTACTTATGTGCTCCGACATGAACTCAAGGATAAACACATCTTCTTTGAACATTTCAGGAACTTTGCCCTTGGACAGATTTGATGTGAGGATTGGTCCTTGTCTTGTGTCATAAAATTCAACTTCTTTAGGGTTGTTTGCCTCAAGAACGTCCTCTTTGATGAATTCATGATATTCCCTACTTTGCACCTTTGGAAGGGCTTCCAAGATGTCTTTTTCACTTTCTTCTTCCTTGGAATTCATGAACCTGCAAGGAATAGGGATATTAGGTGGAATGGTGTTAGAATTAATTAAATTTGGAACAACCTTACTTGAATTAGATGGCGTAGGAGCAATAGGTGCCTCCGGCAAAGGTGTTTCCACCCTTGCCGTGGGTTGGGTGTATTCCTCTTCCTCAAATTGCAACTCCTCATCCACTTCTAGGCTATGTTTGGACATTTTTAGGTCAGCTCCAACCTCCATAGCACTTCCCAAAGTGATAGCATTATGGATTTCAAAATCTTCCTTCGAGTTTTCAATGGTTGAACTAGGGAGTTCGCCTTGGTCTCGAAACTGTCCTACGAACTCCGCGATCTGCCCAATTTGCTTTTCCAAGAGGTCCAACCTTTGTGGTGTCTGCATAGGCATTGAATAGAACTCCTCATATGGCTGCCAATATCCTTCTTGTTGAGCCTCATTCTCTTGATTTTGTGAGCCCTGCACCAAACAAATTAATTCATTAAGCTTTTGATTATAATCTATTGACGAACTTGAATTTGGTTGGGCATATTGAATATGAGGTTGTGGTGGCTGCCAATATCCTTCTTCTTGAACATGTTGAGCTTCCCACCACATAGAGTTTGAATGATCACTCCAATCTGAATTGTAAGTATTGGAAAACACGTTATTCCTTGATTGAAGATCAAATATATCAACGCTTTGCATTTGGGACCGTTCCATGAGCTGTGACAAAAGAGAAGCATTATCAAGTGCCATGTTGTTCTTCTCTAGTACTTGAATTCAACAAATAAAACACAAATCAAAAACTAAAACTAAAATACATAACAGAAACGAACAATCCAAGAGATTAGCCAATTTGCTAATCCCCGGCAACGGCGCCAAAATTTGATGCGAGATTTATACGCACACAAATTAAACCCTCTTTTCGTCAAATTGTAGTATATGTATAAGTAGGGATCGTTCTAGACCGGGGATTAGGAGGGATTGTTAACCACTTGGATTTGACTCAAAAACGTAAAATAACAATATGAAACACTATACTAGACTCAAAGAATGCAAAACTAAACTTTAAAACACTAAAACAAACGAAAAGACTCAAACATCACCCAAAACACTCAAAACTGCCTTAAAATCACTTTCTGGGCAGTTTTGAGCACTTTGGTGAATTTGGACGAATTTATGTAACAAATTTAATCACAACACTTATAAACACAAACTAAATTGATTTCTAACTAATTCAACAAGAAAGTAAAGGGGGATTTTGGTTTTGACGAATTTAAATTAAAAGAACAGATTGTAAGTAAAAACAGATAGTAAAGATGAATGTGACGAAATGGAATGAATGGATGATAGAATAGCTAAGGGGTTCATCTCCACACATGTTACACTTGCATAATAAAATGATTTCCAATTGCATTTCAATAAACCATGAATTCTCAACGCTCCAAGTTAATTAGGTCCGCTTAAATTAACTTTCAAATCTTCCTAACGTTATTGAATTGGATGATTGCATACGACAACCCAAAACATTCCCCACAAGTCCCCTACATGATTGCATAATAGAGATACAAGCAAGAATCATTACGCTCTATGAAAATTATAAGTGTTGACGAGGCATTCGTTACTATGGAATACGCATGAAACTTATGCCAAGAATTCGTTTAACGCGATTGTTTATAAGCAACCTCCACTACTTGTGAATATAAGTTCGTAACTATTAGGTGAAACTCACTTATATTCTAGCGTCATATTCATGCATGAAAATTAAGTGTGCACTCTCAATAAACATACATAAATAAGTTATCAATCAAAGAGTTAAACGAATTGAATCCACAACTTATGAAACGCAATTAGAAGTAATCAAATCAAAATGCAAGCATAAACATATATTTCGAATTCCCCCCTAGCCAAGGGGGGTTTAGTTGAATTTAAACATTGGAATCAAAGAAACACCTAAACATTCCAACAACTCAAACTTGAATTGTATGAACGTTTAGGCCCTCTTCTCTTCCATTCCTCATTCGTACAAAACAAAGAGTATTGAAATTAAACATTGAAATCAAAGAAACACCTAAACATTCCAACAACTCAAACTTGAATTGTATGAACGTTTAGGCCCTCTTATCTTCCTCTTCGTTGTAGCACAAGGTCTAAGGATAGTTTGATGGTGTGAATGGTTTGGGGAGTGGTTGGAGTGGCTGCAATGGAGGAGAAAAGTGTTTTGGTGGCTGCTGCAAGGGTGTGGAGAGGTTTTGACGAATTTCTGGAATATGGAAGAGTGAATGAGAATTTCTGAATATGGGAATGAGTTTTGTGGCTGCAATGGGTGCTTATTTATAGGTGGAGAAAGGGGTGAATGTGCATGTGGCTGATTTGTGGTGCAATGATGAAAGGAAAAGTGCATGTGGCTGATTTGTGATGCAATGATGAAAGGCAAAATGCATGTGGCTGATTTGTGGTGAGTGGGAATGCAATCTGAAATGGGAGAGCATGTGGATTAAAGGGGGAATGCATGTGGCTGCAATGGATGAATGATTATGAATGCATGTGCAATGTTTTGGGAGAAAATGGGAGTGCATGTCAATGATGGTGTTTGGTGCTGAAAATGAATGTGTTTGCATGTGAATTAAAGCTAGGGTGAATGATGATGAATGCATGTGGATTAAAGAGTGAATGGTGGCTGCAAAGTGAATGAATAATGAAATGGGAAAGCATGTGCAAGGTTTTGGTGTGAATGATTGAATGTGCATGTGGCTGCAATGGATTAGGAATCCTTCAATTTCGTCCATCCTCTTGGCTCCAAGCATATGATATCCATTCCAATCTCTAATTTGCTCCAAAAGGCTCCAAAAGGCATCCTTTTGCATACTTTGCCCTTAGAACCTGAAAACACACAAAACAAGCATAAAGGACTAAAATACCTAAAGAAACATAACGTAAATGCACGAGAACAAGCCATTTAAGTCGCATGAATATGCTCCTATCAACTTTAACGATGGAATTTGATGGGGAAGTTATTGTTTCAATCTTTCTGAAACTATTAAATATCTTAATGACGATCATTCTTGTTTCTCTATTGATATACTTGAGTCATTGGCGCAGGATTTTCTTGATTCATTGGACAAAGACCCACTTGAAACCACAATTGCCGAAGGAATGGGTAGAGAACCAAATCTGGCCGTGCATGATGATGGCATTGCCGAGATGGTGGCTGATTGATGTTTTCCTTCTTCGTGCTAGAATATGTTTAGTATAATGGCACAAGTAAGGGTGTCGAATCCACAGGGACTAATTGGACCTATACAACTACTTGTTTTGCTAGAACTCTATAAGAGAAATAAAACTAATCAACTTAGGCAGATTTGTTGTTGTAACTTGAAAGCACAAGAAAATGAAGTATACACAAATAAATGAATCAACAACTAATAAAATGAGATAGCACAATTGGAGATGAAGCTAGGGATTCGGTTTCACCATTGCTAAGTGATGCGCGATTTATACGCACACAAATTAAACCCTCTTTTTGTCAAATTGTAGTAAGTATGTAAGTAGGGATCGTTCTGGACCGGGGATTAGGAGGGATTGTTAATCACTTGGAAACTGACTCAAAAACGTAAAATAAAGTTTAAAACACTAAACTAGACTCAAAGAATGCAAAACTAAACACTTAAAACACTAAAACAAACCAAAAGACTCAAACAGCACCCAAAACACTCAAAACTGCCTTAAAAACACTTTCTGGGCAGTTTTGAGCACTTTGACTACTTTGGACGAATTTGGGAAATAAATTGATTCAAAACACTTAGAAACACAATCTAAGACACTTTCTAACTAATTTGACATTAAAGTAAAGGGGGATTTAGGTTTTACAAAAATTGAAATAACGAAACAAATTAATAAACTAGACAGAATGTAAATATGAATTTGTGATAGAATAGAATGGATGGATGCTAGCCAAGGGGTTCATCTCCACACATGTTAGACTTGCATAATAAAACGATTTCCAATTGCATTTCAATAAACAATGAATTCTCAACACCCCGGGTTAATTAGGTCCGCTTAAATTAACCGTCAAGTTTTCCTTAAGTTAATGAATTGGATGATTGCATAAGACAACCCAAAGCATTCCCCACAAGTTCCCTACACGAATTGCATAATAGAGATACAAGCAAGAATCATTAAGTTCTTTGAAAACTATAAGTGTTGACGAGGCATTCGTTACTATGGAATACGCATGAAACTTATGCCAAGAATTCGTTTAACGCGATTGTTTATAAGCAACCTCCACTACTTATGAATATAAGTTCGTAACTGTTAGGTGAAACTCACTTATATTCTAGCGTCATATTGATAGGAGCATATTTAGGCGACTTAACTAGCTTATTCTTGTGCATTTGTGCTATTATTTCTTAGTTAATGTCGTATTACAACTCAATTTCGTGTGTTTGTAGGTCCTATGGGTTAAAGTATCAAGAAAGTGCATTTTGGTGCATTTTGGAGCTATTTTGGACACTAGTTGGTGAGCTTGCATGTGGGCTAACATGGATGGACGAATTTGGACTTCAAGAAGGTGGAAATGTGATAAGAAGAGGAAGGAACTAAGCTTTGGACAAAGTGGATAAGGAAAGTGCAAGAAAAGAGGAAACCTTATCCAAAACATTATCTAAACATTATCCAACCTTATCCAACATTATCCAATTATCCAAAACATTATCCAAACCTTATCTCATCTTATCTTATCCAAACCTTATCATGTCTTACTCCTAATTACATGGGGACCTAAATGGATCATTCTAGAACCTATTTCTAGAAGCATCCTAGTCTAGAAGGGCCAAATCTGCCACAAAACCTATTCTTTCTAGAAACCCTAAGAAAGTGGCGCCCAAACCTTTCTAGAAGGCTTTACCTTGCCTTGCAAGGCAAGCTACCCTCTCCCCTAAATCAGCCGCACCTTCTTAGGCCCAATCCCTTTGGGATTCTGAATTCCAAGGCCTAATCCTTGTGGATTTGGGTATACAAATCAGTTTATAGAATTATGTGGGCCAAAACCTTCTTCTAAGTGGATTTGAATCACCATGGCCGAATTCTAGGGCCCTAATCCACCAAATCAGCTAAGTAAACCCTAATCTAATAAACCCTAGGACTATATAAACATATTTTCAGCCACAAATTCGTACCACCCCCTTATGCTATTCAGAAACCCTTGTGCCGCACCTCCATTCTCCATTCTAAGCCTCCATAGACCTCCCTACACATCCATACATCTCTGCCGCACCCTTCCCACCATAATCAACCATCCTCCATCCCTCCATACTAGAAAACACCATCCAAAACCACCAATTCCATCACCCTAACTTTGTGCCGCAGCAAGGAGGAGGAAGAGGAGCAATCTGTGCATCGAATCCATCTTGGAATTGCTGAGCATTTAGGTGTATTCTTTCTTATGATTTCCATGTTTAAATTCAATACTTTTTGTTGTGCAAGCATGAGGAACTAATCCCCCCTTTGGCTAGGGGGGAAATTCGAAACCATGGTTGTATTTGCATGATGATTTGATTACTTTCAGTTGTGATTTCATGAATGATGAATTCAATTTACTTATCTATTTTAATTAAAACTTGCTTATGTATATGAATTGAGAGTGCACGCTTGATTTGCATGCATAAACATGATGCTAGGATATGAGGGAACTTCACCTAATCGTTGGGAACTCACATCCATGAGTAGTTAAGATTGTTGGTCGCAATTATGTTAAGTAAATTCTTGGTATAAGTATCATGCGCTTTCATAGTTACGAATGCCTCGTCAACACCTATGATTTCCATAGAACCTAATGATCTTTGATTGTCTTTCTATCATGCGCTTTCATATAGAAAACTTTTAAGGAATAATTTGATTGCAATGCGCTAATTCCATTCAATTCAATGACCTAAGGGAAATCTGAGAGTTAATTTAAGCGTACCTAATTAACTTGGGGTGTTGAGGTTCATAAATTCATCGAATAAGCAACTGGAGATTATTTTGTATGCAAGTATGCCATGTGTGGAGAAAAACCTCCTAGCCATCTCACCATCCACTTAATTTCACCAATTTCGTCAGAATCTGCCTATTTTACATATTTGTTTTGTTTGTTTGATTTTCGTCAAAAACCAAATCCCCAAGTGTCTTAGAGTGTCTAATTAGTTAGAATATGTTTTAGATTGTGTTTTTGAGTGTTTTGATTCAAGTTGTTACCCAAATTCGTCCAAATTAGTGAAAGTGCTCAAAACTGCCCAGAAAGTGTTTTTAAGGCAGTTTTGAGTGTTTTGGGGCTGTTTTGAGTCTTTGGGTTTGTTTTAGTGTTTTTATTGTTTAGCTTTGCATTCTTTGAGTCTAGTTTAGTGTTTTAACCTTTGTTTTACGTTTTTGAGTCAGTTTCCAAGTGATTTAGCAGTCCCTCCTAATCCCCGGTTTAGAACGATCCCTACTTATTTATATGCTACAATTGTCAAAAGAGGGTTAATTTGTGTGTTAAGTTAATTTTCGCATCAAATTTTGGCGCCGTTGCCGGGGATTAGCAAAGTTGCTAATCCCTTGGATTGTTATTTTCGTTTTTCTTATTAGATCAGATTCTTATGTTATTTTGTTTCTTGTTTTAGGTACTTGTTTATGACTCGGAGTTCTAATCCGGTTCACGAACATATTTTAAACTTTGACGACGATTTTGAGCGTGAGTTGAGACGTAAGAGGAAGAACCCGGAACCTAGTGAATCAAGTGCAAGTTCCGAGTCCGTTTCTGAATTTGAAGAGGAAGTGGAAGACATGGCAGCGGACAACCGAACAATCAAGGAGCTTTCCGCTTCGGGATTGGCCAATGCCGCACCCTTGTGCATCCAATACCCAAGGGCGGCTCAAGACAAGACTGCTGAGTTCGAATTGAAGTCAAGCCTGTTACATCACATTCCGAAGTACCATGGGCTGTCCATGGAAGATCCGAACAAGCACTTGAAGGAGTTTGAAGTCGTTTGCTCAAGCATGACTCCGGTGAACGTGGATGAGAGCATCTTGAAGATGAAGGCCTTTCCCTTTTCTCTCCAAGAGAAAGCGAAAGATTGGTTGTACGAGTTGGCTCCCGGAACGGTCACATCATGGGAGAGCATGAAACGAGCTTACTTGGAGAAGTTTTTCCCAACTTCTCGAGTCATCCTCCTACGAAAAAGGATAAGTGGAATCCAACAAGATGAAGGTGAATCCTTTCCTACTTATTATGAACGCTTTAAATCTCTTGTTGCTTCATGTCCACAGCATCAAATGAAGGAGGAACTACTTCTACAATACTTTTACGAGGGACTTCTACCTATTGAACGTCAAATGCTAGATGCCTCAGCGGGAGGAGCATTGGTGGACAAGACCCCCACGGCTGCAAAGTCCTTGATTGCTAATCGAGCATTGAACGCTCAACAATACGAAGGCGTTGGACAGAGGAGTACCCCACGGCAACACCAAGTCAATGAGGTAAGTGCCATAACCGAACTTCAAAATCAAATGGCTAACCTTACTACGTTGCTTTCTCAGGTGGTGGAAGGTCCAAAAGTCAAAACCGTAGCTTCTTGTGGCGTATGCTCCATGCAAGAACACCCTACAGACAAGTGCCCACAATTAATCGAGAATGGAGGGTGGGAGACACTCAATGCCGTGGGATATGGCAACCAATACCAATCACGTGGTGATCCGTTCTCTAATACTTACAATCCCGGTTGGCGTGATCATCCGAATTTCAAATGGCGAGACCCCCAACAAGGTCAACAACAAAGCGGATTTAGGCAACAACCCCCGGGTTTCTATCAAAAGCCGTTGGCACCACCACAAGCCCAAGCACAACCTGCCCAGAGCAATGTAGGTAATTCAAGTGAAAATGATAAGATTTTTCAATTACTTACTACTTTGACGCAGGAAGTCCAAACTCAAAACAAAGAGAGGCAAATCCAAGACAAGAGGGTGGACAACTTGGAGAAGCAAGTGGGACAGATTGCCGAATTCATGGGGCAATTTCGTGAGCAAGGAAGGTTGCCTAGCTCAACAGTGGTCAACCCGAAAAGAGGATTCGAATCTGCGAAAGCAATCATGTTGCGAAGTGGAAAACAAGTTGGAACGGCTTCACAACCCTCTAATTCAGCCCCAATGGAGGACGAAAAGTTGCAATTTGAAGAGGGGGAGCATGAGCAAGCCACGGCAAGGATGGGAGACACCATGCCGCAGCCACCCAAAGTACACCACTCGGCTTCTAAGGGTAAGGATGTTCCAAATTCGGTTATTTCTAATGTTATTCCTCCAAATGTACCTTTTCCTCGTAGATTCATGCAAACAAAGAAGGAGGAGGCTGAAAAGGACATTTTAGAGACGTTTAGAAAAGTACAAGTCAATATACCACTTTTGGATGCAATTAAATAAGTTCCGAGGTATGCTAAGTTCTTAAAAGAACTTTGTACTACTAGGAAGAGAATTTCAAACAAAGAGGTTGTAAAGGTAAGTGAGAATGTCTCAGCCATCTTGCAACGTAAATTGCCCCCTAAATGCAAAGATCCGGGTAGTCTTACGATTCCTTGTGTTATTGGCAATAATCGGTTTGAACATGCTATGCTAGACTTAGGTGCATCTATTAATGTTATGCCTTACTCCATTTATGCATCTATGAACCTAGGTGAGTTAAAAAATGATGGTGTGATTATTCAATTGGCCGATAGATCTAATGCCTATCCAAAGGGTGTTTTGGAAGATGTTTTAGTGCAGGTTAATCATCTAATCTTTCCGGCGGATTTCTACGTGTTGGAAATGGAAGAATCAAACCATGCCCCGTCATTGCCAATTCTTCTTGGCCGCCCATTTATGAAAACAGCCTGCACAAAGATTGATGTGTTTAATGGGACTTTGACAATGGAATTTGATGGGGAAGTTATTAATTTCAATCTTTCTGAATCTATTAAGTACCCTCTTGATGATCATTCATGTTTTGCTATTGATGTAATTGATTCGTTGGCGCAGGACCATTTTGAACAATTGAACGAAGATGCACTTGAATTGGTCATTACAAGAGGAATGGAACTTAAAGAC